>NW_028259149.1:6250000-6875000 GCF_977971745.1 Zootermopsis nevadensis | reverse complement strand
ACGACTCATAGAGAAAAATTGGTACATGACACAAAAATGAACTCAATAATATCTGTAGCTATTATTTAAAGTGTTTTTCATGTAGACAACTGCATGAAGCAGAGCCATTTCTAAAAACCTAATATTCGCCACGGTTTATTACCATGTTTAAAATATTCCACCAATCGTCCCTACTCTGGGCTTGATAAACCAATTTAACTCTGATGTTTTATTTATTTAAGATCTCTTTTAATGTTATCTTGCACACCTGCAACAGGTTTTGCGACCAAAACTTAATATACATTTCTCGTGGCGAACATGTCAGTACTTGAACAAATACGTGGGGGGAAATATTTTCTGAGTTGGTTCATTTCCATGATTGTTGTGTGTTCATCCAGAATCGGTTTAGCTCAGTCTGTCTACGGACTGTAGTTCGATTCCCGGCAGGTGGTGAAGGATATTTTTCTAGCCACTTTGTCCGGCTGTGGGGCGCACCAAGCCTACTGTCCAATGGGTACCGGGTTCGTTACCCAGGAGTAAATAGCGACCAGGGAGTGACGCTGACCACTCACTCCCATCTAGTGCCACTCTCATGATAAAGTGGAGCTATACTTCCTCTTCTGTAAGCATCTCATGACGTGTTGCGGGACAGCTTAACATTTACTTTACATGCATTTGTTTTTGCAGATATGGAGTTTTAGCTGCTAAAATATTTTTGTATGTGTAATATATGAACATTAAAGATCAATGAATAGTGTTATATAGCAATTAACATATTTGGATTAAGTGAATAATTTATTTAATTACACGTTCCTCGAAGCATGAATATTTTTAAGAGCAAAATTCTATTTAGTTACACGTACGAGTATAAAGTAAGGAATGACACGGGGCAATTCGGTTTAGTATTTGAACGTTCCTTTTATATTTGTTTTACACGGCGGGATGCTTACACTTCGAGGAAAGAGAAATGAAATGGCTTCGATAGGAGTGTGGGGATGTCTCGTGGCAGTGCAAACAGGTTATCGGCTTTATTTTTAGTCTGCATCGAACAAAAAAACTCCATTAAACGTGTTCGAAAAGAGTCGGTTGAAAAAGAGACAGTGAAACCAGACCTGTGGGTGAAAAAGTAGCGAATGGTCTAACAAGAGTCCTGCGTTATATTCTATGGTTTTAAATTCACGCATGACTTACGGTGTGATAAACATTTGAGTGAAGGCAATTTTTACAAGCTTTCAGATGAAATAAATTCGAAAATGACCTGTTCTTTTCGCTATGCACGCGCCTCTGCATGGACGCAACTGTGCCCAATCTGTCTGGCTCATGAAATGGCCGTCTTCATCTTCACCGTTATAACCGTCGACCTTAGAACCTCAGATTAGTTTTGGATCTACATAAAACATCTTCGTCGGTAGTCTCAAACCCTGGAAAGATTTCGGCATTGTAGCGTTTGTTTCTATAGTCTCATCTTCTGAACAAACAACTTCGTCCTTGGCGATATTTTCCTAAAGTGATTGGTTTCTGACCCACAGGAATCTCTCAGCGGAAATCGAAGTCAGAGCACTTCTCCGGAGTTTTGACCCACGTATGATTTCTTCCTGGTCTCAAGAAATAAGCATGCGTTCTCAAGCTATCAGCGAACAAACACAAATCCACAATTTCAGTTTTATATGCCAGGTTGTTTAGTGTTAATAACCGATACGGCATAATTAGCTGTAATTCTGAAGCACTCCAAATGGTTTTAACTCATATCATATCGGAAAACTATTATTATTATTTAACACTCTCATTCCTTCTAGTACCATTGCTTGTTACGTCATGAGAGTCACCGCTAGGTCACAGGACTACATCGTTATATGGAGGCTCAGTCTTCATCTAGCGAAATAGTTTATTTCTAACACTAAAGCTGGGACATGAAAGATGACATCAGGTCGGTGAGACCCACCGGAATGCGGGAGTTTTTTAGGGTTACCGGTGGGTCACGGAGAGATATTTATGCGTGGCAAAAAATCTCCTGGGAGCCAACGTGTTGCTAGGGAGTAGTATATTTCAGTACGTACTGGCAGGATGTTTCGGTGTATAGAACTTGGAACTTTGTAGACGGCAGACCGCAGTACCGCAGTTGTTGCTTGCCTACACCGAGGAATCAGGGTACAATAAGTTATAAAAAAGAAAACCTTTGCTAAATTTGGATCAACTATGGTACTGCATTAATAACAGTACATAATACAATTAACACGAACAACAAAGAACCTCGTTCAAGTGAGACTGGCTTATTCTCTGCCAAAATGTAAGATGAAAGAGTTAAACAGTCTGCTACTCAGTACGTCCGTGTCTTAGTATAAAGTATATATATATATATATATATATATATATATATATATATATATATATATATAGTTTGTTGTCATGTTTACATTATGTACAGACTACTTCAAGCTTTTTAAATCCTTACAGGCTTTAATGTGTTTACGTGTCACTTACGTATGATATCCATATTTAGTTGTGACTTTAAACATGCAAGGAAGAGACTGAACAAAGTTTTAATAAAGTCTGAAGATGTAGTTCTAAAACACCGCATGTCTTGCAGGTTAAATAAACACATTTGTTGTGTGTTTGACAGAATTTTAATCCTTGAGTATTTTAACACACGTGATAGGTTTTAAGCTTCTAAAACTATGAATTTCCTTTATATTTTATTTTGATGTTATTCTGTTTTAATTATTTTTATTCGTGGATCCAATTGTTTCAGTAGTTTCATTTCTATCGGTTTTTGGTTTTATTTAATTTTGGTCGTAAGAATACGACTTGCTGACTCAATACTCACTCTTTCGTCTTCAGTGATTTTTCGTTGTACTATTGCAAAACCCCATTAGCTGAGTAAGTGCTAGTGCCGCCAGTCGGCGTTGTCAGACAAGTGACTTCATAATCAGAATTCCGAGAAATTAATAATTCTGTTGTGAATAGAAGCGAGCACTATACAATTTGTGGAACAAATGTGCACACAATAAGAATCTTGAAAAATATCCCAAACGACAAAGTCCTTCGAGCAAAGCTATTCCAGAGAAGCTAAATTATAAAGGAAATTTAAGTTCGTAAAGATTTCAGGATTTTATAGAGGATGTGATGAAAGTGAAGAACGCATCAGTCGGGGTAAGAGATGTAGAGTACCAATCACGAAGTTTCTCACCGTATAATTTCATCAATTCCTCTGTTACAACTACTTTTATGATTTATTTTATATTAAAATTCTCTCGTCACTGCTTTGTCCTCGAAAGAATCGATGTTTTCCTCAGTTACAGTAACATACAGCATTTACCACCGGATAAAAACAGCAGTTTCATGTATCTTCGACTTTCATTTTGTATAAATCAACCTGGAAGATTGTGTAATCAGCTCTTCAATTTCATTGTGGACATCGTTTTTATTTGATAGCATTTGTATTGAGTGGTCTACCGTTGCTACAATTTCGGAGACATCAATAAAGCGGATTGACAGATGAACTAAATGTCATGCGTCAGGTTGGAACAAGATTTGTCTTCTGCACGTAATTACTCACGCTTTGGTAATTGTTGCTATGTTGGTTACAACCCCCCCCCCCCCCCCCCCCCGAAGCACGGAAGTCATTGTAAGGGGAACAGTGCAATCTGAGCAATTCAAAGGAAGTTTAGTTATTTAACCGGTACCCTTTGTTGTCTTCACAAAAGGCTGTTTGAGGAGGTTGCCACAAGGTATTCTGTGTTCAGTATTTGTCATCACAGTGAACACCGAAACAAGGAATCCATTTGCCACGTACTTGGTTCTGTAGACACTTGCCCTTCCATATTTCAGTGTTCAGATCATCAGTTTTATTTTCTAACCCGCCGAACCTGTTACATTCGGGCATAACCAAAATGCAGTTATCTTGATAGCTGCGACTTCTGAAAGATTCATGATACAAGAAAGGTGACCTAAGAAGACGGCCGGTGGTAGTTTGCCAACAATTCAGAGGTGTTTGCCGTCTGCATCATCAGGACATCAGTACTTCTGAAACGTCGGTAAACTTCTATCAGTCTGCGTGGCGCTACAACTCAGAAGACAGCCATCTTTATACTCGTCGCCGTGAGATTTTGAAATCCTACTAAGGTGACGTGTATTTTATTGTTTATTTTTATTTTTATGAAACGTAGTAAGAAAATCGTAATATGAGGGGCCGTTTTGGAGCCGATAATATTACGTAATTTAAAATAAGTCTAGAAATTTGAGTATGTTTAGAAAAAGGCTGCAAGCTTATCTTTATTCCATCAACCAATGTAGTTATTCAGACCATTGTTTTGTCTGCTCTAGCAACAAATCTTGGAAGAATTTTATCCATTTCAATTGGATTTCTATTTATGCATGGCGGAATGTATATGCGGCGCCCCTTTCTGTAAAAAGAGGTTGAAGACGAAGCTAGATGGCGGTTCTTCTTAAACAGATCTGAAATATTGGCTTAAGTTATTGGGAAGCTTTTTGGAAGTTTAAAAAGTGTATAAGCGTTTTTGAACATAAAACTAACACAGAGACGGTCTGACAGAAAGACTTTAGAAGAGACTGGAACGCAGATCGCGCTAAACCCAGTAATTTACGATTGTGACTTATACCGACAAATTGTGGCGAATGAAACAGCACAAGGAAGTGTAAATAATGCGCTCTCACAGTTTCCAGTTTAATGTAATCCTCAAAGGCTAAAGCGTTTGATATAACTAACGCATCGTGTTCACTGAAGGTTTAGAGCAACAATTATTCAAAACTAATTAACTCCATGAAGCAGAGACCTTGAGAAGCTAACAGTACGCTCAGCTAGTCTAATTCTTCAGTTTTTATGGAACTCCAAACTTCGTTGCCGTGGGATTTGAGATTTTTACGGCGGTGTGTCTGAAGATGGCTGTCTTCTGGGTTGTAGTGCCGTGTAGCCTCGTAGTTTACCAGCGTTTTAGATGTCCTTGCTGCTTCCATCACCAGGCGGCCTTGGATTTTGAGAGCGAGAAAATATAAACTGTGCAATTCTTTAGCTTTTGCTAAAGCCAATTATCTATATCGCCACATAATCCTTGAACCTCTTGTCTTCCACATGAAATATATAAACACTTAATTAAATTTAAGTTCTAGAAACAAAAAGATGTGATATTACAGATATTTTATATTTACTGCTGTAGCACAATACGGTGATTGATTGATTGATTGATTCATTAAACAATCATCTAGCAGCAAAACAGCGGAGTACAGTAAAAATAGATGAATATCCTGGGCAATAGTAAGCATAAACTGGTTTTTAAAAAGTATTGATTTAACGCTAAAATAATAACACCGAACACTTCACTGATCCCTGTGAAGTACTGGGAAATTATCAAGGCTTGTTTACGTTTTAATATTCTATGAAATTTAGCATAAACGTCATTTAATTGTATTGTCATGACTCGTCATGTCACTAGTCAGATGACGTAACACATTCAACATTTTAATAGCTAGAGAGATTAAACGCATTGCATTTACAATTGAGGTTTGTTTTCGTGACAGCGGATAGATGGTGTTAGTCGGCGGAATGTGTCTGTGTGTGTGACTGGGTCATGGTTTTGTGTTCCAGTAGTCGGATCTCGAACACAGTGTCTCCAGATGGCGATGACGTATTGTACAAAGCATATGATGAATGTGAAAAGGTTCACGAGAGAATAATATATCAAACAGACGTTCATTTACACATTTGAAAAATGCTTTTTATTGTAGTTGTATGTGACATACACAATTGGCTTTTTAGGTTCAGCGAAACGATGCCAGGAGTCGTGATGGAAGAAACTTTAATAGGTTAAAAGAACGTCTTTAAAGCAGTTCCAGCAAGAGACTCTGATACTGCAAACAAAATGATATCCATTTATGTGTGTTCGGAATAAATGTCAGAGTCAATTGAATAAATAAATGTCAGAGTGAATTTTTTCTGATTTTTAGTTTTCGACAACATCCATTTTGTCTGCGTTCATGGATTATGAATGATTTCATATCAGTTTATTTTATATTTAAACTGAGTCCAGTATTTGGCCTATACTAACTGGCCCTTTATATGATACAATTTTATTTTATTTACAATAGAAAATAAGAAACAATACACAAGGTAAATGCAATAAACAATAAACAATCCAGGTTAATGATAGCTACTCACAAGCCGGTATACACTAAATTAAACCTATTGTCTGGTAGGAACTACAGGGAGTGGAGCTCATTCGTCGGGCTGTTTCACCAATCAAAACAGGCAAACGTGTTTCATTGCGTCAATGAAGCTATGAACAGCACAGACTCTGGCAGCAACACTAACCCTGTTCTCGAAACATGAGAATCAGGTGTTTCCCTTTAATTTTAACACAAAAGAATTCAGCACAGATGCTGGAGAATTCTACTCTGACAGTACCAACAGGTCGGTCTTTCTTCCATTTTGTTTTTATACTCGTTCGTTATACGTGCATGCAGCTATGTGTTGAAATGCTATTACTTCTATCTAGCTATTATGTTCATATCGCAGTACTCTTCTTGCTAATATTTCTTTCTGAAGAAAAACAGACACTCTGTCAAATGCTATTAAAGGAGATGATACAGGAGAATATAGGATTAACTCATTCCATGGAACACTTTTTCGTAAAAGGTTGGCAGTACATTCAGCTAGTCAAGAAATAACTTTACTTTTATGGAAAACGCCCCTACCCTGAGCCAGTGGAATCCAATCGACATACACACCCTATTCCCCCCAAGATTCATTTCAATATATTATTCCATCTGATCCTAGATTTTCCATTTTATCTCTTTCCTTCGGTCTTTTTCAAACAACAATGTTGTACATATTCTTGTTTCTTAGTGTATGCTACATGCTCCGCCCATCTCTACTTCGTAGATTTTATTATTTTAATAATATTTGATGAAGAGCACAAGTTATGAAGCTCCTAATTATCGAACTCTCTTTAGCCACTACCTTCATGGCACTTCATCCTATTTATGTTTACGAAAAAAGTACTCGACATTCTGTAACACTTCATTGTACTTCAAATGTTTACTAGGGCTTGATAGTTATTGTGATGTAATAAATAAAGTCTGAGTTATTTGTCATTCTCATTGCATTTATTTTTTTGGAAAAGAAATAGTGACATCACACACACTTTCTGTAATTTACACCGACTTTTTAAACCATTATATATTATTAAATTAAGAGCAATATCACATTCTGTCTATTATTTACGATCGTGGTTGTGCTTTGTGATCGCTTTATGAATTATACACAGTTGCTTAGCGGCATAACATCGGTCTAAATACATGCATTATAAAACAGCATTGTGCATTCAAACAACCCACAGGGCGACGGAAAGCCAAACGATTTGTATATAATTGACGGGCTTCTGATGGAGTGACAAAGTGTTTTCATTGGCAATGAAAGTACAGACGCAGTGTCTAAAAACACACAAAGTCACTTAGACGAAAAACATACGAAAGTGTAACATCAATTAAAGGTAATTTAATTTTTTACGCTGACAAAACAAAACCATAGTATTTAGACGTTATTTTTACGTAATAGTCCTGTTTTCCGGTATATTTCGTCCGGAAGCTTTATAGTTATTACGATGTCATCGAAATGTTTTATTGGCAGGGCCATAAGCCACTCTTGCATCGCTTCTGTTCATGATCTAAGTTCGTGCCTGATGGAAATTGATCAGTATTGATCCTTAGGTTGTCTCGAATGCGCTGATCGACCTACTTCTGTAACTCAACATGTCATGGGATAGTCCCTGTCCGTCGCGAATTTTTGTAGGAACTAGGCAACCAGCATGACCCGGGGTAATTGTTGCAATACGTTATTGCACAACAGTGGGACCCGAGGGCGTTGTTGGGACAATTATAATCTCCCCCCCCTCGATCTACAAAAATTTCGTCAAAGTGTATTCACTGGTTTTCGAAGTGTAATCAGCACACGGATAGACGAAGAAACACGATCCCCACCCCCATTAGGTTTTATTTTATTTTCATGTGCTTCATAGAAAGCAGTAGGCGAACTCTGTTTCTAATTGGCTTCATATAGAGTGAATTATAAGGTACGTATTTTTATTTAATCACGACTATCAGTACTCCTAAAACTACACAATTGAAGCCCTAAATTAAAATAAATAAAATGTCTGCCCCCTGCACAGAAATGAACGCATGCTGTTTCGTTGATTCCAGTCAGTTCTCTGATCGGAATCCTGAAAATGTGCCTTTTTTGTTGAAACTTTGACTTGAGGCAGTTGGCGGAGTTCTGTGCCACCAAAACTTTTTTTTCAGAGATCACTCAGCCTGTTCAAGCCACCAGCATTGTTTCTGCCTTTGTTTCCTATAAAATCTATTTACAGAGGCAGATACGGGGCTTCACTCTGGTTCGAAACAGGGCCTCTGAATAAGAATGTTCCTAAAGCCAACGTTAAATCCATGTAGCTTATAAGATACTGGGCACCGCTGATCTGACAGATAGTAAACTGATTCGGGGAAGAACGTTATACATCTACTTTTATCCAAATACTTCACTCTACACAGAGAGGCCTCCAAGAATTTAAAGTTTTTAAATGGTTTAATGGCCACCCTAGGGTTACCAAATCAAGGTTGAAGACGTGAATGCGGCATGTAGCATAGATAGACGAAAAATGCATACAGATTGTTGGTTGGAAAATCTGAAAGGAAGAGGCTTATTCGGAGACCTAAGTGTAGATTGGATGACAATATTAAAACTGATCTTGAAGAAATCGTGTGTAAGGGTGTAGAAGTGTAGATTGTACTCATCTAGTTCAGGATAGGGATGATTTTGTAAGCTGTTACGAACGTGGCAATGAACCTTCTGGTTCCATAAAAAACAGAATTTCTTGACAACCTTTCAATTATAAGCTTCTCAGCTTAAAATGTTATATTAATTTTCATTCATTTACGTTTGAAAATTACCTTTACTTCGTATATTATTTTTAAATTTGAGTTCTGTTATTTTCATATCGTCTTGAAACCTAAGGTGGAAACGTCAGAGTAGTTGTTTCTAAAGATCATATTGATTTGTCCAGCAATTCCTAAGTTTTGCATAGGTACAATTTCATATCCTGTCATGATAACACGGGCATGTCATAAGTACTGCGATAAGTTTAATGTATTCCTTATAGTCATGTAAGGACAAGAAGTTCTAGGTTGAACGTGTTAGATCTGTTTTCCTTCACGTGCTCCACACAGTATTCTAAGAGTAGCAGGAATTACGCATTAATAATTTTGTATTTAGTTATCCATTTCTTTACATAATTTCGACTACTGTCAGACTCCCAGGTACAACGTTAAAGTTTACCTCCGTCTTCATTGTTTGTAATAGTTTAAATATAAAAATTTTACATACAAATTTTGTGGGTACGTTTGTGATATTCATTCAGAATTTCATTTTATTAACTCAATTAGTTCATTAGTTTGTGCCATTATTTTGGGGCCCTTTTCCTAACATTGCCGCTGACTAGTTATCTCTCGCTTTGAAGTTTCTTGTGTAGCCAAAAATGTGTCGTACCTGATTTTTGTTGCCGGTTTGTGGGGTCAGTAGGGAGGGACACACAGATGTGATGTAGTTTCCAGGACCGGCTGGCTGGGAGAGAAGTGTTTGTCGCTATGGTTACAGCGCCTGCGCCTACGCCTACACTACCCTTTATTTGGTGGAGCTGCTGCTAGGGGTTTGTTCTGTGCTGTTTCTTCGAGGGTAGCTGCTGATTGCCGCTGGCTGCACATAGGGGAGGTCGTGAAAGCTTATGTCCTTTCTTGATGACAACCGTCGTCACACTATAAAGGCATGGAATAATTTCGTGGAAAACCCTTTGCAAGTATTGGATCGTGTGGATAATAGTGTTTTATGTGTGGCTAATCATACCTCCTTTTAGTGTATGTTTTTGTGTTCAGAACGGACAGACTTACAGAAAATAATTTTATGTTACACGTTAGGGGTGGGGCACTTATCTTCAAAAAATATCCGTTGAAAAAATTAAATTTGCCACGCTGTACTTTCATTCGAAAAATTGGCAGAAAGCTACCAGTTCGTTTGACTTAGTATAAAAGTGCAGTGAAAGAATTCTATCCTCTTGTACGTTGTATATGTTAAAATTCAACAGGGATGTAGTGCGCGCTTCTTACAACCAGAGGGTAGTAGTATCGATGTCACGTCCGAACACCCGAAGAGGTCAGATGATACTGTTGTTATATTTCTAATACAAAACAGGTTGTCATTGGTCACCAGGTGTCTCTGAATTAACTTCAGTTAGTACGAGAAGTTATTTAATCAAATAATTCTACGCAAGTACTTATAAAACACAAAACGCTCATTTTGATTTATGTTCAAGTATTTGTGACTGCTACCTGTGAATTGTTGTGTGGTACAAGTGAAGATTATAGGGCGGAGGGAAGTATGGGAGGAATAAGTGTTTTCAGAACGATGTTAAGATGGAAGGAGGGTCTGCGAAATTTAGACCTGTGGTGGTGTCAAGGAACTGAAGCTATTCTTTGTACTTGAAGGACGCCATTGTACGAACAGAGAGGTTGTTGATGGCTCGACGATGTGATGAAACAAATTACCATGACCGTTGACCCCAATAAATTGTCTTCTAAGTCTCGTACACTACCAGCTGAAGAAGACAGACAGATTCTTCTCCAGCTGGCACTTCTGTTCGTCTGTTCTATCCAGTTCTTCGTGATATTCATGTTCTGCTGTCGCTGTCTGGACGCTGTTCTGTTCGAATATAAAGGACAAATGTTGTTCAGCAGCCTTTATCTCTGAAGTAGATGGATTCTTGATAGGTAATGGTAATTTGTACAGCGAAAGTAATTTTGAACAGTAGCATTGACAATATCACGCAGATTCTTCGTAATTCTTAAAACATTTTACTGTTGGAACTATCGACTTATCTCTTATCATGACTAAAATCATTCAGTACTCAGCTATAAAACTTCTAACTTTGAATGTTTTAGAACTTTCTTCTGTATCTTCGCCATAATTGCTGTTTGAAGACGCTTTGTTTAATTTCAATCTGAATAATCTTAAAAGTGCATTAACCACTTCCTTGTTCTGACACTTCTTTAAAAATGAAAATCTGATACAATTTCTTAATATGTGTCTTTACATGTAAGAACAAAGAAAGCAAGAACTGGGTGGCACATGTAAGAGGAATTTCCTTTGGGCCTCTTCTAATAGAGCGCTAATAGCGAAATTTGCAGATTGTTTTCTCGTTTCTAGGTCAGGTTACTTTATAATGAGAATGTAATCCTCCTCGTCGTCGTCATTTCAGACCGTTTCTCCTTTCAAAATACCGAAGAGAGAGGGGACTGTAAAAGCGTTTAGTTCAAAAGAATAGCTACGTCATCCCACCTTTTTGCATTCGTCCGTCTGGAGACAAGTCCTCCTCTACTTATTCCGCTTACCTTCACAAGACACCTTTTGTCGCAACATTTCTTCTCTTCATCGATCCATTCATTTTCCATCTTTCTCGCCCTGTCTCCGTAAAACCCTTCCTGCTGCCGAACATCTTAACCCAATTATCGTCACCCTCTCTGCCCCCTTGCTCCTTCAACTTCACCCGCCCCTTTTCCTGACAAATCATCGTATTTCCGTCAATACTGTTATCAGACATTTCCCTTCGCCAATTCTGTGTCTTCCGTAACACTCACTTCCCGTGCTTTTCCTTTTAAATATTTACCGTATCACCGTTTGTGAATTAAGTCATTAAAGTCAGCAAGAGTGTAAGGGACCTATATAACAAACACGAAAACCTTTCCTTCAACATAGAAGACTGTGGTTCGCTTGATCCTAGTGGATATTTGGTCGAAGGCAGAGAGATTCGACGTCGAGACTATGATTGTTGGATTGGGATGCGTCACGGTCTTCGTGATGCTGCTAACGGTTTCTATGGTGACGACAGCTTCTTTGATGGGCGTGACCCTTCCTGCTATATCCACAGCTGCCAACCTGTCGTCATCAATGCCGCCAAAAACGTCAGCCTGGCGAGGAGGCAGTTCTGGTACCCATCACCACCATCAAGTCGAAAAGAAACATAAAGAGGGGAATTTGACCATCGGACTCATACTACCACACACGAACTTCGGAGTGCGGGATTATATAAAAGCGATCAAAGGAGCAGCGGAAAAATTGACAAAGTCCCGTGGACCTAAGTTCAACTTCTTGAAGAAGTTCGAGTTTTCTCCTTCTCAAGTGCACAGTGTTATGATGACCCTCACACCTAGTCCTACTGGTGAGTAAACGATTGTATCTCTTTTAGGCTATTAAACTGTGTGTTAAAAGTAGATAAATGTTCGACAAAGGTAAAAATTAAACGCCTGGTTTATCACGTTACTCGTTTTCGGGGAAGTTACTATACGATCCGAAAATAAGCCGAGGATTTATCGGCATTTTCCGTATTTTTGCTAGGGGGAAAGAATTACATTTTATTTCATGTCAGCAGTAGCAAATAACAAATTACGTACCACATATAATTTGTTTGACAGCCATTGAATGTAATGAAATAATCTCTGGCGATCATCCATGTGAGAATGGCGTGAACTCGTATGTAGGTACCAATGTTTTAGATAATCATGCTACCTCCATCTTCAGCGTTGTATTGAATTAATAGGAAATTTATATCTATAAGAACATTCTGTGGCTGTGTTTTACATCTGTATTTGCTACTCGTTCAGCCAGTCGTTTGAATAACTGCTCCTCTGGGTCGTTAATTTTTAAAGCCTGTAAGAGGAACATTGTGCGGTGCGGGGAGGTGGTGTATAACCTCCCCCACCCCCGCTGGTAGGCATTCGGGATAAACTGTCTGTCGTTCAAGTGGGCATTGGCGAAGTGAAAGAGAACGTCATGTGGGATATGGTGTTCCAGTGTGGTTTTAAATAAAATTTTAATTCTGCGACAGTGAAAGCGTCTACAACTGTGCTCTATATTGCTCAGATATGTTCTAAACCATTCGTAAATACGTAACAGAGTAATGGTGCCACTGAACGCAGTCATGCTGAAGAAATTATTATTCCGTAGGGGGGAGGAAATTCTGAAATGGATATTTGATAGCACGTACGTGTTATCCTGTGATATTGCCTCTTTCCATTTGGGACCCTGGTGTTTCACCTGTTTTAATTTGTCTTCTTCAGTTTCATATTAATTTATTTTGTATTTTCCTTCCATTTCCTTAATTTTTCTCTTCTGTTCTCATTCCACATACTCCGTTTCCTACTTATCCAATGGTCCTGTCTTCTCTTTCCCCTACATTTGGCCGGTCTGGAGTCCACCATTCTCGTATTTCCTCCCTCGCTCTGCCTGTACTCACGAAAATCCACCTTTTCTCATCCGATCTATTGCTCCAGCTAAGCTTCAGCTTTTTTCTGTCAGCTGCTTATTATCGCCCTGGTGATGGAGGCAGTAAGAGCCTTTGGAACGTCGACCAATTTCTACGAGGCTAAAGAGCACAACATTCCAAAAAACAATAAAATCTTCTCGGGCAATCAGCCGCGTTAACTGGTTACCGTAGTAAACCGACGTTTCGGGAACAAACTCTATCCCCATCTTCAGGGTTCTGATGTGACTGGATCCTCGGAAGTCGCCTGGCGAGGATCCAGTCACATCAGAACCCTGAAGATGGGGATAGAGTTTGTTCCCGAAACGTCGGTTTACTACGGTAACCAGTTAACGCGGCTGATTGCCCGAAAAGATTTTATTGATTGTACTCGCCGCGAAAGTCTCAAATCCTATATCCCAGAAAACAGTCTTATTTTCTCCGCCCTGGAAGGCCAAAGCCCTACAAAAGGACTGTAGTGCCGCAAAGCAGTAGCTGATTGTCATAATCTTTCGCTAGCTGATTTTCTATCCGTCTCTCCAGAAAGATTGCTGCATGTAAATTCTTAAAATTTTCAGTGACTATCAGCGTCTCAATGACTGCTCCATAGAGTCAGTTTGCGACTTTATAATTACTCTGTTTATGTATACAGTTGGGTTATTTGATATATATTTAAAGTAACTGTCTAATAGCATTTAATAGAATTTTAGGATCTTTGAAATGCAGATACGTTTTTCATTATACCGTCAGCACGACCAAACGGCTGCATCACCGTCTCCCATAATTACCCCGTATAAAGTTCTCGTTGCACCGGAGACAGTAGTGCAAAAGGGTTGGTTGTTCATAAGCTGGCCTGAACTGTAATGTCGGCGAGTGCAACGTTCAATAGCGAAGGTCGAATTCACTGACCGTGAAAAACGTTATTCGCTCTGCTCCGATAACCGCTTCCCTCTGTCTGTCCCCGCTTCATAAAACGGAAACACTGCACAGACAATTTTGCATTCATTTGCTAAATGCCAATAGCCAAGTAAGTAACCATACATTTGTTATTAGAAAGCCTTGTGAGACAATGCTTAAAACTATTTAGTTTATGTAAGACGTCACAGTGTAGAACCACGGTGATAAATATTAAAACGTAATTTATATACTAATCTTCCGTTTTATTATCATAATTTAACAAATATGAATAAATTAGTTTGTTTCTTGTGATCTTAGAATGAAGTTTGTTATATAACTATATACACTGGATGATTTTTCTTATTTATACACAATTATGTGTCATGTAGGAATTTAATACATATGTAAGATATAATAAATTCACAATTTTACTATTTTAGTACATTTCGGAAATTAAATATACCGAATAACTCCATATTGATGTTTCAAAATTTTTAAAATCTAAAAACGAATTTGCAAGTTAAATGATTAATATATTTAAGGGCATCTTTGAGGTTCATAAAACAATTACATAAAATCTCGAGTTAGGAAATGTGTCTCAAATTTTTTTGAGGATTGTACTTTGGCTACATTACGGACGCGTGTTGGCAGTTACGCCAGCTGGTTCCCGCAGAATAAAACATTGAAACATGCAAAAACGCTAATTACGGAAAAATTATTTAAATAGCTCCACATTAGAAATAAATTAAAATCTTATTAAGTGTCCAGTATAAATTTCATAACTGATATACAGTCAAACCCCGGTTCACGAACTTAATTCGTTCCTGAAGGTCGTTCGTAAACCGAAATGTTTGTAAACCGAAACTATTTTCCCCATAGAAATTAATGTAAAATGGATTAATCCTTTCCTGGACCCCAGATGATTGCTTATTTAAAATATTACAACAGTACTTTGTGCACAAGTTCTTAACACAAAATCAATGGAAACCATTGAATCTATCACAAAAAAGATAAACACAACACTAAGCAGATCAAATATAGACGAAAACTTAATTTAGCTTTACCGTACCTGTATGGATGAGAGTTGACGGCGTAAGTGGAAGGTGGTGAGGAAGTGGAATGTTATTGTTTGGAAGGGGATTATTTTTCTTTTTTCTGTCTCTTGGCACCACTCGACTCTGCATCAGACTCACTGGGCCTCTGTCTCACTAAAAAGTTGTCCAGTGTGATTTGTTTTTGTCTACGTTTTAAAATGTTTCTAAAGTGACACCTGGCATTATCATAGAAAATGTTTATGCTGCGGCTTGCAACTGCTTTATCGGGGTGATATCGTTCCATGAAACTTTGCACCTCACCTCATTCTGCACAAATTTCACGGATCAAAGAAGTTTCAAGATCAGAGGCACGAACACCATTTTCATGTTTGGCTATGATTTCTTTCTTAACATCTATCATGATATTGGTATTTTTTCTTTTCACTTCGCTGCTATCATTGTCTTTCTTTGGCCCCATGCTGGATCATTCTTCTACGAATACTGCCGACGCTGATACTCCCAGCTTATCGCTCCACAATGATGACGGCTTGCGTGTTCGTAACTCGAGACACAGTACGTCATCCGAGACGCTTTGTGTTCGGAAAATTTGTTCGTAAACTGAATTGTTCGTGACCCGAGGCGTTCGTGAACCGAGGTTTGACTGTATATTTGTACAGCTTAATATACGACATATCGATTTGAAAGACATCTGATTGGTATCGCAACATTACTATAAAGAAACAGGTACTATTAAACAAATTGGAAATGAAAAATACGTTAAATCCTAATGGTAATTCCCAAAGTTGACTTATAGGAGCTAAATGAAAGCGTAACAGAATTATGATGCCAATTCATTACGAAAGGAACTAGTGAGTTAAAAAAACTGTTAAATTACGTTTCCACTCGCTATACGTAGCCGGCTAAGAGTGCTAGTCGATGTATAGGTCTCTGCGAAGCACCCTGCCATTTAACGAGAATACAAGTTGATGTAGCAATTTTCCGGAAGACATAAAAAAATTCTACGTACAAACTGATGTTCGCGAAAATGCAATCGAAAGACGTTCACTTTAGGCAGTGTTCTTTGTGTATATGTAGCCTGTATGTGTACATGTGTGCATGCGTATGGATGTATGGTAAATCAAACCCATAACATCATAATATAACGATCAGTCAATTACGAAGTCCTTCGAATAGTAGGTACGAGCAGTAAGGTGGATTTGCGTCCTTAGAGGTTTTAATAAGGTGATAGCGAGTTTCTGTAACGAGTAATGACGGAGTAACGACTATATCTGGTATTAAGGGAGAAACCTCTATATAATCAGCAAGTGTTAGTTGGTAGCTTGGATGATTGATTGATTGGTTGGTTAGTGATTATTTGCTGGTAAGGGATCTTGGGCCTTATGTGATAATATTTATGACTATGTGAGTGCTGTTTAACCGTTGCCATGGAAATGCTCTATTACACTGGTGTAACTATCGTATTTTGTTAGGAAGAAATGAAGTTATGTTGCCAATTTCAATAAAACGAGTCATGGTATATACCCATTATATTTTGGCGAGAAGGAAATTCCGATAAACCTGTTCGATAAAATGGCTATTTAACGAAATACAAAGGAATATTTTTGTGTTATTAGGATATCTGTAGTAAGATTTTTTCAGTAATCGATTTGTATCTCCTATAATATTGTAGAAGGTCAATAATTATAGCAAATAATGCGTTTGTAAAGGACGCTTAATTGCTGAAATAGGTATTCCCTCGTCTCCAACGTATGGGGATACTGAGGATACAGGGAACGACCCGTTCTTCAAGTGCCTGAGCACTGCTGGTCCCAACTGTTCGTTGGCTTGATCTATAGACATTCAGTAGGACTCCTTGGACGAGGGACACAGGACAGCACAACACAGAGAAACGCGGACAAACATCCATGGCTTGAGTCGGATTCGAACCCACGGTCCCAGCGGCCAAGCGGCACAGGGACCACGCCTCAGACCGCGCGGCCACTGCGGATCCCCCTCCCCCCCACGTACGGGCAACACTTAAATTGTGTTCGGGATCTTGTCAGCCACCCAGCAGCATTTCTCTAAAACTGTTTGTATGATATCATAAAGATGCGAAAAAGTTAAAATGTTTGGGAACGACAGTAACAAATCAAAATTATGTTCATTAAGAAATTAACAGTGATTTAATTGGCGAAATTGTTACTATCATGTAGTTCAGAATAGTTTTCCTTCCCATCTCTCTGAGAAAGGAAAGTTTAATTTGCTTCTCAGTTTGTTTGAATTAAAACGAATGAACTACGTGTGGTAATATTTGTATACTAAAACTCATTAAGCCCCTACATCGAGTTATCAGACTCTGTCAAAGGACTCTGACGGTACATACAACCCTTTATTTGGTTCCTTGAGCACAGCATCCCGTTAAATAAAAAATGAATGAATCACAATATGCAATACGAACTTAACATGACTGTCGTAAATTAAATTTTAAAATTCTGTCATCAGATCTCGCTGTCGAGTAGTTAGCAAACCTGCTACATATTCGGGAGGTCCTATGTTCAGATCTCGAACCGCAAACTAAGCGAATATAAGAATAATTTAACAAAATTTAGTGTAAGTCCACCGTACCGAGTTTGATCAAATTCGTCGATGTGCCTGGGACTCTGTTCCGTGCTGATAGACATCAGACGCACATAAAATTTATTGTAGCATATGAAATACTTTGTTTAAGTTAACAAATCTCTATTTTAGTGTGAAATATTAACATATTTGAATTCTGACGTTAGTGGCAACTTCACAATGTTACAGTGCCCTTACCCGCTGATAATTAAATACAATTTTATCCTGAGCGGTATACTTCAAAGGATATTATGACTTCATCTCTATTTACTGTTTTCAGATACTTGTATACACTATACCTGTATTGCTACTCTTTATTCCAGTGCATTTTTAGACTATAGCACATTACATCTTTTGACTATGAAAATCAAATGATAAAAAATTATTCTGTATGTTGTAATTAATGGCAAAATTGTACGTTTTTATAAGTCACATTTACATTCTAGATAACGGTCCCAGAAGTCTTTTAGATCTTTTCGTGCGATGATGCACATGAACATTTGCCCGAATATCTGGGAAATTGACCCGGAAATAAAATATGATGAAGGGGGACGAACAGAGGAATGATTAATTTATCTTACGAGTAGTGGGCGGAGCTCTGAATGAAACGGGAATGAATTTTTCGTGTGTAAATTCCAACCTGTAATTTTATTTCTTCCCTAACTAAACGCCTGCCACTTCCAGACTACAACTCTCATTCTCCGTCCCTTTCCGTCTTGATTTTTTGAGTGCCGAGACAATGCATTTCATATTTTGGATGCAGGAATAAAAAATTAAATGAAAATTAGCACAATTAATATTTTTGTTCTTAAGGTTCCGCGAATGGACATTTCTGTACACCTTCGGCTTTCGAACATAACCCATGTCGAATGTTGAATGTTATCAGACGTTTCGGCAAACATTTCAGTTGCCATCTTCAGGGTTAATACGTATTATCCTAGCGATTTTGGAAACTTTGTGTGCTGTAGGCCGTTGAGTACGCGTGGTATGTGCCAGTCGGTTTCATATGCTTCTCAAAGTAAGCAGCGATTATTTCCTTAACGACCGTTAACAATTTAATCTTTGTTTTGGGCAAGGATTCAATATGTAAATATTATTAAGACGAGTTTCATCTTCAGAGAGTTACACAGGCAACTTCTGTCGTAGATGCAAACCTGTGTAGCGCAAAACAACATAGTCACAGTAAGAAATATGTATATACGAGGTGCGATCGGAAAGTTTCCAGCCTGCGCGTATAAAAACCCGTACACTTATATCAGGTATTAAATTCATCTATCACCCTCGAAGTAGTTCCCCTGGGAGTGAACACAACGATCCCAGCGCCGCTGCCAAGCCTGGAAGCATCCCTGGAAATCTTTCTTTGTCAGCCTGTCAAGCACCATCTGCGATTCTGCCTGAATCTCTTGCCAAAGACTCGCCAAAACTGCTACGGAAACCTATGAAATACTAAAGCAAGCATTTGGGAAGTCCGCAATGGGTCGTGCACAAACTTTTGTGTGGCATTCACGTTTTAAAAATGGCCGAACCTCTGTCGATGATGACGAGCGTTCTGGACGACCATCTTCGAGCACAACGCCCGAAAATGTTACGAAGATTCGGCAGGCCATTCACGAAGATCGACGTCGTACCATCAACGACTTGTGCGACATTGTTGGGACAGGCTATGGGAGGTTGCGTGAAGATGTGAGACGGAAGCGGCCGGCAAAGTGGCGCAACCACAACTGGCTGCTGCATCATGACAACGCGCCAGCGCACACCGCCCTCAAAGTTCGGCGGTTTTTGGCCTCAAACACCATGGCCGTCATCCCGCACCCTCCTTAGCTCCGTCTGACTTCTTCCTCTTCCCAAAGATAAAAATTCAGCTAAAGGGAATGAGATTTGAGACGATAGAAGAGATTCAGGCAGAATCGCAGATGGTGCTTGACAGGCTGACAAAGAAAGATTTCCAGGGATGCTTCCAGGCTTGGCAGCGGCGCTGGGATCGTTGTGTTCACTCCCAGGGGAACTACTTCGAGGGTGATGGATGAATTTAATACCTGAGATAAGTGTACGGGTTTTTATAGGCGCAGTCTGGAAAATTTCCGATCGCACCTCGTATTAAATCTTGTCCGTCTAATCACAATAAATTCTTATTAAATATTAAAATATTACAATAACATTTAAAATATTTAAAATATTAAATGATATTCTTTATCGAAATATTCGATTTACATTAGACCATCATTTTTTCATGTTTCACGACATGTTTCAGTTCCTAAAACAACCATCCTCTGGTGTATATAATTTTATAAAGCTTCAAAACGATAAATAATTCAAATACAATTTTCATACATTATGCTAGCGTGCATTTTTATTAGATTTTTACCAGATATCAAACGATGTTCTTTTTCAGATTTTTATTCCATTTTTAATAACACACTCGATGTTGTTCTGTATATATACATCATGCTCAATGAGACTTTAGTGTTGGTGAACGTTTTGTTGTTTTTATATCAGTCTGTAATGTAAATAACATAAAGGTTAAATGAATATTAGTAAAATAGAAAACAAATTAATATATATTGAAGATAATTTTTGAAACATACCAGAAATGGTGTAGAGGAGTTACATCTGTCTGGAAGTATTGCCGTGTTTTGACTGAACTGTGTTCGTTGTGGATTGCGGTTGTCTTGTAGGGATGGCAAGTGAAAGGAGGTTGTTGTTGTTATTGTAATATTTTAATATTTAATAAGAATTTATTGTGATTAGACGGACAAGATTTAATATATACTTATTATATCACAATATGACGCAACTTTACCATCTTAAGAAATATGTATTAAAATTTGATATAAATCTAATAACCAGCCTGATAACTGGATGTTAGTCAAATATATGGACTTGAAATATTAATTAACAGGAGTGTAAAATAAATACACACAAATTCCTTTAAAACCAATTACTTAAATTTTTTTGAAGTTTATATATCGAAAACTATTTTCAGACAACGGGACAAATACCACTGTAATATTAGAATGCCCAAGAGCGTTAATATATGAACAGGAATTTAATTGCAGTATTTGAATTTCTGACATAGAAATCCAAATGTATTTTGAGGGTTTGATTGGAATCAGATTCCAATGGAAAACTGTGGAACGAAGTTAAGCATACCTTGACATTATACGTAAGGGAAAGCGGGGAACTTTGCAACAAGGGCATTATGCAATGGAGACACTTGGTCCTCTGTTTCTGTCCTAGCGCGCTCCAATGCAAGTACTAACACTAGTAGAGCTTCCTTGAAATATTATGTTTCCTACGTCACTTGTTCTTTCTGACAATTTTTCAAGTTTAACTTTCATTGAGTAAATTATAGTTATTCTTTTCAATGTCAAATAGTTCGTCAATATTTGATAGTACAACGACGTTCTAACTTGTTGAGAATTGTGTTGTGAGTATTATTAACTCTCTACAGCCCCGAATAATGGAATATTTGATTAAAAATTAATAAGAAAGATCGTGGAATGAAGTCTTGACCTAATTCAATGATTGAAGGGAAATTCCACAATCAGGATAGCCGATCCCCGGGTCGATTTGAACCAGTGATCTCCTAAGAACGTAACAGGAATGCCAACCCATAGACAGTTTCGTTTGATACCTATACTGTACTGCACAACAAATGCAACAGTGATTCGAAACATAGTCTTACTTTCAGGTTTCTGACGACGGTGCCTTATCACATGCAGAATTCTTCTTTTGGAATCTGTCCAGAGTCTAAATTATAAAATTACAACTTTTCGAAAGCTGTTTTTTCCCTAAAGACGAAAGCAGAATCCAGCTTTCAAAACGTTGCAATAGTTTTACAATTTAATGATTTATACTCTAGACAAAGTTCAGAAGAACAATTTTGCATATTGTAGTCAGATTTATTCATAACTGTGTTTAACTCTCAGGGTGATGTGTCCTCGGGACACGGATGCGATCCTGATGTACAGTTTTCAATAGGTAGGGACACGATGCGAGAACGTTAAACCTCCCTACAGTGACTGAAGCAGTTCTGTGATCCCCGTTTCTCTGTGGGGATTTGTACAGCACATTGCCACTGATAAATACGTATCTAGCAGCAACAGCAGTTTTCTCTCGTGCTGAATCTAGTAAATACGCTGCACTAACCTGCTTTTGTTGGTTTCACGAAACCTGGAGGGCGGAAATCCAATAACCATTACCCAAAGCTGTTATACACAGTACTGAGGTTATTTGAACAATTCAGAATTACTTCTAAACTTAGCTACTCGTGTTCTTTCCTAACCTGTGAAAGTAATCGTCAATCAAGCTGTTCTTTACCTTGTCTAACCGCCTTTAAACTTGGGGATTAAAATCTGCTAAGCCATAGTAGGATTTTACGTACTCTTGGCGTCTGTCTTCTGGACTGAAGCGCCGTGTGGTCTACTATATATTTACAAACATTTCCTCATCAGGGCGATGAGTTATTAATCATCGCCCTGATGATGTAGGCAGCAAGGATCTCTGAAACGTTGGTAAACTTCTAACAGACTGCACAATGCTGCAACCCAGAAGATAAGTTATTGTTTTACTTTGTTTATTATGGGTATAAAGCTTTGTTTTTGAACCTCAGGAAAATGTACTGATTGAGGAATTTGAGAACAAAGTGATGAAGAAAATATTTTGACGTAAGAGGGAGAAAGTATAAGGCGATCGGAGGAAACTACATAGGAGAAATCTCATAATTTTAACTCCTCGCCAGACATTAGGGTGATAAAATCAAGGAGGATGAGATGGTCCAGACATTATGCTTACATGCAGGATGGGAATAATGCGTACTAAATTTTATTTCGAAGATTAGAGAATAGCATTTAAAAATTTCCTGAAGACGTTGGATATATGCATGTGCATTAGACACATTTTACTCAAGATAAGTGTCAGTAGTGGACCCTTGCAAACATCACAATGTACTTTCAGGTTCTACAGAGAGGCAGGGAATTGTTTACTTTGATCGATATTTAGTTTCTCAAGAAGAACTCTGCTCAATAGAAGTGGTTAATGTATAATGTTTTATTAATGATATTCATACACTTTTATATTAAGATATTCTGATTGACTTCAAACCACATCTAGTACAGTATATTCCAAAATATATTATTGAAATGAGAAAATCTGTGAATCATTAAAATAAATGTCAGTGAAATCAGGTTAGAGAATGTGAATTGGATTCAGGTGGCTTAAGACACACACGGGTAGAGCGTGTGATTTGTCGTCTTCTTAGTGCATGAATGAAATAATGAACATTAGATCTGTTTCCTTTTTACTGTTTTTGAATCTCATACATTCTTGTCATCAAATCATGTAGTTTAATTAGCAGATTCCTTTCGTCATTCTTATTTCTCTCTTTGGCTTATTATCAAAGATTTTGATCTCAACTAACAGCAGTGAATTCCTCTTGGACTAGTAATAAGAATTGGTTCTTCTTACATGGAAAATTTTAATTAAAATATTCTTATTCTCTCTGTGAGAGAGAAGATCGATTTTCTTTACGAAGGGAGAATGAAATCTCTTCTTCTCTACCCTACACTCCGGATTCTTCCAACTGGCACGCAAATGCGTGGAATTATAATAAGAACACAGAAAATGGAAAGGAATGAGGAGAGGTCAAAGGAAAAGATGTCGATGAGTTACGCATTTTTACTAAAGTCAGCTAATTGCACAAGGTTCTGTATTTATTTAGTTGTTTATTTGTGTTTTAACGACACTGTCAGTTAATTAAGACTATAATGCCAGTGGTAGTTTCATTAATGTGTAATTAATTGGAAATTATATGGAAGAAAACAATCATGGCGAAATTTAAGGCACCATTCATGTATTTGCCTGGAGGGAATCCTTGAGGTTAGTATGGTGTCTAGGTCGAGATATGAACCCAAGACGCCCCGAATACAAAACGCTAACCACTGGGCTGTAGCATTCAGTTCACAAGGTATTGTGTATTCATTATACGGCTCTACGAGGAAGCAATATCTTAAGTACCGCTGTGTGGAATGGAATCCTCGGTTTCGTGTTAAGCACTTACGGCTGCGAGTATGAACACGGCCGTGTTCTGGAATGTTACGCCGTGTAGTCTGGTAGATATTGACCGAAATTTCAGAAAATCTTACTACATCTTCATGGAGGCTACTGGACTAGGCTTATAATACCATCAACACTGTGCAGAATACCAGGGCACAGTTATCTTCGTTTATTGATGACAAGAATATGAATACAGTACCTTCAGTAAAATATCTAATATACGGTATTGGAAAGAACGCCTGAAGGACAAATCCTGTAGCTGCCCCTTTTTTGTACAAATTGAAGGATGTAAGATAACAAAGACGTCGACACAGAGATAAACCGGCCAAAAGTTTAATCAGCGAGGTGTGTGCTTGTCGTTAACAGTGATGAGTTGCGAATAACAGTGTCGCAGTGAAACAAATTTTTTCGGGATGTACAAGCAGTAAATTGTAGGATAATTAATGTTAAATTTTTTTGACTGCCATCGATATATTCAATGCCATGCCTCCAGAACCTCAAATCTCAAATCTTACCAACGTTGTTGAATATTACAAAGAATATACTTGTAACTACAACCAGATGCGGATTGTTTGTGTTAACCATGTTAGTCCAGCTAACACTTCGAAGAAAATTTACCTTCATGATTCAGTGTTACTAAAACACTGGAACACAGCAGAACCGATCAAGTGAAATACATCGCTTTCCGGCTCCAGCCAGCAAGGCTTAGAGACAGCGATATTCATCAGTGGTACTGCCTTCTGCATTTCCAAGCACGTAGATCATGTTATCGTATGTCTAACTTAATCATTTAGAATAACACTTCAAAAAAACCGTGTACTCTCTCAGCATCGTCTGTTATTGAATAATATGACTTCTGTTTAATCTTCGAGTCTGTCTCTAGTTCTCGCTGTGATGATTGCTTGTGTAGGATGCAAATAGAATATGACTGGATATCGCAAGCTAAGACACCGCATGTATCAGCTTTGAGTCATTGTGAGTCGACTGACTGAATCTTGCACACGCCAGCCATTAACTGCCTTAGAAACAGTAAGTAGCTTGTCTGTAAAAGACCTGACGCCTTATTCCTGTTTCCTGTTTTCAGAAGCAGTACAAATGAACTAATATAACAATTACCTTAATCAGTGTTATTCATAAAAAGTGTTAAAGGCGAAGATTGACTAGAGAAAGTATCAGATAAAAAGACCAAGGGACTAAGCAAACAATTATTATATTATTATTATGAGTATTATTCATTGTCTGTGGTCCAGTGATTGAGACTAGCTCGGTCTAAATTGGCTGAGTAGGGAGTTTCTTCCATCTTGTACTCGATAGCTGGAGCAGATTAAATTATCGAAAAGCTATGTGTGAGGAAAACTGGACCATGGAAAATATCCATGAAAACAGGGTGTGCCATTTAAGAAGCAGCCAACTACAGAACAAAAATTAAACAGTAGCAGATCCACTGCTTCTCCCGTGACAACCGATTTAGCGCAATTTCTAGGCCTTCTGGGATATTGTGCTATTCAGTCTCGTCTGAGAGGGCTGTAATCTTCATTCTCGCAGCCGTGAGAACCTGAAAAACCACAAGTAGAAATCGTTACCATTACACTAACCTGATAGAGTTCATAATCGGATAATATTAACATATTTTTAACGTGAGAAAATGACAAGGACAGAAAAGTACTTTTTTGTAGAGTCGTTTTAAGCGTTCTTTGTCCTTATTTAAAACGTTTGGTTTATGACTGTTACTTAATATAACCGTGATGCATATTTACGAGACACATTATAGAACACTTGGACATGCTAAGAATAATAAAATACCATAAATGTAACCTTATTATTTCTTTTCTTTTATAGTCAACCATAATAAACTGCCACACATATGAAATCTTATAAGACTTGGAGTTTTATGGAAATAAACGCTGTAAGAGCCAAGTAGATGTCTCGTTATCAGGATATGGAGTATTTTATAATATAAGGTGATTCAAAAGTCCCCCGTGCACCTTTAAGAACAAGTGTTGGAAGTGCGAAGTGATCCACAAGTCCTTGTGCACACATGCTGGGGGTGGCGCACGTGTTTTGTCATACGTCACGCGCGACAGGGACTCTTTCAAATTACTTCCAGCACTTGTTCTCAGACGTGCAGCACAGGGACTTCTGAATTACTTTATATTATGATTCATTCTATACCCTGATATCATTAATCTTTATTCCGATACTGTCCAGTGGTGCGCGGAAATCCGTACTTTTCTTCTCTGCTGCAGTCTTATCCTGTCCTACGTCTGTATTACATGGCAGCTACATAATATTTTGTTGCACAGACTGTTTTATATGAGAGGTTTTTTGGGCCTTGTTGTGTTGACCCTGATGTCAAACTGACTGTAATAATAGCAATAATTACTCCAGGAGCGGTTTACCTGGAAGGTTAGCATAGCGCAGTGCGCAAGGTATTTGGTGGTAGTCCAACTAGGTCAGATTACGTCACTAGCGAGACTGGAGGAAAAATTTTGTTCAATTTATCGTTATAATTTTATTTGCATTTTGTTGCAGTTAATCCAAGTTTAAACACGATGAAGTAGCAAAAGAATGATTGAAACTTTTCGATAGTTATATATCGACGGTGTCATGGAAAAAGTCGTTAACTGAAATTGTTATCGAAATCTAGTTAAGTAGCGCATAAAAAGTAATTAGTTCGGAAGCATGTGTAGAAGTCAGTAACTGGTATCTTGACGTTTTAGAAACAGAGTCTGACATGCCGTTATTTCCTGTTCAGATTCAGCTGTCAGAAGAATTTTTAACTAGTTTGTCTCTAAACCTTTTATAATGAATTTAGTGACTTCAGACATGACGCCAACTTTGTTCTCATATGTACTTTGATACGAAGTTCTTTTAAGCCACTGAACGTGCGTTATCCCTCAGATATGTGTCAGCCAGCTGCGTAAATTCAAAACGAATTATTCATGTTCCGTATTTAGAGACTGCAAGCAAGACCTGCTCACTGTCAACAATTTATGTTTTAATATCATATTAAATATCGAAATATTTATTTTATGTACAGCAACAACATTTATAGGAAATATTCAACCTTGAAGACAAATATTCTAAGAAGTTGCCGTTTTTCCTTGTATAATGCTAGAAACACAATGTGCAATCTGTCGAAGTACTAATCTAACCTAATTTAACCTAATCTAACCTAATTTCGTACTAGTCCCACAAAATCTACAAAATCTGTCAGTAACAGCATGTATATGGGCAGATAAAGAGTAACCAGTTATTTTACATGAGAGTGTTCTGTACAAATCAACATGCCTTTTAAAAACATAAGAATAGACTTGTACTAAACCATGCTTTTTGTTTATTTGCGACTAATTTCATGAAGAAGAATCTTTGAGAAACCAACAGTCACGCATTTCAGACACGAAACGGTTCATTACCGTATTCAAAGCAGTTGCCGCTGGTCGTTGATTTGAATCAGATGATTTAAATCCGTCTAGGTTTATCGTGTTTCAGAAACATTATTTTATTATAAAATTTCAATCTACGTCTAGGTTTCCCCAAGTTTAAGGCCCCCTTCCAGTATTTCGACTCAGATTCTATTTAAATTTTATATTTCTCACACTTGCCTCATAATTCATACTCTTGGTTGTTTTTCTTTTACTATAAAATTAAGGAGGATGAAATGTTCGGGTGATATAGCACACACGCGAGAGAGAGAAGGTGATACATTTTAGACGGAAAATTTGAAGGGAAGGGGTAATTTGAAGGACCTGTATGAATGAAAATGGTATTAAAGTAATATAATGTTAAGGTGTACATTGGATTTATCTGACGCAGGAGAAGGTCCGGAGCTTATGTAAACACGGGGGTGATTTTTATGATTCCATAAAAGTCGATTTTTTTTAGAACTTGAGCGACTACTGTCTTGTCAAGGACTCTGCTCCATAGTGTAATAGGGCCCCATAATGACATCAGTGGTAGCAATAATACGTGATATTAATAATAGTACTAGGGGTCGTTGCAGCCATTGTGTTACTTCTGGTAACAGCAGTAGGCTATAACTAGTCGTAATAGTATACGTGACATAAAGAAATTTTGAAACAGACATTTTCGGATATTGTATTGATATTTTAAATTAATAGTTGAGGAAAAATGAAACATTTATATTGGATTTGAGACTTTCGCGGCGAGTGCAATCAATAAAATCTTCTCGGGCAATCAGCCGCGTTAACTGGTTACCGTAGTGAACCGACGTTTCGGCGACTTCCGAGGATCCAGTCATATCAGAACCCTGAAGATGGTGACAGAGTTTGTTCCCGAAACGTCGGTTCACTACGGTAACCAGTTAACGCGGCTGATTGCCCGAGAAGATTTTATTGATTTATATTGGATATTATTAGAAGATGTGTGTCCTCTTAATGTGCGACTCGTTCATGTGGAGACATAAAGGGCAGGTTGTGTCAGGTGCAGTGAATGTTGCTGACTGGCTGGCTGACTGGCTGACTGCGTCTCTCGAGCCTCTGAACACATCATACAGCGTGGACCAATACACGCGACATAAGTGAAACCGACCATAACCTACAAACATTATCCAGCTGACAGTCAGAAGCCTGATTGATTCTCTTCCTTCCACTTTCAATTTATCTCAATATATCAAACTATATTATCCTGCTCTGTCAACGCTCATCTCGTTTTAACTACTCAGAAGCTCAATTTAAGAAGACTCCGAATGGTGGTCGACTTACATTATTCTTGTGGGATTTGAGGTTTTCACAGCGGTGAGTCTTAAGTTTTCTGTCTTCTGGGTTATTGCGCCGTGTAGTCTGGTAGATTTCCACCAACGTTTCAGAGGTCATACTGCCTCCGTTATTAGGGCAGTGCCTTGGATCAGACGAATTCATTTTGAATTCTTATACCGTATCTATTTAAAAATCTGTTTCAAAATTATTCTCCCGTGTATGCCTATGATTCTATTCATATTTTCAACAAGAAAATATTGTACGAATTCTATTTATCCTATGCGTGTTACATGTCCACATATATAAATCCTTATTGACGTCACCAGCCTGATGGTACGAATTATAAAGGCTTCTGTATGCAATTTTTCTGTCTTTCCTTTAGTCCTACGTTAAGTCCAAATACCCTCAGTTCCTTCAGGTATTAGAAATTGTACTTTGTCATGTCTTCATTTGTCTTTCTAAATTTATCCTACCCTTAATCTTGTATTATGTGCTCTATTTTATTTGTCTGTTTATTCATAAAATATGTATAGTGCGTTATTTAAATGTCTACCCTAATGATTAGTAATTCGATGTTTTGTTTCATTAATTACCACGCCAATGAACACACGGTTTTTAGGATTTTATTTCAGTTTGTATCAACGATAAAATTAACAAAATAAATCTGGGATTTTAGGCTCTAGAACACCGTTCGAATATACTCATAGATGGAACAACCGTGAAAAAACGAAGCTTCGAACTCACGGACTCTTGAAACGCGATTAAAGTTGTAATATCCGTTTTTCATAGTTAATATAAATTCCCATATACTTACTCTGTGTGTGTGGGGGGGGGGATACAAAAAGGCGAAAGGATTTAATGCTGACGAAATTTTAATCCCATGATACCGGATTAAAATATCAATAGCTGCATACATTCTCCATGTAATTCATTACATTCCCAAGTATCTCCACTCCGCTGGGGGTAACGTGTCTGCATTCACACTATTTCGACGATAAGAGCTACATGTTGTGTGTAAATCGATTATGTTTATGGATTACCAAACTTCAAACGTACAATTTGCTTTTAACTAAAAACCACTGAATGCGATACATGATGTGAACAAGGTAATGCTACTCTCGAGAGATCACACTTTTTAATACACCAGAATTACATACCTCATTATGGATATGTAAAATAGTGTACGAGTATACAGAGTTTAATTTCTTTAATTACATATCCTCTTTTGAACTTCATTTGTTTAGTATTTTTGTTGTCAGGTTATGTTTGTAAGCTATTAGTTCACTCTGATTCATTCATTTAGCCTACTAATTAAGTACTTTATTCATATTATTCTATTTTATTTTCCTTTTATATATTTTATTATTTCTGCTTGCTTTCTGATATCCAATTCATCTGGTTAGCTTATTATTAGAACACTATTTAAGGAATCTTTATTTAATTCCCAGCATTCAAACTGTACCAAAGAAATACGAACTTGTGTAACCATTACATTTGTGAGGACAGAATATCGATTCTAATCGCTTGTTCGCCCACAAGCGACTTTCAGCAAGGTGTGCACTTGTAGGAGGCTGCACTCAGATCACACTGTTATAGAAAAAAGATTAGTCTTAATGAGATGACTCCAGTCCGATTCCCTCTCACTTTAACACACTTCACTCGAGTTACAGAAGTGTTTACTGCCACCATCATCATGGCGATAATCTACTATCAGACTTTTACACGGTGGAGCATCTAAGAAGACAGTCATATACTCGCCGCTGCCACAGCCTGAAATCTATCAAAGGTAGCGTTTTCTTTGTGCTTAAATAGCCTAACATATGTGGGAAGTGGAGGTATACTCCACTCATTCCTAACCTGTGTGTTGGTTGGAGGTGATTGCAAAATTAAAGCTTCGCCTTCTTAAACCCAGGAAAAGAGTCTCAAGTACCCATTGGGTGGGAGGCTGATGCTGAAAGCTTGCTTTAAGTAGTGACAAAGACAGAAATCATTGTTCTCTCGGAAATCCAACCCTGGTCATCGAGAACAGTCACTTCATTGACTAATCTGTCTTGGCCCATGCATAATGCCGTTTGCTGAAATACTTAAGTTGCAGGGTCGAAGGAATATGAAATTCCTCCTAATTTAGGTTACTTGTCTATAGTTACTTGACACAGATCTGTCAAGCTTTCTTTCCGATCATTATCCATTACAAACAGCTTGGCTTGTGGATGAATTATAAACTTACAGGATCCGAGAAAAGCATAGGAAGGTAAGCCAATAAATAGCACGTTTTGCTCCGAGCCAACAATCGATTGTGTTCTCGCATGAACGTCACTGCCATCACGTTAATCCTTGTGGAAGGAAGCTGACGGAGCGTTAAGCGAGAAAGAGAATATTGGCATTTCGTATTGCTTCTCCTGTTCACTGGATCCGGAAATGCATGTCGCCGTCGTATCAAGCCAGGAATTCATCGTTCTTTTGTACGGTCGTAAACATTTTGTCTCTTTAGGTAATCCATTAACCAACGACTTAGTTCATGAAGCACAGTCCTTCTTTAAGTGCTAATAGCCTTATAGCCGTCTAGTGAAGATATCCCCCTTCTTTTATGGAATTTTAGGGTCCACAAGATCCCTTTGCTTATCCTGAGCTACGTGAATCCATTTCACAATCTTACACCCAATAACCCTAAGATCCTTACATCTACATCTGGATGTTCTAAGAGGCATCCCTGACCCGGAATTTTTTATTTTTCTGAGAATAATCCTAAGTGCAGCGTTTTCTGAAATACCGAAAAGGAAATAGAATGAAAAGAGAACTGGCAGAACATAGCCCAAATTACGAGAAATAAAAGAGGGCTCTAATATTGGAAATAAGTTAGAGAGATGGTTAATTAACAGTACTTAGAGTGAAGTGAAGAGAATCTAGACATATCGATTGATAAGGAAATGGACGGAAGGGTGCTGCAGTTCCATCGTCGCGACGCCGGGGACACCGCTTTGGCCAGGGAACAACTGGCTCCTCGCCAGTACTGGCGGCATTGATTTCACCTGCTACCGCCTGCAAACAGCCCACATAATCTGTGGTCCATACGCCGGACTTAGTGTCAGACCGTATAAGAACTCCGAACGAACTTAGCGGCGTAATGAGCGCTACTTAGTTTTCAAATATTATCCTGGGGACTTAACTAATTCCTTCTTGAGAAGCTAATAAGACACCGAGCTAGTCAAGACATTCCCCGACATTTTTGTAGCCGGAAGGTTTTATTCCGAGGGCACAGTAGCCTGCCAACAGTACCTATCATAAGTCAGATTAATTCAAGCCACACCCTATTTACCTAAGATGCATTTTAATGTCATCCACATTTCTGTGCTTTGGTCCTTTAAACTTCTGGTCCTATGGTGTGTGTCGCTTCGTAGTCTTTTAGGATGATACTAACTCTTCTGAAGAAAGTATCCCGTCCATCTTCAGGTGTCTTCCATCCTGAGAATGTATGCGATACGTTCCTACGAAACGTTTATAACCATCTACAACCCAGAAGTAAAATCAGATATCTTTTCTGCCGATTAGTGTCTCAAAAATGTTGCGTACACATCAGTAACTTTGCTCACCGCTGTCAACTATGCCACGAAGCTAACGGTGGTCACTTTGAACACCTACACCAGATTCGCTGATGTACTAAGTACCAATGCTGACGTATGTAATGATTTAGTTTTTTAAAATGTTTTTATTGTATTCGTTGAATTTATCTGTGCGTATTTTTGGGACGTCCTTTAGATATTGAACTGCGTCGAGTAATATTACGATTAATGATTGATAAGAATATGCAAGGAATCGGTCGTGAGCTAACTTAAGCTACTGACCCGACATTTCCGGGAAGGAACTGAGAGAAAAGACGAAAAACCTCAGTCAGGATAACTGGCGGCCTCGCCGAGATTTCATACCGGGATCTTTAACATGCGAAGAGACAGATCAGCTGTATCTTATTTGCAATAATTGTACATCAACATCGATAAAGTATAGTTATAAAACCACGAAAATTATATTTGTATTATCTATTTTCTTTCATACAGAGTTTCTAGACAAAATATAAGTATAAAAATGCCAAGCTGTGTTTAATTGGGGTACAATGGATATAAGACAAGACTCAGCGAAGGAACTGTTGTGTCAAAGGAAATCCTTCTCAAACAGGTTCTACAAGTGAAACTATTTTGCAGTAAAATAGGCAATCCCCTGTCGAGTAGGTGGCCTCACTGCTGTAAACTTTGCCCTGGAGGTGTTTTACATGTGCTGGAATATCGATGTAAGAGTGCAACTTCCACATGAAATTTGTATGACGTGGTTTTATCCTGATTCTGTTCCCCCACGCATCTGTGATTTCGCAGCGGAGAAAGCAAACTGAACGAAAACGACGTATAAAGATCGCTGATTTGTACCTGAAAGGAATTCTCAAATGTTGACCACATGGAAGGAGGTCTGTAACGCGTTCAGATACTCATGATATAACAATTGATCGTAAAGGGATCGTAACAGGGCATTATTACAATTGGAAATTGTTATGGTCAGCATTTGCTATTAAATGAGGTGTATTTGATACACACGACGTTTGGGAGCCTGTTCAGTTGATTGATTGTCATTATACTGGTGGTTCTTTAGTTTGTTTGTTTTTTTCCCTTTTTTTCGTTCAGTGTGGACGGCTTAACGCCTTGTAATCTATTGATGGCTACATGTTTGAATGCAGTTACTTATTTTCAGGCCATAAGTAACATTGAAACAACAACGTATTTTACAGAAATGAAGCATAATATTTTAAACAAATATTGTATATTGTTTATATTCTACTCCGATTAAGTCTCTTTGCTTGTTATAATAAACTGAATACTGTACAATAACTACTATAACGTATTCTGCACCTAATGAAAAAGAATCCCCTGAAGTTGGCAGTACAACCAACTCCCGAAACTTTGTGCAAGGCTATATTAATCATTCGTCAGAGCCAGCCGCTGAAATCCATCTTGAGACATTCTAATCCATTACACACCCAAATATTATTTAAGGTCCATTTTAATATTATCTCCCAGTCTGCGCTGTAGTGCCCCAAGCTGTCTTTTCTCTTCAGATTCTCTCACTAATATTGCACGTGTCCTCCTTTATCGGATTATATGCGCATATATACATGCGTTTGAAGTTCACGAAGAAGAGTTGGTATGAATTAGGAGATGTTTGGTGGATTCATCATGACGACGCTATAGACCATTCCAGATTTCAGGACTCGTATTTAACCAACTCTTGTACTTGGTTTATGATGAAAATCGAAACCCTGGATTATTCTAATCCGTGAAGCTGTCCGAGTGTGAGTCCTTCATGGTCATCATCATTACTAGCAGCTGCATCTGCAGAGTTGTTCTGTTCTTGCAAAGCGAGCACACAAAAACAGTACGTCGTTCAGATAATGTCTTCATCTACCAGAGGATGTGAAGTCTTCGAGGCTCTTTTAATCACATTAGAAAACCTGTAATTACGACTTTCCTCTGCTGTGGTCGAACGCAGCATCCAGTGCGGAACGATTCGAGAGCTTCAGTTAATGGAAAAATGGCTTATATCTGCTAACCACATTGTAGTCAATAATCTTCGAATGTGACTATTAAATCCTAATAAGACACATTTTTGAAAAAAGTAACTGAACATAAAGTGGAAAGGTAAACTTCTCTATCTAAGCACCGTACCAACAAGACGTATAGGGGTCGTGGAGACTACGTTCAGTGGCGTGCTGCCAGTTTGTTAACAATTGGGTATGTATAAAACAAGTTCTAGCTAAATGAAACGAAGAGTGTAAACATGGCTGTCTTCTTGGATGTTACGCTGTGTAGTCTGGTAGAAATTTACGGATATTTAAGAGGTACTTGCTGCCTCCATCATCAGGGCGAGGATTTATCACAAAATTAAACAGTAATTCATAAAAATGAAGGTTTCAGTTACAAGACAACATCGTATTCAGATACATCCGCACTGTAACGAGAAAATTGGTGATTCAGGTATCATAGTGGTTGTAACATTTTTCATCTCACCTCTGTTCCAATTTTCTACACGCATTTCCCCTGTCCGCTAGCCCATTGTGATTGTCATGGGAACTTCCTTGCCCCTCGCTCCACCCTGCCTGTTTAGTGAAAGTAAAATCCAGTATTGGTTTTCTACACAGAATTGAAACCTGGATAGCCCATTGAAAAGTTGTGGGGGAGGGGGGTGTTGGTTGGTTGTTGGACAGTTAGTTGCAACCTATGATCGTACAGATGTATATTGGCTCCCCATATCGGAAAGTAGGAGGTTTCTGCTTCACTTAGTTTTTATGACAGAGAGTAACCTGAAGAAGAGTTCACGAGAGTTAAGTAAGTTCCTTGGAAGTCACGTGCTCCACTACTAGCAGATCGAAAAACATGGTGCTTTTTATGATTTTATGTACATTTTACTGGTAATACTTTATACCACTGGATATTATAAAACAAAAAGTGAAAACAAAATAAATAAATGAATAACTATACTACAAATTGCGGGCAGAGGAAGGGGGAGGTATTTATTTACTTCTGTCGTAAAGTAGAGATGTTGTTATAGTAATAATGATAACAATAATACCACCTCAGATAATTCATAGGCTGTATTAAACGTCATGGCGGAGCAATTTGGTTTACAACTTCTGCCTGTGGTTTTTCAATGAAGTATGTGGTCCGGTACACTGTCTAACCCGCCGACAGGACTGTATCACCAAATAGTCCCGCGTCTCATATACTTGGGTGTTGTGACGTCTTTGTGGGTCCCATAGCTCCGCTTGCCACCCTCTTAGACTTTATTGTAGAGCAGTGTGTCGGCCTCAATGGAACAGCCAATTTACTGGAGGGCTCTTGAAGTGAGTGATGAGGTACCATGCCCTTTGTGAACTGACTGCGGCAGATTGAGTGACCAGCCGCGAAGGGAGTGTGCAGACTGGAAATGCTGATGTGTGCGAATGTGGGTTAATTCAACAGTTAAAATTAATTTCGTGGGCAACTCGGTAATTAACACTTTACCTACCAAAGAGTTGTGAAATTTATTTGCAGAATAGAGTGGAACCTTTGTTGTTTCTTGTTGTTTTATTAACCACTCATTAGTTCCATATGGTATGTGAAATAGTGTCGCTTTTGTTGTGGTAGAAATGCCATCAACTGAAGGACACTTCATGGTAAATTTCTGTTAACTTATTTGTGATAAATAACAGAAATAGTTCATTTTTGAATTTTCTTTAAATAAAATATGGTAAGCTAATATAACATTGTTAATTAGATATCACCCATTGCGTGAAATATATTTTACCTAACCCACATGACGTTTCGGTAGTTGGTTTCCTCCAGCTTTCTTCGTCTGAGGTAGGTAAATGTAGTCTTCCGTCCGTATCATGATAAAATTAGACATATTATAGAGTCAGTATCACTGATTCTCATAAATAATTAATGTGTGAATTACCAGTGTTTATGACTGTGAAATTAACGATAGCACCAGCGTGACTAGGCTGTGGTGCTGCACGACCGTGGTCCGTTCCTGGGAGGGCCAGAGTTTTTATCTTTTCCACCACATCCATACAGACTCTGGGCCTACCGAATCGCCTGTACTTCCTTCTTTTACCTGAGTTGAAGCTGTCAGGACCTAAAACTGATAACTGGTCTGGATCTAGCACTGAAGTTAAGAATTTGAGGAGCTACGCCCCTTCTCCTCTATAGAGGGATAATTTACCATTACCTTTTAATTAATTACGTAACTCCACAAAGAAGAGTTTTGAGAAGCTGGCAGTCGGTCAGTTGGCTAATAAATTCCCACCATTTTAAACTGAAGGTTCATTACCATGTTCACAAGAGCCCGTACGGTACAGTAGGAATGTGTAACATGGTTTTGTTTTATGGAACTACACTACTAATTCGAAACATATCGGTTGTTTTTGTGACGTATTAATTCGATAGTTAATGTTAATTAAAAGGCTGGTGGTAACCATCTGTAGGGAGAAACTGGGTCAGTTATCGGCATTACCGCGGGCGCTACAGTCAACAATTACATAAAACGTATAGAACAAGTATTCTTGACGTCATCACATCACGTCTAAATTGAGCTACTAGTGGTGGCTTCGGTTTACTGGTGAAAACACGCCTCTTCATATTGCAGTACTCCATTGTGCTGTAAATAAATTTAATCAACGGCTCAATTTTGAACATTATCAACGGATTTATGAAATTACGACAGTTGGTTTTCTAATTAATGCGGTTGAACGGAAACATTTCCCGATGCCTTTCCACTTCTAGAAGCAGTTGTTAATGTGACTGGGTAGATTCTGAAGTACTGATTTAAGTACAGGCTGAGCCGATAATGACTCTTGTGTAATGTCATTTATCCTGGAATTTTGCGCTGAGTGAATTGTTTAATTTCAAGAATAATTTCGGAATTGGCTTCAGGAGAAGACGCTACATAGGACTCTGCTCCTTAGAGTTATTTAATTGGTTTCTTAGTTACTTATCACTAATTTTGTTTACAGTTAATATTCTTGTAGGCATTTGATCATGCGAGCTACTTTTAATGTTCTCTTTTGTTACAGACATTTTGAACTCATTGTGCCAAGAGTTCCTCTCGGTGAATGTTTCGGCCATCTTGTATCTGATGAACTACGAGAAATATGGAAGGAGCACTGCGTCTGCGCAATATTTCCTACAACTCGCTGGCTATCTGGGTATTCCGGTCATTGCGTGGAACGCCGACAACTCGGGTCTAGAACGGGTAAGACGTGAACAATTGCTTTGCCTTAAATTCTTTTGCACACTTCGGAGGTTGTAGGATTTCCAAGTGTTTTGGTGGCCTTACCCGAATTTACCTCTGTAGGATCTCATAGAACGGAGGTAAGATTTCAGGTTCTCATAACCACTGTCTTATGGGATGTTACAGTGTGTAGTCTGGTAGGTATTTACCGACGACGATGGAGGCAGTATGTTCCTCTGAAACGTTAGTAACTACCTACAAGGCTACATGGCGTCACAATACAGAAAACATAAATCGACAGTTTGCCAAATGATTTTATTTATGTAAAATGAAATTTGTCAGTATAAGAAATAAACAACATTTAGTGTTTACGAGGATGATACAATTTGGAGGTGAGCTGGGTGGGGAATATAGGACGCATGATACATGTTATATGATAAATAGGCCTATATTTTATATTTTAGTCGCAATAACTGAAGGCAAGATCCCCTTAGACGTAGCCCATGTGGGAGGATAATATTAACATCTGTCTTGCAGAAATATAACATGGGTTTATAAACCTGTGGTGATAGTCGGTTTTGGATCAGTACCGCGGGCCATGTTTTTGCCTTGTCCTTAGGTTATCGGGAAAGGTGCTCAATGTACAATTTCGACATTCTTGGAGATCGTCAGCCTGAAAATGTTAATTGCAGTGTTTACCTAAAAGTTATACAATTTTGAACATCCGACGCGGCTGATTCCCGAAAGCCGAAGTAAACGTCTCTGTTTCCATAAATATTTTGCAGTTAAGTTTTGCTGGCGTTTGAAACAATAAATTTCTTCCTTATTCGCTGTCCCGTAACTAGGAACGAAGTGTGATGTTTCGTGGTCAGATAAACATCTACCACAAATATTTCTCTTATATTTTCAGAAACAGTTTAATAGATGGTTCTGTTTTCTGCACCGAAAACAGCATGGTACAGAACAAAATATATAGAATCATCAGTACTGTCGCACCGACGCCATTAATCACAAACTAAGGCAATGGAACGAAGGGGTAGAAATAAATAAATGTTTGTTTTCCAGCTGCCGATAGCGGAGACTCGGAGTATGTAGGGATAACCAAAAGGCTTTACCTAAAATATTCCAGTAGTGTCCGGGCTCTGATTGTCAAGGTCAGAGTTGAAAGTATTTGAAGAAAAATGTGTAAGAAAATAAACTTGTTCTAGAACAAACTTCGAGAAGTTAACAGACCCTCAGACTCAAGAAATTCCCCACCGTTTATGTAATACGAAGATTCATTACTGTCTTCACAAAATTCCGCCATTACTCCGCATCTACAGATATACGAATCCAGTTCACGTCTTTTTTGGCTAATTTTAATATTATCCCCCTGATTTTGACTAGAACCCCCCAAATTCATTTGCTGGTCCACACACAGGATAAATCTCACGGCGGTGAAGATGACGATGTTGTTTGGGTTGTGACGTCGTGTGGATTTTTGAGGAACATACTGTTTCCGCTTCAGGACTGATTTCCACGCGGCGTCACAACCCAGAAGAACAACATCGGCATATTCAGCGCCGTGAGAACCTCAGACCTGCCTTTCCATGAGTGCTTGTTCTTTAATATAAGGAAGATTGGTCATCCCTGTAGTGCCAGTCATTTATGTCTTGCTGCCGGTGGACTGGTCACAGGCTCTAGTCTTGACCAATTACGTGCAGCCGCTTAAGGCATCAATCTTCTTTACCCTCGTCTCACCTTCTTTGTTTTCTATCCCTTTTACCAATACTACAAACTGTTCCTGTGCAAAGTATCTGCTGGTCATATCAATATTCGTCTCGTCTCTTCTTTCTTTGTATCAGCTTTTCCTTCTCATCCCTCCTTTACTCAGAAGGTATCCCGTTTTATCTTCCATTACATTTAATTTAAAATCCCCTTTGTTGTTGCTACTATTTAAAAATATTTTTTATCGTTGAAGATTTCTATCTTCTGGGTTGTTGAATTTTGGTCGATATTTGTCAAGGGAATGTCCCGAATATGAGACGTATTTAGAAACTACAACACCGAATTGTTCACAATTATGATAAATTTTAATTAACCTTTTATATTTTATAAAATCACACCATTACCATTTACATCCGGTTATTGGTGTTTTACTGAGCCATGTGATTCCAGTTGGATTATTATCCATATTATCATCATCCTCACATCAACGACTAGGTCTCCCAAATGCATTCTTCCATTGAAGTTTGCCTGATTAAAATTCTGTTAATAATTTTGTTTCCTTGGTAATATCAGTTTGTACTCTGAAATCTATAACACACGTTAGGGCAACATTTTGCTTCGATGTGACTGTACCGTATGACATGACCAATTCTTGTACCATCGGAGCGACCTTTGTATTGAGTATTCCGGTAATTATTATTATTATGCGTGACGTGAACACAAAAGTGATTCTCTGAAGCACTAGTACGTAAGTTCCTCCTCGTAATGAAGTCACCATCGTGAGGCTTGTTTAATTATTGTCACAGTAATGAAGCCTTTTGAGTTTCACAACTCCAGGGACTCCAGACACTTCAGCTTATAGTAGGCTTCAAGTATCGTGAATTAATTGTCACAACACCAATATAAATAGTTCTATTTTAAACCTAAATAAGGTAGATTAAATCTGTTCCGGATCGTGGAAATGTGCGAGAGAAAATATGAACCATCTTCATGTAAAACTTTTAACATTTTCCACCGTCAGAACCTGATGAAGCATCGAAAAATTACGAAGCTGTGACTGCACACATATTAGGCTTATATTTCCTGTGAAAATTCTTTTAGAAAAGAGAAAAAATTAATATCTACTACATAACTTGTGCTCATAGAATATAGGCATGTAAAGGCATACTACAATATAACACAGTATAGAAATATATAATGGAATTTTCTAGAAGACACATTCTCACTGTTAAGTAATGTGCTTTAAATTCCTATAGATAATACTGTCGTGAACATAATAATCTTATGTAAGCACATAATGAAATCAGAAATAAGTAATATGGAATTTAATGAATGTGAGATTTTATCTACAAAATTATACTAACTTTTGAACTAAATATGCTAAATACATTTGAAAGAATGATCAGCATATTAACTCTTATATAACTTCCGATTGCTTGAAATTATATGATATTGAGATTCGCCCGGACAGCTTTAATCACTGATGTTTTAACTTCATGTCAGAGTTTCTAATAACCAATTTTAATTACAAAACGTTCTGTCACTGACCTCAACTGGTAACAAAGCGCTGTAATCACATGTGCGTGGCAGCTGAACAGAATTAATATGACACACTCATTACATTTCTGCCAGCAACCCTCGAAACGCACAACAAAACTGAATTCGTTTCAGAATATATACAGTACAGTAATTTCGTTTTTAGCCTGCATATTCACGTAAAACAAGACCATATGTGATATCATCGCGTACGGTTTTTCCATGTCTGGTTATGTCTGTTCCACCTCACGACTTCTAAAAAGAGCGAATTTAATGAGACTTACGAAACCACCTCACGTCATTATATATTAATTTATTATAATTCTTTTTCAAAACTGACGTTTTCGTATACATAAGACTGGTGCAACGCTAGCGCATTATGATGTATGATCCTGATATGTTTCATGATAATAGCTAACTAATTCCATGGAGGACAGTCTTTCTTGAGAAGCTGTCAGCTAGCCTTTTATGAAAAACAATGGTTTATTACCGTATTCACAAGAACCCGCCTCTGATCCTTTTCCTGAACCAGATAAATCCATTCCACGCCATCGTATTATATACCTTTAATATCCATTTTAATATTGTCCTCCCATCTAATTCTAGATCTCCCACGGAGTCAGTTTCCGTCAGGTTGCCATGTGATAATAGCTTTGAAAAAGGTTGATATTTGCGATCATATTTTCTTTGTCGGAAATTCGAATTTTTTTTCTCGATATTTTTGTTATTCTTGCTGACGAAGCGTATTTATCATTAACTATCAGTATGGAGCGCTTTCTAGTACAATGTATCCTGTGAGTAGGCACTTTTCAAAAGAGGCTAACCAAAAATGTCCTAGAGCGTGAAGGTCTCTAACGTCTTGCATAATTTCAACTTCTCTTACAGAGGGCGTCCCAGTCGAGTCTCCAGCTGCAATTGGCACCTTCTTTAGAGCATCAGACGGCTGCCATGTTGAGTATTCTGGAGAGGTACAAGTGGCATCAGTTTTCTGTAGTCACAAGCCAGATAGCAGGGCACGACGACTTCATACAGGCAGTTCGAGAACGGATCACAGACATGCAAGATAGATTCAAGTAAGTTGGCATTTCCAGACCCAATACAAGGACAGTAACCGGGACAGAACTGTGCTTTTCGTCTACTGTTGCTATTGTACGTTTAGATGGAAAACAAACGGGCGGTGTGGACGGACAGCGTATGTTTCTTTATCTGCTACCCCTCTCAACCCCCTGACCCCCTTGCGTCTTGCGTCTAGTGGACGTAGAACGCACAGATTCCTCCCGATTACTGAACATAAAAGCAGTTCCCACGTTTTCGTTCACCGGATTGATATTACTGTTAATATATGCCCATGGCATGCTGCATGATAGCTACTCGTTTACCTACTACGAACTACGACTTCTGGCCTGTTACGATACAAAATTAGTGTTCAACTAATTAGGTTCTAAATATTTGATAGGACTTCATAAATGGTGTATCGGGCCACATCAAGGCCCCTACTTGACACACGACGTCATATGAAAGAGTAACGCAGCGGTCGAACGCCATAGCCGAATGTTGAGCACTTTAGCTTCATATTTGAGAACTTCCAAGCTCAAATCTTGGCCCAGCAATCGGCTACATGACTGCGGGCAAATGCCGATGATATTTTAAAATAGGCTACTGCTACTCACTTTCATAATATTCTGTGGATTTATATTTCTTATCGGAGTACATTACATAGACATTACACGAAATGTAATAGGTAAGAGCTTAATAAAACTGCACTGTAAAGCTCTCGAACAATGAAAATGTCTGTGGATTAAAACGTGGACCGTCTGCATGTCGTTCTGCAGACAGCCAACATGACTACCGCTTGGAATTTCTCGGTTCCGTTGTTAGGGCAGCAACATGCTACAGCCAGTCCCTTCTGATTGGGGAAGGACGAAAAAAAGTGAATGGGCGCTTAGAATGTCGCAGCTGAAAGGATAAAAGTGTTAGCTTGTCATATGCAGGAGTACACGATAAAAGGAATTAGAACTTTATTGTAAATAAAATTTTCAGGAAACAATATTTAGTTGTGGTTGCTTTAAATCCGGGGGATTTAATGATGACGAAAGGACTAATTCTTTTAGCCTTAGCTTATAATATACTGAACGAGATTATAATAAAATTTTGAGTGCACGTGGATGTTGTCTGCCTTGATAACTGAAACGTATTCCAAGAATTTTTGTCCTCAGCCAGAGCTCAGTGAGTTTATATGCTGTTATACGGGAAACGCCGAATAAAATGTTCGAATAATAACAAGTTCTCAGTAAAAGTTATATGATCTGTCATTTTATATGAAGGGGTATAAATGCAAAGAATCGCATCTGTAATTGATAGGCGGACTAAGAGATCGATGTTGTTAGACCCTGACAACCAATAACCTTTCCCTGCTTAGCTACATAAATTCTGTCTTCAGCGTTACCTGGAATTTCCAGTTGAATCTGGGTTTATGAGATCACTGTCTTTCTCTGGTAGATGAAATTATTTAAAATTCTACGATGGACTTTGAGTCGTATCGTGATCTGCTCTTTTAGTGACCTCCATTAATCATTAAAAGACCATTAGTAAATATTTTTACCGTCTGTTTTAACAATCATCAAGGTTGTATTTTGTATTGATGGGTTTCATATGGTTCTCGATGTAATCAGGGATTATTTATTTAATCAGTTTATATTTGTAATGGAGAAGTGTTGTGTATTCTTTGAGGTACGGTCTGAATTATTAAATTGTATTTAGGTAATCTTCGGCCTGAAAGGGTTGAAACAGAGTAATATAGTGGTTTTCGACTAAGGAAGCGATAATACATTAAATAAGCCACGATCTCTTATAGATAAATATCAGTAAATCATAGTTATATTACCGTTTGACTTTGGAAATTATTTTATTTTCCAAGAAAGATTCTTGGCTTCTTTTAAGACGTCTTATCAACTCCATGCGTTGTATAGCATCCAAGAGGTAAATTAATGTATGGAATAAAACTAGCATGGCCTGATTTTTTGTATTAGTAGAGAACTTGCTTGGATTGGAAACCACGGCAGTTTTAAGAAAAAAATAATGGATGAAGATGGTAGTTGCGCCGTGTAGAAGACTACACGGCGCAACATTCCAGAAGACTGTCTTCATACTCCAAGTTGTGATAACCTGAAATCTCACCCAATATAATCAGTCTTCAAAGAGGTTTGAACTGGATCTAAGGTAACAAGAATGTCGAGTTGCTTCAATTGGATGAAAGGAGGGTCCAGTGGCTGGCTGCTGCGAACATGACAATGAAATTTGTAATCGATAAGAGGCCAGATGAGCGATTACTAGATTCTCAAGAATGATTCTGATCCAAGGTGTCAGTTACAGTTTAAGTTCACAGCAGGGCAGAATTTTCATCTACTGTGAACACAACAAACGTTGTCTGTCCGTCAAGGCGGCAGATACAAGTCAGGGGTCGAGGGAGATATTGAACAATGTGGCGGTCGCTAATGGCAATAATTACTAGTGTGTCCGTGCCGCATATTGCTCTCCCCCCCCCCCCCCCCCGTATACGGAATTACCGTTGCAGGGAAACCTCATCACCTGCAATCGAGTACGTTTCGCCTCGATATAACTGTCATTTCGACTTCTAGCTCCTCGTTTTACTCCTTCCATCTACAATGTTGTTTTGAAATATATAACATTGTATTCTGATAAGTTTTGATATTAAGGAGTGTTTATTAAAATATATGGGCCAAATATCAGTTTACTTGTCATCTAAGTATTTGGTTGATCCCTGATGATGGAGGCAGATACATTCTCCGAAACATTGTTTTATTAAAAGAGCCCTCTGTACGATATCGATTTTCTTTTCACGTAAAATTCTTAATTGTCTTAAAAGTGTTTTATTGCCGGTATTGTTTTGTCTGCTGTTTTATATGGGTGCAGATCTCGGTCTTATATCTTAAGGTTAGAGACACATATTTGTAGGTGTTTTCTAATATGTTCAATAGGTTATGAGGATGTTTTGAAATGTTTTGATCAGGTTCACGATCCTGAATGCTGTGCTAGTAACAGACACGAAGGACCTGATTCAGCTGGTGAATTCAGAGTCCCGAGTCATGCTGCTGTACTCCACCAGAGAAGAAGCAATACACATTCTGAACGCAGCGCGGGAGTACAAGATCACAGGGGAGAACTATGTGTGGGTCGTGACCCAGAGCGTCATGGAGAACCTACAGACTCCATTCGCATTCCCTGTCGGCATGCTGGGTAAGTTTATACAGAATGATCTTTATACAGCGGGATCCTTGTGGATTTTCGTCTGGGCCGTTGTGCTCCTTTCACTACTTCATACACACAATCAATGTTCAAATTACTACCGGTGACGTCGATTTAGCAAATTTCGGCGGTAACGAATTTTAAAAAGTTGTAGCCCTTTCTGTATTACGCTACAATCCAAAATTGTACGTGTTTCAGTTTTACCACCATCCACTATCATCGCTCTGATATACGAGGTGCGATCGGAAATTTTCCAGACTGCGCCTATAAAAACCCGTACACTTATCTCAGGTATTAAATTCATCCATCACCCTCGAAGTAGTTCCCCTGGGAGTGAACACAACGATCCCAGCGCCGCTGCCAAGCCTGCAAGCATCCCTGGAAATCTTTCTTTGTCAGCCTGTCAAGCACCATCTGCGATTCTGCCTGAATCTCTTTAATCGTCTCAAATCTCCTTCCCTTTAGCTGAATTTTCATCTTTGGGAAGAGGAAGAAGTCACACGGCGAATAAGGAGGGTGCGGGATGACGGCCATGGTGTTTGAGGCCAAAAACTGCCGAACTTTGAGGGCGGTGTGCGCTGGCGCGTTGTCATGATGCGTCGCATGTGGAGTTCTTCCTTTAGAATCAGCTGACAGGTCCCATAGCCTATCCCAACAATGTCGCACAAGTCGTTGATGGTACGACGTCGATCTTCGTGAATGGCCTGCCGAATCTTCGTAACATTTTCGGGCGTTGTGCTCGAAGATGGTCGTCCAGAACGCTCGTCATCATCGACAGAGGTTCGGCCATTTTTAAAACGTGAATGCCACACAAAAGTTTGTGCACGACCCATTGCGGACTCCCCAAATGCTTGCTTTAGCATTTCATAGGTTTCCGTAGCCGTTTTGGCGAGTCTTTGGCAAGAGATTCAGGCAGAATCGCAGATGGTGCTTGACAGGCTGACAAAGAAAAATTTCCAGGGATGCTTCCAGACTTGGCAGCGGCGCTGGGATCGTTGTGTTCACTCCCAGGGGAACTACTTCGAGGGTGATAGATGAATTTAATACCTGAGATAAGTGTACGGGTTTTTATACGCGCAGTCTGGAAACTTTCCGATCGCACCTCGTATATACTTCGTTAACGTTAACCTTTTATTTCGACTGTTTATTTGTCTTAATCTTCAACTGAATCTTCAAAGCAGAGCGATAATTGCATGTACCACCTGCTTTAGCATTATCGCATCAGTTGAAAGCAGATTTAATTCATGCATCTCTTTGAAATGGCTGAAAATCACGGGGGAGGTAGCGTGGTATGAGTAACTTGATTAGAAGGCACAATGGCGTCAGAAGCCATCAACCACTCCTCACAAAATTGGGATTTCAAATTAAACAGTAAACACTTCACAGCGTGTCTGTGGGAAAGAAACAGCTGATTCTAATCAAATAAACTGACAATATTTAAAGGCGTATTTAACATTTAGCAGGAGGTAATTCTGTTTATTTCAATTTCACAGCAACAGAATTTTATTGAAATATGTATTTTACTTACTCAAAAGTTTCTTTCCCTAATGGTTCGTATGACATTCAAGCGGCTATAAAAATATTTAATTTCGTGTAGTTTTAAGTTGCATGTTGTTTTGTGCCATTGTCACTGACGAAGTATGGAAGAATTCTACACTTGGACACAAGAACTAACTCCTTCCATGAAGCAGAGTCCTTCTTGAGAAGTACGCTCAGCTATTCGAATAGTGCCAGGCTTTTATCGTGTTCACAAGACCCCTCTACCGGTCCCTATCCTGAACAAGATTAACCAAATCCAAATCCTTCCACAACATTTCTGCAAAATGGATTTATCCCCACCGAGCGATCCAATAAATTTGTTCATGCTCTTCTTCTTCCCCCCACGCGTGCTACATGTGTCGCTAATCTCATTCTCCTTGATTTGTTCTTCCTAATAATATTTTATGGAGAGTACAAGTATAGAGCTCCATACTGTGCAAATTGTTCCTGCTTCCTGTCACTTTATCGCTTTTAGGTCCATATATTCTCGGGGTTCGATCCCCGACGGGGGCAGAGGGTTTTTCCTCTGGCATCTGCGTCCAGACCGGCTCTGGGGCCCACCCAACCTCCTATCCAAAGGGTACCGGAGTCCTTTCCCGGAGGTAAAGCGCGGCCGGGGCTTGACGCTAATCACTCACCCCATCTGGTGCCGAGGTCAAGAATGAGTAGGAGCAAACCCTCTCTCCCCCTAAGCGCCTAAATGGCGTAGGGTATAGTGCGACAGTTGTACTTTTACTGTCACTTTTATAACCTCGTCAGCACCCTGTTCTCAAACACCTCAAACCGTCTTTTTCTATTTGAGAACTGGAAGCCCCTTGTAGTTATTGAGAAATATTTATCTAGACCCGTATTAGGAATGCTGATATTTATGTTAAAAACATTTCTTATGACCATTCTACAAATGAAACGTATTTTGGGGTTATGAAAAAACAACACAGAGAAGTTACTGAAGTAACTTTTGACTAGGGGAACACTGAAATGGGATGCTTTAAAGCAGTAATAAATGTTTTGTGTCACGTGATATTTCGAGTTCATGTTAGGTCATATGCCTGTGACGTCTGAGTGCTGTTAATTACGTATGGGTACTATGTCACTGAATTATTTCTGAGTACGATAACTACTGCTGTAGTTCTGCTTGTTGTTAATTTTCAGTCAAGTGTATATGTAATGAAATATTTGCAGTCTGCATTAGTTTAAATTTATGTGTTAAATTATTGCACCAAGTAAGGAACGATAAATTTAAATCAAGAGAACAGTTACTGATAGGCCTACTTTTAATTATTTGTTGTTTCTTATTGGGAAGAAAGTTCAAATGATAAATGTAGTGCGAACACAGTGTACTCCAACATCTCGTGGGAATTCATGGAAGTTGAGCACGTAAAGATTCATCTCTCTCCGTCTACTGCCAGTGCCTGTGTAACGTCAAGAATTTCGATTTGTCACCATTAGTATTGGGGTTAAGTCAATAATGTCAGTTTAAGCGTAATTAATTAGTTCGTACTCTATGACAAAGAAACTAACAGAAGACGTTTCAAGAAAATTGTATTTAAACTAAAGAGATGAATTATTGGGCGGGTAAATAATGTCATTTATTGTAAATTACATCTGAAGGTGATAGTTTATCCAACTTTTTCTCAGTCCCTCCAGACAAATACTGCGATAGTACTTGAAATTAAGCAGCGACAGCATCCTTCTATACCCTTTACAAATCATTCGATGTCCCGAGACCCTTCTTGGCTTTATCCGGGAATTTTTTGTTGACGTCACGTGGATTGGCGTCGCGACGCTCCCCTTCTGTGTGTCAGTGTGGTGATGTATGACGTTGTACAGTTGTTTTTAATACGGAATCTTGTTTCGGCGTTGGACTATATGCTGCGTAGTACATTACATAAATTTGTATTGTTTAGTGTAGAGTAGAGTAAGGTAATTTAAAATGTGCAGCACTAGAAAGCTGTTCAGCTCGGAATTGTTAATTGTACTTTGACAACTGGAATCATAGCGTGTCCAGGAAGCGTTACTTTATTTAGGTACAGACTATATAATGTTCAGGTTACAGTTTCATCACTCATGAAACCGGTTTGAAATGAAATGACGAGAGAGATTTTGTTCCCGGAAGCTCGCAAGTTTCGGTGTTATATTTATGTGACCACAGATATTTCAACGAGTAGCTCTTCGTTATATTTGACTAGCCACAGGGCCATGGAGGATAATTCAGGTCTGCGGTAACAGTTCACCCTTGCACTGAATTGTAGGCCAAAGAGAATGATTTTCGTTGTGGAAGACTGATGCCAACGGCGATAGGCACAAGTTTCAAGAGGCCAAGAACGTTAAAATGTGATATTTGAGATTTTACTGCTGATTGTGGTCTTATCCTGTCATTCGACGCTGTATTATCTAAGATATTGCAATTGTTTTTAAGTAAACCACAAAGAGGTTTTTGAGGATAGTGTGCTGCAATCATCATTTTGGCTATCTGTTAAATACACACGTTTTGGAGACGGAATTTGTGTACTGACTACGTAGGCACATCCAGCTTTCGAATCATTGTATGTTTTTAACAGATATCCAAAACGGTGAACAATGTTCAAAATAACAGCCGAGGTTAAAATCAGAAATATACAAATAGAACGAAGTAGTATGATTTTGTCCTCGCAAAAGAGGATGAGATGGGCGCAAATAGGAAAGATGATAAATGGGTACAGAATTTTAAACGGACAACATGATAGATATATACCACTTGGGAGATGTGGACTTAAATTGGAGGATAATATTGAAATGAATCTTAGTATGAGGTTATAAAGGGAATTTATCTGACTCAGCATAAGGACTAGTGACGAACTTTTGTCAACACAGAAACGAACATTTGGGTTTCTTAAAATACAAGGAATTTCTTAGGAATCCGAGCCACTGTCATTCTTTCAACAAAGTCTGTGCTCATAAAGTTTTACGGTATCGAATATCGCCGACACAGAATTGAAAATAATTAGCACTAATTGTAATTTGTATCCATTTTGCTCCTTCTGTTACAAAGAGCAAATGTTATAAAACGTGCACTGTAAAAAAAATAACGTCACCTTCTTTGCTATTACAGTGATTCCGTGTGACATATTACGGCCAATTATTTTTGCCATTACTCATGTTTAACGAATGATCGATATTGGTTATCGTTTCGAGTGTCTTTTCCGAGACTGTAAATACACTCCAAACTCCCTTTCAGGGAAAGAATAATATAAACTTCTTGCAATATATCTTAAGGTTCTTGTGACTGTGTTGCAGGAATATTATGGATACTAAAGCAGATCATTATATAACAAAGCTGAACTAAGCTTATTTACTCCCCTGTCTCCGGATATGAGGAGGTTTGTAATGTGGTTTGTGTTATAATTGCCTCATTTAATATTTGTCACTTGTTGCTCAGCATTTCCACAACTGTACCTTTTAACAGTCCACGCGTTATAATTTGCTTTAGTTCCGCGTTTAAAACACAACTTTCGTTTTAGATGCGTTTCACGCAAGGAATTAAGTGCACCTGTTAGCATTATCTTTTCACTTTATCCATTTAAGTTCATGGAAGACCAGATCTTACCAGCATTCGGTGTTACGTATTTTTTAAAAAAATATATATGAGGTTAACTAAATTTGGAGTTGTAAAACACACTGTAATTTTGTAGCAGGGCGCTAAGTATGTCTTTTGTAGCTTAAGTTCAAACATGCTAATATACATCTTAGTGATGAAGGAGGCAACGTACTGATAATTGGCTTCATTTCTTCGTATCCGTGTCCAGATCGGTTTCTGGGGCCCATGCAGCCTCGTATACAAAGTGTATAAAGAACTTGTAAAATTAAAAAAGCTTCTACCTCCTATTTGATCATCGACAAATTAAGAACTTAATGCACATGATAACTATCACTAGCATCGAAGATGTGCAGTGGCGTAAGTACAATTTGAATTAAAAATGTAGTTTTGTATTGACGAACACTGGAAAAGAATGAAAAGTGTGTGAAAAAGTGCCAGTTTTAATAAAATAAAGAATTTCCAGCCATATTACTAATCAGCGTGTTTCAATTTTCCACCTGGTATGAAAGTTGGAAGTTTGTTCAAAATATTTGTAGTAACCTCATGAAGTCGTAACGATTTAAGTCCATATGTGATGATAATGCACCTTCCAGGTCGATTTAGTAGCTGATTACTATTGCAGAACCCATAAACTTAATAGCATTGGCCACAAGCGGAGTGGATGCCAGGCTATTGTTATGGGCGAGTGACGTGATGACGTCATACGCATCACATGCTGTTGTCTGTATTCGAACCCACTGCTCCTAGAAACCAATGTGCGTCCTCGCTTTTGGCAGTGCTGGGAACTTTCATCGTTGGAAGTCATTATCTAATATTATTATGAATTCCTTACGATGAATTAACTACCTGGTCAGTTGAAAATCAACTTTTCCCGAAAGGCCTAATAACATAGAGTTGCCGTATTTATTGGTGCAAGTGTTTCAGAAGTGCCGTAAGCAGACTGTTCATTACACACTGGCTTTCATCACAATCTCTTGGTAAAAAGAACCAAATAAATTTTAGGGGCAGTTCTGGGGGTAATTTTGTCTAGCACACAGGTAAATAAGGTACTTGGGTGGTTTATTTCTTTAATTAGTTTTGTCATTTCAAGCATCTAATTGCCCGTTTCTGTTGTTAAAGGCGTACACTTTGACACTAGCAGCGCTTCTGTAGTGAACGAGATTACAACGGCAATCAAGGTGTACGCTTACGGAGTAGAAGACTTCGTCAACGATCCCAGGAATGCCAACCTTTCGCTCAACACTCAACTTTCATGTGAAGGAATAGGGGACTCCCGATGGAAGACCGGTGACCGTTTCTTCAGGTAATGCAAGTTATTTTATGTTGCTAATTTGGTACTACCGTCGCGAAAAAATGGAACATATTTTATGTAAGTGGTTTACACTCACTAATATTGATTCCTACAATGAATTTGTTTTGCGACCACAGACTAGCGAGAATAGAACGCTCCTCCCGACACGTCAGACTGTCCCGTAACGCATAAATTCGCTTCACAGCTGCGCTGTCTAGAAAACTCTATTATTAGCACAAATGACAGTGAAAGTCTATTAAGGGCAGACATTATCGATTGCGTGTCCATAACCACAACGCAGACAAACAGAACGTCAGTACGAGTCTTGGTTTATAACACTATAACTCTTTAAAGCGGAATGGTAAACATGTGTACCAGATACTTTAACCCTCAGTGAATATGTAAGTAATTATGGTTTCAATTGTAAAATGGATTATTTACTCAAGCAACATCAACCAGATCAGATGATCTTTCTAATACAAAAAGTTTTGAAAATGACCTATGTGTACGCCATTTTATACAATTGTTTACTCTTTTGACTCGTACATAGAAATGCGAGTATTTATCTTATAAATTATGGTACTTGAAACAATTGGTTTCGTTAAATAACCGCAAAACACAATACAAAAGTTAACTTGAATTATTATTTGAATTTTAAATAAGAGGGGTCCACTGTTCTGTCAATAGTCTTCGAGGTGTCTAGATCTAGAACGTGCAGCGTGAAGCGTGTGTGATGGGTGTTTATTCGTGAAGTTCCACTGCCAACACGCAGACGTAAAGGGTGAATTAAAGCATCAAAGAATCCCGATATCACCCACAGCTTTGGCCAGACATCCTTCGACATTTATAATCGCAGAATGGAGAGCAATTGTTCCACGCGGTCGTACCGACCGTCAACTGTTTAGATAACACACACGCCGTTTCTAAATCTAACATGGCTAGCAGCGAAGCAGAAAAACATGCTCAAAGATTTGAAAACTGCAGCGGATTTGTACAGAGTGCATTATTTTCAATTCTGTAACTATAGGCTAGCGTGATGTGGAGATTCTCTTGTTATGTTAAAGTTTCTGGAGATTATTTTGTGTCTTCAGGTGACGTCAGGTATGACTTACCGGAAATGAAATTTCTGGTTTTTACGTAAAGCAGAACAGGTAATCGTAGTTCATGTAAGAGATCACATCTTCTCGGCGATTCTGATAAAGGCGTATTAATTCAATGGTTAACCCTTTTAAAGTCCAGTGGTAATTATATGTGCCACCTGCTTTAAAACCAGGATTGTGTGTCCACAGAGTTCATTTTTGAATTTCACACGAATAAACAGGAAATATTTCCAAAACAACACTGATTTACACATTTCTAATGGAGAAGTGTTTTGTTCAAGCCAGGGACTAAATATTTTATAAATTGTGTTGCAACAGTATTAATAAAGGTTTGGAACACACAATACAACAGTGAAACATCAAATTTAAACTCTGTTCCCACTTTAATACGACTTTGTACTTGCCATTCTGCTGTAAGAAAGTGAGACTTTGTGTTAATTGCACTTACGAACTTCCCTTCCTGCAGCCCTTATTGTCACATCACTTAACTGAGCTTCGTACAGGTGGCGGGAACAGGGAGGTTAGTGTACGCTGTACGCATGCGCTGCTCGGTACTACCTTTAAAAATAAAATGTCGTCTGTGTGCACACACTATCAGCAGCGTGCAAACATCATTACTGCAACGTTTCAGAGGTCATACTGCCTCTGTTTTCTGGGCGATCGCTCTGATTACGGAGGCAGAAACCACGTTTGAAACGTCGGTAACGTCTACCTGATTACAGAGCAGATCAACCCAGAGGACAGCCGTCGTCTGCTGATTGTAACCTCGGGATTTCTGTTCTCGTTCACTGTTCCTTTAGGCTATACATGTTTATATCCATCCCTTAGACGTCGTAAATGAAGTCTCGGTCCATGAGCAGGGATAATGAGAGAATTTATCTTCAGGTATCTTCGAAACGTCAGTGTAGAGGGCGAGTCTGGAAAGCCAAACGTCGAATTTACACAAGATGGAGTACTCAAGGCTGCAGAGCTCAAGATTATGAACCTGAGACCTGGTGTCAGCAAACAGTACGTTTGGGAAGAGGTAAGTGCATTTCTTCAGTACTGATTTCAAACCGCTGAGAATTTGTAGTCATGAAGTCCTTTCATACATAAATTTCTACTGAGTTTTCTTTTCGCTTTTGTTTCCCCGTGTCCGTAGCTAAGAATCAAAATTAACTGTCTGAGAAATCGTTAGTCGTATTTATTTTCGAGTTTGTCTGAAGTTTGTGGGAAAGGTAAAATCTGTTCCTATCCGATACCTGGTATAGGATGAGCACTGAAAGAAATAATCGGTGATTCCTTTAAATAAAATATGGGACCATACTGAATATTTGTTTGATATATGCAAAAACAAAATTGGAACACATCAGATGTGTCCGGTATAATGTAAAGCTGTTTGTATGTCTCAAAGACTTTATGAAACTTTAATGTGTCTGTCATATATTGTTATAGAGTCGTAAATAAATTAAATCTGGAAGATGAGTTTGAAACTAATATACGCTACTCTGAGTGGTGGACACCAGAGAGAGATGTTTGCTACCCATTTTCCGAATGCGATCTTTAAGACTAGTAGGAAGATTGTGAACAAAATTGTGAGGAGAAGTCATAAAATATTAAATGGGAGATGATTGAAGAAAGCAGTGATTATCAAATTAAATGGAGACTCCTTGAATCCAGTTTAACTAATAGCACAATTTAAGCTAATGACATAATTCTAATGTTCCATTCACTTATGGCCTCTCCTTGCATATTAGAAGCCGTTTTGTGCGTATTTAATCTCGAGCACAAAAAAATCAGGTAGGAAACCGTAGTAGCATCGTTTGATTAATTTCCGAGAATTTCACGACAAAAATTTATTCCACCATTCTCACAGAGAGGGATTTCATTTTTTATTCTTTTCCGTTAGGAAGTAGTTTTATTTAGTGTATTACTTTTTCATTTTAAAGTTTTCTAGTTTTGTTTCTTATACATACAGACACGGGCTGCAGACAGAACACAAGGAGAAGCAATGTTTAGGAGACTAAAACATTGGGTTGCTAGGATACCTTTGAAGCTTGTATATCCTATATTGGAATATTTTCATTTAAACGAACACAATAAATGAGAGAACAGAGAACAATAAATTTCTTAATTGACTCTAAAGACCTGTGTGCAAATTAATAACGTTCGAACGCCGTTTGAAAATTTTATTTTATTTTTGTTATAATTTCTCACGTAATTTTCTCATGTTATTAAGCTATTTACATTACATTAAATTAATTATTTCCGTGAATTTATTTATAAATTTAGTATACAGGAAAATATTGTGTGCTGTTTTTAAAAAAAGAATCGATACAACCTCGATATGGCCTTTGCATTATACTTTCCTTTATGTACGTTGTACGCACAAAAAAGAAACAAAAACCACTATATAACAATTTTTTACGTAAATAGCTGATGCTCCCTATTTAAATGTATTGTACGCAGCACCAGAGTAATGTAACCAGAACGATGCGACGTCTAAAAGGGAGAGCTTAGTTCTTGTGGACATGTAAGTTCAATTTACATCACTGTGGATTTTTCCTTCTTCTGCACGAAATTCTTTCACTGGATTTAAACGTATTCAGTGGCAGAATAATGAGATTCAGCTGTCACAGTGCACGGCAATTCCTTTTGAGACCTTTTGCCGGAATACAAGCGTAAGAACTCTGCTCTTTACACAAAAGCAGGATCTGCTTTGCTATAAAATAAGATTACGAGAAACGATAACAGTTGCTTGTAAGAAAATTAAAGTAAGAAGGAAGAAAAAAGTAGTGCGTTCACTGAAGTTTTAAGTATCCGATCCCTCACCCTATCACATAACATGTTATGAAGTCACTTCTTTATTTGTAATCCTCGCCAAGAGACGGTGGGTGAAGTGAACGCGTTTGTAGCACACGTGAGAGAGACGAACTTTTTACGGAAAGCCTGAAGGAAAGACACGACTTTGAAGACTTACTTATAGATTGCAGGAACACAAAAAAATACTTTAAATGTAGGTACCGGGTGTTAGTACGTAAACTGGATCCACGTGGCTGAGGATAGCGATCAATGTTTGACTCTTACCAGCATTCAAACGAACATTAGATTTCTAGTCTCACGTTGGTGTTCCGCTGTGCAGTCTGCGATTAGTTAAGCCGGGCGCTGCTTACTCATCACCCTGATGATAAGGACAGCAAGAACATATGAAACGTCGGTAAACGTCTACACGACTCGCAGAATTCCAGAAAATACGACTTTATTGTAATGAACTTTGAAGATTTCTGTCTTCTGGGTTGTTGCGCTGTGTAGTCTGGTCGATGTTAACCAACGTTTCAGAGGTCATACTGCCTCCGTCATCAGGGCGATAGAAGATTCTGTCTTCTGGGTTGTTGCGCTGTGTAGTCTGGTCTATGTTAACCAACGTTTCAGAGGTCATACTGCCTCCGTCATCAGAGTATGAAGATTTCTGTCTTCTGGGTTGTTGCGCTGTGTAGTCTGGTCTATGTTAACCAACGTTTCAGAGGTCATACTGCCTCCGTCATCAGAGTATGAAGATTTCTGTCTTCTGGGTTGTTGCGCTATGTAGTCTGGTCGATGAATCGCCCTGATGACGGAGGCAGTATGACCTCTGAAACGTTGGTTAACATCGACCAGACTACACAGCGCAAGTACCAAAAGACAGAAATCTTCGACTATTCACTTCTTAAGAAGGACTTTGCTCCGTGGAGTTAGTTCGCTGTGTACCAAGTTAACTGAATCCCTCAGTAGTTTTCACGCCCATGCATATTCAAATGATTGTAATCAGCATAACAGACAATATCGAAACGTGTAAAGTCGTTCCCAGACGGAATGTGAGAGGCGATAATGCTGTGTACCAGTGCAGAACTGTGGGAGACAAAACCTTTTGTTTTGATTAACGGCGTTCTCATTTGTTCCAAATATCTGCTGGTGACAGTAATGCAACGCTACGTGTTGAAATCTGAGAAACTAGGTCTAGTTATTTCGTCTTTAAATTTATGTCCCAGGGATGTACAATTCACTCTGACGTGCGATTTTGGAGTATGACGGTGAGGGGGGGAGAAACTTGGAATGGTGTGTTAGGGACTAGAAAAAGTGAACTAAATTTCGTTACCAAAAAAATGTGAAGTGGAAACGGATTATCTCACTTCGAGGAAGGAAACTGAAAATATTGTAAAACGGTCTGAGGACAAGATTTGTTCATAACAGAGCTGAAGTGGATCTAATATGATAATGGGGGAAATGTCCGACTTATTGCACGAACTCCATAGACTATAACCCTTTTTGTGAATCTAAGCATCAGTCTTAGGTAGGAAGTCTTGATGTTTAATACTTACATCAGTTGCCTTTGTCCTGAAATTTACATTCTTTGTATTTATGCGCGTGGTGTTACCCCAAGATAAACAACAAATCAGTCACTGACTTGACCATCATCACTCATTTTTGTCAATGATGAAACAGTTCGGTTGTTAAACGCCGGTCTGCCAAATCTCAACTGCAGTTGTAATTCATCTTTCTGACAACCCAAACTTCAGTGAATGAAAGTAGGGGAGTAAGTCAAAAAAGAATACTTAAATACGCAACAGAGAGAATTCCTTAGGTAAGAAAAGTTGTGGGAAGAAGTAAAGATACAAACGTCTGTCTCCAGTAAGATTGCATTTGATACTACGTAAATACAATACAATAAAATTTGACATTTGATATTTAACCGTGGCGGCCCAATTAATCCTGTGCAGTCACTTCGACGCGAAGCAACGTATGAATGCCTTTATGTAAAGTGCCCATTAGTAGTGTCCCGGAGTTATTAAATCGATATGTATCGACAAATTTAAGTAGAACTCTCCAATATGAAGTTTCGTGAGTATCAATTGGCCATTTTCGTGTTTTTTCCCTGTATACGAAGAGGCAGACAGACAGATGGGTCGGAATGTTTTAATAGGCGTTAGCGAACACGCCAAAGACACTCATAACAGCGGAATATTTGCTGTGTTGTCTCCAATTAAATCCACTATTCCGCCAGAGTAACAATGAATATTGAATATTTTCAAACAACGTTTCATCAAAACCTTGAAGTAAGTGGTAAGTCCTCTGATGAGATGTCACCAGCAAAGAAAGTTCTTTGACGAACTGTTAAGATCCACCGAACCCTTTTTAGTTGTGAATTAAGTTCATTAACTATATCTGGGCCGGAAACAACTGAATGTGATGATCGCCCTGATGATGGAAACAGCAAGGACTTCTGAAACGTTGGTAAACTTCTATCAGACTACATGGCGCAACAACCCAGAGGTCTTAGGCTCACTTTCTAGAGAATAAAATAGCATAAACACTTAGTCTATACTTCAAGGAATATTTAGACGTCTGTGTTCCTATCAACACTTAATTATTCCGGGATTCTCTAAGACCAACAAAGAAAAACATAATTACGGAATTTTCTTTGTGTTTGATTTCGCTTGATTCTGACTCCACGCAGAAGAGTATCTTCTGAGAAACTCATAGTCGCTTGTATAGTAAAAGAGTCATGTATTTTTTCATGGAATCAGAAGGTTTGTTGCATTATATACTGTGTGTACCTTGTATACAAGAATCCAGTAAACTGAGAGGTGCTAAGTTGGATTTGACGTCCACTAGCATGACGTTCATACCAAATTTACTGTAAATATTCAGTTTGTTACAAAGTTGACGGGCACGCAGTAATCCGACAAGTCTTCGTTCTTTTCTTTGTGGAAGTCAAGCTGACAAAGGAATGTCAACATAACAAAGTCTCTTGACAAAAGTCTGGATAGTAAGAAGTAGGCTCACTGGGTGTCCTTGTTAATAATATCGAGAAACCGATTTAAAAATCTTGGTCTTGAGAGGACGTACATATTGAATTATATAAAGTGCATTTTCTTATTAACTCGTCACACTTTTCAACAAGGTTATATCTGTTTTGTGCCGTTTTACCAAAAAATATAACTTCTGTGTCGTAATCCAGAATATTTTTCACCATCTTTCGCAAGAGGTAACAAAGCAAAAGCACTGGCTTATGGACGCTGCGTGTGGGTGTAGGCGTCGTGTGTGTTTGTCCAGGGAATTTAATATGGTGTTGAGTATAAAAGGATCTGCGAGCACTGAGTGCACTTTGTGACGCGGAATTCCAAATTTCTTTGCGGATCGTATGTAAATATAAAGACTGCTTTGTTTTCATGAGAATGAAATTTTGAAATACCGTCCGTAAATTTGCAATTTTTTTTCTTCATAGATCGGGGTGTGGAAGTCATGGGAGAAGGAGGGTCTGGATATAAAGGACATCGTGTGGCCAGGAAAAACACACACGCCTCCCCAGGGAGTGCCAGAGAAGTTCCATCTCAAAATCACCTTCCTGGAGGAGCCTCCCTACATCAACCTTGCGCCACCGGACCCTGTCACTGGAAAATGCAGTATGAATCGCGGCGTACTCTGCCGTGTAGCCAATGAGACGCAGATGGATGGGTGAGTCCACGAGCTCAATATTATCTTTATAAGTAGTCCTACTTCAGTGTTCAGAAGGCATAGCACGGAACTCCAACTTTGAGTCACTTTATTTTGTGAAATAAACTGTGTTTGTTTTCAGTCGTGACTTTATGGGCTGTTACGCCGTATGATCCTATAGGTTGCTACAAACGACATCAAAAGTTTGTACCATGTGCCAGACCACTCTTCATCACAGCACAGAAGGCCATTATCCATTTGTTTACCACCGATGAAACGTCAGAACTACGTACGTTGTTACAGTAGAATGGCCAGAGCTTAACAAACCCAGTTCTCTTCTCATCTATATCAAACGAAAAATTGTAGCCGACTAGCAAATTCTTTGACAGTTTTCATTAATATTTTTCCTGCTGTATTTTTTTCGTTTCTCCGCAGATATCGAATGGTAAATTAGTAACGGCTGTAGATGACGGCATTTGTTAACGCGACATTGACGTAGTTGAATTCGGGATACACGAAAAATATCAGACGAAAATACAATTTGCTGGGTGTTTTGTATTCATCAACGTTGTGTACGAGAGACAATGCCTTTCAGATTCGTACCGAAGCAGAAACCACATGTTAGCAAACGTGTCTTCTGTACGCTGTTGTTTATGTAGAAAATTTATCTTTAGAATTAGCATTTCTCTCTGTTTTGGCCAGCGATTACTTCACGTGAGCGCAGTTTTTCATTACGCGAGCTTTTATTTAGTACAGCGATGTCCTTCTGATCCAAATGACCTTACAGCATACAGGGCATAAAAAGAGGACATTAAATCCGTTTTTCTTGCCCACAAATTCTATCAAGCATGGACAACCAGTGTGTGTTTATATGACTTTATTTGAGTTGTATATTTGTTTGTGGTTGTATCCCTTGTGGCTTGATTCGGTTGAGTTTTTGGCTGTGTTTTTTAATACGTGTAGGTTAAGAGGGATGCCATTCAGTGTTTATGTTCGTTGATGTTTCGATAATTACATTGTCTTTCTCCTTTGGTTTGGTTACTAATTTCGTACTCTACAGGTTTTATTTCTTTCGAGCCAGATTTATTACACTTTTTGTGTTGTATTGTAACGTCTTCAAATAAGTCTGAATGAGAAATCGTTTAAATGTTCGTAAAATAGTTACGTACATAAGTAATGATATTAAATTAAACAAATCTAGGCCAAATTCTAGAGTGTAAGAAATAAGTGAAGTACACCCGCTATAAACTCTGCGAATCTGAAGAATCATTTGAATGCTGAAATTCTTAATAATGAATTTGTTTCGTAATAGAGACTACTCATTTATAGATGTGTATCTTGTCGTCATAGCCAGTGAAGACAAGTATTGTCAATTCGTATAGTAATATCGTAATAAATTAAAAGAATAGGGGCTGATTGAATTGTCCTGTAATAAGGAAAATAGAACAGAAAAAATTAACTAAATGAAGCTAATAACTGCATAAGTTTGTAAACCGCCAAGTCTCAGCGCCATTAAAAATAATATCTCCACTGTTTTGTTTCAACTTAATACCCTATACACACATTAAAGAGATTGCAGTTGTGGGTAGATATAAGAGAGTAGATTTCCACGGAATTTCAAGGAACTCGTGTCTGTATTAACCTGGTAAATAAGCAGATATCTGGGTTATGAAAGTAGTAATACAGTCTTCCTTTTATTACGCTTTATAAAATGGAATCGGCCCTGGTTCTCAAACGCTAGCAAAGAAACATGATATTTTATAGCGACGTCATTCCAAATGCTTTTGCAAGTAGTTTTCACGTTATAATTGCTGACATTTATCTTGAAGTTTATCGGGAGAAGACAGATAATAAACATTCACAGCGTCAAATAAGCTCCGAAATTCGTATCACCGAAGGAAGAAGTTCTTCGCTTGAATATTCCTAAAACCTGTTTGTGCATGCGCTGCAGTGTTCACTGGAATATTGGTGCAGAATATTTACAAATTAAGAGCGACTGATATGCACAGAACGTATAGGGGTTGAATTAAAGCTCTGTGCGTTTCTGAACCATGCCACTTCACACGTAGGCCGCCTTTAACCGCATGCGAAACGTTTTATTTTCTCAGCGGATAGGATTTGCATAGCTCCCATAGGCCCATAGCCGATGTAGTGGAAATGTTTGAAGACAGCTCCAATTATCTTTACATGGTGTCAGATTCGTAACATTTATGCCCAGGTGTTCTCTAAGTAATTAACCAATCATAAATAAAAACTGTGCAGTTATCTTCTGAAGTTCAGATTAAAATCTGGGTTTACGTCCACAGAAACGACTACTTAGGAGTCACTTCAATCGATTCATAATAAAACATTACCCAGTTTGAAGACGATAACTGGATTCTTAAAAGAAGTGCCTTTAAATGTGAATCAATAAGTGGGGGGTGCTCTGGGTCGTTGCACAGAAAATAATTTTGGCCGTGTGGGAACGTTTCGGAGGAACATACTGCTTCCGTCATCAGGACTAATAATAACTAACTAGATGGCTTACCGAACCCGAAGGTTCATCACCGAATTAACCAAAGCCCTCCACCGGACCCTGTCCTGGCCAACAAAATCCAGTTTCCTTCAACTCCTATCTCCCATAGATCCCGCCTGACATTATCCTCCCATCTACGTCTAGGTCTCCCTAGCGGTCTCTTCCCCTCAGGTTTCCCAACCAATACCTGGTACACACATCTTGCCCCATCCATGCGCGCTACATGTCCCGCCCATCTCATTCTTCTCGACTTAATCACCCTGACAATACTGGGGGAGGAGTACAGAATTTTAAGCTCATCATTATGCAGTTTTCTCCACGCCTCATCGTCTTCCCTCTTAGGCCCAAATATCCTCCTCAACACCCTGTTCTCAAACACCTGCAATCTGTGTTCCTCCAGGGCTAATAATAGTAATATTAAAAAGGTGTGAGATAATCTGAGATAATATACACCTAACTACAGTTTCAATAAATTAAGTTTCTTATACTTATAAGTAATTGTAAAGAGCAGTAATGTCGATTTTGTAGCTGGTATACTCTACACGCCTCCATGAATATCGACTGAAACTCGCATCTGGCTCCCATTTCGTGTTTAAGTCTACCTACAGCAGAGAACTTCTCGGGTGCCATCCGGGGTCCGCACGAATTTCCTGTTCTACAAAATGTCTCGCTCTTTGTTTCTTTGCCTTTTACACGCTTGTTCTTTTCCGCTGCGGCGAATAAAAGAAATTTAATTTCGGAACTCTTGTTGCTGACGTAGTCTCTTGCCGACCAAGACGAGCCACTTGAGCGCAAGAGCGATTTAAAAATTGAATTTTTCAGCTGGAGAATATAACACCAGTAAACTAAAGCGTAATTGCATTTCAACACGAACGGTATGAAGTACACAGCTAATATAATAACTTACGAAGAAGTGTGTTCGTATCGAATTCAGACATTTCCCATTTTATTCTTATTAAGACCGATTACACTACACGAATTTTGTAACCGTTTCTTTCCTGGAAAACGCTATGTAACGCGGAATCTCAGAAATCGAAGACGTTTTTACCTTATCGAGGACATCATCCCAGAAACGCAAATCAGTATATTTGCATAATCGGAGATATTTGGTCTGAAAATATAAAGAAGTGTGATGCATGTTATGCAAGAAGGACGTAAAGGTGCTGCTGCTCTATGCAGACGTGCGGTTACATTTGGGCGTATGAAGACTGATAATGCGCAAGTTTCTAATGGGCGTACGAATGTAGCCTCCAGCAAACCAGCCATTTTGTTGATACGCACTTATGGCATGATACTTCGATATTCTGAGTGACCAAAATGGAGTCTACGCTTCTGGAAAACCTGGTCGTGGGATGAAGATATTAAAATTGGATGATGCTCATAGGGTGTAATGATGTGGACTCAATTCATCTGGCTCAGGATAGGGTTCCTTCGCGAGCCTCTACTCGACCTTTCGGTTCATTAACAGACGTGTAATTTCTTGAACTGCTGAAAGACTGATTATCTTCGGAAGAACGGCTCTACTCCGTGGAGTTACTTGAGAAGTGTAGTATCTCTATTGATGAATGTAGTTGTATCTGACTAAATTCTGTTGGTACTTTGTGAATTCAGTTTACATAACCTTGTAGAAGATTGTCTTGAAATGTAATAATATGGGAGGACATGTTCTGCAGACAGTGTCACACTCTAAAGCTATTAAGGCCAGTATCAAATTAATGTACGACGAAGAGTTGCCATCAAGGCATATGAGGGATGCAGAGCCAAGGTGAACGTATTCAGAAACTCTGTGTACTCTAAAGGCAACCTTCCCATTTTCGTGTTCTATTGAACAAACGATACAGAACTCAAGAGTCCTCCTTAGGAATATAAGTCACATATCCAGTCAGTAAATTCCATTTACTTTCATAGAAACAAATACGTATTACTATTTTGCAAGATAAATTTTAATATTATCCTCACATCGACGCTTCGGACTCCGAAATGGTCCCCACACTTCAGGTTTTCCGAATTAAATTCTGTTGATATTCGCCTCTTTCTCTTACGTTCTACATGCAGCGCCCATCATTCAAATTGATTTGATTAACCTCATAGTAATCAGTGAAGAACACAAATTAAGCGACTTCTTCATTATGCTGATTTTTTTTTATTTTCCTGTTACATTTTCCATTATAGGTTCACCCTGTGTGAAATGTTTGATTAGAAATTATTGTTAAACGTGCACGGTTTTTGCAACAAAGTTCTTTATTCTCAAGGAATTTGTTGTTCTGTGTAATAATTAATTCAGTTTCTTAAACAAAGAAGTAACAAAAGTAATTACTTTGTAAATGGAAGTAAAAATTCTGTTTGTGTACAAATCCAGTGTAATCCTCGTCAGTCAGAACGTTAGACGGTGAATTCATGGAACTTAAGCCGTTGTATTGCTGAGGCATGGCATTACGTTCAGTAGTCACGGGCAAAGCAGCAAGTCATCGGGTTTTATCACCAGCTGTGAGTGTACGTCTTATCTGTGGAACACTCATCCTGTTCCAGAGCATACTTCAATCCCATTAGCGTTTACGCCAGACAGAAGCGACTTCAAGGTCACGATCTTCACTAGCTAAAAAATTGTGCTTGTTGAAAAAGCCACTGGGACACACTGGCTCAAAACCGGACGGACATGTTCTTCAAAGTAATTTTCGTTACCGAATACTTTCACGCAGAAATAATTCACCTCAGTTGCATCTGAACGGGGACAGGTTTTAATCAGCATCACAGCTTAATTAGGAATGAGGATTGTCGTCTTCTTTCCTTCCTCCGGGCCAATTTCCCTGGTAGACTTATCCGTCTTTAATGGTCACCAAGAAATGACGTCAACTCAAACTGTTACGACTCCTTCCACTTTGTTTAATACGCGTAAATATATCAAACTAATTTGTTTTAAATCTTTGTGTTTGGCTGTGAAATATATTTAACTGCCTCCATCATCAGGTGTTGATGATTGAGGCAGCAAGCACCTCTGGAAGATCGTAAAACTTCTGTCAGACTACACGGCGCAACAACTCATAAGAGAGTCTTCTTTGCGAACGAATGCACTTATTCCAAAAGTGATCTTAAAGTCTCATTTCGAGGGCCTTCCGAACTCATTTTTGCTTACGTCCTTCTTGCACTCTTGTTACCGAAGGTCATTTGTTGCCTGTTGTGTCATTCTTGTACTAATGCGATCCGAGGTCACTTGCGTGCTGTGTTCCTACAAAGACCTGCATTCACATTGTTGCATAGAGCCGTGTTTTAGCCTTTGGCTCAGGTATTACAAGTTGCCTACCCCGTAGGAAAACAGACAAATAGACAGACATGGACGGGTCCATAAGTTGTTCTTCGCTCACGCAGGGCGTGTAGAATACATAATAACATTTATTCTTAGGAGAGCACTGATTTCTGAAAAAATTACAACATAAACAGTGTGTAAAAATATTTGTCTCTTCCTGTTTCTTTGTTTTCTTCTAAAGATTTGTATGCCTTCATCTTCAGGTGTCGTGTTGTAAATGTATGAAGTGTGGTTCTGAAACTCCGAACTCTTGCAGGCATTACCAGTGTGACGAAAAATGAGTAATAAATACCATGACTCACGCAGCCAAGAACCCAGGGCGCCAAAGGGGGGAAATGGAATTTTGTTTACAGTATTTAACTAAAGCAGAACATGAACTTGTGTCATACTTGCTGGTACCGCTGTATCAGCATTTTTATAGGTAAATTTCTAACCGAAAGTTGAAACCCTGCAACAGGCGTTTCGACCAAAATCAACACTACACATTGTACTTATATATTTTGTATCCTAATATTTATATTATTTCTGTCTCAGTTCTAATATTATGACACACAATAAAATATGCGTAATGTATGTTTCTTCTGAGTAACTTCAACACAAAAACATTAACTGAATCATGTAACAGTAAGAGAAGATCCCTATAGGATTCTTGCTTCTGTTCTTGTGACGCCAGAGTTCGAGCCAGGGATCAGCTGTCCTGGGTGAAATTGTCCGTGGGTTTTCTTTGATTTCTCTTGTAAATTCCAGAATATTGAATAGTTCATAACACTCATTATACACAATTTATTATTCATAATCATTCTGACATTAGACGCTATATATTTTTTTACAGTTGTAGGGTGCATTTAAATAAATAACATATCCCATACGTCTTGAAATTATATTTAACTCCACAGAACCACATGAAATAAAGTTTCATTTTTAAAATCGTACGCGATTTCTTTTAAATTCTTACAGCCTAAGCGAAAGCGGGACATGTAATCTTGTTCTTTCTCCACGAAAGTAGAAATGGAACAAATCTGAAGGGATTTTGGATCACATTTTCTCTTGATAGCGTAACCGTCCCTACTCATACCCTGCAGTCACCCTCCCTCCCGCGACCCTTTGATTAATAGCGTCTACGGCATAGGGAGACTAGCAACTTGATTCTCTTTGTGTCAGTTTCACTTTGTAATCGAATTTTCAGCTTCGTACAAAAGAGGACTGGCTGCAAAGAGATCCAGTTGTATTTCTGTTACATGGTTCAAAGAATCTCCAGGCTTCATGCCATAGTTCAGAATCTATGGTTCACTGATCTTCATAACTTTATGAATCATGCGATCACCACCTTTGTATATAATCTCTCCTGCTCTACCGAATCTGCTTTGTAAATTTTGTTAAATATTCGTGACACTGTGATAACGTAAGTAGTTGGACAGCTGCTTACAGTCCAGTAACTTCAGAGATTCCTTAGATCAGTGACCACCTACTGTCCATAATTGAAGTATAATGACAACAAATTTAATTTAAAACAATAGGTTCTCAGCATTCTGTTACTCGGAGGCCCAAATGTTATAAATCAGGAAATTTGTTTAAACGTTATGACAGTTTATCAAAAATATTGTGACTATTTCCAAAAGCAATTCGTTACTGAACATGGAGGCTCTGTGTTGCTTCGAAACGTTAGCACGCAGCCAAAATGATACGCGCGCTACAACATAGAAGATCATCTGTACTTTTGCAGACATGTTTGCTTATTACGCATTGCGCCGTTTTTGCGTAACTGAATTTTGCCGTTTTAATGGAAGACATTCAGCTATTTCCGGAATTTATTTTAAAAATTTATACCTTTGTAATACATTTACAATTTAAAAAAAATCCTGATTGAAACTACGTAACACTGACTTTCCATAAATATAAAACTTTATACAGAATCTTTGAAACAGCTAATAGCCTTAACTTCAGCTGAGAGAAAAAGATGAGGCGACATCTTCCGGCAAAAACTTTCATTTCTCGCACTTGCCATCAGTGAAAACAAAGGAAATACGAAATGAGCCCTGTTAAACGTCCCATAAAGCCCTTGTCGGATGAGGTGTTTCTGTCATACTCTGCCTTCTTCATCTTTTCTTTGTTGTCACTAACTTTCCACCTCTTCTTAATTTGAACATAAAAGGATTCTTTAACGCTGTCACGACTTTGAGACGGAAACTCTTAAACGGGATTTGAAAAGTCTGGCAGACCAAGTCTGTAGTTAGTTGTCACCAGTAACGCTATGCTTTGTGACACTCTGTATTAAACCCTTGTATACGGTGTTTTATAGAAAGAGTTGGCATTTAGGTTATGTCCCCAACGGCCAATGCCAAGTCATTTATCTTGTATTAAATACAGCGCCTTGCGGACGAGGACGAAGATCTTTCTCGAAACCCTTGTGTTCTCTCCATTCAAACACCTGCCACGGCTGGTAGCCCGAGAAGAATTCGTTATACTTGGTCGCCGTGAAAGCTTCAGATCATACAGAATAAAATAAGCTTAACCATTCGTACATGCTTCTTTCTATATTTTCTGGCCATTTCTTGTGCAGTATTATCGACGTTGATTCTACATTTGTCCTGACTAGATCCGTGTCTGGAATACGGAGTGTAATGAGGGGGCAGAGTTATGTATAAAACAACGATTTTAGGGACGTTTGTAAATTGTGCCTGATGTGAAGTTTTTTCTCGACGATTTAGTTAAATTTTATTTGCGAGAATATTTGAATTAATCATAACCGTTTCTTGCCTTAGAATACATGTGAAGGGCGGATTTGTTCTGACGCTCGTCAAGTTTGGTCACAAAGCAATGAAACAATGAAGCAGCACCTGGTGCTGTTCGAACAGTACGCCCATAACAAGTAATAGGAGTCGTCCGTGCGGACGGATTGTTTTCTGGTACTTTCCGGTACTTGAAACATCTCGACTGGCACTCACATCGAGAAATTATGTAACTACAGAACCATTGGGTCAGTTTATATGGGTAAATAGAAACTCCGTGAACGCTCTTCGGGTTTGTAGGAACTGAAAAATTATATGCAAAAAAATTATTAGACTTATGATAGGAGAAAAAAGGAGGTTGGAGAAAATAGCATAGTGAAATGTCTTCATAATTTGTACTCTTCACTAAATATTATACAGATAATTTAATTAAGGAGGATAATATATTGGTACATGTAACACGCATATTAAAGATAGTAAATTTAGTTAGAAAACATTAAGAAAATAGACCACTTCAGAGATCTAGGCGTGTTATTAAGATAATATTAAATGCATTGCAAATAAACTTTGTGTAGCGATTCGGACTGGATGTATGTGGGTCAGAATAGGAATCGGTGACTGAATTCGGTAAAGTGATAATTAATTATTGGGTTCAATAAGAAACGAACGATTTCTTCATCACTTATTGGCTTCTCAAGAAGAGGCCTACTTAAAGTAGTTAGAAACTACAATTATACAATGGTTTTAGCAATAATTCGGTTTACTTAATACAAAAGAAGGTTTGAATAGCACTGCAAGGAAAATATGCCAGTTCTTCTTAATGGATTAGCTAACAAAACAATCATGATATAAATAATTTTGAGGCATTAAAAACCAAATTTTATTGCTGCTAACAGAAATATCCCCAGTGGAAGGTATCGTGAGCTATAACGATATAATTCATAGATTAAAATCCTTGATATTAGCCTAATTATGTTTACACATTTAGGACTATTCACACCAGTAGCAATAATCTTATCAGTTATTATTCCACAACTTTGTTTTGTAAGTGGCAATACTGTAGACATTTGTCTCATTTGTCTGTCACGTCTCATTATTAATTCATTGTCTGAAACCCACTTACTCTGTTATCATGGAAGTAACTTGGTCGAAGTATATGTTATTAGTTTTATTAACTAGAAGAACCTTTTGGTCCACGTGTTTATTATTCATCTTCTTTTGAAGCGAAATAAACAGATCAACATTAGAAATTATCATCTAATATCAGTTTCGTCATATAAATATTCTGAATTATTAATATTTTAGTACGTTTCCTAAGCAGGCAAATATTTTAAGGAAGCAAACAGAATGGGAAATTTGTGGCAACGACATGTTACAGATACAAGGCATTTCAACTGTAGTTATCCGTGAAGTCCTCCGTGTATATTGTCATTTGTTTATAAGAGGTCTCTCATAGTTTATGTGTGATCAAGCACAAACACTAGTTTTAGTTGACAGATATTAAGACAGTTTCTCATAAAATAACAAGAGCAAGTATATACTGAATTTCAGCTGTTTCCTTTTACCCTGTTTCCTATTTCTGTTCCCAGTCTCTGTTTGTGTTGTTCTACTAACTTAATTCAATCGCTTTGATACAAAATAGCGCCTTGTTGAACAGCATACGTCGTACTATTGAAACTGAAGCCAATCAATCAAGGCTACGCTCATGTGGATTAACGTGATGTTATAGTTCGGTCGTTTCTCCCAAGTGGAAGGTCTGAAAAGGGAGACCAAAACTCAGACAACCTAGGGGAGAATGAAAATTAGCGGAAAACATAAATAACAGACAGCAAAGTTGTGAAAGGATGAAAAATAAATCTCGTTCCGTACAGTTAATAAAGCAAAATCAACTTTCACTGATAATTTCAGCTTGATGTTCTTCTGGGTTTCGGCGTTGTGTAAACTCACCGGTAGATGCCAATGTTTCGGAGAAACATTCCATTTCCACCTTCAGGGCTTCAGTCAGGACGCACCTTGTGTGGAAATATGGGACTCATTACGTAGGAAACTAATGTAAGTGAATATGATGAGCCAGCCTACGCCGATTCAGATGTTTAAAATATTTGTCAGTGTTGATGCATCTGGAGGGCTGTTGGCCCGTAGGCTACTACATTTGACAATAGCGGAACTGGAATAGACCGAGCATCAAATCATCATCTCCTTGTGATTTCGGTGTATTCAGCATTGGACGTCCCTCTGCAGAGGTTCGCTTGAGTGTAAAATGTGTTTTGTGTTAGCTAACAGTGAAAAGGCATGATCAATACCCATGCAGATCATGTGTGTTCACTAAAATAGATTATTTTGAGTTTATTATGTCCTTCACAAGACAAAATTTTATTTTACATTAAAGTAATTTGTTGCGAAAGAAACTATGTGAATAAATTTCTTCAATGCCTGTCATCTGCACTGTAACGCTGTTTCAACTTGTAGGTAGATACCACCATTTCGGAGGAACGTACTAAGTCTCCAGGAGTTTAGATGGGGGGGATGAGTAATGCACGTGCAAGTTTGGTCAGGAAACCCGGAGGAAAGAGACCACTTCTAAAATATAAGTGTAGATAACAGGATAATATTAAATAACATCTTAAATCAAGGATGTGAGGGTGTGGTCTGGATTTATCTGGCTTGGGGTAGGGTTCAGTTTCGGTAGGTATCACCACCTTGTCGAAGGCAATCTGCCGGGTGAGGAGGCTTGCGTGCTCAAATGACCCTTAGGGCTATGCCGGCCTGAGCTTCGGCTCATGGTAGGGTCACCCAAGCCGGACAGGTCTAAGGAGATGCGCTAGACTAAGAGTGATACCCTGGTCCTCCAGGTTGGGGGTTGGGTGTAGGGCTAACAACCTTTCACCTTTAAAAAAAATATGTGTTACGAAAAAATCAACCAAGCCTCGGATCAGGACGGACTCTTTGGCACGACCACGGCAATTGAAAAAGGACATGAGATTTGGTACCTGGAACATTAGGAGCCTCTATAGGGCTGGGGCACTGAAATCAGTGTGTAGGGAATTAGGGAATTATAAGTTAGACTTAGTGGCAGTGCAGGAAGTGCGATGGGAGGGGGAGGGCACGATCCCAGTGGACAATTTTACATTTTTCTATGGAAAGGGGAATGACAATCATCAGCTAGGGACGGGTTTTTTTGTTCATAGCAGAATTAGGGCAGCAGTTAAGAGAGTAGAATTTGTTAGTGACAGGTTGTCTTACGTAATTTTGGAAGGACGTTGGTGCGACATCATTGTCCTTAATGTTCATGCCCCAACTGAAGACAAAAGCGATGATATCAAGGATAGCTTTTATGAAGAATTGGAATCAGTATTTGATACATTTGGCAAGTATCACATGAAAATTCTGCTAGGAGATTTCAATGCAAAAATTGGGAGGGAGGATGTCTTCAAACCCACAATAGGCAGCGAGAGTCTCCATGCACTTAGTAATGATAATGGCGTCAGAGCAGTGACCTTCGCTACGTCAAAAGATTTAATTGTAAAAAGTACAAAATTTCCACACCGTGATGTTCATAAATACACTTGGACTTCTCCAGATGGCAGAACACACAATCAAATAGATCATGTTTTAGTAGATAAGAGAAGGCAGACAAATGTAATTGATGTGAGATCATTCAGAGGAGCAGATTGCGACACTGATCATTATCTGGTGGTAGCAAAAGTGAGGGAGCGGCTTTCAGTAAGTAGACGAACTAAACAAAATTTTGACACAGAAAGATTTGATTTGAAAAAATTAAGTGAGGGAGAGGCAAAGGAACAATATCAAGTTGAAATTTCGAATAGGTTTCAAATTTTAGAGACAAATGAGGATAATGAAAGTGTGGACATCAACAGGGAGTGGGAAAATGTCAGAAACTGCATGAAAATTTCAGCAAAAGAGAAACTAGGATACTACAGGAGAAAGCAAAATAAACCGTGGTTTGATGAAGAATGTTCAAAATTAATAGATCGAAGGAAGCAAACAAAATTTCAATGGTTGCAGAACCCAAACAAAACAAATGCGGATAATCTATGTAACGTGAGACGTGAGGCTAGTAGAACCTTTAGGACTAAGAAAAGGGAATACCTGAAGGGCAAAATTGCTGAACTTGAGACAAATAATAAGGAAAAAAACATCAGAGACCTGTACAGAGGCATTAATAACTTTAAGAAAGGATATCAACCCCAGACTAATTTGGTAAAGGATGATAGTGGCAATTTGCTTGCAGATCCAATAAAAATTGTGAATAGGTGGAAAAATTTCTTTAGCGAGCTCTTAAATGTTCATAATACTGGTGATATTAGACAGATTAAAATGCATACAGCTGAACTGTTGGTGCCAGAACCTAGCTTAGATGAAGTGGAACTAGCCATTGGGAAGTTGAAAAGTTATAAATCTCCAGGAATTGATCAGATTCCGGCCGAATTAATTAAAGCAGGTGGCAAAGGGTTGCATATGAGGATCCATAAGCTTATTCAGTTAATTTGGGATAAGGAAGAGATGCCACATCAATGGAAGGAATCCATAATTATTCCTATTTATAAGAAGGGGGACAAGACTGAGTGTGGTAATTACCGAGGAATATCGCTGCTATCAACCTCATACAAAATTCTATCCAACATTCTTTTGGCAAGATTAACCCCATATGCGAATGAAACTATTGGGGATCATCAGTGTGGGTTCAGACGAAACAGATCAACGATTGATCAGATCTTTTGCATTCGTCAGATACTAGAGAAAAAATGGGAGTTCGGTGGGACTGTACATCAGTTATTTATAGATTTCAAAAAAGCCTATGACTCTGTGAAGAGAGAAGTGCTATATAATATTCTTATTGAATTTGGTATACCAAAGAAGCTAGTGGGTCTAATAAAAATGTGCTTAAATGAAACCTGCAGCAAAATTCGAGTAGGTAAACATGTATCTGAGACATTCCTCATCAAGAACGGTCTAAAACAAGGAGATGCTTTGTCTCCCTTGCTCTTTAACTTTGCGCTAGAATACGCCATCAGGAAGGTCCAAGGTAGGCAGGAGGGTTTGCAATTGAACGGGACACATCAGCTATTGGCATATGCTGATGATGTTAATTTATTGGGGGACGATATAAATACAATAAAGAGGAACGCAGAAGTTTTACTAGAGGCTGGTAGACAAGTGGGGCTGGAAGTAAATTCAGAAAAAACTAAGTACATGTTAGTATCTCGTCATCAGAAGACAGGCGGGCAAAATTATCTTAGGGTAGCTAATAAATCCTTTGAAAGGGTCACAAAGTTCAAATATTTGGGAACAACAATAACAAATCAAAATGATACTTGTGAGGAAGTTAGGAGGAGACTAAATTCCGGAAATGCTTGCTACTTCTCAGTTCAAAATATTTTGTCTTCAAATCTGATTTCTAAGAACCTGAAAATTAAAGTATACAAAACAATAATCTTGCCTGTTGTTTTGTATGGGTGCGAAACATGGTCTCTCACTCAGAGGGAGGAACACAGATTGCAGGTGTTTGAGAATCGGGTGTTGAGGAGGATATTCGGGCCTAAGAGGGAAGACGATGGGGCGTGGAGAAAACTGCACAATGACGAGCTTAAAAATCTGTACTGCTCCCCCAGTATTGTGAGGGTGATTAAGTCGAGAAGAGTGAGATGGGCGGGACATGTAGCGCGCATGGATGGGACAAGAGGTGTGCACCGGGTACTGGTTGGGAAACCTGAAGGGAAGAGACCGCTGGGGAGACCTAGACGTAGATGGGAGGATAATCTCAGGCGGGATCTATCCGAGATAGGAGTTGAAGGAAACTGGATTTTGTTGGCCCAGGACAGGGTCCGGTGGAGGGCTTTGGTTAATTCGGTGATGAACCTTCGGGTTCGGTAAGCCATCTAGTTAGTTAGTTAGTTAGTTAGTATTACATGCCAAAAAGCCTTTTTGTTACTTAAGAGTCTAGGAAATTTCTTAACTAGTTGAATGACTATTACCTTCTCAAGGAGGACTCGGTACAGATAATTACCGTCAAATAAGATATGTTTCTATGAAGTACAATAATAAGTGACCCAGGAGTTGAGGTCATCAAGCGACCTCAGTGTGGAGAAACTGCAGCAATCGATGAGAGCCCGTATAAAATCTGGGTCTTGTTAATATAACATGAGAGAGAGCTAATATCCTTATATGTGCCGTAATGTATCTCTATTTGTAATAAAGTGCTGTAATTAAGAGATAGTATTCAGTGTCCAAGTTACCATGGTAACTGGTTATGGTGAGATAAATCTTTGTGGTCCTCAAAGATTTCATGACACTGCTTAATCTCCTCCACTGACGTTCATTTGCAATGTGTGTACGGGGAAGTGTTCAACAACCAGCGTAATCCGTGAGCAAGTCTCACTAGTATTGGCTAACGGAATTATGCCCTTGTTATATGACGTATCTGCCATCAGTAATCCCTTTTACCTTAATTCCTAAACTTGTTGTAATAGTATGCAGGCTTGATACTAGTTAATTTGTGTTTATGTAGAAAAAAGAGCTTTTTACAAAGTAGGATTTGAGGTTCTCACGGCGGAGAACGTAAAGATGGCTGTCTTATGGTATGTAGCGTCGTGTAGTCTGGTGAAAGTTTACCGACGTTTCAGAGGTCCTTGTTGCTTCTATCATTAGGGCGCTAAATCCCAAAACACAGCCATCTTAGCGCTTTAAAACGACAGAAATTGGAAAGTCCAAAGCAAACGGCTGTCAGTCAGATCAATTACTGAGAAATGTCTGGAATTAATTTTATTAGGATGCATGTTATTCCAATAACATGCTAATAATATTTCTGTTCATGTAAGTTTAAGTTCAAATTTCCAATTTAGGACTCAGTTGACGATTGATCTGGGGAATAAAGGGAGACTCAAATTTAGAGAAATATTGCAACCACAGAATAACCCGCTTAACAGTAGCATTTTTGACATGAATGAAGCTTTAAAATATTCGTTGCCATATGTCCCGTGTCATTGGAAGGGGCCCACCACACGAAATATTGTCGATTTCTTCGGTACAGGAAAATCTGACAAGTTAAGTGGTAACGAGATGTCGGATAGTTTTCGACAATGAACACTCCTTGCACTTCAACTGTCTACAGACGTGTGAAGGACCGGCTCCTGCCTGGGACCGCCTATAATCACAGCGATATTGTGTGTTTATTTATCTGGTGGAATTGTATTGAACTTCAACAGTCAAATAATATTTTAATATGCCTTTCGCCACTTTTCAATCACCTTGTATTTTAAATAAAGTTATGTAAAAATTGTTTGTGAGTTTAAATACAAAATTATTTTTTCGTGCAAATTCGTGCATCGTGAAGTAAAGGCAAAACGTGTACTGCCTTATCTGACGATCTGACTTTTGTTATACGCAAGTTCATATATTTATATCTACACAGTCTGAAGCAAGAAACATCGCCCTGTTGATGGAGGTAGCAAGCTCCTCTGAAACGTGGACACGGGGCAAAACCTGGAAGAATTATCTTTAATAATCGCTGTCGTGATAGTCTGAAATCTCGCCTCAATTAATTTCGCTTGTCGTAGACGCTATTGGTAAGCTGTTGTGGACACGGTAATGAACCTCCAGATTAAATGAAAGGCGGTAAATTTCATGACGATCTGAGTGAGCATTAACTTTTGCTAAAAGATATTTCCGTGGATGACACTGCGTAACTCTTTCACATTTCTGCCTTATTGAACTACATAACCTGGCATCCCGAACGTTAAAGTTCATATACCGAGTTAGTAAACTGCGTTGTTGAGATTCATTTAACAATTTCCTCTCTACGGATATAATCAAATACCAGGAAACATATGCCTATAACCGCAGTAATGTCGTCCCGAAAATGTTAATCCTTGTGCTATCGAAACTTCGCTAGAACCCGAGGAGAGAGGAGAAGAAAATTGACTGACTCTTAAGTGAAGAGGCTTCCGTGCTTTATCTACGATCCAGGTCGTTTGCTTTCAAAGTGGAAAGCTCTTCTGGGAGAACGACATGACGCATTGAGAAAATCAGTACTAGATATCAAAATATTTTGGAATATTCTTTATTTGGATAATTTATTTCCTTCTTTTTCTTTGAGCCCACACTAGGTTCGGAATTTAAAGGAAGAAGTTTATTACCCCTCTTTTTGTGAAATAACTGAAATTTATTTAAAAGTATGTATTTTGTTTTTCTACGCCTATGAGAATTTAATAAATTTCCGAAAATATAATGTACTTAAATCCTTTTCATGATGAGATTAAGATAATCTATTTAGCAGTTTACTTCTCGTGAAACAAATAGTACGCTCATCTAGTCGAATTCCCAACCTTTGATGGAACTAAACAAAGTTCATTGCCGTGTTCACAAAAACCCGGCCCCGGCCCCGGCCCCGGCCCCGGCCCCGGCCCCTATTCAGAGCCAGCTGATTTCAATCCACATCCCCTACCGCGTTTTCCTAAAACGCATATTTGAAATATTTACGCCTAGGTATTCCGAGCGGTCTCATCCTATCTGACCTTAGAATCAAAGTTGTGTCCGCATTTCTCATCTCCCCTGCGCGCTCTACTTACACCGCTCATTTTATATTCCTAGAAATGATAAAAATGTTTAAAGTTTGAGTTTCAGATCGACTGGTGGTCTCTTAAAATAAAACGACATTGTTTCCCAGTGGCTTACAGCGCATTTTAATCAAGTAGGTTTCGTTAATTTCCTTGTAAGATATGCAAGAGGAACTCCATCCTACTATAGACTTGCATCTGTCATTGTCATGAATCCCCGACTTTAGCACAACTCAAAATTCTCCACAAGGTACGCGGCTGATCAGCGGTTCGGCTATGAACGTGCATGACAGCCGTGATAAAGAGTTCCGATGTCCCAACGGAGACGATGATGTCGATGCTAGTCTTCAGGGTTGCAACGTCGAATTGACTTGCAGGTAGACATCGGCGTTTTGGGAGGAACGCTGTGCCTCCATTTTTAAGGCTGAGGTCAGCCCTGCGACATTATGTTGGTAGTGACTTATATTAAGCCTCGTGACAACATTATTTTCTAGTCCTAAATGTAAAATTCGTTTACTGCAATGAATTTATTTACATCATACTCCTGTATTATTGGTCTTGGGATGAGAAGTTTAAGATTTGGATGCTTTTAGACTTTTCGTACGAATGACCTTATCTTTCGGAAGATCTGTATAGAAAGAAGGGAACACATGGGTGCTGTGCTATGTGATAGGAATTTCGTGTCAGGAGGCTGGAATGTCTTGAATTAAACCGTGTAGGGCAGCTAGCCAAGTTTGTAAACATGTTCTGTGAAAAACAACAGTTGAGGAAAGGAGTAGGGGAGTGAAGCAAGAGAAGGAACAGAATTATCTAAAAGAAACCTTAAACTAGTAGTAGAAGGGTTAGAGAGTTAGGTTTCAAACGCGGAAGATAAAAACAGTTTGTTTTACTCTTTAAAGCACAGTGGAAACTGTACATTCCAATTGATTTCACTTTCATTAATTTTGCTGTTTGCCCACAGAATGCATTTATGGGGCTTCGTATGATTCTGAGCACAAAAAGCGATCATTTCCCTGAAGAGCATTGACCAACTGAACTGTAATAAAGAAGCGTTGTGTTTTCTGTGAAGCAGAAACCGACATTTCAATAATATTATATGAACTTCATATTGCAAAGGGTTAACGGATCTGAATTCGCATGTGAGTGTATTCATCGTCATCAGTTGCGCTACAACCCTTTTCGGGTCTTGGCTTCCTGAGAGGTTTCCTGGTCTTAAAGTGTGCATTTATGAGTAGTGAGTGACCAGCCCACTGACTCTACTGTCCACAGATCACGAGAAAAACTCTGCTGAGGGAAGTCGTTTCTGGTCGGTGCGGGGGGAATGTTACTTATCAGCTGGACTAGAGAGCTGCTATTGGTGCGAAGTGTGATACGTCAGAGTTTTACTCTACTGCACACAGACTGAAAACATCAAGCAGTTAAGAGTAGCGTGTAGTGAGCGCACCTCTAATGTGTTCTGTGGGTGTTGCGATAATATTCTAGATTAAATCACTGTGCCGCTGTGAGGTAATCTTAAAGCTGTACCCATTAGAACATATGAAAGCCTGTCGTCTGTTGTTCGTTGAGTGGTTGTGGAACGAATGCTTTTAGGATGGGTCGTCACTCACCGTGAAATCTTGCGCATGCGCGTATATCGAATTCCTAGCAGGGATTTTCTCCTGATCTGTGGGCTGTATTTTATACACAATTTCTACTCAATCCCGATTTGACTGCCAGAGCCATCTAGCAGTTAATCAGGAGACTATTTAGGTGAGAAATGGCCGCTGAATTTTTCTTACGAAACATCTCGTATCATGCTCGTAAGGTTCTTTTACGTGCCGTAAATCTACGACATGGGACCGCCTGCTTCACTTCCCCTCCGAAGGATTTTTGTCACCCTTAAAAATCCATCGACCTCGGCCGAGATTGAACCCGCAAACCTTGGGTCCAGTGGCGAGCCCGCTAACCACTTGCTTAAAATGAGATGCAGTTACTATTTTAGGAAGGACTTAGGATGACGAGAACCACGGTACAGTGACGTCCAAGCCGAGGTTCGAACCCGTTATATCCGACTGCAAAGCAAGAAGCATTACCACTGAAATAACTTGCTAGTATAGAAAGAGGAACGAAGGACGTAAAGAGAGACAGAGACAGCTGAAATGGAAATTCCGAGACACGAATCTTAAATGTTGAAAGAGCAGGGCGAGGCAGATCGGAAGGAATAAAACTAAAACTTCAGATGGAAGACATAAAACACGCGGTGGTACTGATAGTACTATTGGGAACAAATAGGATTAAGAAAATATTAGGACTAAAGCCACGGGAGAAATACGGCATGGGAAGTAGACGGAGAGGAAACGAGAACAAAATGAAAAACGGAAAGGATAAGCGGTTAGGAAAACATTCAGGCCTAACGGGGACAAGTAAGTGGGCAGTTTGGGATATTAATGGCAAGAAACTTTGCGGGTTTTACATTATGTTGGAAATTTTTGAAATAAAAGAGGTTACTTCGAGCTGGAAATTTAGCTCGGATGAGGAGATAAATTCAAGCAGAATTTTGGTGAGATGTCTCTTGAAAAGGCATCATTTGAAAGAGCGATAAGGATATTACAGACTAATACATGGATGTATCCTGGGGAAGTAATTTGTGGGGAATAATTGACCCAGGGTCGTATCCAACGGCTGGCTTCATTACTAGTTATAGTGAACAGACTTTTACAGATAGTCAGGTAGTCACCTTGTTACTTAGACTGTTAGCCTGCCAGTCAGAAAATCAATAAAAAAAGAGAAATTGGAATGAAAACTTTGGAGACTGCAGAGAGGAAATATTCATTTGAGGGACAAAGAAATGGGGGAAATGGAAGAGAATTTCAAGGAAGAATGTGAAAGAATTGTTTCATTATAATATGGTAGTTTTGTAGGGAGAGCGGTAAAGTTGGTATGAAGTGATGCAATTGGTGAAGAGGAATCGAGATGTCTACGCAAATTAGATCCGAGGATCTCACGATCGTGCGTATGAAGATGGCTACATTCTTCGTCGTTACTCCGTGAACCCTGGTAGAAGATGATAGACTCTTCATGTGTGCGTACTGCAACCAAAATCAGCGATTTCTCAGCTCTGATGATGGAAGCATCAAGCACCTCTGTAGTGAGGTATATTTGATAGCCTATAAAGAGTATAAAGAGAGACTGACTGTTACTGAACTAACGAACGAGTAATGTAAATTCTATATTCATTCCACTCGATTGTAATGACGCATGATGTCGTCTCTCAGGCACACTTGTATCACATCTTAGGTTTAAAGTTTTGTTTGACTCCATCTTGATTACGTCCTTGAAGGGACATCCTGCAATCATGTTTTATATATTAATCAAATAGTACATTTCGAACTATCTAAAGAATTTTTCCTTCTTATGCTCCATACAAACAGTATCCTTAAGCACGAATAAAGATTAACTTCTTCCTACCGAAACTCAAAAAATTTCTACAAATGCAATCGCAAACAATCACTCACGACGAGCACAGTGCCACTACAAAATCAATAGTGACAGACTTTCATTTACGACGCTAGAAATTGATCGCACCCACCGAAGAAGTAATACAGATATCGGAGGAATCGGTCGTCGTGAACATCGGTTCATGACCCCTCCGTTAGAGTGTGTCAGTGTGTATGTTTGAATGAACTTGTTTACCTATGTGGCACCATTATCGATATATGTTGTAGCATCGTGCCATCTCGAGACTTTGAATAGAAGTGTCTTAGTGTCAGTGCCATCTGTACGCAACACTCAGAGGCTACTACGTAATGAAAATAATTTAAATTTCTTCTGTGGAAGCATTCCGTATTAAGCAACAAATTTTTATAGGACATGATGTAATTCACTTAAATATATTTAAATTCTGTGGTAATATTTGAAATTATGTATGATGCAATGCACGTGAGAATCATTACGTATGAACGTACACCGATTTTTCATACATATTTTCACTCTTTTTTCTCCCTATTAAAATGGTTTTGAATTCAATCACTAAATTTGTATGACTAATTATATATTTGAGGACGGAGAGCACTTCTTATTAAATATATACAAACATCACTTCAGCAGCTAGTTGCAAAAACACACACTCAATCTGGAATTTAACAAAATAAATCATTATCGAGATTACAATGTACACCTAATGATAAACTTTAATGTAAGATTGTAATTATAATGCATGTTATGGTTTGTCTAAATACATCTCAAAGTGTAAATGGACCCCCAAGACGCCGGAAGATTTGTCATTGGGGTTTTCATTAATTTTCTCATTGCCTTCACGTGATTTCTAAAACATTATCTTCAAATAAACCACTACCACTTCATTGGACATCATCTTCAATTCACCGCTCAACGCTATATTACCTTATAAGTTCAAAAGGGTTTTTCTTTTAAATCAACCATGAATCAGTGAATAAGAAAATACAGGAAGGCAAAGTTTATGAAAACTCAAAGTATCCACTTTTAAGATAAAACTCGTTCTTTAAAGTAGCGACTGTGTTATTTATTCACAATTTATTAAAATTTCCTGTCTCAACTTCCTGAGTAAAGCAATTCCTTTACTGCAGTTGGTGCCTTAGGTCGACTTGATCAGTCTGCAACAAGAAATCTGCGAAATACGTGATTCGTCTTTCTCATGGAAATGACACGGGAGCTTCTTCTCTTGATGAGGAAGTCAGAGAGAATGTTTCATTCCCTTGAGAATGTTATTTAATAGCTCGGAATATCAGTGCATTAGAATGAACCGATATGATAAATAGAATATTCGTAGCATTTTAACATTTATAAATCTTAATATTATTCATGGTCAGTACTTTTTCCATCGTCTGTGCTTTAAAACCTCGACGTTTCGGAGGCTGGTTCTGTCTCCGTCTTTAGGTGAGAGGTACCTACTCTATTGGGTCCCTTAGATAGAGCTAGTCTCTGTCAGTTACCTCTCACCTGAAGATGGAGACAGAACCAGCCTCCGAAACGTCGTGGTTTTAAAAAACAGACGATGGAAGAAGTACTGACAATGAATAATTTTAAGTGTAAACTCCCGTCGTCAAAACCCTTTAGAATTGAATTTATAAATCTTTGCACGAATTAGAATATGCGGACCTAAGAGTATATTTTAAATCCTGAAGGTAAGCTACCGCTTCGGTAAAATATGTATAAACGGGAGGATAATATTAATATAAATCTTAAAAACTGTGTCTGAGAATGTGGATTAGATTAATCCGGCTCAAGATACGGACCAGTGGCCGGTTATTGTAAACGCGGTATTGAAACTTCAATTTCCGTAAAATGCATGGAAATTCTCGCCCAGCTGAGAGACTATAATCTTCTCAAGAATGCCACTACTCCATGGAATTGTTTTTAATATAACCCCATGTATGCGATTTTAAAGTTGGTTTAACTGAAAAATATTTTAACGCGTCAAGAAATGAATTAAAGTAATCTTGAACCCTAAAACTGAAGATATCGATCAGTGTTGAAATATATCTCTGAAATATCCATAACGTATCCAGGTCGGTATTTTCTTGCAGTCGATTTTGACGCGGGGTTCGAGTTTGCGAGATGAAAGTCGCGTTCTCGCTTGACCGGGTACTTTTCTGACCCCATACCACAAGAGGCGGTTTCTAGTGGATGTTGCCGACTGCCACGCCCCTGTGCTGTGCTCGGGTCGGCTACCCGCAACATGCCGTGTTTGTGTGTGTCCTCCGATCGATAACCTATCTTTCCTTACTCCCTAGCTGCACCGTCTACCAGCCCATCAACCCACCCACCAAGTCGCTCGCCTGCCGAACACACCACGACATCGGCATGTGACTGATTTTTTAATGGGTCCAAGGCTATTTTTGAATGTGACTGTCTTCGGGGAAGTTGCACAGTATAGTCTGGTCGATTTTTACCGGCGTTTCAGAGGTCCTTGCTGCCTCCATCATTAGGGAGGTCCATGAGACTACAAGGCGCAACATCCCAGAAGGCATTCGTCTTCGTATTGTTCTTCTGGGCTTTGGCGCCTTGTAGACCCAGAAGACCTCGTCGCCGTGTGAACCTGAAATCTCGCCTGGGCGATTTCTGTTACAGACAAGTTTGCAATACTCGTCTGCAGCTCGCCGTTCGCTTACTGTCTCATTAGAATATCTTAGTTGTTTCCTACGTGTTTCCTTTGGTCAATTGAAGTGTATTCTTTGTTAGTCATTTTGTTGTTATAAAACGGCGTATCAAGTGATTAGGTTATGTTGCTTTTGTTTATAAAAATTGAAACTACTGTTAAAGCGAGTTTTGCAGGACTTGGGAGGAAGATTTTTTGGCTGATCAAGAGCTTCCCCGCATTTATGGTTCCCGAAAGTTCATTACTATGTTCCCAAGAGCCCCCACTTGATCTTACCTCCAACCGGTTGAATGAAGTCTATAAATTAATATCCTATTCGTTTGAGATGCAGTTTAATTTTATTTCCTTCTCTGTCGTTGCCTCGCAGGTCCTTTTTTCCTTAAGACTTCCGGTTAACAGTTACAGTCCACGACTGTAATCTTGAGACTTGCAATGAATGCAGGAAGTCCGAAGTGTTAAAGGCACCCCACTTCCTCACCCCGCAAGTCTCAAGATTACAGTCGTGGGCTGTACACGAATTTATTGTTTTCATGCGTACTATATGTTTTACCTATCTCATCTTCATAGTTTGATAGCTATGTTATGCTGCATGTGTCGTAAACTACAAATTATGGAGCTGCTCTTAATGATATTTTCTCTAATCTGCTGTTACTCCATCGCTCTTAGATCCAAATATTCTTCTTAGCATCTTGTCTCCAAACACACTCAATCCGTTATTCTCATATATTTTTAACGTTATGATATCAGGGCATTTCTGATCACCGCCCTAAAATGTAGTTGATCATGAGTCGTAATAGTAGATCCTTTGTCTTTCTATAAAGGGAACTATAGAAGAATTTAGACAGAGAGTTTGAGTGAAAACAATAAAGAACTCTGTCGTGGTAACCGAAATAGACTGAAGTAAATAACCCTCAGGTAAGAAAGTGTTAAGTCCTCTGACACTAAGACAGATGACCACAGTGATAGAAAATAGTAAATTATGTTTATAACAGAGACCGATCGTCATCAACACTGCTTTATCCACAACGTACAGACCCCACTGTCCCCTGACGGTCGATATAATGCACGAGAAATGGGAAGTCTGTTTCCATAGCAACCAATTGTGATATTTCTGTTACTTTGAGAGTACAGAAACTTTGGATGTTTTAAAATAAGTGTAAAGAAGACTCGGCTTTGGCAAGATACATTTCAGGTTTTCAAAAGTCTAGTGTCGAACACTAATGTTATGCTACATGATCCAGCACAAGGCTTCCCAAAGACACGTGAGTGCATAAGGCGTGTATTTTGCTGCGTGCTAGAGAAAGTTTTCTTCTTCTTGTTACTGTACTAAGTGGTATTTATTTATTTATTTAGTGTTCTGTCTGACGACAGGTCCATATGAACAGGATCCTTCCATCCTTTTCTCGGACTGGGACCTGTTCATATACGTTCTTGGCAGATGATCCAGAAGTGGTTTGCCATTGCCTTCTTCTGTGTGTGAATGGAGTAATTGTTGGGATGCCACGGAGAAACCGGGGAAGCCCCCGGAGGAAAACTCCGCGTTGCCTAGACCACGGCCTTGCCCAACACAAGTTATAAATTCGGGCACCGCCGGGAATCGAACCCGAGACCCCAGGATTACAAGGCCAGCGTTCTAACCGCTAGACCACCGTGGCGAAAGTAAAATTAGTGTGGAGTATTTTCACAATTAATACAGAGAAAATAATGCGTCAATGACGTTAAATTCAGACAACGACCACGAGTACAACAAATTCCGATACTTGCACCACGTTTTTGCAATAACACATTTTGTATTTTATTTGCAACTAAGAATGTCTCCATAGAATCGATGCTCAGCAGAGTTAAAGTCTCCGAAGAACAATCTACAGACTGGATTAAAGAACAAAGTGTTTCATGGCGAACATACAAGATCTCGTGGTGCTAGTGACCTGTATTTCAGAACGAAATTCTTTCAGTAAGGCGGCGCTACTATGGGTCCAGCCAGAGTAATCCCTGGATGCTAAAGTAAGCTTTCCAACGGAACCTCATTTCCAGATTAACCTAATTCTCCTAGCTTAAAGTCTCACCCCGTCAGATGCCCATCTCCATGGTCAAACGTGCCTCTTCAATTGTGTTGCCAGCAGTCTGATAGTGATTTTAAAACAATATCACAAACCAAGGACACTTAGATCGATGTCGATGAATATACTGATAAAGCTTGCTGCATTCAGAACCCAAATAACAGCAATATCATTGAAATTAAATTGATCGAATGTTGTGAGGGTGATTGACATAAAATATATTACATCCAACTGTCTGTGTTGGATTACAAATATATTTTTATTGTCCCACCATTAACTCACAAGATTCACATACAATTACGGCTGATCCTTTCGTGTAAGTATTTCCTCCGTTTTTAGGTGAAAACTGTAAAATTTTCATAGCCAATAAAACAGAATTGTGCTTCCAAATGTATGTTTTATTTACATTTTAATGATAACATCATGAAACTGCGAGGTTCCCATTAAATCAAAGCAAATTATAAAGTTGTAATTTTAGATAAAGGCACGAGGAAGACCCCGGTTCCAAATTGAAAGTGCATAAATTTCTATTCTTGTAAGTAACATAATTTCGCAAGCAAAAGCCATTTTTTACTCTAAAATTGTTCCCTCTGTTCCAAAATACCAATGTTTTATCACTGCATATTTATTTGCTTCGCAATTTGATAGACTATACAGCTGAATAAAGAACATCACACTACCAAGTGGTATCGCTCCTGATTTGTATTTGGGACGTCCCGGGTTCAAATCCTGAGACTGGCTCTCCTGATTGAGATTCTTGCGTCTTTCCCCCATGCTCACCAGGCAGACACCTTAACTCATGTCACAATTCTTTCTTCCATATACTTTTCAATTAATTATGTATTAGTCAACCTACAATTCTGAACTACTGTCAGTGTCGTTAAGTAACTGACTATATAAAACGGAAATCTGAAAAATCTAAATTCTGAAAAGTTAAAATACAACGAGGTAACACTTTCGGCAGATTTTCCCCTCTTAAGAGTGTATTTTGTTAAGAATCGGACATTAGTTTTAAATAGGTCAGGAAAGAACACTCACGTGTCTAGCAAACAGCAATTCGTCATTGCTGAAACATTAATCATTCTGTCCAGTCGTGTCCTAGATTGATATGAGGTTGCATATTCCCAGTACTTACCGACCGTCAGGCTCTCTTGAGTACCAGTCGACATGTTCTTCAATTGCAGTTCATCCTCGTCCTTACAGCCCATTTCCCCCACTTCCCTTGGTTTAACTAAGTTCTAAGTCCCTTATTCCTCTCCCACTTATTTATCCATGCACTGTCGTCTTTCTCACTCCTTCCATCAGATGGCTCGCTGTTTGTCCTTTATGTTAGCCTTCCATTTGGCTTGTGTACTTACCACCCACGAACCAAAAGACACAACGTCATATTTTTCGAGGAAAATGTTTCTACCGACGTCTACCTACTCCTAATGAAACAGCCAATGTCCTTCAGACTTGACTAGGATTACGCCGTTCGTACGACGCAGAAAAACGGTGACGATTGTAATAAGAAGAAATTAAATCGAGGTCATGGTAGAGCCTATGCTGGAGTCTGGCGGAGTCTACATTTAGCGAGAATCTGGAATCTGGCTGTCGGTTTCATTTTGGTGGGTTTGTCATACATTTTCACATTTAAATTGGTTTATACATAAACGTTGAACTTTCAAATTCGGCTGGATATCTTTACAGGAAACAAGCATTGCAAAGACGAGATCTGGTTGTGGGCACATACTCATTTCCCAAAAGGATTGTTAATTTCTTAAATGCCTCAAGTCGAAAATTCGAACAAAACTTATGTTTGTACGGCGTCATATAGCGTCCGACCAAACTACTCATCCAACACAGCGTGTGCGACTTCACGGTCCTCTCAGAGAGTACACTTTGGAACAGCGTCGTGCAAAAATATCTTTCTGTGGAGGCGTGCCTGGAAGGGGTGTGCACCCTCGAAGGATCTGAAAATTCGTAAAATGAGCAACCAGTATCTGCGAATTCCTGCGCTGAAGATTGTGAATGCAAGACAACATTGAACTTTGAACTTTGTATTTCAGGGGCGTGAATCGTATTGTTCCCTTCTAAAGCAATGTTTCACGTATAGGAGATCTGTAAAGGAGATGTCGCTGTGTGATTAAGAATGGCTAACAAAACATTTTTGTCATAACATGATTGAATTAGCTACATGTTCACATTAAAACGCTGCAATATATACTTCTGCATCTAGTGTTACATAGCTGAGATTGTTGCCACAAATAAGTTAGGAAATATACGCAAAGCGTAACAATTCTGGCTAGTTCGCCAGACTTTGACATTTGGCTTTTAATCAAAGTAATCAAGTAACCATTGAAAATAAGATCGCCCGGGATTCCCCACCAAACCAAGTAAATCGCCTACATTTTTATGTACAGTGCCCGTTATTGATGTTCGATTTTAACAAAAATTAGAATGTGTCGATAAATTGTATTTAATTTCTCGAGTATCAAATTTCATAAAAATCTGTCCAACCGTTCTCGAGTTTCATGCTGACAGATGGACGGAATGGTTTAAATAGGCTTTCCGCAGCAATGCAAACGTGACAAAAGAAGTTTTAATTTTGAAAAATAAGGCAGAGCCATTGATTTATGCAATTTATCTGTTAACTAATTTTTAAACCTAAATGGGATTTATGGTGGTGTGAGCTGTAATATCAATTAATTCTTGTAGCCAGAAGCTCTAACGTCTCAGAGAAAATGATCTTTTACATCAATAAAGAATAATTCTCAGAAACTTATTTTTTCATTTTCATCATTGTTCATCTACGGTATACAACTTTGCAATTTTCATTTAAGTGACACGAATATCTTCAGAGACTACGAAATTTCTTCTAGTAACTGAACTTTCGTCTAATTTAATTATCACCAATGATTTTCTGTTTGAAACTCAACTCACTAAGGTAATTGGAAAATTTTCAGCAAATTGTTGGACTCCACGTTAAAGGACTCTGCTAATGAAAACGACTTATCACACTGGTAGATTGCATGACTGCAATTGCATTGCTGAGTTATATTAATTCTCCAGACTTCTACTAGTTACACAGCGAACAAGTATTGCTGATTTCAAGATATGGCGTATAGTGGATGCAATCTATCCTAAAGCAATCTAGTGGTTCTTCTCGCTGAGTGATATTCCCAGACGTTTTGATTCAGAATTGGACTTCTTCTGTTTGCAGACATTTATTGAAACAATTTACGAAATGTGTTCATTCCATAAGAATTCCGGCACGTTTGCCATAATTTGACCATTGAACAAAGGACTGTAAGACGGTAGCTATGGTAACTAGGGCATCCTGGGGATTCTGACCCCCCCCCCCCCCCTAGACAGTTCGGCTAGCAGAAACGCGTGTAGGTCTTCATGTAAAGTGTGCTTTAGTGTTGGATTTTATCCTAAATTAGAATGTATCAACAAATTTGTTGAACTGACCAATATTCAGTTTCATGAATGTGCCTTCAACCTTGCTTGGTTTGTTAGATACAAATGGACGGGCGAAAGGACGGAGCAGTTTTATTATGCGTTCTGCAGGTACGCGAAAATAAGTTTTAAACTTAAGGATAAGTTAATCGAAATAACACTTCCTTTTTTAACTTCCATTGCTTAATTTATTCTTTGTTTATAAAAATAAAATATCAGAACTGTTATCGCTTTACAAAATCTTAATGTTATTTATTTCTTACTGGCGATTTTAATATTGATACAAATTAATCCGGGTCATATATATTACGTGAAGTGATTATTGAAATTCGGCTTATTCAACTAAATATGAAAGAACGTATTACAGAAATTCTTAACAAAACGTCTTGTTGTTGAAACGTATTGGAGCGTAAGGCTTTTTCCACTTAACAGAAAAACTGAGCCTGTGGCCATCACACGTCATCTTTTTTTCTTTCATTCGTTTGAAACAGAACCAACAGCATCCCTGCCCGTAGTGACAGAAGTGGAAGGCCTACTTTTACTGCTTTCAGTGTACCTTCATAAAATGATGTAGTGGCGGAAGAAACGGTCTGGACTAAAAATACGAAGAGAGACTTGAGTTCGGTGTCGCATATCGCATTTCGAGGGCATTGAACTGAAAGGCGATGCAGAGGGTGGAACAGGCGATCGTAACTTCATATTCTCGGAGGAAAGTCTGACAGCCCCGGAAATATATTAACAAGTTAGGAAATGTTTGCGTAGTGTACCAGTTCTGGGGCGTTAGGAAGACCTTTTGACCTTTCATCTTTGTCAATGGCTGGAGAATATCCTGGCAGGAAATTTTTAACCAAGTCTTTTCGGCGCTCAAGATCACAGAAAGTACAAATTATTGCTGTCTGATTTTGACCAAAATATGAACTTATAGACAAATTCTAGTCAAGTGTCTCCCATATTAAATTTCATGATAATCTGTTCCGCAGTTGGTGTGTTTTCACATGCGTGCAGATATCAATCTACATTCACATACATGAGATCGCGAATAAAAATAACACTGGAATAACTAAATTGAAACAGGATTGGAATGAATGAATGAATTTAGAACAGAGAGTGTGAAAGAGGAATGTGTTGGTCAGAAATTTGATATCTTCCCCAAATTAGTTAGTTACTTAGAGTGAGACTTCAGGTTCTGACAGTACCGAGTTGTCTTTTGGGTTGTTGCACCTAGTGGACGTTTACCGACGTTCCAGATGTGCTTACTCCTTCATCGCGTTTTTTGTGGAGGCAATAAGCACCTCTGAAACGTTTTAAAACTTTCACCAGACTACACGATGCGCCAGCCCAGAATACACCCGTCTTTAACGACGGTAGTAATAATGCTCTGTATTTTAAATCTGAACACAGAAGAATACCTTTAACTTTTAAGCACGAGTTCTTTTCTTTGTTAGTTAGTTAGTTAGTTCAACCCCTGTAACTCACTGTCGAGGCATACTGGTCATCTACAAGATGCCCATGTCTTCGTAAATGGATATAAACGTTCTTCTGGCACGACAGTCAAACACAGGCTATACTAATTGTACCCGAAGTGATTCAGGCGTGCAATGTGGTGTATGTTGCGTTTATTTTGTGGCTTCAACCAGAACTTTTCTCGTGTTTCAGAGTGGACATAAACGAGGCGCATCGCAATGGCAGCTATTACCAGTGTTGCTCCGGCTTCTGCATCGATCTTTTGGAAAAATTCGCCGAAGAACTTGGATTCACTTACGAACTTGTCAGAGTCGAAGATGGGCGATGGGGAACGTTAGATGTAAGTTGACGTGGTAACATAACTGTGTTATTAGAATATTTCAGTAATTTTAACACATGAGGAGGTTTATGAGAAATAAGCAGAAACACATAAATGTCGGCCGGCTTCTGGGTTGTAGCGCCGTGTGGTCTGGTAGACGTTTACCAATGTTTCAGAGGTCCTTGCTGCTCCAGAAGTTAGCCATCTTCGTACTCACTGCCGCAAGAACCTAAAATCCAACATAATATGTTAGTAACGGCTATGTGAAACTAGTTCTGAAAATAGACCTCCTGTTCTGATTAGTAAACTACACTATGTAAGTTCGGTACATTCAATCAGCAGATCAGCTTATAACTTTGCCTGTTATTCTATGTGGGTGTAAAACGTGTTATCTCGTCCTGAAAGGCATATGTTAAGGGTATTTGTGAACGGAGTACTGAATAGATATATTTTCGAGCTCCCTAAAGTTGAGAAATTTCTTAACTATCTGAGCGACAATTATTTCTTCAAGAACAGATTGCCGTCTTCTGCTTCGTTAACCAGTTTAGCACTGTAAGTTGCTACCAACGTTTTAGAGGAACGTATCGCATCAATCTTTAGAGCAGAAGTCTCAATAAAAACCCTTTTATCTTAAGTTAGACATATGACGTTGTCTCTATCACACTCACGCCTTCGTATAGACATACTTTGGGAGTGTTTTGTATTGAGAGTGGAGGCTGAGTGGAATAACGCTAGGTGAGAACGTCGTCTGTATTGTGGTTATTCGATTTTGGAGTAGGGAACCAAGCCTGTTCAACTCATCCTTATTGCGCTGTGAAGTCTCCGTCTGTGCACTTTGCATACACGATCACACCCTGTCTGTTTCTGACAAAAATAAAGTAACGCAATCCTGTCCAGTATCCGGTGACTGCGTGGTCTGGTTTGTGAACATCAGACTACACCTATATGAACCCTATTTAAAGTAGTAATATGATAGGAGATAAATTCTGAAATAGAGTCCTATTAACTAGATTTTTTTTGGAAGTCATATCTATAAATTTGTTTGATTTTATCATATCAATCCGTATGTTATGGGATAAGAAAACTCGAAGACAATCGGAATATCTGAGGTTCTCATGGCGGTGAAGTTTTCGACGTCGGTCTCCTATGTTTTACCAACGTTTTGAAGAAACATACGCTTCCATCTTCAAGGTTGACAGCCTCCGAAACATTGGTGGTATCTGACTACAAATCCACACGACGTTAAAACTCACAATACCAACATCGACAGAATAAGGAGGCACAGAAACTTTTGTTAAATTTAAAAGAGTAAGTCAGTGAAAACGGCATTAATTTTTTCTGTTGAATTATATTCAAAACTTTAATATTCATCAACAGCTTCAAATTTGGGATCTTACGATCTCATAATATAATGATAATAATTGAGGAACGTAACCCAATGAACATTATTACATCCCTTACTGAAGTGAGGTTATGGTACATAATTTTTCAAAATATGTTTGTTCAAGGTCTCTTTTAATATTATCCTGCCATTAACGTCTCACAAGGCTACACTTCCCTTCAGGGTTTCAGATTAAAATACTACATTTATCTCTCACGTCTTCCATGCATGCTACATCGCTCTCCCATCTAGTATTTGGTGATGTTTTCGTCCTAGTAATATCGGTTAAGAGAAAAAATTTTAAACTCGTAAATTTCCCATTCTCACAATTGAATGAATTTGACGTCAACATTTTTGGGATTTTGAGATTCTCACAGTATTGAAAATATGGACCTACGTTAAAATTGTGTAAATTATATTTTCATGTGTCTTTATAGCTCACATCAAGGGAAGAAAATAGATTAAGGGTGTTTGACAACAGGGTGCTTAGGATAATATTCGAACCTAACAGAGATTAAGTAACAGCAGACTGAGGAAAACTGCATAAAGAGGATCTCCACACTTGTGCCCTGTGCAAATATTATTAGGGTGATCAGATTGACGGGGCATTTAGCTCTAGGTTTAGATGGGAGGACAGTATTAAAATTGATTTTCGGGAAATACGTTTTGGGGTGTACATCGGATTGATGTCTCTCAGGATAGAGACTGGTAATTAACCTTCGTACTCCACGAGGAGAGGTCAATTTGTTGACTAGCTGAGCACACCACCAGCTTCTCAAGAAGTACCCTGCTCCATGGCGTTAGTTTAGCCTCTATACATTTCCTTGTTTCCCTTCGGCATTGAATATTACCCCCTGCTCTCCTCTGCACGTGGAACGCTTGGTTGTGCTGCCACGGTAAAGTGTGCAGTGGTGCCATCTGTCAGACAGTACTAGTACTGTTCCGAATATACTGGCAACAATTTCGTTGTTTTTTCAGAACGGGAAATGGAACGGTCTGATTGCCGACCTTGTGAACCGTAAGACGGATATGGTAATGACATCTCTGATGATTAATTCGGAGAGGGAAGCGGTGGTGGACTTCACAGTACCTTTTATGGAAACAGGCATCGCCATTGTGGTTGCAAAGAGGACGGGCATAATTTCTCCTACTGCGTTCTTAGGTGAGTAAGATGTTAAGAGCGCTGTCAATTGTCTAGCCCACTGCTCCGTCGCCCCTTTCAGGCGAAAACAATCCCCATAGCACCTCATTTTCAAATGTTTTTAATCTGTGTCCTTCCCTTAATTTGAGAGACCACACAGTACGTGTAAAAATATAGTTCTGCATGAAGATTTCTGTCTTCTGGGTTGTTGCGCTATGTAGTATTTTAACATCGACCATACTACACGGCGCAACAACCCGAAAGACAGAAATCTTCATACTCACCGCTGTGAAAACCTCAAATCTTACATAGTTCTACGTCTTTTTAATTTTGGCCATTACATAGAAGACGTGAAGACAAAAGATTCTGAAGCAAACTCAAGCATTCCGTAAACTGTATCCGGTATTAATTTCTTCGTGAATGCACTGTTGATCACCATCCTCATTTCCAAATGCTTCTACATCACCAATCATCCACTTTACCTTCATTAGTCTTTGTTGTTCAAAATATTATACTATTAAGACAACTGTTAGTCAGAAGATTTGGTAGAGTATCAATATTTACAGAAAGTACGCAATATTTCATAACACAAACCCATTTCATAATTCCGTAAAGAAAGTATTAATGTTGTTTCTGTAGTATCAGGGTGTTATTTCTTTGTAAATTATTGTTAGTACATTTGTACGTGGCCGTGGCAACGTATAATTTCCTTTGTTTGAAACCTGCATAAGAATTATTTAAACTGTCAAGAGACGGCAGGATCCCCCCCTCCCCACTAAATACTCTCATACATCAAATCTAGAAAGCAGTTTCAAGGCAATTAATCTCGTTTACAGAGAATGGGAAAGCTTAAATAACGGACAAGAAAAATCAGTCACTAACCTTATCTTTGAAACTAAATGCTCAGGAAAATAATCAACGTTTTTAACTTTGAGTCTGTAAAAATATACTTTAATCAAAAGCGTATATTTTATGTAAATCGATTAATTTCCTGTGTAAGATATGAACGTATTATTACATTTTCATTCCTGACCGAAATTTGTATTCACACTGGTGATATTTTATAACCGAACTGTCCGATTCTCTGTCTGTAGATTTGTAACAATAATTCGTTCGTTCGTTCGTTCATTCAGTAACCTGAAGACTGAAGTAGAGCCAGTTCATGAACGTGAAAAAGAAATGTAGACTGTACCTCGAAGAATAGCCAAGAAAACATTCGTATAAATTAAAATTTCTCTCGCGTTTTATAGAGGTATTTTCTCTGTACATCTTTCCGCTTTATTTGTCATGATTTGTTTCACACAAGCCAACAGAAGTTCAATATTCTGTTGCGCAGTGAACAAAAGAACACACTGGACGGCTCTCTTGTTGTAACGGGAAGCTAGTTACCTGTTGCTTCCCCAGCTGTACGTGACACTTTGCAACGAAGCAAGAGATTTAATCAGAAGTGCCGGTGTTCTGCGTTTTATTACGCGTGCAATCTGTGTTAAGTAGAAAACCTGAAGAAACAATATATCACATAAACTCCATGGCACAAATTTCTTTCTGGAAGTTACAGGAAAGTCAATTTACTGTTCTTTTATAAACAGACGATTAAAAGCCCAAATCAAATAAGCGAAATAATTTAGTCCTCTGTTATCTCAACCATTTTGTTGATATGTCCTTCTAGCATAAATTCCTCGATGCATAATTTAGAAAATGGTATGTTACGACTTTAATTAATAATTATTCTAATTTTACTCATTTCACACTGAGGTTACCTTAATAATAAATGCCATGCGTCTTTGTACTTACTTACCTATAAATTTCTATAGTAATACGATCAGGCTCTACAGATTGACAGCCAATGAGATGGTAGGAGAACATTATTAATATACTTTCACAGATTTTGTAAAACATTAAAACACTCAGGCAAAGCTTTTAATTTTCCAATTGAGATTTCTTTCTCAGAGCATAGAAAGGGTTGCGGTTTCCAGAATATTGTCCAAAATACGTAGCTCACGTACCAAGTGACTACTACTGACCTAACAAGACGTCTCTTACTTTAGATTTTGCTTTCCATTATTTTTTCCAGAACCTTTTGATACTGCATCTTGGATGTTGGTGGGCGTTGTAGCTATTCAGGCTGCCACGTTTACAATATTTTTGTTCGAATGGCTCAGTCCTGCAGGATTTGACATGAAGGTACGTCCGATATCCTTGACCATTAAAGTTTTAAATGATTTTTACTTTTCATGTAATAAACATCAGTATCTTTTATAATGTATAGTCCTATATATAGTGTGTGTATGTATTTAGAGCTACATACGAAATCAAAATATACATGCTCATATATGTGTATACATTTATATTACGTATGTGTGTACATATAGATATCAGAAAAATCATAATTGACATTTTATATGGGTATGAATCTTTATTTCTATCCATAGCAGAAGAATACAAATTGACAGTATTAACCAGACGCCAAGCGTCTGGGTTAACCCTGCTAACTTCCGTGGTTCAGAGGTAAAATATGACAGAACTGATCAGATCACTTTTCTCGCTATTTTAATTGTGTAACGCGCGTGCCGTGTTACTTATGACTGTGCCACGGAAGATCAAGTGCGATGTATATAATCTATTGCAGTGGTATTCAATATTTTTTGTTCGTGTACCCCCAGATATAATTTCTCTTCAACTTTGTACCCCCAAAGTTGTTGGTGTATAATTCAAGTTATACATAGTATATAATCTACATCTAAAATAAATTACATTACTGATTATTCAGTATTTATCATAAAATAATATATTTTTTTTAAATTTCACGTACCCCCTAAGATGTCTTCGCGTACCCCAGGTTGAATACCACTGACTTAGCATATGCATATATTCACCCCTGTACAAACATAAAAGTTGAACTGTTGATCTCCGTTAGCTGTCAGATAAGTTAATTTTAATGCCTTCGCCCTCATCGGAAAACCGTCTTTTATCTCCAAGAAACCTTAACGCAAGTTTAAAGGATTTCCAACACTACATTTAGTATGTTACTCATCATATGGTATGGGAATGTGATATTCTCATCTTTGAGATGTAACAAGATAGGAGGATGGTAACTCGTCCTAGTTGGAGCTGCTTGTGTTCCTTCCAGCAAGTGTCTCCGTCCCCGAACCACAGGTTTTCCCTCTTCCGCACCTACTGGCTGGTCTGGGCCGTGCTATTCCAGGCGGCCGTCCACGTTGATTCTCCGAGGGGATTTACCGCGAGGTGAGTAGGAGCTCTCCTTTGCTGTTTCTGTTACTGCACTATTTAAAGCCTTCAGGTCCTAAACCTACACTGCGGTAGCAGAATCCTGAGCTTCAAACACCGCCAGCACAAAAGTTGTGACTGCATGATCCTCGTTCATTTCCATCCACCTCTCATTCTCATAACCTGTCTCCCTTTTATCAGTGTTGATGATGACATTCTATTTCTTTCTTGCTTTTGCAAGTGAACATTTTCCAAGAAATTTCCCCTCCAAAATCATGTGGACCTATACAATCCTTGCCCCCCCCCCCCTTCATTTTACTTCACATGAAACATGCAAATCACTGAATTTATTTTTTGGAGTATCTCAGGAACATAATGACATATCACGTTAATTTCTGTCATGCATATTCTTTCCGTAACCCGTGTATTAGCGTGATGAAATAAATTTGTGTGTGACACTTCATTCTTATTCTTCTAGATTTATGACCAATGTATGGGCCATGTTTGCTGTGGTGTTCCTTGCTATATACACTGCCAATTTGGCAGCCTTCATGATAACACGCGAAGAATTCCACGAGTTTTCAGGCCTCGATGATTCTAGGGTTGGTAACATTGCATAATCTTTTAATACATAAGTGACTAACAATATTTAAAGGGACAAATAATTAACAATCATGATGTTGTTCTTCTGGGTTCATTAGTAGACACCAACATTTAAGAGAAAAATAGGTGTCTACTTAGGAGTTTACAAAACTTCACATCCAGAAAGACAACATCTACGTCTTTGCTGCTGTAAGAATCTCAAATATCTTATAACCAGCATAATAATACGTTGTTTCTTCAGGTTGAGTGATGAAGTACTGACATAATACAGACCACAATTGTACTTCTAAAATATAACAATGGATCCCAACAATTCATATACATTTATTCATGACTAGTTTTCCTTGTTTTATAATAATGACTTCCAAATAATGAAGCTACAGTTTTCTTCAGTATATTTTTCCATTATTTATATCAGTTTCTGTTAATGTTTATGTAAAACTGAAAAATAGTATTATTACTTACAGACAGAAAAGTAATAAGTTTCTGTAACAGTGACAAATTTTACATCACAATCAAAAGATTTGTTAACGTGTTGATATTATTTTCCCAGCTGTCAAAACCTTTCAGTCATAAGCCGATGTACAGGTTTGGAACCATCCCTTGGAGCCACACAGACTCCACACTCGGCAAATACTTCAAGACGATGCACTCTTATATGAGGAACCAGAACCGTTCCACTGTTGCCGAAGGAATAGAAGCTGTGCTTAGTGGGTATGTTGACTGCTAAGAACAGAAACTATAGCCGTGTTCACACCATTTCATTCATGTGCTGGAGAGAGGAAATCATAACTCAGAATTTGTTCAGTGGGAAAGTGTTGTAGTTTAATGTTTCTAGCTAGGATTCAAAAGTGCAGTCATGTGTGTGGAGTTGCAGCAGAATATTCTCTTTCATTTAGCTTTGTATTGCTGCAGCACTTATATTAAGTAGTACGGAGTTTATCTCGCAACAGTTCAGTCTCATTTTGTTTAGACATATGCATCCGCGTTTATGTTTAAGACATTATCAATTGTCTTGTAGCAGTAGATTATGATTTTTATTTGTCTTTTCACAAATTTATCAATATTGATATTTAATACTGTACTATTTCCTTATAGAAAGATATTCTCATTTTATTGAGCTTTGTAATTATATGACAATGTTTACATTTAAGGGCATAGATATTATTTTTTAACAGTACATTCTCATTTTTCATAACTTTGTACTTGTGTATGAAAACTTGTACTAATAATATAGTGATTATAATACTAGTTATTGTAGATTATGCATAGTTAGATGAGTTGAGTCATTGTAAATATAAGGTAGCTGTTGAAACACCTTTATAAGTACAACAGAATGTTACTACTTGTTGTGCAATTATTTTCGTACTTTCCTGAACAGGGAATTGGATGCTTTCATATATGATGGCACAGTACTGGACTACCTGGTGGCACAAGATGAGGACTGCCGCCTACTCACTGTAGGGTCTTGGTATGCTATGACTGGATATGGACTTGCTTTCAACCGCAACTCAAAATATGTGCAGATGTTTAGTAAGAGGTTGCTCGACTTCCGGGAAAATGGTATGTATATATCAGTTACTAGTTCAGTCAGGTTTTTCACAAAATAAACTGTACTGAAATGATGGAATAGCTTATTTCTTTTGTACACATCTGTGCTACACTCTTACTTAAAGCTCAGGTGTAAGGCCAGCTCAGTCAGAGAGGCTTTCTGTCCTCCTCTCCTTTTCAGCTTGAAGACAGGAACAGAATCCAGCTTCCAAGACATTACAATTTTATAATTGAGATGATGGATAAAGTTAAAAAGAACAATTTTACATAACAGTTTAAGAATGACAGACTTGGGGTACTCTTTGCAGGAGATCTTGAGAGACTCCGACGATACTGGATGACGGGAACATGTAAGCCTGGGAAGCAGGAGCACAAGTCGAGTGACCCTCTGGCCCTTGAGCAGTTCTTGTCTGCCTTTCTACTGCTTATGTCAGGCATACTGTTGGCTGCAGTTCTTTTAGCTCTGGAGCATGTGTACTTCAAGTACGTACGGAAGCATCTGGCCAAGACGGACCGTGGTGGGTGCTGTGCTCTCATTAGTCTTGTGAGTATAAACAGCTGAACATTGACATCTTGTGTGTTTGTATTTTTCTTTGTGTAATGATGACCTATCAACTTCATATTTTATATAGCATCTAATGACATTATTATGTTGATTGGGAATTAACTATACATGGACTATTTTAATATGATTTGTATACTGCTGTATTAAGGGACCGAGAAATAACTTGAATCGTAATCAGAACTGCCAATTTTTGGACCAAAATTTATTCATAATATCTCTCAAGTAAAATATTTTATTAAATTTATTTAATTGTTTAATGTATAAATGGCAGTGATTCAAACTTTCTGCAGCTGTATGGCAACATTTGATTTTTGATCAATAATTAAGTTATTTGAGGGTGCTGCATTAAGGGCAGTTTATATGAAGCTTCAAATGCTTCACTGTAATGCCAGTATGGTCTGTACCTTTTCCATATGATCATCTGTTTGGATATTGTAACAATAATAAATTCAGATAATCAGGTGATCTGTATACAGATCTGTGTTCTGTTCTTGACAGTGTGGCTACAAATGCTGTGTCTGAACACAGTCGATAAAATGAAACATCTGTGAAATTTCATTCAAAATAATGTGTTTGTTTCTGTGACACAATTATGTTTGGATGCTTGCAGTTTCTGGTATTTGATACTCACATAAGTCAGGTTTTCTTATCTCTAAAGATGATACCAAGTATTTCATGTTTTCATTTTAAACAAGATTTGTCACCAATGTAAAGTGAGGGTAATTGTGTCCACAATATGGACCAAAACAAAATTCACTTACTGACTCTTAATGTGAGCAACCAATGCTACATTCCACCAAAATTCATAAAGGTATTTTGGCAGTAAAAGATGCAGTGGGCAGGCATATTCAGTTTCATAATCTTTTATGGTTGCATTTAGTACATATTCACTGGGCTTAGCTTGATGTCCTAAAGATTTTTATCATTTATAAACACTATTAATAAACACTTAACCATTAATAAAATTAATAAGACAGAGAGTGTGAAGTTTATAGAATTCAGAAAAGAATTTACACAATTAATGGTTATTTTATTAATGAATTAATGTGTAACGATTGATTTCAGAGTATGGGTAAATCATTAACATTCCGTGGAGCAGTATTTGAGGCTCAGGACATTTTGAGGCATCATCGTTGTCAAGACCCTTTATGTGATACTCATCTGTGGAAAGTGAAACATGAGTTGGACATTGCACGTATAAAAATTCAACAGCTGCAGAAAGAACTGGAGGCACACGGAATTAAACAAAGCAGGAGGTAAGTCATGAAAAGCGACAACATTTAGTATATTTTTTAATTCATATATATTAGCAAATATTTATTCATTAATCATTATTTAGCAGTGTGCTACAACTATGAATTTTCAAGTATGCAAACAATTTAACATGCATATAGCCTATTTCATATTTCTCCACATACATTTCTTATTTTTGTAGAATGTATGAGAAAGAATTATAAAATTAAATAGTCTTAATATTTGTACTTTTGCAGTATATCAGTGTTTAGAAACTTAATATCGCATGAGAGGCCTAAATTATCTCCCAGTTCTTTTTTAAATGTCAGTAGTAAGAGGTTATGAAATGCTTTGGGGCAAAAGTAACAAAGATTGTAATTGTAACTACACCCAATTTTTAAAATGTGAAGCAGAGAATTATTATTTTCTGAATGCTATTTAGAAATAGCATATTTTTACAAATTATTGTTAGTATTTTCTGACTGCAGCGTACGTTAAACTAGCATAACAAGATCCAAATAGCATGTTCACTAAATACACTTGAACAAACATATTGTACTGAAACTATAACTATATGTTACAAACTTCAGCAAAACTTGTGCCCAGAATTTCTTTTGTAAGTAACAAATACTTAAATTTACTCCGAGAGGTTTTATACAATAGATTTTCCCTTTAACTTGTGTAATCCAGTAACCATTTAAAATTCTGATAATACCTCTCTCGATTGCATGTATTTCTGCAGATTTACAGGTACTTTAACACAGTGGCAGAAGTTACACATGTAAAATTTTCATATCAGAAATTATTTTATATATGAAAACCATTATTTCTTCATGGTAATGAATGTTGATGCTTTTTTTTTGTAATTTCTCAGTCAATCTAGAAATTTATTGAAGAATATACAATGCATTGTTTTCACACTCCATTATGCCTTCACAATATTCAGCTTACTATGAGTTCACTTTATCTTTACATGAAGTGTTCAGATTTATAATATGCTGCCTTGCTGTTCTGGAGAATTTATGGGATCCATAGCCATTGGACTGTACTAAACAAAATTCATTTCAGGTATATGTGTGCTCTTATCTGTTACTTTATTTACCCCTTGAAGATTTTCAATTATTCCCTGCCTGCCTTTGCATTTACATTTAAATGGCAGCAAGTCTTCAACACCTCAGAGATGTGTTATGGCTCGTTTTGACAGAGTGGCCATACACGTCTTGAAGATGGTGCTGATTAATAGTGTGCAAAATTTTTGGACTTCAATTTAGTAATCTGTGTTGCCTGATAAAATTTTATATTATCTTTTAAATATATCCACATTCCCTTTCTTAAATGAATTACTTCTTGATTTGTATCAAAATGCGTTGTGTGACAATAAATAACTTTGCAAAGCTTAAGTCATATTCAGCTATATGTGTTGAATATAGAATCTCATAATGTGCAACTTCCATGTGGAGAACATATAACAGTTTCAATCTTGTGTCTTCCTAAACAGTTAAAGTACTGAAGAGGTATACTAGTAAAATAAACAAAAGCATTTTGATAATATTAAATTATGGCTAAATTAATATTACAGAATTTGAACATCAGTATTACTGTAGCCATTATCATTAGTGTATTAATACAAAAATATAATTCATTTTCATTTTTGTTGTAACATGTTGTTTTAGTTATTTTTATTTAGCATCACATCCTTCTTGTGATTTGACATGGGGAGGGGGGACAAATGTTTTTTATCACCAAATATTTTTCTTTAAATTAATATTTCTGGAACTAATACAAATATTTATCTATTTGTGACACTACATATACAAAGTTACATTCATCCTAAATGTTTTAAACAAGATGTTACACCTTGGGGACAACACAGTATGATGTATGCCATTTGATTACTATATTTAATTTTGGCATGGCGATGAAAGATTTTGACTAACAACATATGAAACTTTGTACTTAATTTATGGTCTTCATCCCAATGCCACATACACTGTTTCATACACAACAAATATTTCCTTTATATGAATACACTGTCAAATGATATACCACAATTCACCTGGCTATATACTTCTGCATTACATGTTTATATAGATGCTTCAGTTGAGCTCCATAATACCTTACTCTGATCCTCAGTATGACTATATAAATCTGTTTATAGTTATGCAAGCTTAATTAGTATACATTTCTATGCTAGCATGCTTTGTAATTTACAGTATCTTCTTAATTATTTTCCTAATCTTCATTTTTCCAACAATGTCTTTGCTTGCTGATTATTTACACTATAAAATCAAGCATGGAGTCATACTATCCAATAGGTGTGCAAATTTCCATGACCTCTTGAAAAAATGTAATATTTACAGATGAATAATGATAATGAATATATACCATGAAGATGGCACTCTGTAGAGGTTGTCTGTGTTGCCAACAATTTGAGGTTCTCATTTGCTCTAATGTGAAAGTGAATTGACTGCCAGTGGAACATAACCTGTAGACCTGTACTGTAAGTATTGGAACTATCACTACAGGAGGGAATGGCTCTCCTCACAGACAGTGGACATACAGTCAGATTCTACATAGTGCCATCACCCAGAAACAGGACTCATACAAGAATCATGTAACTGTTACAAGTTATGAGAGTGACTGAACTTTTAAGAATTATTCATGGCCTAAATGAATTTACACATTACATGGAAATTGACCATATGTCAGTTTTGTACACCTAAAAGAATGTCAAATCGTTCAGGGTTTTAGGTTGCACCATATATGTATGCTTCCACAAGTAAGATGACAGAAGCTTGAAATTTAATACCCTCCATACTATTGAGGGTATTAAAATTCAAAGTGCCACTGCAATGAATACTAGGAACAAATATGAATGTTAATATTCTTGGAAATATTATATAGCATGTGTAATTTCACTGTTAAATGGTGTTTCTCCAAATTCAAGAATAACGTAACGTGATTTAAAATATAATTTGAGCAGGACAATCTATGTTTACGAAACACATTTAAACAACGTTTTCAACAGTCAAGTAGAATAAATTTTGTACGCAATTGGCGTGGCTAATTGCGCTAACATTCTGCCATCTCGTGAATTTTAACTTCCGTCAGAATGGCATTTACATTATATAAAGAGTTTAAATCAGATCGCTTGGATATATTACCTTCGACATAACTTCGGACAAAATTTCATCTGTTCCGGTCCAGTCATGTAATTGAAATTCTACGGACGGGCAAGACATCTGAAGGAGGCGCATTCTGTGCATGAGTGGCTAATTGCAACTTCGGAATTCTGTCAGAGTGGTGTTAAATATTATAAAGAGTTAAGAACTGTGAGTTTCAGAACTTTCCTATGGTATGGTGTCTGTATATAATTTTACGAATTTCCGTCAAGCCATTCTCTGGTTAAAAATTCGTACTATTGGACATCAGTTTGAAGGGGGCAGATTTAGTTGACTTATGTTATGTTAGGTTTTGTTAACGACACAGTAGATCTTGCTCAATGGGATCGTCATTTTAATTCCCGGCTTTAAGCAACTGTGTCAATGGCTTTACTGAGTGCAGATAATTATAAAATAATTATGACCTTACAATATTTACCAATGACAAAAATATTTAACCATTTCATCACTTCTATTAACCCTGGAATTAAAGTCGATGTGGCATCCCCCATATTTTATATGCCCTATTTTTACATGTTGAAGGTTAATATTGTGGTACTTGAATATGTTGTTGAGAGTAGCTTCAAATTATTGCACCTTTGCTGTATTCTTATAAAATAATGGCTTGAATTATACTTAATATTTTGCACTGTTTTTATGCATCTTATTTCTTGTATTTTAATGCATATGGTTCATGAAAGAAGGCAGCACTAGACCTGTTGCAAGAATTTGCTTGCTAATATTTCACATGGCTCTGTAGCTGACCCTCACATTTAAACTGTTGCACCTAAGCAACATAAAGCCAACATGGAACTGCTCTTCGAAATTATTTATTGTGGTCTTTCACTTAAATGATTACACATGAACTACAATTATATATTTTCCATATACAGAATTCCATAGCTGAGCTTTGTGCTCTTTGGATTATTTTGAGTCGAAAAGTTCAAATAAACATGGGTCTGATCTACAACGATGTCGAGAAAAATTGCATTTTCAATTACCTACGTTACTTATGCGACTCGAAATGGCCACCCTGATTGTCGATTCACAGTTGAGTCCTGTGTGTGATTGAAATAACAGCGCTCTTCACAGAGTCATGATCATATTTGATGTTAGCACTGGACTCGATTCAACAGTTCAGCTGTACTGTTTGACTTGATGGCATACACCAGGGATTTTATGTGGCCCCAGAGAAAGTAGTTCAAAGGCAAAAGATCTGGTGATCTCACTGGCCAAGAGACTGTACCACCTTGTCCAACCCAACAGTCAGGAAACTGTTGATTCATAAATGCAGTCACCTGTCTACCAAAATGAGGAAGTGTGCCATCTTGCTGCAGCCACATCTCATGCATTGTTAGCAGAGGAACATCTTCCAACATCAATGGCAACTGTTATATGGGAAACACAAGTAAGGCTGAGATTTCAAGCAGTCTTCAAGTACTTGCTTACGTGCACCAACCATGCAGCTTTGTGAATTAATTTCTCAAACAGTCAATGCATAGTGAGTGCGGAGCATTTTCTTGACAAACCGTTGCAGATCAGACCCACGTTTATTTGAACTTTTCAACTGAAAATGAATCCAAGAGCACCTAGTTAAGCTATGGACATCCAGTTGCTGGTCACACTGCATAAGATGAAACCAAATTGCATCTGTTAAAAGCACCGAGATGATGATAAAAGATATTAAGCAAAATTGTAATTCAGAATTATCATGCATTTAATTGAAAAGAATAATATAATAATAATGGTGGCTGTAAATGTGATATGCCAAAAGCACAATTTGTGTTTGAAATTAACTTTTGAAAGGAAACTAAATAATACTAGATATTCTGTATAAAACAGTTACCATATGTTACTGTTGATTTGAATATGCGGTTAAGAATTGAGAAGTGAACATTTATATTTGTAAAGTACAACTTACAGTTGATATTTCAATACAATATGGGAAATGTTTACAAAATCCTGAAATATAAATTTTAAATTGATAAACACATATTGTTGGAGAGCGGCTTCATTGTGTGGTGGGTGGGTGAATGATTGCTACTCTTGTCTGTGCGTGCTCTTGTGCCTGCTGCCTGCTGTGTCACACAGGAAGAAGAAGAAACACGTCCCATCCTGCTGGGTCACCTGCTTCACACAGAGCGAGCCTGCAGGACAGCAGGCGCCCCAGTAAGTGCACCATAGCACTCCACCCAACTCTTAGCATGATAATGGCCAATTATTTGGAATTCATTCACATTAAAGAAATTTTGTGTCACTGCAGATTCCTTTACTTCACTTTTGATTTAGTAGCACTGAAATTATTTTTTCTTTCAGATATGTTTCAATTTTACATACATTGCAACTAATAACCATTCATTTGCTCCAGAAATTTCACATGTTTTATGGTATCAGAAGGTTCTTTTCAATGTTTGCAAGAACTCACCAGTGGATGCTGTCCTGAGCCGATTGAATCTAGTTTACACTCACACAGTATTTGGCCTACTTTAAGACCCAGTTTAATATTCCCTTCTCATCTGTGCCTGGGAAAAACTGTATATGAATTCCCAGTCTGAATAACTGAAAATAAATTGGTCTCACATGTGCTTTTGAATTTCTTGTGGGAAATATCAGAGGTTATAGAACAGGCTGTTGCAAGTAATCATATTTTCCCTTTACCACTGCAAAAAATGTTTCAAATTGAAATTACTTTTCTAAGTGGTATATGATAAACCAAACATATTTGATTACAACTGACAAAATCTAAGAGATGCAGTTGGGAATATAATATTAACATTTTAATAAATGGTACACAAAGTTGTGCACTTGATCATATTTTATTTCTTAGAATTTGTCAAAGTACCTTTCCTCTGGATTATTTATAATATTAATTTTAAACACAGCTACATGGCTTTAAAACACAGTATGATGTTACAAATCCGATACTTCTGCCATGCCAACCAAATAATTAAGGCCACTACTTTTAATACAATTTCCATTGTTGATACATTCTGAATTGGTTGTTGTTAGAGATTGTGGAAAGGAAAATAGTTACAAACTCTAACAGTATTTGGGTATTTTCGATTATGTGCTATGTCAGTTTACATTACCATTCTGAAAGAGCTAATGATAGAAGAAGAATTTTGTTTCATAATAAGACTGAATTCCAAATAAATATAACTCAGCTCTCTTCACAAGTTTTACAAAAAAGTGTTATACATGACAACAGTGCTTATTGCTATTACTTTGAATGTGGGAATTCCTAGTTAACAAGCACTGCATGAATTCTATGTATGTTGATTAATTAGAAGTTTGTTGCTATTTGCGTATGATTGTGATTTCTTCTTTACTCTACATGATACATGACATGTATAGTCAATTCAGGATGTATGACAGATTCTGATCTAAACATTATGCCACTCAGAATGAGAGGAACAAAGAGTTTGTAATAATGTAGTGTCATACCATCTAGTTATTGTTATATTTGATTGTTTTTTTGTATTTTATAATAAATGTGAATTACTAATGTAAACTTAATATACTAGGGTCTTCATCTGATATTAACTTAAAATTGATTACTGTTTATCTTTGCCATTATAGTACATATTTGAACTACCAGGGTTAAATTCCTAGCATGACATGATTTCTTTCTTCATCATAACATCCAGATGAACTCTGAGGCCTGCCCAACCTTATGTCCAATGGGTTCTGGGGTTCTTTCTGTAGAGATTAATCAGCTGGGCATTGTTTACTACTGATAACAACACAGAATTGCATCTAACCACTCATCTCCATCTACTGATTAGGTTAACAATGTGTAGAACTCTTCCTTGACTCCCCCAAACATTCTGCTAAGTTAAATCACTAGGGAGAACTTCATCTTTATTTTACCTTTCCATCCAGATCATGAAGGTTATAAATTTATTTTGTGATCTTTGGCTAATGTTAAGTTCATATTTATCTACTATTTAGCTCTGATGATTATGGGATATTCCTCGTTCTTAATACTTATGTAATAAATACTCATTTCATCATCATCATCATCCATTGTTGTTTCCAGCCTGGGGTCGGGCCCACTTGGTAAAGCCCCTCCATCTCTTCCTGTCCCTTCACCACTCCTCTTCTTTCACCAGCTGCCACTGGGCACCTCTCTCCACCACTCCTCATTTATTAATTCTTAATTTATGAAAGGCTTTTCATTTTGTACATTTTCTGACATACAGAGACCCAAGAATTGATTTATACCACTGCAGTTTTATATGCATAAAAACAGGCTGAAATATAATTAAATACAGGTAACCCTCGATTTACGCTGGTTCAGAACAACGCCGCTTTTGAAACAAGCAAGTCAAAAAGTGGAAAAATATATTTTACTATTATTTATAACGTTTTACAATGTTTCTCGTACTGATTCTTTTACTAAATCCGTTTTCAAAAACTTCACCACATTTGTAGCAGAGATGCAGTGTATTTTCTTTGTGGTGGGAAGCAATTTTTTAAAATTATGTTCACCCTTATCCTCTTATTCTGGTCATAAAGTTAGGTGGATAAATGACTGGTTTTGTCCCCAACATTTTAACTGTTAGTAAATAGTCCCTTTTATATTTGCCCAGTTAGTTGGTAGTGAAGAAGTCTTTGTGAGTGCCCAGTATGCTTCATATGATTTAGGCAGTTTAGTTTATACTGTACAGTACTTTTTTCAGTGGTCAATGATGAGTTCCTCTATAGTAACTCCATTCTTTTGTGGTCTGTTAAATTGTGTCCTGCTGTACATCTCATGAATTTCATCTGTGCTGTTAATCTACTAATCTCCATATTTCACGGCCATACAAAAGTGATGGGATGGTTATAATTTTACATAATTTGAGACTGCCTCTGAACTGAACTTTGTTCCATAATGTTATTGCACATAATTCCAAAAATTTGTAAAAATATACTCTTTTCTGAAATTATTACTCTTTTTATGAAATCATGCAAATATATTCACTTATTCCAGTACAGAATTATCTATTACAATTTTGCTTCTCATTATAATGTTTCCTTCAAATGCCATTGCTTCAGATATTAGTTGAGATTTTTTTATTCCAGACTATCTTGTAAAATATGTAACATTCTCTTTGAATCATCTTCTGAATTTCATAATCTGTTTACAATAGTGTATTAATAATTGTCAATTTATTCTGGTTCCAAAAAAGGATAATTTTGAAGATGGCCATCTGCATGGATACAGCACTTTGTATTCTGGTAGACATAAACCAGTGTTTCAGCAGTGCCTCTATTATCAGCTTTCATAAATTTGATTGCAAGACTTGTATTGTTCCACACATTAGAGTGACATTCGCTTTCAAATGAATGGTTTACTAATACATACTTGTGTTTACTCATAATTTCAATTATAGTAATACATTTACAGAACTATATAGGCCAAAATGTACATAATTCAGATGCTGTGCAATGTGTTGACATCCCATCAGTGGCTATCCCTTGTGTTTAGTTGCCAGTAGGGTGCATGTCTTGTGTAATATTATTTCGGCTTGATATGTCATGTGCATGTTTTGTGTCAATGCATAGACTTCCAGGTTGGTGAGAATATAACTTGTTATAACAATCAGATTATGTTCTAGATACTATTACCTATTTTCAGACCTTCATAATTTTAATTTTCAAGGTATATTTTTTCCCATTGGTTTAATTTAACTTAGATTTTTATTAGGATAAATTGCTCAGCGACAAAGATTCATTACTTTAACTTGGTTTAGCATGTTTATTATTCATTTTTATGTCCCATTGGCAGATTTCTGAATGCAGATGATGTCCTGAAACCACGTGATATGACAAGAAATCATGTGTCCTCTACTGAATTCACTGGCCGATTTCATGATGATCGCCCAATATACAGGTAAAATGCCATGTGATATGTGATCCTCCATTTGACTACATATAATAACTCTTCGATCCAAGTTAAATGCTATGAGGTGCTAGCTCTTACAGTTTTACAGTAAAAGAGCATGATTCCGGTCCATCAATATCCTTATAAAAGAACCTTAATTTTAAAAAGCATCCCTAGAATCTTCTTTCGCATATCTTTCAATATATTTATATAAAGGAACATTGCTATTATATTAGAGACAGTTTTCATATGGCCATTTTTACCATTATAGCTCACAGAATTCATGAAAGCCTAGAATCAGTTATAACATTACCATTGACACTGCTGCCAACAGAAATATTAATAATATTGCTTCAGATACTGTTACACATTTTTATAACAAATTTATAACACATTGGTAGAGGTCTGTTAACTTATTAATGTAGTTTTGTATATTCAACACATGAGCCGGGATAGCTCAGTCAATATAGTGACTAGCTATGGGCTGGATGACCGGGGTTCGATCCCTGACGAGGGCAGAGGATTTTCCCTCTAGCCTCTGCGTCCAGACCGGCTCTGGGGCCCACCCAGCCTCCTCTACAATGGGTACTGGGGTCCTTTCCCGGGGGTAAACCCGGCCGGGGCGTGATGCTGACCACTCACCCCCATCTAGTGCCGAGGTCAAGAAAGAGAGGAGCTATACCTCCACTCACCCCAAGCGCCTGTACAGCACATAGCGGGACAAACTTTACTTTACTTTACTTATATATTCAACACTTAAGACAGTTATGAAAAGTGCAGTGTTCATTCTTGACTTCACCAAGTCAGTATTTAAGTATGCATAGAAATGTTGGAAATTTACTCCAGGTCTTTACGTAAAAGTCTCTGTTATTCTCATGAATGAAGAAATATTTATAATTCATGATACAAATTATTTTATTCAAGGAAATATAATTCCTTGATAGACTCTGGTAGCCTTCATCCTGCAGTGTCCCCAGCATGATTGTTATTTGGCATGTGGTCTATATAAGTTATGTTTCTGGAGTAATTCATAACTTTGCATGTTGATCAAGGAATGAAATGTTGTAGGATTTGAGGATTTCACAGCGGTGAATATGAAGATTCTGTCTTCTGGGTTGTTGCGCTGTGTAGTCTGGTCGATGTTTACCAACGTTTCAGAGGTCATACTGCCTCCGTTATCAGGGCGATGATTCATCATCATAGAAGCTTAGTTTTGTGTGTGGGGGGTAATTTTGGCTCATAATGGTAAAAATAGAAAGATAATTGATTTTAAAAGGAAAGGTAATTTGTTCTATTTTACATGTGAAATTAGGAACATTTTCAGACCACCACATTTTAAATACATATAAACATTTGAAGTTAGATACTGAAGTCAATTACTTTAAGCTCTACCCTCAAAGATATAAGTTCGCAGGATCACTTTCAAAGTTTATATCCTGGAATATCAGCAGTACTTTATCCTTATGTATTGTTGGTAATGTACTACCATATATTTAAATACACTGCATCAATTCATTATTGTTATCTGTATGCTGCTGTATTGCAGGTCAAGCATTACAGAAATAGCAGAGATGGAGACAGTTCTGTGATGGTGGCACTTCTGGATACCTCTCAGTATATATATAAAAACATGGAGTAACAAGATCTGTACTGAAGTGGACAGTCATATATAAAATGAAGTTACAGATGTGTTTAGATATATCATGTTTTGTGGAATGAGAAGGACAGGATGTGAGAGCAACACTCCTGCTGGGAAGGTTCAAGATTATTTCAGCACACTTTTAGAGAATAAATGTGAAGACACCAAACACAATATTTAATACATTACAAAACTGTCAAAGAAAATGTATTTTTATTTTTGTGTTAATTAGTTGGTGCAGGGAAAAAAATCATGTATGGACGAGGTGATCATTGCCTGGTTCCTTAAGTGTTTATCTAGATGCCAAATAGATGTAAAAAATCATGAACAAGAATGCATATTAGCATGATCTGTATTTAACAGTTGCATGTAAAACACTGAGACTTTTATGGGATCCCGAAAGTGCTCAAGAAATCAAAATGGTGCTACCCATGATATACACAAAACTTGAATAAAAACAAGAAATATTCTATACGAAAGCCAAAGGAAATAATAGAAATGCCATAGACATTCATATATATAAAAGTGATGATAGAATATTGTATAGAAAAGAGTGTCAACTATATTGTCGTTATTTATTGTTGATGTTCTAATTGTTGATGTTTGGGCTCTCGTGTCATTCATGTAGATTGCATGTAGCCATTCTGAGAAAGCACTCAGTTAAGACATGGTTATGTCTGAGTACGTCCTGTTTATATATTTCAGATGCAGTTCAATGTATACCTCTTTATTAATCAGCAGGTTTTCTGTAAGAAACTGAAATGCAGCTCAACGATTTACAAGAATTAGGAAGAAAGATTTTTATTTCTTCCTCATGCTTCTAGTTGAAATCTCCTTACCTTCGTGCCATTGGTCATTCCATAAGAAGTGAAGGAATACATTTATAATATTTGGATGGCCTGTATCACTGATTTTGTTAAAATTAATAAATATACCTTCTTCATTTTCATAATAGGGGTTGAATTATAATTAATGTTTCTTTCCTTACAGAAGTTATTTTGGGGGATGCTTTCATAGCACCACAAGAAAGTCATATCTTTTATGGAACCCTTTAGTTTCAGTACTTTATTCAGAACAGCCTGCTACTGGACCCTATCCTGAGCCAGACGAATCTAGTCTATATCCTCCCACTCCATTTCTTTAAAATTCAGTTGAATATTATAATTCTCTTTATTGTGACCAGATTTCTCAACTGATCTTTTCCATTCAGGTATTCTGATTAAAAATGTGTATCCACTTCTCACTTCACCTGTGCATTCTATATGTGCCACCCAACTAATGAATTTGATTTGATCATTTAATTTTGTGCACTCTTTACAATTTAAATTCCTGTTGAATATGAAACAAATTTGAGACTCACAGCAGTTTTATAACATTAATTAAGCTAAAAAAAATGTGATGTGCTCAAATTTCAAACAAGAAGACGTGATACCTACATCCATGACACGAGATTTTAACCTTTCTGCAACCATATTATTGTGATATAACAACACACAGCAAAAGTTTCCTTACCATAAAGCAAAATACCAGGCACATTAATTTTGTTATTGTGTATTTACATACATCTAGTTCTTATCTAGAAAAATCTCTATGAAAACTATAGCAGAAATTGAATCAAACAACAGTCTCTTAGTTAAATTTATAAAACATTTCTGTACTTGGTTTTTTTTTTAAATTTCAAATCACCCTACACACTACCCATCACAGGGTGTGTAGTTCAAGTTCATGTTAACAGTTTTAGTAAGAATGTAAGTAAATATGGCTTTGTATGTGCATCACAGAGAGCTGTCAAGTAAAAATATTAGTTTGGTGCTGTTTCACATGCTCAGACTTTACTGGGCTCTATCCATTAATATTTTCTTTTTCCATTGCCCTTTTACTCTTCTCCTTGAATATTATGGTTATTTTGGACCCAATGTCACTCTTACAAGAGGAGCATGTCTATGTAATTTAACTGTGCTTTATCAGACTGGATTAACCTACCTAATCCATTGGACTTACCCTTAAATAGCTTGCTCCTTGTCCTGGAGTGTCCATTTAAATGGCAGGGTTAGAAAAGGTAGCACAAGGAAACATATAATCTTTGATCATGACGTAGAGCTTAATATTAGGCTGCAGTGGATTACAATAAAATTGTGAAAAATGAAGTTTGAATAAGATGTTTATACATTGCACTGATATTAATTTATATAAATGAAGTTGTAAGGTATACCTATACGATTTAGAAGATGGCTGTATTCTGGAATGTTTAGGCACGTAGTCTTGTAGAAGTATACTGACATTTCAGAGATGCTTGCTGTCTCCATCATCAGGGCAAAAGTCAGTAAACTTCTGTCAAACTAAATGATGCAACATTCCAGAAGACAATCATCTTCAAACTTGCCACCATAAGAAAGTGAAATCTCACTCAGTTTACAATTTGTTGAAATGTTTAGTATTATTGTAGGATTGACTGTGCCTAATATTTTCCTTTATACTGGTATTTTACTTTCATTGTTTGGAGATCCTTAAGTCCAGTGTTTGCCTTCCATGTTGTTTTCAATATTGGGCAACCACCCTCTCCCATTTTTGTCTTTCAGAGTCTGCAAAAACCATGATAAAATCAGAGGTTGATGAAATGTGTACACCCACACAATGCCACAGTTATCAAATTAGTCTTCAAATTAAAAGGAAATGAACAATATATTTCTTGTTTGTATCATAATTATATACTTATGAAATATGAATTACTCAGATGATAATATTGTCTATGTAAGTGATTTCTCTAATGGTTGTTATTTATGAAAACATGAAAAAAGAAACACATTCATGTTGTTGTAGCCAATAGATTATTTGAGAGAAAAAAAACAATGACACATTAGTATTGTATATAACATAAGCATGACTATTTGAAGTTATGAAATGATGATATTTATATATGTAACAACATATATTTTTGGTGAGTATAAGATCCATTGTACAAAGAGTCTTTACAAACTTTTATGTGCATTTTTTCCATTTACATTAGAGGCCTACTGCAATGAAAACTAATTTACATTCTGTGAAACATTTAAGTTATTCCTGTCATTAATATTCACATTCCTAATGTATAATATACTTTTTATAGTAAGGGAAATATCAGAGTAGGTATAAAACATAAAATTTATTTACAAACTGTTGTAATATATTAACATAACCATTTATTAAAAATCCCTGGTGATGTTAATAATAACTTAATAACTAACGGTTAATTCCATGATTTACAGTAACAGTAACTGGAGGCCACACTGGCAGCTGCTTTTAGAGTGTGATGAAAGCATTTTTTACATTAATGTATAATATCTGTATTGTGTTTGTGGTGACAAATGATATTTCCTTTGTTTATTCTCTACTATTTATGTTGAAAATGTTTAAAGTCAACTGTTGTCTTCTTAGGAAGACACTATAAATAAAAATAACATGTAAATACATTTTAAAATTTCAGTAAATACTGTGAGGTTCTTTTCAAAATTATGTTGCAAATATTCCTGATATCTGTAAAAAAAACTGCAGACCAAATGCATAATGAAAGGAAATTTGTAATGATAAAACTGAAACATTAGCTTAATAACAACAATAATAATCATTATGTGATCTAAACGTTGCTACTAAACAAAAGTAGAATTAAATATTATAGTACTCACACATTAATGGTTCTTTTTATTTTATTATAACCTATAAACTTTAAAATTATGGCTTAATTTGAACAAAACAATACATTACTAACTTAGGAAACATGGCATATACGGTTGTGTACAAATTTTAAACATACAGTGTGTCCGTAAAATAATGGTGGGGTAACAAACAGTCATAGTTTTGGAACAAAGCACAAGTGAGACATGAAATCGACGTCAAAATGAAGAGAAACTCTTCAATTTTTCGATACGTAAACAGGTTCTAGCGCAAGCGCATGCGCGCTGTGTTACAAGGTCAATAGCCGCGAGAAGCCATGATTACGATGCAGAGTAAGGTTAAATGTGTTTTGTGGCTTGCTAAGTTTGAGTCAGTTACACTTGTTAGGCGTGAATACCGTCGTGTGTTTGATGAAGAACTACCACACGAAAATAACATTCGCCGTTGGGACAAACAACTCAGAGAAACGGACAGCCTACTGAAGCAGTAACGTCCAGGACGACCTTCAGTGTCTGACGATACCATTGAAGCTGTGCGAGCAAGTTATCTGCGTAGCCCGAAGAAATCAGTGCGGAAGTGTTCTGTAGAGTTTGGCGTTTCAAAAACAACTGTTCACAACGTTTTAAAGAAACGACTACGCTGAACAAACTGTGATGGGAAAGAACTTCCTGGATATGTTAGAAGGGTATGCAGTGCCCCAAATACCGGAGAATTTTATTCTCCAGTTAGATGGAGCTCCTCCACATTTTGCCACATTCGTGCGGGATTACCTAAACCAAACATTTCCTCAGCGATGGGTCGGACGAGGAGGGTGAATAGCCTGGCCTCCACGCTCTCCAGATCTTACCCCTATGGATTTTTATTTGTGGGGTTATGTGAAGCAACAAGTGTTCTCTGTCCAAATAATAAATTTAGTCCATTTAAAAGAACGGATCGCTGAAGCTGTTTCATCTCTCACACCGGGATGTTCTCGGTCGTGTATGGCAAGAGCTTGAATATCGTCTTGATGTCTGCAGGGCAACTAAACGAGCGCATATCGAAATCTACTGAACAGGTAAGATTCTTGGAGAGTTTCTCCTTATTTTGATGTTTATTTCATGTCTCTATCGTGCTTTGTTCCAAAACTATGACTATTTGTTACCCCACCATTATTTTACGGACACGCTGTACATTAAGCAGAATCACATATGTTGATAAATGTGATGAATTCTGGATATCATATTGTTACGACCTGTTTCCTTTAATTTTCACCTTCACAGAGACAGAAGCTCTTCAGTGTCATTAAACATATGTCAATTTTGGTGCCCATAAAGACATATGTTTACAGTCACTGTGACATATTGTTGAAGTTTCTCATATAAACTGATATTCTTTCCCAGACAGCAACATTTGTGTCATTTTGAAGTATTGGTTCCAATAAACTGTTGACAGAATATTAATATAAAATATGATATAAATTCCAGCATAATTTTGAAATTATACTTGTAATATCAATGCAAGTAGGTTTGTTTCTTTCAAAATAAAATAATCACTGTAGTCATTGCTCAGGTAACTACATTTTTCATCAAAATATGTCTTGATGTGCACATACACAAACATACACACAAATAAGACTATAAGATTTGAAAGTAGTCTGTATGTATGTACTTGCCACTTATTGTTAATGAGTTCCATGACACTGCTAATCTCTTCTTGTCACTAACTGATATAATAACAGCCAAGATGTTGGTTGCTACCACGTTGTATGTGCCTCTATCTCTCATATGATGGGAATGCAGGAATTGATTATGTTGTTCTGTGTGAATAGCTTGCAATGGGCTGACCCCTATCCTAAGATTCCTGTCAAACTCAATTGTCGAAAAAGCGCACAAAACCAAAAAAATTTGAAAAATATCACATTAATTTTGTTTCAAAATTTTCCAAACTTTCTGGTTTTCTGCGCTTTTCAGACAATTTATAGCATTTTTTGATTTTTCGAAAATTTTGAATAATTTTTCTAAAATCTCCCCAAGAGATGATTGCCAAACTCGGTGAATACCTCTCCATGTCTCTGCCGGACTCACCCTCTATCTCACCCGGTTGCTGCCTGCCTCCGTGTCTGCACCAACCGGCTTCTGAAGGACTCGGCCTCTTCTGGTCAGGATCTCTGTCTTACGTGTTGTCTGCCGCACCTGGGCTCCTCAGAAACCTGTCCCTGCATAGACCGAGTCATGCACAGACCGCATTCGTCATACAGTACATCAGAAACAGTCCGACACAGACCGGTTCAGCAAGGCATAAGGTGGCGGAATTTTGAAAATTTTCAAAAAATTGAAAAATGCTGGATATTGTCCAAAAGGCGCACAAAATTGAAAAATTTCACATTAAAATTTTTTTCAGATTTTTTGGGTTTTGTGCGCTTTTCAGGCAATTTGCAGCATTTTTTGATTTTTCGAAGATTTTCAATTTTTTTTTCTAAACTCTCCAAAAGAGCAGCCTGCCAAACTCGGTGAATGCCTCTCTCTGTCTCTGCCGGTCTAGGACGCCATCACACCCGGTTGCTACCTGCCTCGGTGTCTGCACCATCCGGCTCCGCAAGAGTCGGTATCTGCTCGTCAGTCTGCCTTACCTGTCGACTGCCTCATCTGAGCTCAACAGAGCCGTGTTACACAGGGACCAATCCGTGCAGACACCGGGTCATGCACAGACCGCATTCGTCAGACAGTACATCAGAAACAGTCCGACACACACCGGTTCAGCAAGATATAAGGTGGCGGAATTTTGAAAACTTTCAAAATTTTAAAAAATCCAAAAATGCTGGAAATTGTCCAAAAAGCGCAAAAAACCATTTTTTTTAAGATTGCACATAAATTTTTTTCACAATTTCTTAAAAAAATTGGTTTTGTACGCTTTTCAGGCAAATTGCAGCATTTTTTGATATTTTTCAAAACTCTCACCAAGAGAAGCATGCCAACTTCGGCGAATGCCTCACCCCGTCTCTGCCGGATTCGGCCTCGGTTTCTGCACAACCGGCCTATGCAGGGCTCGATGTGTGGCCAACCGTGTCCCTGCCCGTCTCCGTATCTGTCTTACATGTTGCATCCCGCACCTCGGCTTATAGAAGAGACCGTGTGAGGCACAGACCGCGTCCGACAGAGACACAGTACTTCTGACACAGTCCGACGGCGATCTGTCCTGCATGGCATCACGTGGGATGAAATTTGAAAGAAATTTTGAATTTTTTCAAAATTTTCGAAAAATCAAAAAAAGCACTGGAAATTGTCCAAAAAGCGCACAAAACCAAAATATTTTGAAAAATTCCACTTTCAAATTTTTTTCAAAAAATTCAATTTTTTTGGTTTTGTGCGCTTTTCAGACAATTTCCAGCGTTTTTTGATTTTTCGAAAATTTTCAAAATTTTGAAAAAATTTTCAAAGCTCTCACCAAGAGATGCATGCCTACCTCGGCGAATGCCTCACCCTGTCTCTGCCTGACACGACCTCGATCTTTCCGATTGTTGACTGCCTCGGTTTCTACACAACCGGCCTATGCAGGGCTCGACGTTTGGCCGACCGTGTCCCTGTCCGTCTCGGTATCTGCCTTACGTGTTGCATCCCGCACCTCGGCTTATAGAAGACGGCACGTAAGAGACCGTGTGAGGCACAGACCGCTTTCTTCAGAGATACAGATCATCAGACACAGTCCGACGGCGATCTGTCCTGCATGGCATCAGGTGGGGTGAAATTTGAAAAAAAAATTGAATTTTTTTCAAAATTTTCGAAAAATCAAAAAACGCTGGAAATTGTCCAAAAAGCGCACAAAACCAAAAAATTTTGAAAAATTCCACTTTCAAAATTTTTTCAAAATTTTCAAAAAAATATTGGTTTTGTGCGCTTTTCAGACAATTTCCAGCGTTTTTTGATTTTTCGAAAATTTTCAAAATTTTGAAAAAAATTTCAAAGCTCTCACCAAGAGATGCATGCCTACCTCGGCGAATGCCTCACCCTGTCTCTGCCTGACACGGCCTCGATCTTTCCCATTATTGACGGCCTCGGTTTCTGCACAACCTTCCTATGCAGGGCTCGACGTATGGCCGACCGTGTCCCTGTCCGTCTCGGTATCTGCCTTACGTGTTGCATCCCGCACCTCGGCTTATAGAAGACGGCACGTAAGAGACCGTGTGAGGCACAGACCGCGTCCGACAGAGACAGAGTACATCATTCACAGTCCGACGGCGATCTGTCCTGCATGGCATCAGGTGGGGGTGAAATTTGAAAGAAATTTTGAATTTTTTTCAAAATTTTCGAAAAATCAAAAAACGCTGGAAATTGTCGAAAAAGCGCACAAAACCGAAAAAATTTGAAAAATTCCACTTACAAATTTTTTTCAAAATTTTCAAAAAAAATTTGGTTTTGTGCGCTTTTCAGACAATTTCCAGCGTTTTTCATTTTTCGAAAATTTTCAAAATTTTGAAAAAATTTTCAAAGCTCTCACCAAGAGATGCATGCCTACCTCGGCGAATGCCTCACCCTATCTCTGCCTGACACGGCCTCGATCTTTCCGATTGTTGACGGCCTCGGTTTCTGCACAACCTTCCTATGCAGGGCTCGACGTGTGGCCGACCGTGTCCCTGTCCGTCTCGGTATCTGCCTTACGTGTTGTATCCCGCACCTCGGCTTATAGAAGACGGCACGTAAGAGACCGTGTGAGGCACAGACTGCTTTCTTCAGAGACACAGTACATCAGACACAGTCCGACGGCGATCTGTCCTGCATGGCATCAGGTGGGGTGAAATTTGAAAGAAATTTTGAATTTTTTTCAAAATTTTCGAAAAATCAAAAAACGCTGGAAATTGTCCAAAAAGCGCACAAAACCAAAAAATTTTGAAAAATTCCACTTTCAAAATTTTTTCAAAATTTTCAAAAAAATTTTGGTTTTGTGCGCTTTTCAGAGAATTTCCAGCGTTTTTTGATTTTTCGAAAAGTTTCAAAATTTTGAAAAAATTTTCAAAGCTCTCACCAAGAGATGCATGCCTACCTCGGCGAATGCCTCACCCTGTCTCTGCCTGACACGGCTTCGATCTTTCCGATTGTTGATGGCCTCGGTTTCTGCACAACCTTCCTATGCAGGGCTCGACGTGTGGCCGACCGTGTCCCTGTCCGTCTCGGTATCTGCCTTACGTGTTGCATCCCGCACCTCGGCTTATAGAAGACGGCACGTAAGAGACCGTGTGAGGCACAGACCGCGTCCGTCAGAGACAGAGTACATCATTCACAGTCCGACGGCGATCTGTCCTGCATGGCATCAGATGGGGTGAAATTTGAAAGAAATTTTGAATTTTTTTCAAAATTTTCGAAAAATCAAAAAACGCTGGAAATTGTCCAAAAAGCGCACAAAACCAAAAAAATTTGAAAAATTCCACTTTCAAAATTTTCAAAAAAATTTTGGTTTTGTGCGCTTTTCAGACAATTTCCAGCGTTTTTTGATTTTTCGAAAATTTTCAAAATTTTGAGAAAAAAAATTCTCACCAAGAGATGCATGCCTACCTCGGCGAATGCCTCATCCTGTCTACCTGACACGGCCTCGATCCTTTCCGAATGTTGACTGCCTCGGTTTCTGCACAACCGGCCTATGCAGGGCTCGACGTGTGGCCGACCGTGTCCCTGTCCGTCTCGGTATCTGCCTTACGTGTTTCATCCCGCACCTCGGCTTATAGAAGACGGCACGTAAGAGACCGTGTGAGGCACAGACGGCGTTCGTCAGAGACACAGTACATCAGACACAGTCCGACGGCGATCTGTCCTGCATGGCATCAGGTGGGGTGAAATTTGAAAGAAATTTTGAATTTTTTTCAAAATTTTCGAAAAATCAAAAAACGCTGGAAATTGTCCAAAAAGCGCACAAAACCAAAAAATTTTGAAAAATTCCACTTTCAAAATTTTTTCAAAATTTCCAAAAAATTTTGGTTTTTGTGCGCTTTTCGGACAATTTCCAGCGTTTTTTGATTTTTCGAAAATTTTCAAAATTTTGAAAAAATTTTCAAAGCTCTCACCAAGAGATGCATGCCTACCTCGGCGAATGCCTCACCCTGTCTCTGCCTGACACGGACTCGATCTTTCCGATTGTTGACGGCCTCGGTTTCTGCACAACCTTCCTATGCAGGGCTCGACGTGTGGCCGACCGTGTCCCTGTCCGTCTCGGTATCTGCCTTACGTGTTGCATCCCGCACCTCGGCTTATAGAAGACGGCACGTAAGAGACCGTGTGATGCACAGACCGCGTCCGTCAGAGACAGAGTACATCATTCACACTCCGACGGCGATCTGTCCTGCATGGCATCAGATGGGGTGAAATTTGAAAGAAATTTTGAATTTTTTTCAAAATTTTCGAAAAATCAAAAAACGCTGGAAATTGTCCAAAAAGCGCACAAAACCAAAAAATTTTGAAAAATTCCACTTTCAAATTTTTTTCAAAATTTTCAAAAAAATTTTGGTTTTGTGCGCTTTTCAGACAATTTCCAGCGTTTTTTGATTTTTCGAAAATTTTCAAAATTTTGAAAAAATTTTCAAAGCTCTCACCAAGAGATGCATGCCTACCTCGGCGAATGCCTCACCCTGTCTCTGCCTGACACGGCCTCGATCTTTCCGATTGTTGACGGCCTCGGTTTCTGCACAACCTTCCTATGCAGGGCTCGACGTGTGGCCGACCGTGTCCCTGTCCGTCTCGGTATCTGCCTTACGTGTTGCATCCCGCACCTCGGCTTATAGAAGACGGCACGTAAGAGACCGTGTGAGGCACAGACGGCGTTCGTCAGAGACACAGTACATCAGACACAGTCCGACGGCGATCTGTCCTGCATGGCATCAGGTGGGGTGAAATTTGAAAGAAATTTTGAATTTTTTTCAAAATTTTCGAAAAATCAAAAAACGCTGGAAATTGTCCAAAAAGCGCACAAAACCAAAAAATTTTGAAAAATTCCACTTTCAAAATTTTTTCAAAATTTTCAAAAAAAATTTGGTTTTGTGCGCTTTTCAGACAATTTCTAGCGTTTTTTGATTTTTCGAAAATTTTCAAAATTTTGAAAAAATTTTCAAAGCTCTCACCAAGAGATGCATGCCTACCTCGGCGAATGCCTCACTCTGTCTCTGCCTGACACGGCCTCGATCTTTCCGATTGTTGACGGCCTCGGTTTCTGCACAACCTTCCTTAGCAGGGCTCGACGTGTGGCCGACCGTGTCCCTGTCCGTCTCGGTATCTGCCTTACGTGTTGCATCCCGCACCTCGGCTTATAGAAGACGGCACGTAAGAGACCGTGTGAGGCACAGACGGCCTTCGGCAGAGACACAGTACATCAGACACAGTCCGACGGCGATCTGTCCTGCATGGCATCAGGTGGGGGTGAAATTTGAAAGAAATTTTGAATTTTTTTCAAAATTTTCGAAAAATCAAAACACGCTGGAAATTGTCCAAAAAGCGCACAAAACCGAAAAATTTTGAAAAATTCCACTTTCAAAATTTTTTCAAAATTTTCAAAAAAATTTTGGTTTTGTGCGCTTTTCAGACAATTTCCAGCGTTTTTCATTTTTCGAAAATTTTCAAAATTTTGAAAAAATTTTCAAAGCTCTCACCAAGAGATGCATGCCTACCTCGGCGAATGCCTCACCCTGTCTGCCTGACACGGACTCGATCTTTCCGATTGTTGACGGCCTCGGTTTCTGCACAACCTTCCTATGCAGGGCTCGACGTGTGGCCGACCGTGTCCCTGTCCGTCTCGGTATCTGCCTTACGTGTTGCATCCCGCACCTCGGCTTATAGAAGACGGCACGTAAGAGACCGTGTGAGGCACAGACCGCGTCCGTCAGAGACACAGCACATCAGACACAGTCCGACGGCGATCTGTCCTGCATGGCATCAGATGGGGTGAAATTTGAAAGAAATTTTGAATTTTTTTCAAAATTTTCGAAAAATCAAAAAACGCTGGAAATTGTCCAAAAAGCGCACAAAACCAAAAAATTTTGAAAAATTCCACTTTCAAAATTTTTTCAAAATTTTCAAACAAAATTTGGTTTTGTGCGCTTTTCAGACAATTTCCAGCGTTTTTTGATTTTTCGAAAATTTTCAAAATTTTGAAAAAATTTTCAAAGCTCTCACCAAGAGATGCATGCCTACCTCGGCGAATGCCTCACCCTGTCTCTGCCTGACACGGCCTCGATCTTTCCGATTGTTGACGGCCTCGGTTTCTGCACAACCTTCCTATGCAGGGCTCGACGTGTGGCCGACCGTGTCCCTGTCCGTCTCGGTATCTGCCTTACGTGTTGCATCCCGCACCTCGGCTTATAGAAGACGGCACGTAAGAGACCGTGTGAGGCACAGACGGCCTTCGGCAGAGACACAGTACATCAGACACAGTCCGACGGCGATCTGTCCTGCATGGCATCAGGTGGGGTGAAATTTGAAAGAAATTTTGAATTTTTTTCAAAATTTTCGAAAAATCAAAAAACGCTGGAAATTGTCCAAAAAGCGCACAAAACCAAAAAAATTTGAAAAATTCCACTTTCAAAATTTTTTCAAAATTTTCAAAAAAATTTTGGTTTTGTGCGCTTTTCAGACAATTTCTAGCGTTTTTTGATTTTTCGAAAATTTTCAAAATTTTGAAAAAATTTTCAAAGCTCTCACCAAGAGATGCATGCCTACATCGGCGAATGCCTCACCCTGTCTCTGCCTGACACGGCCTCGATCTTTCCGATTGTTGACGGCCTCGGTTTCTGCACAACCTTCCTTAGCAGGGCTCGACGTGTGGCCGACCGTGTCCCTGTCCGTCTCGGTATCTGCCTTACGTGTTGCATCCCGCACCTCGGCTTATAGAAGACGGCACGTAAGAGACCGTGTGAGGCACAGACCGCGTCCGTCAGAGACAGAGTACATCATTCACAGTCCGACGGCGATCTGTCCTGCATGGCATCAGGCGGGGGTGAAATTTGAAAGAAATTTTGAATTTTTTTCAAAATTTTCGAAAAATCAAAACACGCTGGAAATTGTCCAAAAAGCGCACAAAACCGAAAAATTTTGAAAAATTCCACTTTCAAAATTTTTTCAAAATTTTCAAAAAAATTTTGGTTTTGTGCGCTTTTCAGACAATTTCCAGCGTTTTTTGATTTTTCGAAAATTTTCAAAATTTTGAAAAAATTTTCAAAGCTCTCACCAAGAGATGCATGCCTACCTCGGCGAATGCCTCACCCTGTCTCTGCCTGACACGGACTCGATCTTTCCGATTGTTGACGGCCTCGGTTTCTGCACAACCTTCCTATGCAGGGCTCGACGTGTGGCCGACCGTGTCCCTGTCCGTCTCGGTATCTGCCTTACGTGTTGCATCCCGCACCTCGGCTTATAGAAGACGGCACGTAAGAGACCGTGTGAGGCACAGACCGCGTCCGTCAGAGACAGAGTACATCATTCACACTCCGACGGCGATCTGTCCTGCATGGCATCAGGTGGGGGTGAAATTTGAAAGAAATTTTGAATTTTTTTCAAAATTTTCGAAAAATCAAAAAACGCTGGAAATTGTCGAAAAAGCGCACAAAACCGAAAAAATTTGAAAAATTCCACTTTCAAAACTTTTTCAAAATTTTCAAAAAAAATTTTGGTTTTGTGCGCCTTTCAGACAATTTCCAGCGTTTTTCATTTTTCGAAAATTTTCAAAATTTTGAAAAAATTTTCAAAGCTCTCACCAAGAAATGCATGCCTACCTCGGCGAATGCCTCACCCTATCTCTGCCTGACACGGCCTCGATCTTTCCGATTGTTGACGGCCTCGGTTTCTGCACAACCGGCCTATGCAGGGCTCGACGTGTGGCCGACCGTGTCCCTGTCCGTCTCGGTATCTGCCTTACGTGTTTCATCCCGCTCCTCGGCTTATAGAAGACGGCACGTAAGAGACCGTGTGAGGCACAGACGGCGTTCGTCAGAGACACAGTACATCAGACACAGTCCGACGGCGATCTGTCCTGCTTGGCATCAGGTGGGGTGAAATTTGAAAGAAATTTTGAATTTTTTTCAAAATATTCGAAAAATCAAAAAACGCTGGAAATTGTCCAAAAAGCGCACAAAACCAAAAAATTTTGAAAAATTCCACTTTCAAAATTTTTTCAAAATTTCCAAAAAAAATTTGGTTTTTGTGCGCTTTTCAGACAATTTCCAGCGTTTTTTGATTTTTCGAAAATTTTCAAAATTTTGAAAAAAATTTCAAAGCTCTCACCAAGAGATGCATGCCTACCTCGGCGAATGCCTCACTCTGTCTCTGCCTGACACGGCCTGGATCTTTCCGATTGTTAACTGCCTCGGTTTCTGCACAACCGGCCTATGCAGGGCTCGACGTGAGGCCGACCGTGTCCCTGTCCGTCTCGGTATCTGCCTTACGTGTTGCATCCCGCACCTCGGCTTATAGAAGACGGCACGTAAGAGACCGTGTGAGGCACAGACCGCGTCCGTCAGAGACAGAGTACATCATTCACACTCCGACGGCGATCTGTCCTGCATGGCATCAGGTGGGGGTGAAATTTGAAAGAAATTTTGAATTTTTTTCAAAATTTTCGAAAAATCAAAAAACGCTGGAAATTGTCCAAAAAGCGCACAAAACCAAAAAATTTTGAAAAATTCCACTTTCAAAATTTTTTCAAAATTTTCAAAAAAATTTTGGTTTTGTGCGCTTTTCAGACAATTTCCAGCGTTTTTCATTTTTCGAAAATTTTCAAAATTTTGAAAAAATTTTCAAAGCTCTCACCAAGAGATGCATGCCTACCTCGGCGAATGCCTCACCCTGTCTCTGCCTGACACGGACTCGATCTTTCCGATTGTTGACGGAACCGGTTTCTGCACAACCTTCCTATGCAGGGCTCGACGTGTGGCCGACCGTGTCGCTGTCCGTCTCGGTATCTGCCTTACGTGTTGCATCCCGCACCTCGGCTTATAGAAGACGGCACGTAAGAGACCGTGTGAGGCACAGACCGCTTTCTTCAGAGACACAGCACATCAGACACAGTCCGACGGCGATCTGTCCTGCATGGCATCAGATGGGGTGAAATTTGAAAGAAATTTTGAATTTTTTTCAAAATTTCCGAAAAATCAAAAAACGCTGGAAATTGTCCAAAAAGCGCACAAAACCAAAATTTTTTGAAAAATTCCACTTTCAAAATTTTCAAAATTTTTGGTTTTGTGCGCTTTTCAGACAATTTTCAGCGTTTTTTGATTTTTCGAAAATTTTCAAAATTTTGAAAAAAATTTCAAAGCTCTCACCAAGAGATGCATGCCTACCTCGGCGAATGCCTCACCCTGTCTCTGCCTGACACGGCCTCGATCTTTCCGATTGTTGACTGCCTCGGTTTCTACACAACCGGCCTATGCAGGGCTCGACGTTTGGCCGACCGTGTCCCTGTCCGTCTCGGTATCTGCCTTACGTGTTGCATCCCGCACCTCGGCTTATAGAAGACGGCACGTAAGAGACCGTGTGAGGCACAGACCGCTTTCTTCAGAGATACAGATCATCAGACACAGTCCGACGGCGATTTGTCCTGCATGGCATCAGGTGGGGTGAAATTTGAAAAAAAAATTGAATTTTTTTCAAAATTTTCGAAAAATCAAAAAACGCTGGAAATTGTCCAAAAGGCGCACAAAACCAAAAATTTTGAAAAATTCCACTTTCAAAAATTTCAATTTTTTTGGTTTTGTGCGCTTTTCAGACAATTTCCAGCGTTTTTTGATTTTTCGAAAATTTTCAAAATTTTGAAAAAAAAATTCTCACCAAGAGATGCATGCCTACCTCGGCGAGTGCCTCATCCTGTCTACCTGACACGGCCTCGATCCTTTCCGAATGTTGACTGCCTCGGTTTCTGCACAACCGGCCTATGCAGGGCTCGACGTGTGGCCGACCGTGTCCCTGTCCGTCTCGGTATCTGCCTTACGTGTTTCATCCCGCACCTCGGCTTATAGAAGACGGCACGTAAGAGACCGTGTGAGGCACAGACGGCGTTCGTCAGAGACACAGTACATCAGACACAGTCCGACGGCGATCTGTCCTGCATGGCATCAGGTGGGGTGAAATTTGAAAGAAATTTTGAATTTTTTTCAAAATTTTCGAAAAATCAAAAAACGCTGGAAATTGTCCAAAAAGCGCACAAAACCAAAAAATTTTGAAAAATTCCACTTTCAAAATTTTTTCAAAATTTTCAAAAAAATTTTGATTTTGTGCGCTTTTCACACAATTTCCAGCGTTTTTTGATTTTTCGAAAAGTTTCAAAATTTTAAAAAAATTTTCAAAGCTCTGACCAAGAGATGCATGCCTACCTCGGCGAATGCCTCACCCTGTCTCTGCCTGACACGGACTCGATCTTTCCGATTATTGACGGCCTCGGTTTCTGCACAACCTTCCTATGCAGGGCTCGACGTGTGGCCGACCGTGTCCCTGTCCGTCTCGGTATCTGACTTACGTGTTGCATCCCGCACCTCGGCTTATAGAAGACGGCACGTAAGAGACCGTGTGAGGCACATACCGCTTTCTTCAGAGACACAGTACATCAGACAGAGTCCGACGGCGATCTGTCCTGCATGGCATCAGGTGGGGTGATATTTGAAAGAAATTTTGAATTTTTTTCAAAATTTTCGAAAAATCAAAAAACGCTGGAAATTGTCCAAAAAGCGCACAAAACCAAAAAATTTTGAAAAATTCCACTTTCAAAATTTTTTCAAAATTTCCAAAAAAATTTGGTTTTTGTGCGCTTTTCAGACAATTTCCAGCGTTTTTTGATTTTTCGAAAATTTTCAAAATTTCGAAAAAATTTTCAAAGCTCTCACCAAGAGATGCATGCCTACCTCGGCGAATGCCTCACCCTGTCTCTGCCTGACACGGACTCGATCTTTCCGATTGTTGACGGCCTCGGTTTCTGCACAACCTTCCTATGCAGGGCTCGACGTGTGGCCGACCGTGTCCCTGTCCGTCTCGGTATCTGCCTTACGTGTTGCATCCCGCACCTCGGCTTATAGAAGACGGCACGTAAGAGACCGTGTGAGGCACAGACCGCGTCCGTCAGAGACAGAGTACATCATTCACACTCCGACGGCGATCTGTCCTGCATGGCATCAGGTGGGGGTGAAATTTGAAAGAAATTTTGAATTTTTTTCAAAATATTCGAAAAATCAAAAAACGCTGGAAATTGTCGAAAAAGCGCACAAAACCGAAAAAATTTGAAAAATTCCACTTTCAAAACTTTTTCAAAATTTTCAAAAACATTTTTGGTTTTGTGCGCTTTTCAGACAATTTCCAGCGTTTTTCATTTTTCGAAAATTTTCAAAATTTTGAAAAAAATTTCAAAGCTCTCACCAAGAGATGCATGCCTACCTCGGCGAATGCCTCCCCTGCATAGGCCGGTTGTGCAGAAACCGAGGCCGTCAACAATCGGAAAGATCGAGGCCGTGTCAGGCAGAGATAGGGTGAGGCATTCGCCGAGGTAGGCATGCATTTCTTGGTGAGAGCTTTGAAAATTTTTTCAAAATTTTGAAAATTTTCGAAAAATGAAAAACGCTGGAAATTGTCTGAAAAGCGCACAAAACCAAATTTTTTTGAAAATTTTGAAAAAATTTTGAAAGTGGAATTTTTCAAATTTTTTCGGTTTTGTGCGCTTTTTCGACAATTTCCAGCGTTTTTTGATTTTTCGAAAATTTTGAAAAAAATTCAAAATTTCTTTCAAATTTCACCCCCACCTGATGCCATGCAGGACAGATCGCCGTCGGACTGTGAATGATGTACTCTGTCTCTGTCGGACGCGGTCTGTGCCTCACACGGTCTCTTACGTGCCGTCTTCTATAAGCCGAGGTGCGGGATGCAACACGTAAGGCAGATACCGAGACGGACAGGGACACGGTCGGCCACACGTCGAGCCCTGCATAGGCCGGTTGTGCAGAAACCGAGGCAGTTAACAATCGGAAAGATCCAGGCCGTGTCAGGCAGAGACAGAGTGAGGCATTCGCCGAGGTAGGCATGCATCTCTTGGTGAGAGCTTTGAAAATTTTTTCAAAATTTTGAAAAAATTTTCAAAATTTTAAAAATCTTCGAAAAATCAAAAAACGCTGGAAATTGTCTGAAAAGCGCACAAAACCAAAAATTTTTTGAAAATTTTGAAAAAATTTTGAAAGTGGAATTTTTCAAATTTTTTGGTATTGTGCGCTTTTTGGACAATTTCCAGCGTTTTTTGATTTTTCGAAAATTTTGAAAAAAATTCAAAATTTCTTTCAAATTTCACCCCACCTGATGCCATGCAGGACAGATCGCCGTCGGAGTGTGAATGATGTACTGTGTCTCTGAAGAAAGCGGTATGTGCCTCACACGGTCTCTTACGTGCCGTCTTCTATAAGCCGAGGTGCGGGATGCAACACGTAAGGCAGATACCGAGACGGACAGGGACACGGTCGGCCACACGTCGAGCTCTGCATAGGGAGGTTGTGCAGAAACCGAGGCCGTCAACAATCGGAAAGATCGAGGCCGTGTCAGGCAGAGACAGGGTGAGGCATTCGCCGAGGTAGGCATGCATCTCTTGGTGAGAGCTTTGAAATTTTTTTCAAAATTTTGAAAATTTTCGAAAAATGAAAAACGCTGGAAATTGTCTGAAAGGCGCACAAAACCAAAAATTTTTTTGAAAATTTTGAAAAAGTTTTGAAAGTGGAATTTTTCAAATTTTTTCGGTTTTGTGCGCTTTTTCGACAATTTCCAGCGTTTTTTGATTTTTCGAAAATTTTGAAAAAAATTCAAAATTTCTTTCAAATTTCACCCCCACCTGATGCCATGCAGGACAGATCGCCGTCGGAGTGTGAATGAAGTACTCTGTCTCTGACGGACGCGGTCTGTGCCTCACACGGTCTCTTACGTGCCGTCTTCTATAAGCCGAGGTGCGGGATGCAACACGTAAGTCAGATACCGAGACGGACAGGGACACGGTCGGCCACACGTCGAGCCCTGCATAGGAAGGTTGTGCAGAAACCGAGGCCGTCAATAATCGGAAAGATCGAGTCCGTGTCAGGCAGAGACAGGGTGAGGCATTCGCCGAGGTAGGCATGCATCTCTTGGTCAGAGCTTTGAAATTTTTTTTAAAATTTTGAAACTTTTCGAAAAATCAAAAAACGCTGGAAATTGTGTGAAAAGCGCACAAAATCAAAATTTTTTTGAAAATTTTGAAAAAATTTTGAAAGTGGAATTTTTCAAAATTTTTTGGTTTTGTGCGCTTTTTGGACAATTTCCAGCGTTTTTTGATTTTTCGAAAATTTTGAAAAAAATTCAAAATTTCTTTCAAATTTCACCCCACCTGATGCCATGCAGGACAGATCGCCGTCGGACTGTGTCTGATGTACTGTGTCTCTGACGAACGCCGTCTGTGCCTCACACGGTCTCTTACGTGCCGTCTTCTATAAGCCGAGGTGCGGGATGAAACACGTAAGGCAGATACCGAGACGGACAGGGACACGGTCGGCCACACGTCGAGCCCTGCATAGGCCGGTTGTGCAGAAACCGAGGCAGTCAACATTCGGAAAGGATCGAGGCCGTGTCAGGTAGACAGGATGAGGCACTCGCCGAGGTAGGCATGCATCTCTTGGTGAGAATTTTTTTTTCAAAATTTTGAAAATTTTCGAAAAATCAAAAAACGCTGGAAATTGTCTGAAAAGCGCACAAAACCAAAAAAATTGAAATTTTTGAAAGTGGAATTTTTCAAAATTTTTGGTTTTGTGCGCCTTTTGGACAATTTCCAGCGTTTTTTGATTTTTCGAAAATTTTGAAAAAAATTCAATTTTTTTTTCAAATTTCACCCCACCTGATGCCATGCAGGACAAATCGCCGTCGGACTGTGTCTGATGATCTGTATCTCTGAAGAAAGCGGTCTGTGCCTCACACGGTCTCTTACGTGCCGTCTTCTATAAGCCGAGGTGCGGGATGCAACACGTAAGGCAGATACCGAGACGGACAGGGACACGGTCGGCCAAACGTCGAGCCCTGCATAGGCCGGTTGTGTAGAAACCGAGGCAGTCAACAATCGGAAAGATCGAGGCCGTGTCAGGCAGAGACAGGGTGAGGCATTCGCCGAGGTAGGCATGCATCTCTTGGTGAGAGCTTTGAAATTTTTTTCAAAATTTTGAAAATTTTCGAAAAATCAAAAAACGCTGAAAATTGTCTGAAAAGCGCACAAAACCAAAAATTTTGAAAATTTTGAAAGTGGAATTTTTCAAAAAATTTTGGTTTTGTGCGCTTTTTGGACAATTTCCAGCGTTTTTTGATTTTTCGGAAATTTTGAAAAAAATTCAAAATTTCTTTCAAATTTCACCCCATCTGATGCCATGCAGGACAGATCGCCGTCGGACTGTGTCTGATGTGCTGTGTCTCTGAAGAAAGCGGTCTGTGCCTCACACGGTCTCTTACGTGCCGTCTTCTATAAGCCGAGGTGCGGGATGCAACACGTAAGGCAGATACCGAGACGGACAGGGACACGGTCGGCCACACGTCGAGCCCTGCATAGGCCGGTTGTGCAGAAACCGAGGCAGTTAACAATCGGAAAGATCCAGGCCGTGTCAGGCAGAGACAGAGTGAGGCATTCGCCGAGGTAGGCATGCATCTCTTGGTGAGAGCTTTGAAAATTTTTTCAAAATTTTGAAAAATTTTCAAAATTTTAAAAATCTTCGAAAAATCAAAGAACGCTGGAAATTGTCTGAAAAGCGCACAAAACCAAAATTTTTTTGAAAATTTTGAAAAAATTTTGAAAGTGGAATTTTTCAAATTTTTTTGGTTTTGTGCGCTTTTAGGACAATTTCCAGCGTTTTTTGATTTTGCGAAAATTTTGAAAAAAATTCAAAATTTTTTTCAAATATCACCCCACCTGATGCCATGCAGGACAGATCGCCGTCGGACTCTGTCTGATGTACTCTGTCTCTGACGGACGCGGTCTGTGCCTCACACGGTCTCTTACGTGCCGTTCTTCTGCCTGACACGGCCTGGATCTTTCCGATTGTTAACTGCCTCGGTTTCTGCACAACCGGCCTATGCAGGGCTCGACGTGTGGCCGACCGTGTCCCTGTCCGTCTCGGTATCTGCCTTACGTGTTGCATCCCGCACCTCGGCTTATAGAAGACGGCACGTAAGAGACCGTGTGAGGCACAGACCGCGTCCGACAGAGACAGAGTACATCATTCACAGTCCGACGGCGATCTGTCCTGCATGGCATCAGGTGGGGGTGAAATTTGAAAGAAATTTTGAATTTTTTTCAAAATTTTCGAAAAATCAAAAAACGCTGGAAATTGTCGAAAAAGCGCACAAAACCGAAAAAATTTGAAAAATTCCACTTTCAAAATTTTTTCAAAATTTTCAAAAAAATTTGGTTTTGTGCGCTTTTCAGACAATTTCCAGCGTTTTTCATTTTTCGAAAATTTTCAAAATTTTGAAAAAATTTTCAAAGCTCTCACCAAGAAATGCATGCCTACCTCGGCGAATGCCTCACCCTATCTCTGCCTGACACGGCCTCGATCTTTCCGATTGTTGACGGCCTCGGTTTCTGCACAACCGGCCTATGCAGGGCTCGACGTGTGGCCGACCGTGTCCCTGTCCGTCTCGGTATCTGCCTTACGTGTTTCATCCCGCTCCTCGGCTTATAGAAGACGGCACGTAAGAGACCGTGTGAGGCACAGACGGCGTTCGTCAGAGACACAGTACATCAGACACAGTCCGACGGCGATCTGTCCTGCATGGCATCAGGTGGGGTGAAATTTGAAAGAAATTTTGAATTTTTTTTCAAAATTTTCGAAAAATCAAAAAACGCTGGAAATTGTCCAAAAAGCGCACAAAACCAAAAAATTTTGAAAAATTCCACTTTCAAAATTTTTTCAAAATTTTCAAAAAAAATTTGATTTTGTGCGCTTTTCACACAATTTCCAGCGTTTTTTGATTTTTCGAAAAGTTTCAAAATTTTAAAAAAATTTTCAAAGCTCTGACCAAGAGATGCATGCCTACCTCGGCGAATGCCTCACCCTGTCTCTGCCTGACACGGACTCGATCTTTCCGATTATTGACGGCCTCGGTTTCTGCACAACCTTCCTATGCAGGGCTCGACGTGTGGCCGACCGTGTCCCTGTCCGTCTCGGTATCTGACTTACGTGTTGCATCCCGCACCTCGGCTTATAGAATACGGCACGTAAGAGACCGTGTGAGGCACATACCGCTTTCTTCAGAGACACAGTACATCAGACACAGTCCGACGGCGATCTGTCCTGCATGGCATCAGGTGGGGTGATATTTGAAAGAAATTTTGAATTTTTTTCAAAATTTTCGAAAAATCAAAAAACGCTGGAAATTGTCCAAAAAGCGCACAAAACCAAAAAAATTTGAAAAATTCCACTTTCAAAATTTTTTCAAAATTTCCAAAAAAATTTGGTTTTTGTGCGCTTTTCAGACAATTTCCAGCGTTTTTTGATTTTTCGAAAATTTTCAAAATTTTGAAAAAATTTTCAAAGCTCTCACCAAGAGATGCATGCCTACCTCGGCGAATGCCTCACCCTGTCTCTGCCTGACACGGACTCGATCTTTCCGATTGTTGACGGCCTCGGTTTCTGCACAACCTTCCTATGCAGGGCTCGACGTGTGGCCGACCGTGTCCCTGTCCGTCTCGGTATCTGCCTTACGTGTTGCATCCCGCACCTCGGCTTATAGAAGACGGCACGTAAGAGACCGTGTGAGGCACAGACCGCGTCCGTCAGAGACAGAGTACATCATTCACACTCCGACGGCGATCTGTCCTGCATGGCATCAGGTGGGGGTGAAATTTGAAAGAAATTTTGAATTTTTTTCAAAATATTCGAAAAATCAAGAAACGCTGGAAATTGTCGAAAAAGCGCACAAAACCGAAAAAATTTGAAAAATTCCACTTTCAAAACTTTTTCAAAATTTTCAAAAACATTTTTGGTTTTGTGCGCTTTTCAGACAATTTCCAGCGTTTTTCATTTTTCGAAAATTTTCAAAATTTTGAAAAAAATTTCAAAGCTCTCACCAAGAGATGCATGCCTACCTCGGCGAATGCCTCACCCTGTCTCTGCCTGACACGGCCTCGATCTTTCCGATTGTTGACGGCCTCGGTTTCTGCACAACCTCCCTATGCAGAGCTCGACGTGTGGCCGACCGTGTCCCTGTCCGTCTCGGTATCTGCCTTACGTGTTGCATCCCGCACCTCGGCTTATAGAAGACGGCACGTAAGAGACCGTGTGAGGCACATACCGCTTTCTTCAGAGACACAGTACATCAGACACAGTCCGACGGCGATCTGTCCTGCATGGCATCAGGTGGGGTGATATTTGAAAGAAATTTTGAATTTTTTTCAAAATTTTCGAAAAATCAAAAAACGCTGGAAATTGTCCTAAAAGCGCACAAAACCAAAAAAATTTGAAAAATTCCACTTTCAAAATTTTTTCAAAATTTTCAAAAAAATTTTGGTTTTGTGCGCTTTTCAGACAATTTCCAGCGTTTTTTGATTTTTCGAAGATTTTTAAAATTTTGAAAATTTTGAAAAAATTTTGAAAAAATTTTCAAAGCTCTCACCAAGAGATGCATGCCTACCTCGGCGAATGCCTCACTCTGTCTCTGCCTGACACGGCCTGGATCTTTCCGATTGTTAACTGCCTCGGTTTCTGCACAACCGGCCTATGCAGGGCTCGACGTGTGGCCGACCGTGTCCCTGTCCGTCTCGGTATCTGCCTTACGTGTTGCATCCCGCACCTCGGCTTATAGAAGACGGCACGTAAGAGACCGTGTGAGGCACAGACCGCGTCCGTCAGAGACAGAGTACATCATTCACACTCCGACGGCGATCTGTCCTGCATGGCATCAGGTGGGGGTGAAATTTGAAAGAAATTTTAATTTTTTTTCAAAATTTTCGAAAAATCAAAAAACGCTGGAAATTGTCCAAAAAGCGCACAAAACCAAAAAATTTTGAAAAATTCCACTTTCAAAATTTTCAAAAAAATTTCAAAAAAATTTTGGTTTTGTGCGCTTTTCAGACAATTTCCAGCGTTTTTCATTTTTCGAAAATTTTCAAAATTTTGAAAAAATTTTCAAAGCTCTCACCAAGAGATGCATGCCTACCTCGGCGAATGCCTCACCCTGTCTCTGCCTGACACGGACTCGATCTTTCCGATTGTTGACGGCCTCGGTTTCTGCACAACCTTCCTATGCAGGGCTCGACGTGTGGCCGACCGTGTCCCTGTCCGTCTCGGTATCTGCCTTACGTGTTGCATCCCGCACCTCGGCTTATAGAAGACGGCACGTAAGAGACCGTGTGAGGCACAGACCGCTTTCTTCAGAGACACAGTACATCAGACACAGTCCGACGGCGATCTGTCCTGCAAGGCATCAGGTGGGGTGAAATTTGAAAGAAATTTTGAATTTTTTCAAAATTTTCGAAAAATCAAAAAACGCTGGAAATTGTCCAAAAGGCGCACAAAAATAAGAAATTTTGAAAAATTCCACATTCAAAATTTTTTCAAAATTTTCAAAAAATTTTTGGTTTTGTGCGCTTTTCAGACAATTTCCAGCGTTTTTTGATTTTTCGAAAATTTTCGAAATTTTGAAAAAAATTTCAAAGCTCTCACCAAGAGATGCATGCCTACCTCGGCGAATGCCTCACCCTGTCTCTGCCTGACACGGCCTCGATCTTTCCGATTGTTGACGGCCTCGGTTTCTGCACAACCTTCCTATGCAGGGCTCGACGTGTGGCCTACCGTGTCCCTGTCCGTCTCGGTATCTGCCTTACGTGTTGCATCCCGCACCTCGGCTTATAGAAGACGGCACGTAAGAGACCGTGTGAGGCGCAGACCGCGTCCGTCAGAGACAGAGTACATCATTCACAGTCCGACGGTGATCTGTCCTGCATGGCATCAGGTGGGGGTGAAATTTGAAAGAAATTTTGAATTTTTTTCAAAATTTTCGAAAAATCAAAAAACGCTGGAAATTGTCCAAAAAGCGCACAAAACCGAAAAAATTTGAAAAATTCCACTTTCAAAATTTTTTCAAAATTTTCAAAAAAATTTTGGTTTTGTGCGCTTTTCAGACAATTTCCAGCGTTTTTTGATTTTGCGAAGATTTTCAAAATTTTGAAAAAATTTTCAAAGCTCTCACCAAGAGATGCATGCCTACCTCGGCGAATGCCTCACCCTGTCTCTGCCTGACACGAACTCGATCTTTCCGATTGTTGACGGCCTCGGTTTCTGCACAACCGGCCTATGCAGGGCTCGACGTGTGGCCGACCGTGTCCCTGTCCGTCTCGGTATCTGCCTTACGTGTTGCATCCCGCACCTCGGCTTATAGAAGACGGCACGTAAGAGACCGTGTGAGGCACAGACCGCTTTCTTCAGAGACACAGTACATCAGACACAGTCCGACGGCGATCTGTCCTGCATGGCATCAGGTGGGGGTGAAATTTGAAAGAAATTTTGAATTTTTTTCTAAATTTTCGAAAAATGAAAAAACGCTGGAAATTGTCCAAAAAGCGCCCAAAACCAAAAAATTTTGAATAATTCCACATTCAAAATTTTTTCAAAATTTTCAAAAAAATTTTGGTTTTGTGCGCTTTTCAGACAATTTCCAGCGTTTTTTGATTTTTCGAAAATTTTCAAAATTTTGAAAAATTTTTCAAAGCTCTCACCAAGAGATGCATGCCTACCTCGGCGAATGCCTCACCCTGTCTCTGCCTGACACGGCCTCGATCTTTCCGATTGTTAACTGCCTCGGTTTCTGCACAACCGGCCTATGCAGGGCTCGACGTGTGGCCGACCGTGTCCCTGTCCGTCTCGGTATCTGCCTTACGTGTTGCATCCCGCACCTCGGCTTATAGAAGACGGCACGTAAGAGACCGTGTGAGGCACAGACGGCGTTCGTCAGAGACACAGTACATCAGACACAGTCCGACGGCGATCTGTCCTGCATGGCATCAGGTGGGGTGAAATTTGAAAGAAATTTTGAATTTTTTTCAAAATTTTCGAAATATCAAAAAACGCTGGAAATTGTCCAAAAAGCGCACAAAACCAAAAAATTTTGAAAAATTCCACTTTCAAATTTTTTTCAAAATTTTCAAAAAAATTTTGGTTTTGTGCGCTTTTCAGACAATTTCCAGCGTTTTTTGATTTTTCGAAAATTTCCAAAATTTTGAAAAAATTTTCAAAGCTCTCACCAAGAGATGCATGCCTACCTCGGCGAATGCCTCACCCTGTCTCTGCCTGACACGGCCTCGATCTTTCCGATTGTTGACGGCCTCGGTTTCTGCACAACCTCCCTATGCAGAGCTCGACGTGTGGCCGACCGTGTCCCTGTCCGTCTCGGTATCTGCCTTACGTGTTGCATCCCGCACCTCGGCTTATAGAAGACGGCACGTAAGAGACCGTGTGAGGCACATACCGCTTTCTTCAGAGACACAGTACATCAGACACAGTCCGACGGCGATCTGTCCTGCATGGCATCAGGTGGGGTGATATTTGAAAGAAATTTTGAATTTTTTTCAAAATTTTCGAAAAATCAAAAAACGCTGGAAATTGTCCTAAAAGCGCACAAAACCAAAAAAATTTGAAAAATTCCACTTTCAAAATTTTTTCAAAATTTTCAAAAAAATTTTGGTTTTGTGCGCTTTTCAGACAATTTCCAGCGTTTTTTGATTTTTCGAAGATTTTTAAAATTTTGAAAATTTTGAAAAAATTTTGAAAAAATTTTCAAAGCTCTCACCAAGAGATGCATGCCTACCTCGGCGAATGCCTCACTCTGTCTCTGCCTGACACGGCCTGGATCTTTCCGATTGTTAACTGCCTCGGTTTCTGCACAACCGGCCTATGCAGGGCTCGACGTGTGGCCGACCGTGTCCCTGTCCGTCTCGGTATCTGCCTTACGTGTTGCATCCCGCACCTCGGCTTATAGAAGACGGCACGTAAGAGACCGTGTGAGGCACAGACCGCGTCCGTCAGAGACAGAGTACATCATTCACACTCCGACGGCGATCTGTCCTGCATGGCATCAGGTGGGGGTGAAATTTGAAAGAAATTTTAAATTTTTTTCAAAATTTTCGAAAAATCAAAAAACGCTGGAAATTGTCCAAAAAGCGCACAAAACCAAAAATTTTTGAAAAATTCCACTTTCAAAATTTTCAAAAAAATTTCAAAAAAATTTTGGTTTTGTGCGCTTTTCAGACAATTTCCAGCGTTTTTCATTTTTCGAAAATTTTCAAAATTTTGAAAAAATTTTCAAAGCTCTCACCAAGAGATGCATGCCTACCTCGGCGAATGCCTCACCCTGTCTCTGCCTGACACGGACTCGATCTTTCCGATTGTTGACGGCCTCGGTTTCTGCACAACCTTCCTATGCAGGGCTCGACGTGTGGCCGACCGTGTCCCTGTCCGTCTCGGTATCTGCCTTACGTGTTGCATCCCGCACCTCGGCTTATAGAAGACGGCACGTAAGAGACCGTGTGAGGCACAGACCGCTTTCTTCAGAGACACAGTACATCAGACACAGTCCGACGGCGATCTGTCCTGCAAGGCATCAGGTGGGGTGAAATTTGAAAGAAATTTTGAATTTTTTCAAAATTTTCGAAAAATCAAAAAACGCTGGAAATTGTCCAAAAGGCGCACAAAAATAAGAAATTTTGAAAAATTCCACATTCAAAATTTTTTCAAAATTTTCAAAAAAATTTTGGTTTTGTGCGCTTTTCAGACAATTTCCAGCGTTTTTTGATTTTTCGAAAATTTTCGAAATTTTGAAAAAAATTTCAAAGCTCTCACCAAGAGATGCATGCCTACCTCGGCGAATGCCTCACCCTGTCTCTGCCTGACACGGTTTCGATCTTTCCGATTGTTGACGGCCTCGGTTTCTGCACAACCTTCCTATGCAGGGCTCGACGTGTGGCCTACCGTGTCCCTGTCCGTCTCGGTATCTGCCTTACGTGTTGCATCCCGCACCTCGGCTTATAGAAGACGGCACGTAAGAGACCGTGTGAGGCGCAGACCGCGTCCGTCAGAGACAGAGTACATCATTCACAGTCCGACGGTGATCTGTCCTGCATGGCATCAGGTGGGGGTGAAATTTGAAAGAAATTTTGAATTTTTTTCAAAATTTTCGAAAAATCAAAAAACGCTGGAAATTGTCCAAAAAGCGCACAAAACCGAAAAAATTTGAAAAATTCCACTTTCAAAATTTTTTCAAAATTTTCAAAAAAATTTTGGTTTTGTGCGCTTTTCAGACAATTTCCAGCGTTTTTTGATTTTGCGAAGATTTTCAAAATTTTGAAAAAATTTTCAAAGCTCTCACCAAGAGATGCATGCCTACCTCGGCGAATGCCTCACCCTGTCTCTGCCTGACACGAACTCGATCTTTCCGATTGTTGACGGCCTCGGTTTCTGCACAACCGGCCTATGCAGGGCTCGACGTGTGGCCGACCGTGTCCCTGTCCGTCTCGGTATCTGCCTTACGTGTTGCATCCCGCACCTCGGCTTATAGAAGACGGCACGTAAGAGACCGTGTGAGGCACAGACCGCTTTCTTCAGAGACACAGTACATCAGACACAGTCCGACGGCGATCTGTCCTGCATGGCATCAGGTGGGGGTGAAATTTGAAAGAAATTTTGAATTTTTTTCTAAATTTTCGAAAAATGAAAAAACGCTGGAAATTGTCCAAAAAGCGCCCAAAACCAAAAAATTTTGAATAATTCCACATTCAAATTTTTTTCAAAATTTTCAAAAAAATTTTGGTTTTGTGCGCTTTTCAGACAATTTCCAGCGTTTTTTGATTTTTCGAAAATTTTCAAAATTTTGAAAAAATTTTCAAAGCTCTCACCAAGAGATGCATGCCTACCTCGGCGAATGCCTCACCCTGTCTCTGCCTGACACGGCCTCGATCTTTCCGATTGTTAACTGCCTCGGTTTCTGCACAACCGGCCTATGCAGGGCTCGACGTGTGGCCGACCGTGTCCCTGTCCGTCTCGGTATCTGCCTTACGTGTTGCATCCCGCACCTCGGCTTATAGAAGACGGCACGTAAGAGACCGTGTGAGGCACAGACGGCGTTCGTCAGAGACACAGTACATCAGACACAGTCCGACGGCGATCTGTCCTGCATGGCATCAGGTGGGGTGAAATTTGAAAGAAATTTTGAATTTTTTTCAAAATTTTCGAAATATCAAAAAACGCTGGAAATTGTCCAAAAAGCGCACAAAACCAAAAAATTTTGAAAAATTCCACTTTCAAATTTTTTTCAAAATTTTCAAAAAAATTTTGGTTTTGTGCGCTTTTCAGACAATTTCCAGCGTTTTTTGATTTTTCGAAAATTTCCAAAATTTTGAAAAAATTTTCAAAGCTCTCACCAAGAGATGCATGCCTACCTCGGCGAATGCCTCACCCTGTCTCTGCCTGACACGGCCTCGATCTTTCCGATTGTTGACGGCCTCGGTTTCTGCACAACCTTCCTATGCAGGGCTCGACGTGTGGCCGACCGTGTCCCTGTCCGTCTCGGTATCTGCCTTACGTGTTGCATCCCGCACCTCGGCTTATAGAAGACGGCACGTAAGAGACCGTGTGAGGCACATACCGCTTTCTTCAGAGACACAGTACATCAGACACAGTCCGACGGCGATCTGTCCTGCATGGCATCAGGTGGGGTGATATTTGAAAGAAATTTTGAATTTTTTTCAAAATTTTCGAAAAATCAAAAAACGCTGGAAATTGTCCAAAAAGCGCACAAAACCAAAAAATTTTGAAAAATTCCACTTTCAAAATTTTTTCAAAATTTCCAAAAAAATTTGGTTTTTGTGCGCTTTTCAGACAATTTCCAGCGTTTTTTGATTTTTCGAAAATTTTCAAAATTTTGAAAAAATTTTCAAAGCTCTCACCAAGAGATGCATGCCTACCTCGGCGAATGCCTCACCCTGTCTCTGCCTGACACGGACTCGATCTTTCCGATTGTTGACGGCCTCGGTTTCTGCACAACCTTCCTATGCAGGGCTCGACGTGTGGCCGACCGTGTCCCTGTCCGTCTCGGTATCTGCCTTACGTGTTGCATCCCGCACCTCGGCTTATAGAAGACGGCACGTAAGAGACCGTGTGAGGCACAGACCGCTTTCTTCAGAGACACAGTACATCAGACACAGTCCGACGGCGATCTGTCCTGCAAGGCATCAGGTGGGGTGAAATTTGAAAGAAATTTTGAATTTTTTCAAAATTTTCGAAAAATCAATTAACGCTGGAAATTGTCCAAAAGGCGCACAAAAATAAGAAATTTTGAAAAATTCCACATTCAAAATTTTTTCAAAATTTTCAAAAAAATTTTGGTTTTGTGCGCTTTTCAGACAATTTCCAGCGTTTTTTGATTTTTCGAAAATTTTCGAAATTTTGAAAAAAATTTCAAAGCTCTCACCAAGAGATGCATGCCTACCTCGGCGAATGCCTCACCCTGTCTCTGCCTGACACGGCCTCGATCTTTCCGATTGTTGACGGCCTCGGTTTCTGCACAACCTTCCTATGCAGGGCTCGACGTGTGGCCTACCGTGTCCCTGTCCGTCTCGGTATCTGCCTTACGTGTTGCATCCCGCACCTCGGCTTATAGAAGACGGCACGTAAGAGACCGTGTGAGGCGCAGACCGCGTCCGTCAGAGACAGAGTACATCATTCACAGTCCGACGGTGATCTGTCCTGCATGGCATCAGGTGGGGGTGAAATTTGAAAGAAATTTTGAATTTTTTTCAAAATTTTCGAAAAATCAAAAAACGCTGGAAATTGTCCAAAAAGCGCACAAAACCAAAAAATTTTGAAAAATTCCACTTTCAAATTTTTTTCAAAATTTTCAAAAAAATTTTGGTTTTGTGCGCTTTTCAGACAATTTCCAGCGTTTTTTGATTTTTCGAAGATTTTCAAAATTTTGAAAAAATTTTCAAAGCTCTCACCAAGAGATGCATGCCTACCTCGGCGAATGCCTCACCCTGTCTCTGCCTGACACGGACTCGATCTTTCCGAATGTTGACGGCCTTGGTTTCTGCACAACCTTCCTATGCAGGGCTCGACGTGTGGCCGACCGTGTCCCTGTCCGTCTCGGTATCTGCCTTACGTGTTGCATCCCGCACCTCGGCTTATAGAAGACGGCACGTAAGAGACCGTGTGAGGCACAGACGGCGTTCGTCAGAGACACAGTACATCAGACACAGTCCGACGGCGATCTGTCCTGCATGGCATCAGGTGGGGTGAAATTTGAAAGAAATTTTGAATTTTTTTCAAAATTTTCGAAAAATCAAAAAACGCTGGAAATTGTCGAAAAAGCGCACAAAACCGAAAAAATTTGAAAAATTCCACTTTCAAAATTTTTTCAAAATTTTCAAAAAAAATTTGGTTTTGTGCGCTTTTCAGACAATTTCCAGCGTTTTTCATTTTTCGAAAATTTTCAAAATTTTGAAAAAATTTTCAAAGCTCTCACCAAGAAATGCATGCCTACCTCGGCGAATGCCTCACCCTATCTCTGCCTGACACGGCCTCGATCTTTCCGATTGTTGACGGCCTCGGTTTCTGCACAACCGGCCTATGCAGGGCTCGACGTGTGGCCGACCGTGTCCCTGTCCGTCTCGGTATCTGCCTTACGTGTTGCATCCCGCACCTCGGCTTATAGAAGACGGCACGTAAGAGACCGTGTGAGGCACATACCGCTTTCTTCAGAGACACAGTACATCAGACACAGTCCGACGGCGATCTGTCCTGCATGGCATCAGGTGGGGTGATATTTGAAAGAAATTTTGAATTTTTTTCAAAATTTTCGAAAAATCAAAAAACGCTGGAAATTGTCCTAAAAGCGCACAAAACCAAAAAAATTTGAAAAATTCCACTTTCAAAATTTTTTCAAAATTTTCAAAAAAATTTTGGTTTTGTGCGCTTTTCAGACAATTTCCAGCGTTTTTTGATTTTTCGAAGATTTTTAAAATTTTGAAAATTTTGAAAAAATTTTGAAAAAATTTTCAAAGCTCTCACCAAGAGATGCATGCCTACCTCGGCGAATGCCTCACTCTGTCTCTGCCTGACACGGCCTGGATCTTTCCGATTGTTAACTGCCTCGGTTTCTGCACAACCGGCCTATGCAGGGCTCGACGTGTGGCCGACCGTGTCCCTGTCCGTCTCGGTATCTGCCTTACGTGTTGCATCCCGCACCTCGGCTTATAGAAGACGGCACGTAAGAGACCGTGTGAGGCACAGACCGCGTCCGTCAGAGACAGAGTACATCATTCACAGTCCGACGGTGATCTGTCCTGCATGGCATCAGGTGGGGGTGAAATTTGAAAGAAATTTTGAATTTTTTTCAAAATTTTCGAAAAATCAAAAAACGCTGGAAATTGTCCAAAAAGCGCACAAAACCGAAAAAATTTGAAAAATTCCACTTTCAAAATTTTTTCAAAATTTTCAAAAAAATTTTGGTTTTGTGCGCTTTTCAGACAATTTCCAGCGTTTTTTGATTTTGCGAAGATTTTCAAAATTTTGAAAAAATTTTCAAAGCTCTCACCAAGAGATGCATGCCTACCTCGGCGAATGCCTCACCCTGTCTCTGCCTGACACGAACTCGATCTTTCCGATTGTTGACGGCCTCGGTTTCTGCACAACCGGCCTATGCAGGGCTCGACGTGTGGCCGACCGTGTCCCTGTCCGTCTCGGTATCTGCCTTACGTGTTGCATCCCGCACCTCGGCTTATAGAAGACGGCACGTAAGAGACCGTGTGAGGCACAGACCGCTTTCTTCAGAGACACAGTACATCAGACACAGTCCGACGGCGATCTGTCCTGCATGGCATCAGGTGGGGGTGAAATTTGAAAGAAATTTTGAATTTTTTTCTAAATTTTCGAAAAATGAAAAAACGCTGGAAATTGTCCAAAAAGCGCCCAAAACCAAAAAATTTTGAATAATTCCACATTCAAAATTTTTTCAAAATTTTCAAAAAAATTTTGGTTTTGTGCGCTTTTCAGACAATTTCCAGCGTTTTTTGATTTTTCGAAAATTTTCAAAATTTTGAAAAAATTTTCAAAGCTCTCACCAAGAGATGCATGCCTACCTCGGCGAATGCCTCACCCTGTCTCTGCCTGACACGGCCTCGATCTTTCCGATTGTTAACTGCCTCGGTTTCTGCACAACCGGCCTATGCAGGGCTCGACGTGTGGCCGACCGTGTCCCTGTCCGTCTCGGTATCTGCCTTACGTGTTGCATCCCGCACCTCGGCTTATAGAAGACGGCACGTAAGAGACCGTGTGAGGCACAGACGGCGTTCGTCAGAGACACAGTACATCAGACACAGTCCGACGGCGATCTGTCCTGCATGGCATCAGGTGGGGTGAAATTTGAAAGAAATTTTGAATTTTTTTCAAAATTTTCGAAATATCAAAAAACGCTGGAAATTGTCCAAAAAGCGCACAAAACCAAAAAATTTTGAAAAATTCCACTTTCAAAATTTTCAAAAAAATTTTGGTTTTGTGCGCTTTTCAGACAATTTCCAGCGTTTTTTGATTTTTCGAAAATTTCCAAAATTTTGAAAAAATTTTCAAAGCTCTCACCAAGAGATGCATGCCTACCTCGGCGAATGCCTCACCCTGTCTCTGCCTGACACGGCCTCGATCTTTCCGATTGTTGACGGCCTCGGTTTCTGCACAACCTTCCTATGCAGGGCTCGACGTGTGGCCGACCGTGTCCCTGTCCGTCTCGGTATCTGCCTTACGTGTTGCATCCCGCACCTCGGCTTATAGAAGACGGCACGTAAGAGACCGTGTGAGGCACAGACCGCGTCCGTCAGACACAGAGTACATCATTCACAGTCCGACGGCGATCTGTCCTGCATGGCATCAGGTGGGGGTGAAATTTGAAAGAAGTTTTGAATTTTTTTCAAAATTTTCGAAAAATCAAAAAACGCTGGAAATTGTCCAAAAAGCGCACAAAACCGAAAAATTTTGAAAAATTCCACTTTCAAAATTTTTTCAAAATTTTCAAAAAAATTTTGGTTTTGTGCGCTTTTCAGACAATTTCCAGCGTTTTTTGATTTTTCGAAGATTTTCAAAATTTTGAAAAAATTTTCAAAGCTCTCACCAAGAGATGCATGCCTACCTCGGCGAATGCCTCACCCTGTCTCTGCCTGACACGGCCTCGATCTTTCCGATTGTTGACGGCCTCGGTTTCTGCACAACCGGCCTATGCAGGGCTCGACGTGTGGCCGACCGTGTCCCTGTCCGTCTCGGTATCTGCCTTACGTGTTTCATCCCGCTCCTCGGCTTATAGAAGACGGCACGTAAGAGACCGTGTGAGGCACAGACGGCGTTCGTCAGAGACACAGTACATCAGACACAGTCCGACGGCGATCTGTCCTGCATGGCATCAGGTGGGGTGAAATTTGAAAGAAATTTTGAATTTTTTTCAAAATTTTCGAAAAATCAAAAAACGCTGGAAATTGTCCAAAAAGCGCACAAAACCAAAAAATTTTGAAAAATTCCACTTTCAAAATTTTTTCAAAATTTTCGAAAAAATTTTGATTTTGTGCGCTTTTCACACAATTTCCAGCGTTTTTTGATTTTTCGAAAAGTTTCAAAATTTTAAAAAAATTTTCAAAGCTCTGACCAAGAGATGCATGCCTACCTCGGCGAATGCCTCACCCTGTCTCTGCCTGACACGGACTCGATCTTTCCGATTATTGACGGCCTCGGTTTCTGCACAACCTTCCTATGCAGGGCTCGACGTGTGGCCGACCGTGTCCCTGTCCGTCTCGGTATCTGACTTACGTGTTGCATCCCGCACCTCGGCTTATAGAAGACGGCACGTAAGAGACCGTGTGAGGCACATACCGCTTTCTTCAGAGACACAGTACATCAGACACAGTCCGACGGCGATCTGTCCTGCATGGCATCAGGTGGGGGTGAAATTTGAAAGAAATTTTGAATTTTTTTCTAAATTTTCGAAAAATGAAAAAACGCTGGAAATTGTCCAAAAAGCGCCCAAAACCAAAAAATTTTGAATAATTCCACATTCAAAATTTTTTCAAAATTTTCAAAAAAATTTTGGTTTTGTGCGCTTTTCAGACAATTTCCAGCGTTTTTTGATTTTTCGAAAATTTTCAAAATTTTGAAAAAATTTTCAAAGCTCTCACCAAGAGATGCATGCCTACCTCGGCGAATGCCTCACCCTGTCTCTGCCTGACACGGCCTCGATCTTTCCGATTGTTAACTGCCTCGGTTTCTGCACAACCGGCCTATGCAGGGCTCGACGTGTGGCCGACCGTGTCCCTGTCCGTCTCGGTATCTGCCTTACGTGTTGCATCCCGCACCTCGGCTTATAGAAGACGGCACGTAAGAGACCGTGTGAGGCACAGACGGCGTTCGTCAGAGACACAGTACATCAGACACAGTCCGACGGCGATCTGTCCTGCATGGCATCAGGTGGGGTGAAATTTGAAAGAAATTTTGAATTTTTTTCAAAATTTTCGAAATATCAAAAAACGCTGGAAATTGTCCAAAAAGCGCACAAAACCAAAAAATTTTGAAAAATTCCACTTTCAAATTTTTTTCAAAATTTTCAAAAAAATTTTGGTTTTGTGCGCTTTTCAGACAATTTCCAGCGTTTTTTGATTTTTCGAAAATTTCCAAAATTTTGAAAAAATTTTCAAAGCTCTCACCAAGAGATGCATGCCTACCTCGGCGAATGCCTCACCCTGTCTCTGCCTGACACGGCCTCGATCTTTCCGATTGTTGACGGCCTCGGTTTCTGCACAACCTTCCTATGCAGGGCTCGACGTGTGGCCGACCGTGTCCCTGTCCGTCTCGGTATCTGCCTTACGTGTTGCATCCCGCACCTCGGCTTATAGAAGACGGCACGTAAGAGACCGTGTGAGGCACAGACCGCGTCCGTCAGACACAGAGTACATCATTCACAGTCCGACGGCGATCTGTCCTGCATGGCATCAGGTGGGGGTGAAATTTGAAAGAAGTTTTGAATTTTTTTCAAAATTTTCGAAAAATCAAAAAACGCTGGAAATTGTCCAAAAAGCGCACAAAACCGAAAAATTTTGAAAAATTCCACTTTCAAAATTTTTTCAAAATTTTCAAAAAAATTTTGGTTTTGTGCGCTTTTCAGACAATTTCCAGCGTTTTTTGATTTTTCGAAGATTTTCAAAATTTTGAAAAAATTTTCAAAGCTCTCACCAAGAGATGCATGCCTACCTCGGCGAATGCCTCACCCTGTCTCTGCCTGACACGGCCTCGATCTTTCCGATTGTTGACGGCCTCGGTTTCTGCACAACCGGCCTATGCAGGGCTCGACGTGTGGCCGACCGTGTCCCTGTCCGTCTCGGTATCTGCCTTACGTGTTTCATCCCGCTCCTCGGCTTATAGAAGACGGCACGTAAGAGACCGTGTGAGGCACAGACGGCGTTCGTCAGAGACACAGTACATCAGACACAGTCCGACGGCGATCTGTCCTGCATGGCATCAGGTGGGGTGAAATTTGAAAGAAATTTTGAATTTTTTTCAAAATTTTCGAAAAATCAAAAAACGCTGGAAATTGTCCAAAAAGCGCACAAAACCAAAAAATTTTGAAAAATTCCACTTTCAAAATTTTTTCAAAATTTTCGAAAAAATTTTGATTTTGTGCGCTTTTCACACAATTTCCAGCGTTTTTTGATTTTTCGAAAAGTTTCAAAATTTTAAAAAAATTTTCAAAGCTCTGACCAAGAGATGCATGCCTACCTCGGCGAATGCCTCACCCTGTCTCTGCCTGACACGGACTCGATCTTTCCGATTATTGACGGCCTCGGTTTCTGCACAACCTTCCTATGCAGGGCTCGACGTGTGGCCGACCGTGTCCCTGTCCGTCTCGGTATCTGACTTACGTGTTGCATCCCGCACCTCGGCTTATAGAAGACGGCACGTAAGAGACCGTGTGAGGCACATACCGCTTTCTTCAGAGACACAGTACATCAGACACAGTCCGACGGCGATCTGTCCTGCATGGCATCAGGTGGGGTGATATTTGAAAGAAATTTTGAATTTTTTTCAAAATTTTCGAAAAATCAAAAAACGCTGGAAATTGTCCAAAAAGCGCACAAAACCAAAAAATTTTGAAAAATTCCACTTTCAAAATTTTTTCAAAATTTCCAAAAAAATTTGGTTTTTGTGCGCTTTTCAGACAATTTCCAGCGTTTTTTGATTTTTCGAAAATTTTCAAAATTTTGAAAAAATTTTCAAAGCTCTCACCAAGAGATGCATGCCTACCTCGGCGAATGCCTCACCCTGTCTCTGCCTGACACGGACTCGATCTTTCCGATTGTTGACGGCCTCGGTTTCTGCACAACCTTCCTATGCAGGGCTCGACGTGTGGCCGACCGTGTCCCTGTCCGTCTCGGTATCTGCCTTACGTGTTGCATCCCGCACCTCGGCTTATAGAAGACGGCACGTAAGAGACCGTGTGAGGCACAGACCGCTTTCTTCAGAGACACAGTACATCAGACACAGTCCGACGGCGATCTGTCCTGCAAGGCATCAGGTGGGGTGAAATTTGAAAGAAATTTTGAATTTTTTCAAAATTTTCGAAAAATCAAAAAACGCTGGAAATTGTCCAAAAGGCGCACAAAAATAAGAAATTTTGAAAAATTCCACATTCAAAATTTTTTCAAAATTTTCAAAAAAATTTTGGTTTTGTGCGCTTTTCAGACAATTTCCAGCGTTTTTTGATTTTTCGAAAATTTTCGAAATTTTGAAAAAAATTTCAAAGCTCTCACCAAGAGATGCATGCCTACCTCGGCGAATGCCTCACCCTGTCTCTGCCTGACACGGCCTCGATCTTTCCGATTGTTGACGGCCTCGGTTTCTGCACAACCTTCCTATGCAGGGCTCGACGTGTGGCCTACCGTGTCCCTGTCCGTCTCGGTATCTGCCTTACGTGTTGCATCCCGCACCTCGGCTTATAGAAGACGGCACGTAAGAGACCGTGTGAGGCGCAGACCGCGTCCGTCAGAGACAGAGTACATCATTCACAGTCCGACGGTGATCTGTCCTGCATGGCATCAGGTGGGGGTGAAATTTGAAAGAAATTTTGAATTTTTTTCAAAATTTTCGAAAAATCAAAAAACGCTGGAAATTGTCCAAAAAGCGCACAAAACCAAAAAATTTTGAAAAATTCCACTTTCAAATTTTTTTCAAAATTTTCAAAAAAATTTTGGTTTTGTGCGCTTTTCAGACAATTTCCAGCGTTTTTTGATTTTTCGAAAAGTTTCAAAATTTTGAAAAAATTTTCAAAGCTCTCACCAAGAGATGCATGCCTACCTCGGCGAATGCCTCACCCTGTCTCTGCCTGACACGGACTCGATCTTTCCGAATGTTGACGGCCTTGGTTTCTGCACAACCTTCCTATGCAGGGCTCGACGTGTGGCCGACCGTGTCCCTGTCCGTCTCGGTATCTGCCTTACGTGTTGCATCCCGCACCTCGGCTTATAGAAGACGGCACGTAAGAGACCGTGTGAGGCGCAGACCGCGTCCGACAGAGACAGAGTACATCATTCACAGTCCGACGGCGATCTGTCCTGCATGGCATCAGGTGGGGGTGAAATTTGAAAGAAATTTTGAATTTTTTTCAAAATTTTCGAAAAATCAAAAAACGCTGGAAATTGTCGAAAAAGCGCACAAAACCGAAAAAATTTGAAAAATTCCACTTTCAAAATTTTTTCAAAATTTTCAAAAAAAATTTGGTTTTGTGCGCTTTTCAGACAATTTCCAGCGTTTTTCATTTTTCGAAAATTTTCAAAATTTTGAAAAAATTTTCAAAGCTCTCACCAAGAAATGCATGCCTACCTCGGCGAATGCCTCACCCTATCTCTGCCTGACACGGCCTCGATCTTTCCGATTGTTGACGGCCTCGGTTTCTGCACAACCGGCCTATGCAGGGCTCGACGTGTGGCCGACCGTGTCCCTGTCCGTCTCGGTATCTGCCTTACGTGTTTCATCCCGCTCCTCGGCTTATAGAAGACGGCATGTAAGAGACCGTGTGAGGCACAGACGGCGTTCGTCAGAGACACAGTACATCAGACACAGTCCGACGGCGATCTGTCCTGCATGGCATCAGGTGGGGTGAAATTTGAAAGAAATTTTGAATTTTTTTCAAAATTTTCGAAAAATCAAAAAACGCTGGAAATTGTCCAAAAAGCGCACAAAACCAAAAAATTTTGAAAAATTCCACTTTCAAAATTTTTTCAAAATTTTCAAAAAAATTTTGATTTTGTGCGCTTTTCACACAATTTCCAGCGTTTTTTGATTTTTCGAAAAGTTTCAAAATTTTAAAAAAATTTTCAAAGCTCTGACCAAGAGATGAATGCCTACCTCGGCGAATGCCTCACCCTGTCTCTGCCTGACATGGACTCGATCTTTCCGATTATTGACGGCCTCGGTTTCTGCACAACCTTCCTATGCAGGGCTCGACGTGTGGCCGACCGTGTCCCTGTCCGTCTCGGTATCTGACTTACGTGTTGCATCCCGCACCTCGGCTTATAGAAGACGGCACGTAAGAGACCGTGTGAGGCACATACCGCTTTCTTCAGAGACACAGTACATCAGACACAGTCCGACGGCGATCTGTCCTGCATGGCATCAGGTGGGGTGATATTTGAAAGAAATTTTGAATTTTTTTCAAAATTTTCGAAAAATCAAAAAACGCTGGAAATTGTCCTAAAAGCGCACAAAACCAAAAAAATTTGAAAAATTCCACTTTCAAAATTTTTTCAAAATTTTCAAAAAAATTTTGGTTTTGTGCGCTTTTCAGACAATTTCCAGCGTTTTTTGATTTTTCGAAGATTTTTAAAATTTTGAAAATTTTGAAAAAATTTTGAAAAAATTTTCAAAGCTCTCACCAAGAGATGCATGCCTACCTCGGCGAATGCCTCACCCTGTCTCTGCCTGACACGGCCTCGATCTTTCCGATTGTTGACGGCCTCGGTTTCTGCACAACCTTCCTATGCAGGGCTCGACGTGTGGCCGACCGTGTCCCTGTCCGTCTCGGTATCTGCCTTACGTGTTGCATCCCGCACCTCGGCTTATAGAAGACGGCACGTAAGAGACCGTGTGAGGCACAGACCGCGTCCGTCAGACACAGAGTACATCATTCACAGTCCGACGGCGATCTGTCCTGCATGGCATCAGGTGGGGGTGAAATTTGAAAGAAGTTTTGAATTTTTTTCAAAATTTTCGAAAAATCAAAAAACGCTGGAAATTGTCCAAAAAGCGCACAAAACCGAAAAATTTTGAAAAATTCCACTTTCAAAATTTTTTCAAAATTTTCAAAAAAAATTTTGGTTTTGTGCGCTTTTCAGACAATTTCCAGCGTTTTTTGATTTTTCGAAGATTTTCAAAATTTTGAAAAAATTTTCAAAGCTCTCACCAAGAGATGCATGCCTACCTCGGCGAATGCCTCACCCTGTCTCTGCCTGACACGGCCTCGATCTTTCCGATTGTTGACGGCCTCGGTTTCTGCACAACCGGCCTATGCAGGGCTCGACGTGTGGCCGACCGTGTCCCTGTCCGTCTCGGTATCTGCCTTACGTGTTTCATCCCGCTCCTCGGCTTATAGAAGACGGCACGTAAGAGACCGTGTGAGGCACAGACGGCGTTCGTCAGAGACACAGTACATCAGACACAGTCCGACGGCGATCTGTCCTGCATGGCATCAGGTGGGGTGAAATTTGAAAGAAATGTTGAATTTTTTTCAAAATTTTCGAAAAATCAAAAAACGCTGGAAATTGTCCAAAAAGCGCACAAAACCAAAAAATTTTGAAAAATTCCACTTTCAAAATTTTTTCAAAATTTTCGAAAAAATTTTGATTTTGTGCGCTTTTCACACAATTTCCAGCGTTTTTTGATTTTTCGAAAAGTTTCAAAATTTTAAAAAAATTTTCAAAGCTCTGACCAAGAGATGCATGCCTACCTCGGCGAATGCCTCACCCTGTCTCTGCCTGACACGGACTCGATCTTTCCGATTATTGACGGCCTCGGTTTCTGCACAACCTTCCTATGCAGGGCTCGACGTGTGGCCGACCGTGTCCCTGTCCGTCTCGGTATCTGACTTACGTGTTGCATCCCGCACCTCGGCTTATAGAAGACGGCACGTAAGAGACCGTGTGAGGCACATACCGCTTTCTTCAGAGACACAGTACATCAGACACAGTCCGACGGCGATCTGTCCTGCATGGCATCAGGTGGGGGTGAAATTTGAAAGAAATTTTGAATTTTTTTCTAAATTTTCGAAAAATGAAAAAACGCTGGAAATTGTCCAAAAAGCGCCCAAAACCAAAAAATTTTGAATAATTCCACATTCAAAATTTTTTCAAAATTTTCAAAAAAATTTTGGTTTTGTGCGCTTTTCAGACAATTTCCAGCGTTTTTTGATTTTTCGAAAATTTTCAAAATTTTGAAAAAATTTTCAAAGCTCTCACCAAGAGATGCATGCCTACCTCGGCGAATGCCTCACCCTGTCTCTGCCTGACACGGCCTCGATCTTTCCGATTGTTAACTGCCTCGGTTTCTGCACAACCGGCCTATGCAGGGCTCGACGTGTGGCCGACCGTGTCCCTGTCCGTCTCGGTATCTGCCTTACGTGTTGCATCCCGCACCTCGGCTTATAGAAGACGGCACGTAAGAGACCGTGTGAGGCACAGACGGCGTTCGTCAGAGACACAGTACATCAGACACAGTCCGACGGCGATCTGTCCTGCATGGCATCAGGTGGGGTGAAATTTGAAAGAAATTTTGAATTTTTTTCAAAATTTTCGAAATATCAAAAAACGCTGGAAATTGTCCAAAAAGCGCACAAAACCAAAAAATTTTGAAAAATTCCACTTTCAAATTTTTTTCAAAATTTTCAAAAAAATTTTGGTTTTGTGCGCTTTTCAGACAATTTCCAGCGTTTTTTGATTTTTCGAAAATTTCCAAAATTTTGAAAAAATTTTCAAAGCTCTCACCAAGAGATGCATGCCTACCTCGGCGAATGCCTCACCCTGTCTCTGCCTGACACGGCCTCGATCTTTCCGATTGTTGACGGCCTCGGTTTCTGCACAACCTTCCTATGCAGGGCTCGACGTGTGGCCGACCGTGTCCCTGTCCGTCTCGGTATCTGCCTTACGTGTTGCATCCCGCACCTCGGCTTATAGAAGACGGCACGTAAGAGACCGTGTGAGGCACAGACCGCGTCCGTCAGACACAGAGTACATCATTCACAGTCCGACGGCGATCTGTCCTGCATGGCATCAGGTGGGGGTGAAATTTGAAAGAAGTTTTGAATTATTTTCAAAATTTTCGAAAAATCAAAAAACGCTGGAAATTGTCCAAAAAGCGCACAAAACCGAAAAATTTTGAAAAATTCCACTTTCAAAATTTTTTCAAAATTTTCAAAAAAATTTTGGTTTTGTGCGCTTTTCAGACAATTTCCAGCGTTTTTTGATTTTTCGAAGATTTTCAAAATTTTGAAAAAATTTTCAAAGCTCTCACCAAGAGATGCATGCCTACCTCGGCGAATGCCTCACCCTGTCTCTGCCTGACACGGCCTCGATCTTTCCGATTGTTGACGGCCTCGGTTTCTGCACAACCGGCCTATGCAGGGCTCGACGTGTGGCCGACCGTGTCCCTGTCCGTCTCGGTATCTGCCTTACGTGTTTCATCCCGCTCCTCGGCTTATAGAAGACGGCACGTAAGAGACCGTGTGAGGCACAGACGGCGTTCGTCAGAGACACAGTACATCAGACACAGTCCGACGGCGATCTGTCCTGCATGGCATCAGGTGGGGTGAAATTTGAAAGAAATTTTGAATTTTTTTCAAAATTTTCGAAAAATCAAAAAACGCTGGAAATTGTCCAAAAAGCGCACAAAACCAAAAAATTTTGAAAAATTCCACTTTCAAAATTTTTTCAAAATTTTCGAAAAAATTTTGATTTTGTGCGCTTTTCACACAATTTCCAGCGTTTTTTGATTTTTCGAAAAGTTTCAAAATTTTAAAAAAATTTTCAAAGCTCTGACCAAGAGATGCATGCCTACCTCGGCGAATGCCTCACCCTGTCTCTGCCTGACACGGACTCGATCTTTCCGATTATTGACGGCCTCGGTTTCTGCACAACCTTCCTATGCAGGGCTCGACGTGTGGCCGACCGTGTCCCTGTCCGTCTCGGTATCTGACTTACGTGTTGCATCCCGCACCTCGGCTTATAGAAGACGGCACGTAAGAGACCGTGTGAGGCACATACCGCTTTCTTCAGAGACACAGTACATCAGACACAGTCCGACGGCGATCTGTCCTGCATGGCATCAGGTGGGGTGATATTTGAAAGAAATTTTGAATTTTTTTCAAAATTTTCGAAAAATCAAAAAACGCTGGAAATTGTCCAAAAAGCGCACAAAACCAAAAAATTTTGAAAAATTCCACTTTCAAAATTTTTTCAAAATTTCCAAAAAAATTTGGTTTTTGTGCGCTTTTCAGACAATTTCCAGCGTTTTTTGATTTTTCGAAAATTTTCAAAATTTTGAAAAAATTTTCAAAGCTCTCACCAAGAGATGCATGCCTACCTCGGCGAATGCCTCACCCTGTCTCTGCCTGACACGGACTCGATCTTTCCGATTGTTGACGGCCTCGGTTTCTGCACAACCTTCCTATGCAGGGCTCGACGTGTGGCCGACCGTGTCCCTGTCCGTCTCGGTATCTGCCTTACGTGTTGCATCCCGCACCTCGGCTTATAGAAGACGGCACGTAAGAGACCGTGTGAGGCACAGACCGCTTTCTTCAGAGACACAGTACATCAGACACAGTCCGACGGCGATCTGTCCTGCAAGGCATCAGGTGGGGTGAAATTTGAAAGAAATTTTGAATTTTTTCAAAATTTTCGAAAAATCAAAAAACGCTGGAAATTGTCCAAAAGGCGCACAAAAATAAGAAATTTTGAAAAATTCCACATTCAAAATTTTTTCAAAATTTTCAAAAAAATTTTGGTTTTGTGCGCTTTTCAGACAATTTCCAGCGTTTTTTGATTTTTCGAAAATTTTCGAAATTTTGAAAAAAATTTCAAAGCTCTCACCAAGAGATGCATGCCTACCTCGGCGAATGCCTCACCCTGTCTCTGCCTGACACGGCCTCGATCTTTCCGATTGTTGACGGCCTCGGTTTCTGCACAACCTTCCTATGCAGGGCTCGACGTGTGGCCTACCGTGTCCCTGTCCGTCTCGGTATCTGCCTTACGTGTTGCATCCCGCACCTCGGCTTATAGAAGACGGCACGTAAGAGACCGTGTGAGGCGCAGACCGCGTCCGTCAGAGACAGAGTACATCATTCACAGTCCGACGGTGATCTGTCCTGCATGGCATCAGGTGGGGGTGAAATTTGAAAGAAATTTTGAATTTTTTTCAAAATTTTCGAAAAATCAAAAAACGCTGGAAATTGTCCAAAAAGCGCACAAAACCAAAAAATTTTGAAAAATTCCACTTTCAAATTTTTTTCAAAATTTTCAAAAAAATTTTGGTTTTGTGCGCTTTTCAGACAATTTCCAGCGTTTTTTGATTTTTCGAAGATTTTCAAAATTTTGAAAAAATTTTCAAAGCTCTCACCAAGAGATGCATGCCTACCTCGGCGAATGCCTCACCCTGTCTCTGCCTGACACGGACTCGATCTTTCCGAATGTTGACGGCCTTGGTTTCTGCACAACCTTCCTATGCAGGGCTCGACGTGTGGCCGACCGTGTCCCTGTCCGTCTCGGTATCTGCCTTACGTGTTGCATCCCGCACCTCGGCTTATAGAAGACGGCACGTAAGAGACCGTGTGAGGCGCAGACCGCGTCCGACAGAGACAGAGTACATCATTCACAGTCCGACGGCGATCTGTCCTGCATGGCATCAGGTGGGGGTGAAATTTGAAAGAAATTTTGAATTTTTTTCAAAATTTTCGAAAAATCAAAAAACGCTGGAAATTGTCGAAAAAGCGCACAAAACCGAAAAAATTTGAAAAATTCCACTTTCAAAATTTTTTCAAAATTTTCAAAAAAAATTTGGTTTTGTGCGCTTTTCAGACAATTTCCAGCGTTTTTCATTTTTCGAAAATTTTCAAAATTTTGAAAAAATTTTCAAAGCTCTCACCAAGAAATGCATGCCTACCTCGGCGAATGCCTCACCCTATCTCTGCCTGACACGGCCTCGATCTTTCCGATTGTTGACGGCCTCGGTTTCTGCACAACCGGCCTATGCAGGGCTCGACGTGTGGCCGACCGTGTCCCTGTCCGTCTCGGTATCTGCCTTACGTGTTTCATCCCGCTCCTCGGCTTATAGAAGACGGCATGTAAGAGACCGTGTGAGGCACAGACGGCGTTCGTCAGAGACACAGTACATCAGACACAGTCCGACGGCGATCTGTCCTGCATGGCATCAGGTGGGGTGAAATTTGAAAGAAATTTTGAATTTTTTTCAAAATTTTCGAAAAATCAAAAAACGCTGGAAATTGTCCAAAAAGCGCACAAAACCAAAAAATTTTGAAAAATTCCACTTTCAAAATTTTTTCAAAATTTTCAAAAAAATTTTGATTTTGTGCGCTTTTCACACAATTTCCAGCGTTTTTTGATTTTTCGAAAAGTTTCAAAATTTTAAAAAAATTTTCAAAGCTCTGACCAAGAGATGCATGCCTACCTCGGCGAATGCCTCACCCTGTCTCTGCCTGACACGGACTCGATCTTTCCGATTATTGACGGCCTCGGTTTCTGCACAACCTTCCTATGCAGGGCTCGACGTGTGGCCGACCGTGTCCCTGTCCGTCTCGGTATCTGACTTACGTGTTGCATCCCGCACCTCGGCTTATAGAAGACGGCACGTAAGAGACCGTGTGAGGCACATACCGCTTTCTTCAGAGACACAGTACATCAGACACAGTCCGACGGCGATCTGTCCTGCATGGCATCAGGTGGGGTGATATTTGAAAGAAATTTTGAATTTTTTTCAAAATTTTCGAAAAATCAAAAAACGCTGGAAATTGTCCTAAAAGCGCACAAAACCAAAAAAATTTGAAAAATTCCACTTTCAAAATTTTTTCAAAATTTTCAAAAAAATTTTGGTTTTGTGCGCTTTTCAGACAATTTCCAGCGTTTTTTGATTTTTCGAAGATTTTTAAAATTTTGAAAATTTAAAAAAATTTTGAAAAAATTTTCAAAGCTCTCACCAAGAGATGCATGCCTACCTCGGCGAATGCCTCACTCTGTCTCTGCCTGACACGGCCTGGATCTTTCCGATTGTTAACTGCCTCGGTTTCTGCACAACCGGCCTATGCAGGGCTCGACGTGTGGCCGACCGTGTCCCTGTCCGTCTCGGTATCTGCCTTACGTGTTGCATCCCGCACCTCGGCTTATAGAAGACGGCACGTAAGAGACCGTGTGAGGCACAGACCGCGTCCGTCAGAGACAGAGTACATCATTCACACTCCGACGGCGATCTGTCCTGCATGGCATCAGGTGGGGGTGAAATTTGAAAGAAATTTTGAATTTTTTTCAAAATTTTCGAAAAATCAAAAAACGCTGGAAATTGTCCAAAAAGCGCACAAAACCAAAAAATTTTGAAAAATTCCACTTTCAAAATTTTTTCAAAATTTTCAAAAAAATTTTGGTTTTGTGCGCTTTTCAGACAATTTCCAGCGTTTTTCATTTTTCGAAAATTTTCAAAATTTTGAAAAAATTTTCAAAGCTCTCACAAAGAGATGCATGCCTACCTCGGCGAATGCCTCACCCTGTCTCTGCCTGACACGGACTCGATCTTTCCGATTGTTGACGGCCTCGGTTTCTGCACAACCTTCCTATGCAGGGCTCGACGTGTGGCCGACCGTGTCCCTGTCCGTCTCGGTATCTGCCTTACGTGTTGCATCCCGCACCTCGGCTTATAGAAGACGGCACGTAAGAGACCGTGTGAGGCACAGACCGCTTTCTTCAGAGACACAGTACATCAGACACAGTCCGACGGCGATCTGTCCTGCAAGGCATCAGGTGGGGTGAAATTTGAAAGAAATTTTGAATTTTTTCAAAATTTTCGAAAAATCAAAAAACGCTGGAAATTGTCCAAAAGGCGCACAAAAATAAGAAATTTTGAAAAATTCCACATTCAAAATTTTTTCAAAATTTTCAAAAAAATTTTGGTTTTGTGCGCTTTTCAGACAATTTCCAGCGTTTTTTGATTTTTCGAAAATTTTCGAAATTTTGAAAAAAATTTCAAAGCTCTCACCAAGAGATGCATGCCTACCTCGGCGAATGCCTCACCCTGTCTCTGCCTGACACGGCCTCGATCTTTCCGATTGTTGACGGCCTCGGTTTCTGCACAACCTTCCTATGCAGGGCTCGACGTGTGGCCTACCGTGTCCCTGTCCGTCTCGGTATCTGCCTTACGTGTTGCATCCCGCACCTCGGCTTATAGAAGACGGCACGTAAGAGACCGTGTGAGGCGCAGACCGCGTCCGTCAGAGACAGAGTACATCATTCACAGTCCGACGGTGATCTGTCCTGCATGGCATCAGGTGGGGGTGAAATTTGAAAGAAATTTTGAATTTTTTTCAAAATTTTCGAAAAATCAAAAAACGCTGGAAATTGTCCAAAAAGCGCACAAAACCGAAAAAATTTGAAAAATTCCACTTTCAAAATTTTTTCAAAATTTTCAAAAAAATTTTGGTTTTGTGCGCTTTTCAGACAATTTCCAGCGTTTTTTGATTTTGCGAAGATTTTCAAAATTTTGAAAAAATTTTCAAAGCTCTCACCAAGAGATGCATGCCTACCTCGGCGAATGCCTCACCCTGTCTCTGCCTGACACGAACTCGATCTTTCCGATTGTTGACGGCCTCGGTTTCTGCACAACCGGCCTATGCAGGGCTCGACGTGTGGCCGACCGTGTCCCTGTCCGTCTCGGTATCTGCCTTACGTGTTGCATCCCGCACCTCGGCTTATAGAAGACGGCACGTAAGAGACCGTGTGAGGCACAGACCGCTTTCTTCAGAGACACAGTACATCAGACACAGTCCGACGGCGATCTGTCCTGCATGGCATCAGGTGGGGGTGAAATTTGAAAGAAATTTTGAATTTTTTTCTAAATTTTCGAAAAATGAAAAAACGCTGGAAATTGTCCAAAAAGCGCCCAAAACCAAAAAATTTTGAATAATTCCACATTCAAAATTTTTTCAAAATTTTCAAAAAAATTTTGGTTTTGTGCGCTTTTCAGACAATTTCCAGCGTTTTTTGATTTTTCGAAAATTTTCAAAATTTTGAAAAAATTTTCAAAGCTCTCACCAAGAGATGCATGCCTACCTCGGCGAATGCCTCACCCTGTCTCTGCCTGACACGGCCTCGATCTTTCCGATTGTTAACTGCCTCGGTTTCTGCACAACCGGCCTATGCAGGGCTCGACGTGTGGCCGACCGTGTCCCTGTCCGTCTCGGTATCTGCCTTACGTGTTGCATCCCGCACCTCGGCTTATAGAAGACGGCACGTAAGAGACCGTGTGAGGCACAGACGGCGTTCGTCAGAGACACAGTACATCAGACACAGTCCGACGGCGATCTGTCCTGCATGGCATCAGGTGGGGTGAAATTTGAAAGAAATTTTGAATTTTTTTCAAAATTTTCGAAATATCAAAAAACGCTGGAAATTGTCCAAAAAGCGCACAAAACCAAAAAATTTTGAAAAATTCCACTTTCAAATTTTTTTCAAAATTTTCAAAAAAAATTTGGTTTTGTGCGCTTTTCAGACAATTTCCAGCGTTTTTTGATTTTTCGAAAATTTCCAAAATTTTGAAAAAATTTTCAAAGCTCTCACCAAGAGATGCATGCCTACCTCGGCGAATGCCTCACCCTGTCTCTGCCTGACACGGCCTCGATCTTTCCGATTGTTGACGGCCTCGGTTTCTGCACAACCTCCCTATGCAGAGCTCGACGTGTGGCCGACCGTGTCCCTGTCCGTCTCGGTATCTGCCTTACGTGTTGCATCCCGCACCTCGGCTTATAGAAGACGGCACGTAAGAGACCGTGTGAGGCACATACCGCTTTCTTCAGAGACACAGTACATCAGACACAGTCCGACGGCGATCTGTCCTGCATGGCATCAGGTGGGGTGATATTTGAAAGAAATTTTGAATTTTTTTCAAAATTTTCGAAAAATCAAAAAACGCTGGAAATTGTCCTAAAAGCGCACAAAACCAAAAAATTTTGAAAAATTCCACTTTCAAAATTTTTTCAAAATTTTCAAAAAAATTTTGGTTTTGTGCGCTTTTCAGACAATTTCCAGCGTTTTTTGATTTTTCGAAGATTTTCAAAATTTTGAAAAAATTTTCAAAGCTCTCACCAAGAGATGCATGCCTACCTCGGCGAATGCCTCACCCTGTCTCTGCCTGACACGGACTCGATCTTTCCGAATGTTGACGGCCTTGGTTTCTGCACAACCTTCCTATGCAGGGCTCGACGTGTGGCCGACCGTGTCCCTGTCCGTCTCGGTATCTGCCTTACGTGTTGCATCCCGCACCTCGGCTTATAGAAGACGGCACGTAAGAGACCGTGTGAGGCACAGACGGCGTTCGTCAGAGACACAGTACATCAGACACAGTCCGACGGCGATCTGTCCTGCATGGCATCAGGTGGGGTGAAATTTGAAAGAAATTTTGAATTTTTTTCAAAATTTTCGAAATATCAAAAAACGCTGGAAATTGTCCAAAAAGCGCACAAAACCAAAAAATTTTGAAAAATTCCACTTTCAAATTTTTTTCAAAATTTTCAAAAAAATTTTGGTTTTGTGCGCTTTTCAGACAATTTCCAGCGTTTTTTGATTTTTCGAAAATTTCCAAAATTTTGAAAAAATTTTCAAAGCTCTCACCAAGAGATGCATGCCTACCTCGGCGAATGCCTCACCCTGTCTCTGCCTGACACGGCCTCGATCTTTCCGATTGTTGACGGCCTCGGTTTCTGCACAACCTCCCTATGCAGAGCTCGACGTGTGGCCGACCGTGTCCCTGTCCGTCTCGGTATCTGCCTTACGTGTTGCATCCCGCACCTCGGCTTATAGAAGACGGCACGTAAGAGACCGTGTGAGGCACATACCGCTTTCTTCAGAGACACAGTACATCAGACACAGTCCGACGGCGATCTGTCCTGCATGGCATCAGGTGGGGTGATATTTGAAAGAAATTTTGAATTTTTTTCAAAATTTTCGAAAAATCAAAAAACGCTGGAAATTGTCCTAAAAGCGCACAAAACCAAAAAATTTTGAAAAATTCCACTTTCAAAATTTTTTCAAAATTTTCAAAAAAATTTTGGTTTTGTGCGCTTTTCAGACAATTTCCAGCGTTTTTTGATTTTTCGAAGATTTTCAAAATTTTGAAAAAATTTTCAAAGCTCTCACCAAGAGATGCATGCCTACCTCGGCGAATGCCTCACCCTGTCTCTGCCTGACACGGACTCGATCTTTCCGAATGTTGACGGCCTTGGTTTCTGCACAACCTTCCTATGCAGGGCTCGACGTGTGGCCGACCGTGTCCCTGTCCGTCTCGGTATCTGCCTTACGTGTTGCATCCCGCACCTCGGCTTATAGAAGACGGCACGTAAGAGACCGTGTGAGGCACAGACGGCGTTCGTCAGAGACACAGTACATCAGACACAGTCCGACGGCGATCTGTCCTGCATGGCATCAGGTGGGGTGAAATTTGAAAGAAATTTTGAATTTTTTTCAAAATTTTCGAAAAATCAAAAAACGCTGGAAATTGTCCAAAAAGCGCACAAAACCGAAAAAATTTGAAAAATTCCACTTTCAAAATTTTTTCAAAATTTTCAAAAAAAATTTGGTTTTGTGCGCTTTTCAGACAATTTCCAGCGTTTTTCATTTTTCGAAAATTTTCAAAATTTTGAAAAAATTTTCAAAGCTCTCACCAAGAGATGCATGCCTACCTCGGCGAATGCCTCACCCTATCTCTGCCTGACACGGCCTCGATCTTTCCGATTGTTGACGGCCTCGGTTTCTGCACAACCTTCCTATGCAGGGCTCGACGTGTGGCCGACCGTGTCCCTGTCCGTCTCGGTATCTGCCTTACGTGTTGCATCCCGCACCTAGGCTTATAGAAGACGGCACGTAAGAGACCGTGTGAGGCACAGACGGCGTTCGTCAGAGACACAGTACATCAGACACAGTCCGACGGCGATCTGTCCTGCATGGCATCAGGTGGGGTGAAATTTGAAAGAAATTTTGAATTTTTTTCAAAATTTTCGAAAAATCAAAAAACGCTGGAAATTGTCCAAAAAGCGCACAAAACCAAAAAATTTTGAAAAATTCAACTTTCAAAATTTTCAAAAAAATTTTGGTTTTGTGCGCTTTTCAGACAATTTCCAGCGTTTTTTGATTTTTCGAAAATTTTCAAAATTTTGATAAAATTTTCAAAGCTCTCACCAAGAGATGCATGCCTACCTCGGCGAATGCCTCACCCTGTCTCTGCCTGACACGGCCTCGATCTTTCCGATTGTTGACGGCCTCGGTTTCTGCACAACCTTCCTTAGCAGGGCTCGACGTGTGGCCGACCGTGTCCCTGTCCGTCTCGGTATCTGCCTTACGTGTTGCATCCCGCACCTCGGCTTATAGAAGACGGCACGTAAGAGACCGTGTGAGGCACAGACCGCTTTCTTCAGAGACACAGTACATCAGACACAGTCCGACGGCGATCTGTCCTGCAAGGCATCAGGTGGGGTGAAATTTGAAAGAAATTTTGAATTTTTTCAAAATTTTCGAAAAATCAAAAAACGCTGGAAATTGTCCAAAAGGCGCACAAAAATAAGAAATTTTGAAAAATTCCACATTCAAAATTTTTTCAAAATTTTCAAAAAAATTTTGGTTTTGTGCGCTTTTCAGACAATTTCCAGCGTTTTTTGATTTTTCGAAAATTTTCGAAATTTTGAAAAAAATTTCAAAGCTCTCACCAAGAGATGCATGCCTACCTCGGCGAATGCCTCACCCTGTCTCTGCCTGACACGGCCTCGATCTTTCCGATTGTTGACGGCCTCGGTTTCTGCACAACCTTCCTATGCAGGGCTCGACGTGTGGCCTACCGTGTCCCTGTCCGTCTCGGTATCTGCCTTACGTGTTGCATCCCGCACCTCGGCTTATAGAAGACGGCACGTAAGAGACCGTGTGAGGCGCAGACCGCGTCCGTCAGAGACAGAGTACATCATTCACAGTCCGACGGTGATCTGTCCTGCATGGCATCAGGTGGGGGTGAAATTTGAAAGAAATTTTGAATTTTTTTCAAAATTTTCGAAAAATCAAAAAACGCTGGAAATTGTCCAAAAAGCGCACAAAACCGAAAAAATTTGAAAAATTCCACTTTCAAAATTTTTTCAAAATTTTCAAAAAAATTTTGGTTTTGTGCGCTTTTCAGACAATTTCCAGCGTTTTTTGATTTTGCGAAGATTTTCAAAATTTTGAAAAAATTTTCAAAGCTCTCACCAAAAGATGCATGCCTACCTCGGCGAATGCCTCACCCTGTCTCTGCCTGACACGAACTCGATCTTTCCGAATGTTGACGGCCTCGGTTTCTGCACAACCGGCCTATGCAGGGCTCGACGTGTGGCCGACCGTGTCCCTGTCCGTCTTGGTATCTGCCTTACGTGTTGCATCCCGCACCTCGGCTTATAGAAGACGGCACGTAAGAGACCGTGTGAGGCACAGACCGCTTTCTTCAGAGACACAGTACATCAGACACAGTCCGACGGCGATCTGTCCTGCATGGCATCAGGTGGGGGTGAAATTTGAAAGAAATTTTGAATTTTTTTCTAAATTTTCGAAAAATGAAAAAACGCTGGAAATTGTCCAAAAAGCGCCCAAAACCAAAAAATTTTGAATAATTCCACATTCAAAATTTTTTCAAAATTTTCAAAAAAATTTTGGTTTTGTGCGCTTTTCAGACAATTTCCAGCGTTTTTTGATTTTTCGAAAATTTTCAAAATTTTGAAAAAATTTTCAAAGCTCTCACCAAGAGATGCATGCCTACCTCGGCGAATGCCTCACCCTGTCTCTGCCTGACACGGCCTCGATCTTTCCGATTGTTAACTGCCTCGGTTTCTGCACAACCGGCCTATGCAGGGCTCGACGTGTGGCCGACCGTGTCCCTGTCCGTCTCGGTATCTGCCTTACGTGTTGCATCCCGCACCTCGGCTTATAGAAGACGGCACGTAAGAGACCGTGTGAAGCACAGACCGCGTCCGTCAGAGACAGAGTACATCATTCACAGTCCGACGGCGATCTGTCCTGCATGGCATCAGGTGGGGGTGAAATTTGAAAGAAGTTTTGAATTTTTTTCAAAATTTTCGAAAAATCAAAAAACGCTGGAAATTGTCCAAAAAGCGCACAAAACCGAAAATTTTTGAAAAATTCCACTTTCAAAATTTTTTCAAAATTTTCAAAAAAATTTTGGTTTTGTGCGCTTTTCAGACAATTTCCAGCGTTTTTCATTTTTCGAAAATTTTCAAAATTTTGAAAAAATTTTCAAAGCTCTCACCAAGAAATGCATGCCTACCTCGGCGAATGCCTCACCCTATCTCTGCCTGACACGGCCTCGATCTTTCCGATTGTTGACGGCCTCGGTTTCTGCACAACCGGCCTATGCAGGGCTCGACGTGTGGCCGACCGTGTCCCTGTCCGTCTCGGTATCTGCCTTACGTGTTTCATCCCGCTCCTCGGCTTATAGAAGACGGCACGTAAGAGACCGTGTGAGGCACAGACGGCGTTCGTCAGAGACACAGTACATCAGACACAGTCCGACGGCGATCTGTCCTGCATGGCATCAGGTGGGGTGAAATTTGAAAGAAATTTTGAATTTTTTTCAAAATTTTCGAAAAATCAAAAAACGCTGGAAATTGTCCAAAAAGCGCACAAAACCAAAAAATTTTGAAAAATTCCACTTTCAAAATTTTTTCAAAATTTTCAAAAAAATTTTGATTTTGTGCGCTTTTCACACAATTTCCAGCGTTTTTTGATTTTTCGAAAAGTTTCAAAATTTTAAAAAAATTTTCAAAGCTCTGACCAAGAGATGCATGCCTACCTCGGCGAATGCCTCACCCTGTCTCTGCCTGACACGGACTCGATCTTTCCGATTATTGACGGCCTCGGTTTCTGCACAACCTTCCTATGCAGGGCTCGACGTGTGGCCGACCGTGTCCCTGTCCGTCTCGGTATCTGCCTTACGTGTTGCATCCCGCACCTCGGCTTATAGAAGACGGCACGTAAGAGACCGTGTGAGGCACATACCGCTTTCTTCAGAGACACAGTACATCAGTCACAGTCCGACGGCGATCTGTCCTGCATGGCATCAGGTGGGGTGATATTTGAAAGAAATTTTGAATTTTTTTCAAAATTTTCGAAAAATCAAAAAACGCTGGAAATTGTCCAAAAAGCGCACAAAACCAACAAATTTTGAAAAATTCCACTTTCAAAATTTTTTCAACTTTTCCAAAAAAATTTGGTTTTTGTGCGCTTTTCAGACAATTTCCAGCGTTTTTTGATTTTTCGAAAATTTTCAAAATTTTGAAAAAATTTTCAAAGCTCTCACCAAGAGATGCATGCCTACCTCGGCGAATGCCTCACCCTGTCTCTGCCTGACACGGACTCGATCTTTCCGATTGTTGACGGCCTCGGTTTCTGCACAACCTTCCTATGCAGGGCTCGACGTGTGGCCGACCGTGTCCCTGTCCGTCTCGGTATCTGCCTTACGTGTTGCATCCCGCACCTCGGCTTATAGAAGACGGCACGTAAGAGACCGTGTGAGGCACAGACCGCGTCCGTCAGAGACAGAGTACATCATTCACACTCCGACGGCGATCTGTCCTGCATGGCATCAGGTGGGGGTGAAATTTGAAAGAAATTTTGAATTTTTTTCAAAATATTCGAAAAATCAAAAAACGCTGGAAATTGTCGAAAAAGCGCACAAAACCGAAAAAATTTGAAAAATTCCACTTTCAAAACTTTTTCAAAATTTTCAAAAACATTTTTGGTTTTGTGCGCTTTTCAGACAATTTCCAGCGTTTTTCATTTTTCGAAAATTTTCAAAATTTTGAAAAAAATTTCAAAGCTCTCACCAAGAGATGCATGCCTACCTCGGCGAATGCCTCACCTGTCTCTGCCTGACACGGCCTCGATCTTTCCGATTGTTGACGGCCTCGGTTTCTGCACAACCTCCCTATGCAGAGCTCGACGTGTGGCCGACCGTGTCCCTGTCCGTCTCGGTATCTGCCTTACGTGTTGCATCCCGCACCTCGGCTTATAGAAGACGGCACGTAAGAGACCGTGTGAGGCACATACCGCTTTCTTCAGAGACACAGTACATCAGACACAGTCCGACGGCGATCTGTCCTGCATGGCATCAGGTGGGGTGATATTTGAAAGAAATTTTGAATTTTTTTCAAAATTTTCGAAAAATCAAAAAACGCTGGAAATTGTCCTAAAAGCGCACAAAACCAAAAAAATTTGAAAAATTCCACTTTCAAAATTTTTTCAAAATTTTCAAAAAAATTTTGGTTTTGTGCGCTTTTCAGACAATTTCCAGCGTTTTTTGATTTTTCGAAGATTTTTAAAATTTTGAAAATTTTGAAAAAATTTTGAAAAAATTTTCAAAGCTCTCACCAAGAGATGCATGCCTACCTCGGCGAATGCCTCACTCTCTCTCTGCCTGACACGGCCTGGATCTTTCCGATTGTTAACTGCCTCGGTTTCTGCACAACCGGCCTATGCAGGGCTCGACGTGTGGCCAACCGTGTCCCTGTCCGTCTCGGTATCTGCCTTACGTGTTGCATCCCGCACCTCGGCTTATAGAAGACGGCACGTAAGAGACCGTGTGAGGCACAGACCGCTTTCTTCAGAGACACAGTACATCAGACACAGTCCGACGGCGATCTGTCCTGCAAGGCATCAGGTGGGGTGAAATTTGAAAGAAATTTTGAATTTTTTCAAAATTTTCGAAAAATCAAAAAACGCTGGAAATTGTCCAAAAGGCGCACAAAAATAAGAAATTTTGAAAAATTCCACATTCAAAATTTTTTCAAAATTTTCAAAAAAATTTTGGTTTTGTGCGCTTTTCAGACAATTTCCAGCGTTTTTTGATTTTTCGAAAATTTTCGAAATTTTGAAAAAAATTTCAAAGCTCTCACCAAGAGATGCATGCCTACCTCGGCGAATGCCTCACCCTGTCTCTGCCTGACACGGCCTCGATCTTTCCGATTGTTGACGGCCTCGGTTTCTGCACAACCTTCCTATGCAGGGCTCGACGTGTGGCCTACCGTGTCCCTGTCCGTCTCGGTATCTGCCTTACGTGTTGCATCCCGCACCTCGGCTTATAGAAGACGGCACGTAAGAGACCGTGTGAGGCGCAGACCGCGTCCGTCAGAGACAGAGTACATCATTCACAGTCCGACGGTGATCTGTCCTGCATGGCATCAGGTGGGGGTGAAATTTGAAAGAAATTTTGAATTTTTTTCAAAATTTTCGAAAAATCAAAAAACGCTGGAAATTGTCCAAAAAGCGCACAAAACCGAAAAAATTTGAAAAATTCCACTTTCAAAATTTTTTCAAAATTTTCAAAAAAATTTTGGTTTTGTGCGCTTTTCAGACAATTTCCAGCGTTTTTTGATTTTGCGAAGATTTTCAAAATTTTGAAAAAATTTTCAAAGCTCTCACCAAGAGATGCATGCCTACCTCGGCGAATGCCTCACCCTGTCTCTGCCTGACACGAACTCGATCTTTCCGATTGTTGACGGCCTCGGTTTCTGCACAACCGGCCTATGCAGGGCTCGACGTGTGGCCGACCGTGTCCCTGTCCGTCTCGGTATCTGCCTTACGTGTTGCATCCCGCACCTCGGCTTATAGAAGACGGCACGTAAGAGACCGTGTGAGGCACAGACCGCTTTCTTCAGAGACACAGTACATCAGACACAGTCCGACGGCGATCTGTCCTGCATGGCATCAGGTGGGGGTGAAATTTGAAAGAAATTTTGAATTTTTTTCTAAATTTTCGAAAAATGAAAAAACGCTGGAAATTGTCCAAGAAGCGCCCAAAACCAAAAATTTTGAAAAATTCCACTTTCAAATTTTTTTCAAAATTTTCAAAAAAATTTTGGTTTTGTGCGCTTTTCAGACAATTTCCAGCGTTTTTTGGTTTTTCGAAAATTTCCAAAATTTTGAAAAAATTTTCAAAGCTCTCACCAAGAGATGCATGAGTACCTCGGCGAATGCCTCACCCTGTCTCTGCCTGACACGGCCTCGATCTTTCCGATTGTTGACGGCCTCGGTTTCTGCACAACCTTCCTATGCAGGGCTCGACGTGTGGCCGACCGTGTCCCTGTCCGTCTCGGTATCTGCCTTACGTGTTGCATCCCGCACCGCGGCTTATAGAAGACGGCACGTAAGAGACCGTGTGAGGCACAGACCGCGTCCGTCAGAGACAGAGTACATCATTCACAGTCCGACGGCGATCTGTCCTGCATGGCATCAGGTGGGGGTGAAATTTGAAAGAAGTTTTGAATTTTTTTCAAAATTTTCGAAAAATCAAAAAACGCTGGAAATTGTCCAAAAAGCGCACAAAACCGAAAAATTTTGAAAAATTCAACTTTCAAAATTTTTTCAAAATTTTCAAAAAAATTTTGGTTTTGTGCGCTTTTCAGACAATTTCCAGCGTTTTTTGATTTTTCGAAAATTTTCAAAATTTTGATAAAATTTTCAAAGCTCTCACCAAGAGATACATGCCTACCTCGGCGAATGCCTCACTCTGTCTCTGCCTGACACGGCCTGGATCTTTCCGATTGTTAACTGCCTCGGTTTCTGCACAACCGGCCTATGCAGGGCTCGACGTGTGGCCGACCGTGTCCCTGTCCGTCTCGGTATCTGCCTTACGTGTTGCATCCCGCACCTCGGCTTATAGAAGACGGCACGTAAGAGACCGTGTGAGGCACAGACCGCGTCCGACAGAGACAGAGTACATCATTCACAGTCCGACGGCGATCTGTCCTGCATGGCATCAGGTGGGGGTGAAATTTGAAAGAAATTTTGAATTTTTTTCAAAATTTTCGAAAAATCAAAAAACGCTGGAAATTGTCGAAAAAGCGCACAAAACCGAAAAAATTTGAAAAATTCCACTTTCAAAATTTTTTCAAAATTTTCAAAAAAAATTTGGTTTTGTGCGCTTTTCAGACAATTTCCAGCGTTTTTCATTTTTCGAAAATTTTCAAAATTTTGAAAAAATTTTCAAAGCTCTCACCAAGAGATGCATGCCTACCTCGGCGAATGCCTCACCCTATCTCTGCCTGACACGGCCTCGATCTTTCCGATTGTTGACGGCCTCGGTTTCTGCACAACCTTCCTATGCAGGGCTCGACGTGTGGCCGACCGTGTCCCTGTCCGTCTCGGTATCTGCCTTACGTGTTGCATCCCGCACATCGGCTTATAGAAGACGGCACGTAAGAGACCGTGTGAGGCACAGACCGCTTTCTTCAGAGACACAGTACATCAGACACAGTCCGACGGCGATCTGTCCTGCATGGCATCAGGTGGGGTGAAATTTGAAAGAAATTTTGAATTTTTTCCAAAATTTTCAAAAAATCAAAAAACGCTGGAAATTGTCCAAAAAGCGCACAAAACCAAAAAATTTTGAAAAATTCCACTTTCAAAATTTTTACAAAATTATCAAAAAATTTTTGGTTTTGTGCGCTTTTCAGACAATTTCCAGCGATTTTTGATTTTTCGAAAATTTTCAAAATTTTGAAAAAATGTCAAAGCTCTCACCAAGAGATGCATGCCTACCTCGGCGAATGCCTCACCCTGTCTCTGCGTGACACGGCCTCGATCTTTCCGATTGTTGACGGCCTCGGTTTCTGCACAACCTTCCTATGCAGGGCTCGACGTGTGGCCGACCGTGTCCCTGTCCGTCTCGGTATCTGCCTTACGTGTTGCATCCCGCACCTAGGCTTATAGAAGACGGCACGTAAGAGACCGTGTGAGGCACAGACGGCGTTCGTCAGAGACACAGTACATCAGACACAGTCCGACGGCGATCTGTCCTGCATGGCATCAGGTGGGGTGAAATTTGAAAGAAATTTTGAATTTTTTTCAAAATTTTCGAAAAATCAAAAAACGCTGGAAATTGTCCAAAAAGCGCACAAAACCAAAAAATTTTGAAAAATTCAACTTTCAAAATTTTCAAAAAAATTTTGGTTTTGTGCGCTTTTCAGACAATTTCCAGCGTTTTTTGATTTTTCGAAAATTTTCAAAATTTTGATAAAATTTTCAAAGCTCTCACCAAGAGATGCATGCCTACCTCGGCGAATGCCTCACCCTGTCTCTGCCTGACACGGCCTCGATCTTTCCGATTGTTGACGGCCTCGGTTTCTGCACAACCTTCCTTAGCAGGGCTCGACGTGTGGCCGACCGTGTCCCTGTCCGTCTCGGTATCTGCCTTACGTGTTGCATCCCGCACCTCGGCTTATAGAAGACGGCACGTAAGAGACCGTGTGAGGCACAGACCGCGTCCGTCAGAGACAGAGTACATCATTCACAGTCCGACGGCCATCTGTCCTGCATGGCATCAGGTGGGGGTGAAATTTGAAAGAAATTTTGAATTTTTTTCAAAATTTTCGAAAAATAAAAAAATGCTGGAAATTGTCCAAAAAGCGCACAAAACCAAAAAAATTTGAAAAATTCCACTTTCAAAATTTTTTCAAAATTTTCAAAAAAATTTTGGTTTTGTGCGCTTTTCAGACAATTTCCAGCGATTTTTGATTTTTCGAAAATTTTCAAAATTTTGAAAAAAATGTCAAAGCTCTCACCAAGAGATGCATGCCTACCTCGTCGAATGCCTCACCCTGTCTCTGCGTGACACGGCCTCGATCTTTCCGATTGTTGACGGCCTCGGTTTCTGCACAACCTTCCTATGCAGGGCTCGACGTGTGGCCGACCGTGTCCCTGTCCGTCTCGGTATCTGCCTTACGTGTTGCATCCCGCACCTCGGCTTATAGAAGACGGCACGTAAGAGACCGTGTGAGGCACAGACGGCGTTCGTCAGAGACACAGTACATCAGACACAGTCCGACGGCGATCTGTCCTGCATGGCATCAGGTGGGGTGAAATTTGAAAGAAATTTTGAATTTTTTTCAAAATTTTCGAAAAATCAAAAAACGCTGGAAATTGTCCAAAAAGCGCACAAAACCAAAAATTTTTGAAAAATTCCACTTTCAAAACTTTTTCAAAATTTTCAAAAAAATTTTGGTTTTGTGCGCTTTTCAGACAATTTCCAGCGTTTTTTGATTTTTCGAAAATTTTCAAAATTTTGAAAAAATTTTCAAAGCTCTCACCAAGAGATGCATGCCTACCTCGGCGAATGCCTCACCCTGTCTCTGCCTGACACGGCCTCGATCTTTCCGATTGTTGACGGCCTCGGTTTCTGCACAACCTTCCTATGCAGGGCTCGACGTGTGGCCGACCGTGTCCCTGTCCGTCTCGGTATCTGCCTTACGTGTTGCATCCCGCACCTCGGCTTATAGAAGACGGCACGTAAGAGACCGTGTGAGGCACAGACCGCTTTCTTCAGAGACACAGTACATCAGACACAGTCCGACGGCGATCTGTCCTGCAAGGCATCAGGTGGGGTGAAATTTGAAAGAAATTTTGAATTTTTTCAAAATTTTCGAAAAATCAAAAAACGCTGGAAATTGTCCAAAAGGCGCACAAAACCAAGAAATTTTGAAAAATTCCACATTCAAAATTTTTTCAAAATTTTCAAAAAAATTTTGGTTTTGTGCGCTTTTCAGACAATTTCCAGCGTTTTTTGATTTTACGAAGATTTTTAAAATTTTGAAAATTTTGAAAAAATTTTGAAAAAAATTTCAAAGCTCTCACCAAGAGATGCATGCCTACCTCGGCGAATGCCTCACCCTGTCTCTGCCTGACACGGCCTCGATCTTTCCGATTGTTAACTGCCTCGGTTTCTGCACAACCGGCCCATGCAGGGCTCGACGTGTGGCCAACCATGTCCCTGTCCGTCTCGGTATCCGCCTTACGTGTAGCATCCCGCACCTCGGCTTATAGAAGACGGCACGTAAGAGACCGTGTGAGGCACAGACCGCGTCCGTCAGAGACAGAGTACATCATTCACAGTCCGACGGCGATCTGTCCTGCATGGCATCAGGTGGGGGTGAAATTTGAAAGAAATTTTGAATTTTTTTCAAAATTTTCGAAAAATCAAAAAACGCTGGAAATTGTCGAAAAAGTGCACAAAACCGAAAAAATTTGAAAAATTCCACTTTCAAAATTTTTTCAAAATTTTCAAAAAAAAATCGGTTTTGTGCGCTTTTCAGACAATTTCCAGCGTTTTTCATTTTTCGAAAATTTTCAAAATTTTGAAAAAAATTTCAAAGCTCTCACCAAGAGATGCATGCCTACCTCGGCGAATGCCTCACCCTGTCTCTGCCTGACACGGACTCGATCTTTCCGATTGTTGACGGCCTCGGTTTCTGCACAACCGGCCTATGCAGGGCTCGACGTGTGGCCGACCGTGTCCCTGTCCGTCTCGGTATCTGCCTTACGTGTTGCATCCCGCACCTCGGCTTATAGAAGACGGCACGTAAGAGACCGTGTGAGGCACAGACCGCTTTCTTCAGAGACACAGTACATCAGACACAGTCCGACGGCGATCTGTCCTGCATGGCATCAGGTGGGGGTGAAATTTGAAAGAAATTTTGAATTCTTTTCTAAATTTTCGAAAAATGAAAAAACGCTGGAAATTGTCCAAAAAGCGCACAAAACCAAAAAATTTTGAAAAATTCCACTTTCAATATTTTTTCAAAATTTTCAAAAAATTTTTGGTTCTGTACGCTTTTCAGACAATTTCCAGCGTTTTTTGATTTTTCGAAAATTTTCAAAATTTTGAAAAAAATTTCAAAGCTCTCACCAAGAGATGCATGCCTACCTCGGCGAATGCCTCACCCTGTCTCTGCCTGACACGGCCTCGATCTTTCCGATTGTTGACGGCCTCGGTTTCTGCACAACCTTCCTATGCAGGGCTCGACGTGTGGCCTACCGTGTCCCTGTCCGTCTCGGTATCTGCCTTACGTGTTGCATCCCGCACCTCGGCTTATAGAAGACGGCACGTAAGAGACCGTGTGAGGCACAGACCGCTTTCTTCAGAGACACAGTACATCAGACACAGTCCGACGGCGATCTGTCCTGCATGGCATCAGGTGGGGGTGAAATTTGAAAGAAATTTTGAATTCTTTTCTAAATTTTCGAAAAATGAAAAAACGCTGGAAATTGTCCAAAAAGCGCACAAAACCAAAAAATTTTGAAAAATTCCACTTTCAATATTTTTTCAAAATTTTCAAAAAAATTTTGGTTCTGTACGCTTTTCAGACAATTTCCAGCGTTTTTTGATTTTTCGAAAATTTTCAAAATTTTGAAAAAAATTTCAAAGCTCTCACCAAGAGATGCATGCCGACCTCGGCGAATGCCTCACCCTGTCTCTGCCTGACACGGCCTCGATCTTTCCGATTGTTGACGGCCTCGGTTTCTGCACAACCTTCCTATGCAGGGCTCGACGTGTGGCCTACCGTGTCCCTGTCCGTCTCGGTATCTGCCTTACGTGTTGCATCCCGCACCTCGGCTTATAGAAGACGGCACGTAAGAGACCGTGTGTGGCGCAGACCGCGTCCGTCAGAGACAGAGTACATCATTCACAGTCCGACGGTGATCTGTCCTGCATGGCATCAGGTGGGGGTGAAATTTGAAAGAAATTTTGAATTTTTTTCAAAATTTTCGAAAAATCAAAAAACGCTGGAAATTGTCCAAAAAGCGCACAAAACCGAAAAAATTTGAAAAATTCCACTTTCAAAATTTTTTCAAAATTTTCAAAAAAATTTTGGTTTTGTGCGCTTTTCAGACAATTTCCAGCGTTTTTTGATTTTTCGAAGATTTTCAAAATTTTGAAAAAATTTTCAAAGCTCTCACCAAGAGATGCATGCCTACCTCGGCGAATGCCTCATCCTGTCTCTGCCTGACACGGCCTCGATCTTTCCGATTGTTGACGGCCTCGGTTTCTGCACAACCTTCCTATGCAGGGCTCGACGTGTGGCCGACCGTGTCCCTGTCCGTCTCGGTATCTGCCTTACGTGTTGCATCCCGCACCTCGGCTTATAGAAGACGGCACGTAAGAGATCGTGTGAGGCACAGACCGCGTCCGTCAGAGACAGAGTACATCATTCACAGTCCGACGGCGATCTGTCCTGCATGGCATCAGGTGGGGGTGAAATTTGAAAGAAGTTTTGAATTTTTTTCAATATTTTCGAAAAATCAAAAAACGCTGGAAATTGTCCAAAAAGCGCACAAAACCGAAAAATTTTGAAAAATTCCACTTTCAAAATTTTCAAAAAAATTTTGGTTTTGTGCGCTTTTCAGACAATTTCCAGCGTTTTTCATTTTTCGAAAATTTTCAAAATTTTGAAAAAATTTTCAAAGCTCTCACCAAGAGATGCATGCCTACCTCGGCGAATGCCTCACCCTGTCTCTGCCTGACACGGACTCGATCTTTCCGAATGTTGACGGCCTTGGTTTCTGCACAACCTTCCTATGCAGGGCTCGACGTGTGGCCGACCGTGTCCCTGTCCGTCTCGGTATCTGCCTTACGTGTTGCATCCTGCACCTCGGCTTATAGAAGACGGCACGAAAGAGACCGTGTGAGGCACAGACCGCTTTCTTCAGAGACACAGTACATCAGACACAGTCCGACGGCGATCTGTCCTGCATGGCATCAGGTGGGGTGAAATTTGAAAGAAATTTTGAATTTTTTTCAAAATTTTCGAAAAATCGAAAAACGCTGGAAATTGTCCAAAAAGCGCACAAAACCAAAAAATTTTGAAAAATTCCACTTTCAAAATTTTTTCAAAATTTTCAAAAGAAATCGGTTTTGTGCGCTTTTCAGACAATTTCCAGCGTTTTTCATTTTTCGAAAATTTTCAAAATTTTGAAAAAAATTTCAAAGCTCTCACCAAGAGATGCATGCCTACCTCGGCGAATGCCTCACCCTGTCTCTGCCTGACACGGCCTCGATCTTTCCGATTGTTGACGGCCTCGGTTTCTGCACAACCTTCCTATGCAGGGCTCGACGTGTGGCCGACCGTGTCCCTGTCCGTCTCGGTATCTGCCTTACGTGATGCATCCCGCACCTCGGCTTATAGAAGACGGCACGTAAGAGACCGTGTGAGGCACAGACCGCTTTCTTCAGAGACACAGTACATCAGACACAGTCCGACGGCGATCTGTCCTGCATGGCATCAGGTGGGGGTGAAATTTGAAAGAAATTTTGAATTCTTTTCTAAATTTTCGAAAAATGAAAAAACGCTGGAAATTGTCCAAAAAGCGCACAAAACCGAAAAAATTTGAAAAATTCCACTTTCAATATTTTTTCAAAATTTTCAAAAAAATTTTGGTTCTGTACGCTTTTCAGACAATTTCCAGCGTTTTTTGATTTTTCGAAAATTTTCAAAATTTTGAAAAAAATTTCAAAGCTCTCACCAAGAGATGCATGCCTACCTCGGCGAATGCCTCACCCTGTCTCTGCCTGACACGGCCTCGATCTTTCCGATTGTTGACGGCCTCGGTTTCTGCACAACCTTCCTATGCAGGGCTCGACGTGTGGCCTACCGTGTCCCTGTCCGTCTCGGTATCTGCCTTACGTGTTGCATCCCGCACCTCGGCTTATAGAAGACGGCACGTAAGAGACCGTGTGTGGCGCAGACCGCGTCCGTCAGAGACAGAGTACATCATTCACAGTCCGACGGTGATCTGTCCTGCATGGCATCAGGTGGGGGTGAAATTTGAAAGAAATTTTGAATTTTTTTCAAAATTTTCGAAAAATCAAAAAACGCTGGAAATTGTCCAAAAAGCGCACAAAACCGAAAAAATTTGAAAAATTCCACTTTCAAAATTTTTTCAAAATTTTCAAAAAAATTTTGGTTTTGTGCGCTTTTCAGACAATTTCCAGCGTTTTTTGATTTTTCGAAGATTTTCAAAATTTTGAAAAAATTTTCAAAGCTCTCACCAAGAGATGCATGCCTACCTCGGCGAATGCCTCATCCTGTCTCTGCCTGACACGGCCTCGATCTTTCCGATTGTTGACGGCCTCGGTTTCTGCACAACCTTCCTATGCAGGGCTCGACGTGTGGCCGACCGTGTCCCTGTCCGTCTCGGTATCTGCCTTACGTGTTGCATCCCGCACCTCGGCTTATAGAAGACGGCACGTAAGAGATCGTGTGAGGCACAGACCGCGTCCGTCAGAGACAGAGTACATCATTCACAGTCCGACGGCGATCTGTCCTGCATGGCATCAGGTGGGGGTGAAATTTGAAAGAAGTTTTGAATTTTTTTCAATATTTTCGAAAAATCAAAAAACGCTGGAAATTGTCCAAAAAGCGCACAAAACCGAAAAATTTTGAAAAATTCCACTTTCAAAATTTTCAAAAAAATTTTGGTTTTGTGCGCTTTTCAGACAATTTCCAGCGTTTTTCATTTTTCGAAAATTTTCAAAATTTTGAAAAAATTTTCAAAGCTCTCACCAAGAGATGCATGCCTACCTCGGCGAATGCCTCACCCTGTCTCTGCCTGACACGGACTCGATCTTTCCGAATGTTGACGGCCTTGGTTTCTGCACAACCTTCCTATGCAGGGCTCGACGTGTGGCCGACCGTGTCCCTGTCCGTCTCGGTATCTGCCTTACGTGTTGCATCCTGCACCTCGGCTTATAGAAGACGGCACGAAAGAGACCGTGTGAGGCACAGACCGCTTTCTTCAGAGACACAGTACATCAGACACAGTCCGACGGCGATCTGTCCTGCATGGCATCAGGTGGGGTGAAATTTGAAAGAAATTTTGAATTTTTTTCAAAATTTTCGAAAAATCGAAAAACGCTGGAAATTGTCCAAAAAGCGCACAAAACCAAAAAATTTTGAAAAATTCCACTTTCAAAATTTCTTCAAAATTTTCAAAACTTTTTTGGTTCTGTGCGCTTTTCAGACAATTTCCAGCGTTTTTCATTTTTCGAAAATTTTCAAAATTTTGAAAAAAATTTCAAAGCTCTCACCAAGAGATGCATGCCTACCTCGGCGAATGCCTCACCCTGTCTCTGCCTGACACGGCCTCGATCTTTCCGATTGTTGACGGCCTCGGTTTCTGCACAACCGGCCTATGCAGGGCTCGACGTGTGGCCGACCGTGTCCCTGTCCGTCTCGGTATCTGCCTTACGTGTTGCATCCCGCACCTCGGCTTATAGAAGACGGCACGTAAGAGACCGTGTGAGGCACAGACCGCTTTCTTCAGAGACACAGTACATCAGACACAGTCCGACGGCGATCTGTCCTGCATGGCATCAGGTGGGGGTGAAATTTGAAAGAAATTTTGAATTTTTTTCTAAATTTTCGAAAAATGAAAAAACGCTGGAAATTGTCCAAAAAGCGCACAAAACCAAAAAAATTTGAAAAATTCCACTTTCAATATTTTTTCAAAATTTTCAAAAAATTTTTGGTTCTGTACGCTTTTCAGACAATTTCCAGCGTTTTTTGATTTTTCGAAAATTTTCAAAATTTTGAAAAAATTTTCAAAGCTCTCACCAAGAGATGCATGCCTACCTCGGCGAATGCCTCACCCTGTCTCTGCCTGACACGGCCTCGATCTTTCCGATTGTTAACTGCCTCGGTTTCTGCACAACCGGCCCATGCAGGGCTCGACGTGTGGCCAACCATGTCCCTGTCCGTCTCGGTATCCGCCTTACGTGTAGCATCCCGCACCTCGGCTTATAGAAGACGGCACGTAAGAGACCGTGTGAGGCACAGACCGCGTCCGTCAGAGACAGAGTACATCATTCACAGTCCGACGGCGATCTGTCCTGCATGGCATCAGGTGGGGGTGAAATTTGAAAGAAATTTTGAATTTTTTTCAAAATTTTCGAAAAATCAAAAAACGCTGGAAATTGTCCAAAAAGCGCACAAAACCGAAAAAATTTGAAAAATTCCACTTTCAAAATTTTTTCAAAATTTTCAAAAAAATTTTGGTTTTGTGCGCTTTTCAGACAATTTCCAGCGTTTTTTGATTTTTCGAAGATTTTCAAAATTTTGAAAAAATTTTCAAAGCTCTCACCAAGAGATGCATGCCTACCTCGGCGAATGCCTCACCCTGTCTGCCTGACACGAACTCGATCTTTCCGATTGTTGACGGCCTCGGTTTCTGCACAACCGGCCTATGCAGGGCTCGACGTGTGGCCGACCGTGTCCCTGTCCGTCTCGGTATCTGCCTTACGTGTTGCATCCCGCACCTCGGCTTATAGAAGACGGCACGTAAGAGACCGTGTGAGGCACAGACCGCTTTCTTCAGAGACACAGTACATCAGACACAGTCCGACGGCGATCTGTCCTGCATGGCATCAGGTGGGGGTGAAATTTGAAAGAAATTTTGAATTTTTTTCTAAATTTTCGAAAAATGAAAAAACGCTGGAAATTGTCCAAAAAGCGCCCAAAACCAAAAAAATTTGAAAAATTCCACATTCAAAATTTTCAAAAAAATTTTGGTTTTGTGCGCTTTTCAGACAATTTCCAGCGTTTTTTGATTTTTCGAAAATTTTCAAAATTTTGAAAAAAATTTCAAAGCTCTCACCAAGAGATGCATGCCTACCTCGTCGAATGCCTCACCCTGTCTCTGCCTGACACGGCCTCGATCTTTCCGATTGTTAACTGCCTCGGTTTCTGCACAACCGGCCTATGCAGGGCTCGACGTGTGGCCGACCGTGTCCCTGTCCGTCTCGGTATCTGCCTTACGTGTTGCATCCCGCACCTCGGCTTATAGAAGACGGCACGTAAGAGACCGTGTGAGGCACAGACGGCGTTCGTCAGAGACACAGTACATCAGACACAGTCCGACGGCGATCTGTCCTGCATGGCATCAGGTGGGGTGAAATTTGAAAGAAATTTTGAATTTTTTTCAAAATTTTCGAAAAATCAAAAAACGCTGGAAATTGTCCAAAAAGCGCACAAAACCAAAAAATTTTGAAAAATTCCACTTTCAAATTTTTTTCAAAATTTTCAAAAAAATTTTGGTTTTGTGCGCTTTTCAGACAATTTCCAGCGTTTTTTGATTTTTCGAAAATTTTCAAAATTTTGAAAAAATTTTCAAAGCTCTCACCAAGAGATGCATGCCTACCTCGGCGAATGCCTCACCCTGTCTCTGCCTGACACGGCCTCGATCTTTCCGATTGTTGACGGCCTCGGTTTCTGCACAACCTTCCTATGCAGGGCTCGACGTGTGGCCGACCGTGTCCCTGTCCGTCTCGGTATCTGCCTTACGTGTTGCATCCCGCACCTCGGCTTATAGAAGACGGCACGTAAGAGACCGTGTGAGGCACAGACCGCGTCCGTCAGAGACAGAGTACATCATTCACAGTCCGACGGCGATCTGTCCTGCATGGCATCAGGTGGGGGTGAAATTTGAAAGAAGTTTTGAATTTTTTTCAAAATTTTCGAAAAATCAAAAAACGCTGGAAATTGTCCAAAAAGCGCACAAAACGGAAAAATTTTGGAAAATTCCACTTTCAAAATTTTTTCAAAATTTTCAAAAAAATTTTGGTTTTGTGCGCTTTTCAGACAATTTCCAGCGTTTTTCATTTTTCGAAAATTTTCAAAATTTTGAAAAAATTTTCAAAGCTCTCACCAAGAGATGCATGCCTACCTCGGCGAATGCCTCACCCTGTCTGCCTGACACGGACTCGATCTTTCCGATTGTTGACGGCCTCGGTTTCTGCACAACCTTCCTATGCAGGGCTCGACGTGTGGCTGACCGTGTCCCTGTCCGTCTCGGTATCTGCCTTACGTGTTGCATCCCGCACCTCGGCTTATAGAAGACGGCACGTAAGAGACCGTGTGAGGCACAGACCGCTTTCTTCAGAGACACAGTACATCAGACACAGTCCGACGGCGATCTGTCCTGCATGGCATCAGGTGGGGGTGAAATTTGAAAGAAATTTTGAATTTTTTTCTAAATTTTCGAAAAATGAAAAAACGCTGGAAATTGTCCAAAAAGCGCCCAAAACCAAAAAATTTTGAAAAATTCCACATTCAAAATTTTTTCAAAATTTTCAAAAAAATTTTGGTTTTGTGCGCTTTTCAGACAATTTCCAGCGTTTTTTGATTTTTCGAAAATTTTCAAAATTTTGAAAAAAATTTCAAAGCTCTCACCAAGAGATGCATGCCTACCTCGGCGAATGCCTCACCCTGTCTCTGCCTGACACGGCCTCGATCTTTCCGATTGTTAACTGCCTCGGTTTCTGCACAACCGGCCTATGCAGGGCTCGACGTGTGGCCGACCGTGTCCCTGTCCGTCTCGGTATCTGCCTTACGTGTTGCATCCCGCACCTCGGCTTATAGAAGACGGCACGTAAGAGACCGTGTGAGGCACAGACGGCGTTCGTCAGAGACACAGTACATCAGACACAGTCCGACGGCGATCTGTCCTGCATGGCATCAGGTGGGGTGAAATTTGAAAGAAATTTTGAATTTTTTTCAAAATTTTCGAAAAATCAAAAAACGCTGGAAATTGTCCAAAAAGCGCACAAAACCAAAAAATTTTGAAAAATTCCACTTTCAAATTTTTTTCAAAATTTTCAAAAAAATTTTGGTTTTGTGCGCTTTTCAGACAATTTCCAGCGTTTTTTGATTTTTCGAAAATTTTCAAAATTTTGAAAAAATTTTCAAAGCTCTCACCAAGAGATGCATGCCTACCTCGGCGAATGCCTCACCCTGTCTCTGCCTGACACGGCCTCGATCTTTCCGATTGTTGACGGCCTCGGTTTCTGCACAACCTTCCTATGCAGGGCTCGACGTGTGGCCGACCGTGTCCCTGTCCGTCTCGGTATCTGCCTTACGTGTTGCATCCCGCACCTCGGCTTATAGAAGACGGCACGTAAGAGACCGTGTGAGGCACAGACCGCGTCCGTCAGAGACAGAGTACATCATTCACAGTCCGACGGCGATCTGTCCTGCATGGCATCAGGTGGGGGTGAAATTTGAAAGAAGTTTTGAATTTTTTTCAAAATTTTCGAAAAATCAAAAAACGCTGGAAATTGTCCAAAAAGCGCACAAAACGGAAAAATTTTGAAAAATTCCACTTTCAAAATTTTTTCAAAATTTTCAAAAAAATTTTGGTTTTGTGCGCTTTTCAGACAATTTCCAGCGTTTTTCATTTTTCGAAAATTTTCAAAATTTTGAAAAAATTTTCAAAGCTCTCACCAAGAGATGCATGCCTACCTCGGCGAATGCCTCACCCTGTCTCTGCCTGACACGGACTCGATCTTTCCGATTGTTGACGGCCTCGGTTTCTGCACAACCTTCCTATGCAGGGCTCGACGTGTGGCTGACCGTGTCCCTGTCCGTCTCGGTATCTGCCTTACGTGTTGCATCCCGCACCTCGGCTTATAGAAGACGGCACGTAAGAGACCGTGTGAGGCACAGACCGCTTTCTTCAGAGACACAGTACATCAGACACAGTCCGACGGCGATCTGTCCTGCATGGCATCAGGTGGGGGTGAAATTTGAAAGAAATTTTGAATTTTTTTCTAAATTTTCGAAAAATGAAAAAACGCTGGAAATTGTCCAAAAAGCGCCCAAAACCAAAAAATTTTGAAAAATTCCACATTCAAAATTTTTTCAAAATTTTCAAAAAAATTTTGGTTTTGTGCGCTTTTCAGACAATTTCCAGCATTTTTTGATTTTTCGAAAATTTTCAAAATTTTGAAAAAAATTTCAAAGCTCTCACCAAGAGATGCATGCCTACCTCGGCGAATGCCTCACCCTGTCTCTGCCTGACACGGCCTCGATCTTTCCGATTGTTAACTGCCTCGGTTTCTGCACAACCGGCCTATGCAGGGCTCGACGTGTGGCCGACCGTGTCCCTGTCCGTCTCGGTATCTGCCTTACGTGTTGCATCCCGCACCTCGGCTTATAGAAGACGGCACGTAAGAGACCGTGTGAGGCACAGACGGCGTTCGTCAGAGACACAGTACATCAGACACAGTCCGACGGCGATCTGTCCTGCATGGCATCAGGTGGGGTGAAATTTGAAAGAAATTTTGAATTTTTTTCAAAATTTTCGAAAAATCAAAAAACGCTGGAAATTGTCCAAAAAGCGCACAAAACCAAAAAATTTTGAAAAATTCCACTTTCAAATTTTTTTCAAAATTTTCAAAAAAATTTTGGTTTTGTGCGCTTTTCAGACAATTTCCAGCGTTTTTTGATTTTTCGAAAATTTTCAAAATTTTGAAAAAATTTTCAAAGCTCTCACCAAGAGATGCATGCCTACCTCGGCGAATGCCTCACCCTGTCTCTGCCTGACACGGCCTCGATCTTTCCGATTGTTGACGGCCTCGGTTTCTGCACAACCTTCCTATGCAGGGCTCGACGTGTGGCCGACCGTGTCCCTGTCCGTCTCGGTATCTGCCTTACGTGTTGCATCCCGCACCTCGGCTTATAGAAGACGGCACGTAAGAGACCGTGTGAGGCACAGACCGCGTCCGTCAGAGACAGAGTACATCATTCACAGTCCGACGGCGATCTGTCCTGCATGGCATCAGGTGGGGGTGAAATTTGAAAGAAGTTTTGAATTTTTTTCAAAATTTTCGAAAAATCAAAAAACGCTGGAAATTGTCCAAAAAGCGCACAAAACGGAAAAATTTTGAAAAATTCCACTTTCAAAATTTTTTCAAAATTTTCAAAAAAATTTTGGTTTTGTGCGCTTTTCAGACAATTTCCAGCGTTTTTCATTTTTCGAAAATTTTCAAAATTTTGAAAAAATTTTCAAAGCTCTCACCAAGAGATGCATGCCTACCTCGGCGAATGCCTCACCCTGTCTCTGCCTGACACGGACTCGATCTTTCCGATTGTTGACGGCCTCGGTTTCTGCACAACCTTCCTATGCAGGGCTCGACGTGTGGCTGACCGTGTCCCTGTCCGTCTCGGTATCTGCCTTACGTGTTGCATCCCGCACCTCGGCTTATAGAAGACGGCACGTAAGAGACCGTGTGAGGCACAGACCGCTTTCTTCAGAGACACAGTACATCAGACACAGTCCGACGGCGATCTGTCCTGCATGGCATCAGGTGGGGGTGAAATTTGAAAGAAATTTTGAATTTTTTTCTAAATTTTCGAAAAATGAAAAAACGCTGGAAATTGTCCAAAAAGCGCCCAAAACCAAAAAAATTTGAAAAATTCCACATTCAAAATTTTTTCAAAATTTTCAAAAAAATTTTGGTTTTGTGCGCTTTTCAGACAATTTCCAGCGTTTTTTGATTTTTCGAAAATTTTCAAAATTTTGAAAAAAATTTCAAAGCTCTCACCAAGAGATGCATGCCTACCTCGGCGAATGCCTCACCCTGTCTCTGCCTGACACGGCCTCGTTCTTTCCGATTGTTAACTGCCTCGGTTTCTGCACAACCGGCCTATGCAGGGCTCGACGTGTGGCCGACCGTGTCCCTGTCCGTCTCGGTATCTGCCTTACGTGTTGCATCCCGCACCTCGGCTTATAGAAGACGGCACGTAAGAGACCGTGTGAGGCACAGACGGCGTTCGTCAGAGACACAGTACATCAGACACAGTCCGACGGCGATCTGTCCTGCATGGCATCAGGTGGGGTGAAATTTGAAAGAAATTTTGAATTTTTTTCAAAATTTTCGAAAAATCAAAAAACGCTGGAAATTGTCCAAAAAGCGCACAAAACCAAAAAATTTTGAAAAATTCCACTTTCAAATTTTTTTCAAAATTTTCAAAAAAATTTTGGTTTTGTGCGCTTTTCAGACAATTTCCAGCGTTTTTTGATTTTTCGAAAATTTTCAAAATTTTGAAAAAATTTTCAAAGCTCTCACCAAGAGATGCATGCCTACCTCGGCGAATGCCTCACCCTGTCTCTGCCTGACACGGCCTCGATCTTTCCGATTGTTGACGGCCTCGGTTTCTGCACAACCTTCCTATGCAGGGCTCGACGTGTGGCCGACCGTGTCCCTGTCCGTCTCGGTATCTGCCTTACGTGTTGCATCCCGCACCTCGGCTTATAGAAGACGGCACGTAAGAGACCGTGTGAGGCACAGACGGCGTTCGTCAGAGACACAGTACATCAGACACAGTCCGACGGCGATCTGTCCTGCATGGCATCAGGTGGGGTGAAATTTGAAAGAAATTTTGAATTTTTTTCAAAATTTTCGAAAAATCAAAAAACGCTGGAAATTGTCCAAAAAGCGCACAAAACCAAAAAATTTTGAAAAATTCCACTTTCAAAACTTTTTCAAAATTTTCAAAAAAAATTTGGTTTTGTGCGCTTTTCAGACAATTTCCAGCGTTTTTTGATTTTTCGAAAATTTTCAAAATTTTGAAAAAATTTTCAAAGCTCTCACCAAGAGATGCATGCCTACCTCGGCGAATGCCTCACCCTGTCTCTGCCTGACACGGCCTCGATCTTTCCGATTGTTGACGGCCTCGGTTTCTGCACAACCTTCCTATGCAGGGCTCGACGTGTGGCCGACCGTGTCCCTGTCCGTCTCGGTATCTGCCTTACGTGTTGCATCCCGCACCTCGGCTTATAGAAGACGGCACGTAAGAGACCGTGTGAGGCACAGACCGCTTTCTTCAGAGACACAGTACATCAGACACAGTCCGACGGCGATCTGTCCTGCAAGGCATCAGGTGGGGTGAAATTTGAAAGAAATTTTGAATTTTTTCAAAATTTTCGAAAAATCAAAAAACGCTGGAAATTGTCCAAAAGGCGCACAAAACCAAGAAATTTTGAAAAATTCCACATTCAAAATTTTTTCAAAATTTTCAAAAAAATTTTGGTTTTGTGCGCTTTTCAGACAATTTCCAGCGTTTTTTGATTTTACGAAGATTTTTAAAATTTTGAAAATTTTGAAAAAATTTTGAAAAAAATTTCAAAGCTCTCACCAAGAGATGCATGCCTACCTCGGCGAATGCCTCACCCTGTCTCTGCCTGACACGGCCTCGATCTTTCCGATTGTTAACTGCCTCGGTTTCTGCACAACCGGCCCATGCAGGGCTCGACGTGTGGCCAACCATGTCCCTGTCCGTCTCGGTATCCGCCTTACGTGTAGCATCCCGCACCTCGGCTTATAGAAGACGGCACGTAAGAGACCGTGTGAGGCACAGACCGCGTCCGTCAGAGACAGAGTACATCATTCACAGTCCGACGGCGATCTGTCCTGCATGGCATCAGGTGGGGGTGAAATTTGAAAGAAATTTTGAATTTTTTTCAAAATTTTCGAAAAATCAAAAAACGCTGGAAATTGTCGAAAAAGTGCACAAAACCGAAAAAATTTGAAAAATTCCACTTTCAAAATTTTTTCAAAATTTTCAAAAAAAAATCGGTTTTGTGCGCTTTTCAGACAATTTCCAGCGTTTTTCATTTTTCGAAAATTTTCAAAATTTTGAAAAAAATTTCAAAGCTCTCACCAAGAGATGCATGCCTACCTCGGCGAATGCCTCACCCTGTCTCTGCCTGACACGGACTCGATCTTTCCGATTGTTGACGGCCTCGGTTTCTGCACAACCGGCCTATGCAGGGCTCGACGTGTGGCCGACCGTGTCCCTGTCCGTCTCGGTATCTGCCTTACGTGTTGCATCCCGCACCTCGGCTTATAGAAGACGGCACGTAAGAGACCGTGTGAGGCACAGACCGCTTTCTTCAGAGACACAGTACATCAGACACAGTCCGACGGCGATCTGTCCTGCATGGCATCAGGTGGGGGTGAAATTTGAAAGAAATTTTGAATTTTTTTCTAAATTTTCGAAAAATGAAAAAACGCTGGAAATTGTCCAAAAAGCGCACAAAACCAAAAAAATTTGAAAAATTCCACTTTCAATATTTTTTCAAAATTTTCAAAAAAATTTTGGTTCTGTACGCTTTTCAGACAATTTCCAGCGTTTTTTGATTTTTCGAAAATTTTCAAAATTTTGAAAAAATTTTCAAAGCTCTCACCAAGAGATGCATGCCTACCTCGGCGAATGCCTCACCCTGTCTCTGCCTGACACGGCCTCGATCTTTCCGATTGTTAACTGCCTCGGTTTCTGCACAACCGGCCCATGCAGGGCTCGACGTGTGGCCAACCATGTCCCTGTCCGTCTCGGTATCCGCCTTACGTGTAGCATCCCGCAAATCGGCTTATAGAAGACGGCACGTAAGAGACCGTGTGAGGCACAGACCGCGTCCGTCAGAGACAGAGTACATCATTCACAGTCCGACGGCGATCTGTCCTGCATGGCATCAGGTGGGGGTGAAATTTGAAAGAAATTTTGAATTTTTTTCAAAATTTTCGAAAAATCAAAAAACGCTGGAAATTGTCGAAAAAGTGCACAAAACCGAAAAAATTTGAAAAATTCCACTTTCAAAATTTTTTCAAAATTTTCAAAAAAAATCGGTTTTGTGCGCTTTTCAGACAATTTCCAGCGTTTTTCATTTTTCGAAAATTTTCAAAATTTTGAAAAAAATTTCAAAGCTCTCACCAAGAGATGCATGCCTACCTCGGCGAATGCCTCACCCTGTCTCTGCCTGACACGGCCTCGATCTTTCCGATTGTTGACGGCCTCGGTTTCTGCACAACCTTCCTATGCAGGGCTCGACGTGTGGCCGACCGTGTCCCTGTCCGTCTCGGTATCTGCCTTACGTGATGCATCCCGCACCTCGGCTTATAGAAGACGGCACGTAAGAGACCGTGTGAGGCACAGACCGCTTTCTTCAGAGACACAGTACATCAGACACAGTCCGACGGCGATCTGTCCTGCATGGCATCAGGTGGGGGTGAAATTTGAAAGAAATTTTGAATTCTTTTCTAAATTTTCGAAAAATGAAAAAACGCTGGAAATTGTCCAAAAAGCGCACAAAACCAAAAAATTTTGAAAAATTCCACTTTCAATATTTTTTCAAAATTTTCAAAAAATTTTTGGTTCTGTACGCTTTTCAGACAATTTCCAGCGTTTTTTGATTTTTCGAAAATTTTCAAAATTTTGAAAAAATTTTCAAAGCTCTCACCAAGAGATGCATGCCTACCTCGGCGAATGCCTCACCCTGTCTCTGCCTGACACGGCCTCGATCTTTCCGATTGTTGACGGCCTCGGTTTCTGCACAACCTTCCTATGCAGGGCTCGACGTGTGGCCTACCGTGTCCCTGTCCGTCTCGGTATCTGCCTTACGTGTTGCATCCCGCACCTCGGCTTATAGAAGACGGCACGTAAGAGACCGTGTGAGGCGCAGACCGCGTCCGTCAGAGACAGAGTACATCATTCACAGTCCGACGGTGATCTGTCCTGCATGGCATCAGGTGGGGGTGAAATTTGAAAGAAATTTTGAATTTTTTTCAAAATTTTCGAAAAATCAAAAAACGCTGGAAATTGTCCAAAAAGCGCACAAAACCGAAAAAATTTGAAAAATTCCACTTTCAAAATTTTTTCAAAATTTTCAAAAAAATTTTGGTTTTGTGCGCTTTTCAGACAATTTCCAGCGTTTTTTGATTTTTCGAAGATTTTCAAAATTTTGAAAAAATTTTCAAAGCTCTCACCAAGAGATGCATGCCTACCTCGGCGAATGCCTCACCCTGTCTCTGCCTGACACGAACTCGATCTTTCCGATTGTTGACGGCCTCGGTTTCTGCACAACCGGCCTATGCAGGGCTCGACGTGTGGCCGACCGTGTCCCTGTCCGTCTCGGTATCTGCCTTACGTGTTGCATCCCGCACCACGGCTTATAGAAGACGGCACGTAAGAGACCGTGTGAGGCACAGACCGCTTTCTTCAGAGACACAGTACATCAGACACAGTCCGACGGCGATCTGTCCTGCATGGCATCAGGTGGGGGTGAAATTTGAAAGAAATTTTGAATTTTTTTCTAAATTTTCGAAAAATGAAAAAACGCTGGAAATTGTCCAAAAAGCGCCCAAAACCAAAAAATTTTGAAAAATTCCACATTCAAAATTTTTTCAAAATTTTCAAAAAAATTTTGGTTTTGTGCGCTTTTCAGACAATTTCCAGCGTTTTTTGATTTTTCGAAAATTTTCAAAATTTTGAAAAAAAATTCAAAGCTCTCACCAAGAGATGCATGCCTACCTCGGCGAATGCCTCAACCTGTCTGCCTGACACGGCCTCGATCTTTCCGATTGTTAACTGCCTCGGTTTCTGCACAACCGGCCTATGCAGGGCTCGACGTGTGGCCGACCGTGTCCCTGTCCGTCTCGGTATCTGCCTTACGTGTTGCATCCCGCACCTCGGCTTATAGAAGACGGCACGTAAGAGACCGTGTGAGGCACAGACGGCGTTCGTCAGAGACACAGTACATCAGACACAGTCCGACGGCGATCTGTCCTGCATGGCATCAGGTGGGGTGAAATTTGAAAGAAATTTTGAATTTTTTTCAAAATTTTCGAAAAATCAAAAAACGCTGGAAATTGTCCAAAAAGCGCACAAAACCAAAAAATTTTGAAAAATTCCACTTTCAAATTTTTTTCAAAATTTTCAAAAAAATTTTGGTTTTGTGCGCTTTTCAGACAATTTCCAGCGTTTTTTGATTTTTCGAAAATTTTCAAAATTTTGAAAAAATTTTCAAAGCTCTCACCAAGAGATGCATGCCTACCTCGGCGAATGCCTCACCCTGTCTCTGCCTGACACGGCCTCGATCTTTCCGATTGTTGACGGCCTCGGTTTCTGCACAACCTTCCTATGCAGGGCTCGACGTGTGGCCGACCGTGTCCCTGTCCGTCTCGGTATCTGCCTTACGTGTAGCATCCCGCACCTCGGCTTATAGAAGACGGCACGTAAGAGACCGTGTGAGGCACAGACCGCGTCCGTCAGAGACAGAGTACATCATTCACAGTCCGACGGCGATCTGTCCTGCATGGCATCAGGTGGGGGTGAAATTTGAAAGAAGTCTTGAATTTTTTTCAAAATTTTCGAAAAATCAAAAAACGCTGGAAATTGTCCAAAAAGCGCACAAAACGGAAAAATTTTGAAAAATTCCACTTTCAAAATTTTTTCAAAATTTTCAAAAAAATTTTGGTTTTGTGCGCTTTTCAGACAATTTCCAGCGTTTTTCATTTTTCGAAAATTTTCAAAATTTTGAAAAAATTTTCAAAGCTCTCACCAAGAGATGCATGCCTACCTCGGCGAATGCCTCACCCTGTCTCTGCCTGACACGGACTCGATCTTTCCGATTGTTGACGGCCTCGGTTTCTGCACAACCTTCCTATGCAGGGCTCGACGTGTGGCCGACCGTGTCCCTGTCCGTCTCGGTATCTGCCTTACGTGTTGCATCCCGCACCTCGGCTTATAGAAGACGGCACGTAAGAGACCGTGTGAGGCACAGACAGCGTCCGTCAGAGACAGAGTACATCATTCACAGTCCGACGGCGATCTGTCCTGCATGGCATCAGGTGGTGGTGAAATTTGAAAGAAATTTTGAATTTTTTTCAAAATTTTCGAAAAATCAAAAAACGCTGGAAATTGTCCAAAAAGCGCACAAAACCGAAAAAATTTGAAAAATTCCACTTTCAAAATTTTTTCAAAATTTTCAAAAAATTTTTGGTTTTGTGCGCTTTTCAGACAATTTCCAGCGTTTTTTGATTTTTCGAAGATTTTCAAAATTTTGAAAAAATTTTCAAAGCTCTCACCAAGAGATGCATGCCTACCTCGGCGAATGCCTCACCCTGTCTCTGCCTGACACGGACTCGATCTTTCCGAATGTTGACGGCCTTGGTTTCTGCACAACCTTCCTATGCAGGGCTCGACGTGTGGCCGACCGTGTCCCTGTCCGTCTCGGTATCTGCCTTACGTGTTGCATCCTGCACCTCGGCTTATAGAAGACGGCACGAAAGAGACCGTGTGAGGCACAGACCGCTTTCTTCAGAGACACAGTACATCAGACACAGTCCGACGGCGATCTGTCCTGCATGGCATAAGGTGGGGTGAAATTTGAAAGAAATTTTGAATTTTTTTCAAAATTTTCTAAAAATCGAAAAACGCTGGAAATTGTCCAAAAAGCGCACAAAACCAAAAAATTTTGAAAAATTCCACTTTCAAAATTTCTTCAAAATTTTCAAAACTTTTTTGGTTTTGTGCGCTTTTCAGACAATTTCCAGCGTTTTTCATTTTTCGAAAATTTTCAAAATTTTGTAAAAAATTTCAAAGCTCTCACCAAGAGATGCATGCCTACCTCGGCGAATGCCTCACCCTGTCTCTGCCTGACACGGCCTCGATCTTTCCGATTGTTGACGGCCTCGGTTTCTGCACAACCGGCCTATGCAGGGCTCGACGTGTGGCCGACCGTGTCCCTGTCCGTCTCGGTATCTGCCTTACGTGTTGCATCCCGCACCTCGGCTTATAGAAGACGGCACGTAAGAGACCGTGTGAGGCACAGACCGCGTCCGTCAGAGACACAGTACATCAGACACAGTCCGACGGCGATCTGTCCTGCATGGCATCAGGTGGGGGTGAAATTCGAAAGAAATTTTGAATTTTTTTCTAAATTTTCGAAAAATGAAAAAACGCTGGAAATTGTCCAAAAAGCGCACAAAACCAAAAAATTTTGAAAAATTCCACTTTCAATATTTTTTCAAAATTTTCAAAAAATTTTTGGTTCTGTACGCTTTTCAGACAATTTCCAGCGTTTTTTGAATTTTCGAAAATTTTCAAAATTTTGAAAAAATTTTCAAAGCTCTCACCAAGAGATGCATGTCTACCTCGGCGAATGCCTCACCCTGTCTCTGCCTGACACGTCCTCGATCTTTCCGATTGTTAACTGCCTCGGTTTCTGCACAACCGGCCTATGCAGGGCTCGACGTGTGGCCGAACGTGTCCCTGTCCGTCTCGGTATCTGCCTTACGTGTTGGATCCCGCACCTCGACTTATAGAAGACGGCAAGTAAGAGACCGTGTGAGGCACAGACCGCGTCCGTCAGAGACACAGTACATCAGACACAGTCCGACGGCGATCTGTGCTGCATGGCATTAGGTGGAGGTAAAATTTGAAAGAAATTTTGAATTTTTTCATTATTTTCGAAAAATCAAAAAACGCTGGAAATTGTCCAAAAAGCGCACAAAACCAAAAAATTTTGAAAAATTCCACTTTCAATATTTTTTCAAAATTTTCAAAAAAATTTTGGTTTTGTACGCTTTTCAGACAATTTCCAGCGTTTTTTGATTTTTCGAAAATTTTCAAAATTTTCAAAAAATTTTCAAAGCTCTCACCAAGAGATGCATGCCTACCTCGGCGAATGCCTCACCCTCTCTCTGCCTGACACGGCCTCGATCTTTCCGATTGTTAACTGCCTCGGTTTCTGCACAACCGGCCTATGCAGGGTTCGACGTGTGGCCAACCATGTCCCTGTCCGTCTCGGTATCCGCCTTACGTGTAGCATCCCGCACCTCGGCTTATAGAAGACGGCACGTAAGAGACCGTGTGAGGCACAGACCGCGTCCGTCAGAGACAGAGTACATCATTCACAGTCCGAAGGCGATCTGTCCTGCATGGCATCAGGTGGGGGTGAAATTTGAAAGAAATTTTGAATTTTTTTCAAAATTTTCGAAAAATCAAAAAACGCTGGAAATTGTCGAAAAAGTGCACAAAACCGAAAAAATTTGAAAAATTCCACTTTCAAAATTTTTTCAAAATTTTCAAAAAAATTTTGGTTTTGTGCGCTTTTCAGACAATTTCCAGCGTTTTTCATTTTTCGAAAATTTTCAAAATTTTGAAAAAAATTTCAAAGCTCTCACCAAGAGATGCATGCCTACCTCGGCGAATGCCTCACCCTGTCTCTGCCTGACACGGCCTCGATCTTTCCGATTGTTGACGGCCTCGGTTTCTGCACAACCTTCCTATGCAGGGCTCGACGTGTGGCCGACCGTGTCCCTGTCCGTCTCGGTATCTGCCTTACGTGATGCATCCCGCACCTCGGCTTATGGAAGACGCCACTTAAGAGACCGTGTGAGGCACAGACCGCTTTCTTCAGAGACACAGTACATCAGACACAGTCCGACGGCGATCTGTCCTGCATGGCATCAGGTGGGGTGAAATTTGAAAGAAATTTTGAATTTTTTTCAAAATTTTCGAAAAATCAAAAAACGCTGGAAATTGTCGAAAAAGCGCACAAAACCAAAAAATTTTGAAAAATTCCACTTTCAAAATTTATTCAAAATTTTTAAAAAAATTTCGGTTTTGTGCGCTTTTCAGACAATTTCCAGCGTTTTTTGAATTTTCGAAAATTTTCAAAATTTTGAAAAAAATTTCAAAGCTCTCACCAAGAGATGCATGTCTACCTCGGCGAATGCCTCACCCTGTCTCTGCCTGACACGTCCTCGATCTTTCCGATTGTTAACTGCCTCGGTTTCTGCACAACCGGCCTATGCAGGGCTCGACGTGTGGCCGACCGTGTCCCTGTCCGTCTCGGTATCTGCCTTACGTGTTGCATCCCGCACCTCGGCTTTTAGAAGACCGTGTGAGGCACAGACAGCGTCCGTCAGAGACAGAGTACATCATTCACAGTCCGACGGCGATCTGTCCTGCATGGCATCAGGTGGGGGTGAAATTTGAAAGAAATTTTGAATTTTTTTCAAAATTTTCGAAAAATCAAAAAACGCTGGAAATTGTCCAAAAAGCGCAGAAAACCGAAAAAATTTGAAAAATTCCACTTTCAAAATTTATTCAAAATTTTTAAAAAAATTTTGGTTTTGTGCGCTTTTCAGACAATTTCCATCGTTTTTTGATTTTTCGAAGATTTTCAAAATTTTGAAAAAATTTTCAAAAGCTCTCACCAAGAGATGCATGTCTACCTCGGCGAATGCCTCACCCTGTCTCTGCCTGACACGGCCTCGATCTTTCCGATTGTTGACTGCCTCGGATTCTGCACAACCTTAGTATGCAGTGCTCGACGTGTGGCCGACCGTGTCCCTGTCCGTCTCGGTATCTGCCTTACGTGTTGCATCCCCACCTCGGCTTATAGAAGACGGCACGTAAGAGACCGTGTGAGGCACAGACCGCGTTCGTCAGAGACACAGTACATCAGACAGAGTCCGACGGCTATCTGTCCTGCATGGCATTAGGTGGGGGTGAAATTTGAAAGAAATTTTGAATTTTTTTCAAAATTTTCGAAAAATCAAAAAACGCTGGAAATTGTCCAAAAAGCGCACAAAACCAAAAAATTTTGAAAAATTCCACTTTCAAAATTTTTCAAAAATTTCAAATTTTTTTGGTTTTGTGCGCTTTTTAGACAATTTCCAGCGTTTATTGATTTTTCGAAAATTATCAAAATTTTGAAAAAAATTTCAAAGCTCTCACCAAGAGATGCATGCCTACCTCGGCGAATGCCTCACCCTGTCTCTGCCTGACACGGCCTCCAACTTTCCGATTTTTGACTGCCTCGGTTTCTGCACAACCGGCCTATGCAGGGCTCGACGTGTGGCCGACCGTGTCCCTGTCCGTCTCGGTATCTGCCTTACGTGTTGCATCCCGCACCTCGGGTTATAGAAGACGGCGCGTAAGAGACCGTGTGAGGCACGGAGCTTGTCCGTCAGAGACACAGTACATCAGACACAGTCCGACGACGATCTCTCCTGCATGGCATTAGGTGGAGGTGAAATTTGAAAGAAATTTTGAATTTTTTTCTAAATTTTCGAAAAATCAAAAAACGCTGGAAATTGTCCAAAAAGCGCACAAAACCAAAAAATTTTGAAAAATTCCACTTTCAAAATTTTTTCAAAATTTTCAAACAAATTTTGGTTTTGTGCGCTTTTCAGACAATTTCCAGCGTTTTTTGATTTTTCGAAAATTTTCAAAATTTTGAAAAAATTTTCAAAGCTCTCACCAAGAGATGGATGCCTACCTCGGCGAATGCCTCACCCTGTCTCTGCCTGACACGGCCTCTATCTTTCCGATTGTTAACTGCCTCGGTTTATGCGCAACCGGCCTATGCAGGGCTCGACGTGTGGCCAACCGTGTCCCTGTCCGTCTCGGTATCTGCCTTACGTGTAGCATCCCGCACCTCGGCTTATAGAAGACGGCACGTAATAGACCGTGTGAGGCACAGACCGCGTCCGTCAGAGACACAGTACATCAGACACAGTCCGACGGCGATCTGTCCTGCATGGCATCAGGTGGGGTGAAATTTGAAAGAAATTTTGAATTTTTTTCAAAATTTTCGAAAAATCAAAAAACGCTGGAAATTGTCCAAAAATCGCACAAAACCAAAATTTTTTGAAAAATTCCACTTTCAATTTTTTTTCGAAAATTTCAATTTTTTTTGGTTTTCTGCGCTTTTCAGACAATTTCCAGCGTTTTTTGATTTTACGAAAATTTTCAAAATTTTGAAAAAATTTTCAAAGCTCTCACCAAGAGATGCATGCCTACCACGGCGAATGCCTCACCCTGTCTCTGCCTGACACGGACTCGATCTTTCCGAATGTTGACGGCCTCGGTTTCTGCACAACCTTCCTATGCAGGGCTCGACGTGTGGCCGACCGTGTCCCTGTCCGTCTCGGTATCTGCCTTACGTTTGCATCCCGCAGCTCGGCTTATAGAAGACCGTGTGAGGCACAGACCGCTTTCTTCAGAGACACAGTACATCAGACACAGTCCGACGGCGATCTGTCCTGCATGGCATCAGGTGGGGGTGAAGTTTGAAAGAAATTTTGAATTTTTTTCAAAATTTTCGAAAAATCAAAAAACTCTGGAAATTGTCCAGAAATTGCACAAAACCAAAAAATTTTGAAAAATTCCACATTCAAATTTTTTTCAAAATTTCAATTTTTTTTTGGTTTTGTGCGCTTTTCAGACAATTTCTAGCGTTTTTTGATTTTTCGAAAGTTTTCAAAATTTTGAAAAAATTTTCAATGCTCTCACCAAGAGATGCATGCCTACCTCGGCGAATGCCTCACCCTGTCTCTGCCTGACACGGCCTCGATCTTTCCGATTGTTAACTGCCTCGGTTTCTGCACAACCGGCCTATGCAGGGCTCGACGTGTGGCCGACCGTGTCCCTGTCCGACTCGGTATCTGCCTTACGTGTTGCATCACGCACCTCGGCTTATAGAAGACGGCACGTAAGAGACCGTGTGAGGCACAGAGCTTGTCCGTCAGAGACACAGTACATCAGACACAGTCCGACGGCGATCTGTCCTGCATGGCATTAGGTGGAGGTGAAATTTGAAAGAAATTTTGAATTTTTTTCAAAATTTACGAAAAATCAAAAAACGCTGGAAATTATCCAAAAAGCGCACAAAACCAAAAATTTTTGAAAAATTCCACTTTCAAAATTTTTTCAAAATTTTCAAACAAATTTTGGTTTTGTGCGCTTTTCAGACAATTTCCAGCGTTTTTTGATTTTTCGAAAATTTTCAAAATTTTGAAAAAATTTTCAAAGCTCTCACCAAGAGATGCATGCCTACCTCGGCGAATGCCTCACCCTGTCTCTGCCTGACACGACCTCGATCTTTCCGATTGTTGACGGCCTCGGTTTCTGCACAACCTTCCTATGCAGGGCTCGACATGTGGCCGACCGTGTCCCTGTCCTTCTCGGTATCTGCCTTACGTGTTGCATCCCGCACCTCGGCTTTTAGAAGACGGCACGTAAGAGACCGTGTGAGGCACAGACGGCGTTCGTCAGAGACACAGTACATCAGACACAGTCCGACGGCGATCTGTCCTGCATGGCATCAGGTGGGGTGAAATTTGAAAGAAATTTTGAATTTTTTTCAAAATTTTCGAAAAATCAAAAAACGCTGGAAATTGTCCAAAAATCGCACAAAACCAAAATTTTTTGAAAAATTCCACTTTCAAATTTTTTTCGAAAATTTCAAATTTTTTTGGTTTTCTGCGCTTTTCAGACAATTTCCAGCGTTTTTTGATTTTACTAAAATTTTCAAAATTTTGAAAAAATTTTCAAAGCTCTCACCAAGAGATGCATGCCTACCTCGGCGAATGCCTCACCCTGTCTCTGCCTGACACGGCCTCGATCTTTCCGTGTGTTAACTACCTCGGTTTCTGCACAACCGGCCTATGCAGTTCTCGACGTGTGGCCGACCGTGTCCCTGTCCGTCTCGGTATCTGCCTTACGTGTTGCATCCCGCACCTCGGCTTATAGAAGACGGCACGTAAGAGACCATGTGAGGCACAGACCGCGTCCGTCAGAGACAGAGTACATCATTCACAGTCCGACGGCGATATGTCCTGCATGGCATCAGGTGGGGGTGAAATTTGAAAGGAATTTTGAATTTTTTTCAAAATTTTCGAAAAATCAAAAAACGCTGGAAATTCTCCAAAAAGCGCAGAAAACCAAAAATTTTTGAAAAATTCCACTTTCAAAATTTTTTCAAAATTTTCAAAAGAATTTTGGTTTTGTGCGCTTTTCAGACAATTTCCAGCGTTTTTTGATTTTTCGAAAATTATCAAAATTTTGAAAAAAATTTCAAAGCTCTCACCAAGAGATGCATGCCTACCTCGGCGAATGCCTCACCCTGTCTCTGCCTGACACGGCCTCCATCTTTCCGATTGTTGACGGCCTCGGTTTCTGCACAACCTCCCTATGCATGGCTCGACGTGTGGCCGACCGTGTCCCTGTCCGTCTCGGTATCTGCCTTACGTGTTGCATCCCGCACCTCGGCTTATAGAAGACGGCACGTAAGAGACCGTGTGAGGCACAGAGCTTGTCCGTCAGAGACACAGTACATCAGACACAGTCCGACGGCGATCTGTCCTGCATGGCATCAGGTGGGGTGGAATTTGAAAGAAATTTTGAATTTTTTTCAAAATTTTCGAAAAATCAAAAAACGCTGGAAATTGTCGAAAAAGCGCACAAAACCGAGAAAATTTGAAAAATTCCACTTTCAAAATTTTTTCAAAATTTTCAAAAAAATTTTGGTTTTGTGCGCTTTTCAGACAATTTCCAGCGTTTTTTGATTTTTAGAAAATTTTCAAAATTTTGAAAAAAATTTCAAAGCTCTCACCAAGAGATGCATGCCTACCTCGGCGAATGCCTCACCCTGTCTCTGCCTGACACGGCCTCGATCTTTCCGATTGTTAACTGCCTCGGTTTCTGCACAACCGGCCTATGCAGGGCTCGACGTGTGGCCAACCGTGTCCCTGTCCGTCTCGGTATCTGCCTTACGTGTTGCATCCCGCACCTCGGCTTATAGAAGACGGCACGTAAGAGACCGTGTGAGGCACAGACCCCGTCCGTCAGAGACAGAGTACATCATTCACAGTCCGACGGCGATCTGTCCTCCATGGCATCAGGTGGAGTGAAATTTGAAGGAAATTTTGAATTTTTTTAAAAAAATTTTAAAAATCAAAAAACGCTGGAAATTGTCCAAAAAGCGCACAAAACCAAAAAAATTGAAAAATTACACTTTCAAAATTTTTTCAAAATTTTCAAAAAAATTTTGATTTTGTGCGCTTTTCAGACAATTTCCAGCGTTTTTTGATTTTTCGAAAATTTTCAAAATTTTGAAAAAAATTTCAAAGCTCTCACCAAGAGATGCGTGCCTACCTCGGCGAATGCCTCACCCTGTCTCTGCCTGACACGGCCTCGATCTTTCCGATTGTTAACTGCCTCGGTTTCTGCACAACCGGCCTATGCAGTGCTCGACGTGTGGCCGACCGTGTCCCTGTCCGTCTCGGTATCTGCCTTACGTGTTGCATCCCGCACCTCGGCTTATAGAAGACGGCACGTAATAGACCGTGTGAGGCACAGACCGCGTCCGTCACAGACACAGTCCGACGCCGATCTGTCCTGCATGGCATTAGGTGGAGGTAAAATTTGAAAAAAAATTTGAATTTTTTTCATTATTTTCGAAAAATCAAAAAACTCTGGAAATTGTCCAAAAATCGCACAAAACCAAAAAATTTTGAAAAATTTCACTTTCAAAATTTTCAAAATTTTTTTTGGTTTTGTGCGCTTTTCAGACAATTTCCAGCGTTTTTTGATTTATCGAAAATTTTCAAAATTTTGTAAAAATTTTCAAAGCTCTCACCAAGAGATGCATGCCTACCTCGGCGAATGCCTCACCCTGTCTCTGCCTGACACGGACTCGATCTTTCCGATTGTTGACGGCCTCGGTTTCTGCACAACCTTCCTATGCAGGGCTCGACGTGTGGCCGACCGTGTCCCTGTCCGTCTCGGTATCTGCCTTACGTGTTGCATCCCGCACCTCGGCTTATAGAAGACGGCTCGTAAGAGACCGTATGAGGCACAGACAGCGTTCGTCAGAGACACAGTACATCAGACACAGTCCGACGGCGATCTGTCCTGCATGGCATCAGGTGGGGTGGAATTTGAAAGAAATTTTGAATTTTTTTCAAAATTTTCGAAAAATCAAAAAACGCTGGAAATTGTCCAAAAAGCGCACAAAACCAAAAAATTTTGAAAAATTCCACTTTCAAAATTTTTTCAAAATTTCCAAAAAAAATTTGGTTTTGTGCGCTTTTCAGACAATTTCCAGCGTTTTTTGATTTTTCGAAAATTTTCAAAATTTTGAAAAAATTTTCAAAGCTCTCACCAAGAGATGCATGCCTACCTCGGCGAATGCCTCACCCTGTCTCTGCCTGACACGAACTCGATCTTTCCGATTGTTGACGGCCTCGGTTTCTGCACAACCGGCCTATGCAGGGCTCGACGTGTGGCCGACCGTGTCCCTGTCCGTCTCGGTATCTGCCTTACGTGTTGCATCCCGCACCTCGGCTTATAGAAGACGGCACTTAAGAGACCGTGTGAGGCACAGACGGCGTTCGTCAAAGACACAGTACATCAGACACAGTCCGACGGCGATCTGTCCTGCATGGCATCAGGTGGGGTGAAATTTGAAAGAAATTTTGAATTTTTTTCAAAATTTTCGAAAAATCAAAAAACGCTGGAAATTGTCCAAAAAGCGCACAAAACCAACATTTTTTGAAAAATTCCACTTTCAAATTTTTTCAAAAATTTCAAAAGAAAATTGGTTTTGTGCGCTTTTCAGACAATTTCCAGCGATTTTTGATTTTTCGAAAATTTTCAAAATTTTGAAAAAATTTCAAAGCTCTCACCAAGAGATGCATGCCTACCTCGGCGAATGCCTCACCCTGTCTGCCTGACACGGCCTCGATCCTTTCCGATTGTTGACTGCGTCGCTTTCTGCACAACCGGCCTATGCAGGGCTCGATTTGTGGATGGTCTTTTCGATAGAGGACTGGAGGAGACGGATCGAGAAGGTTGGATTGATTCTCTGCTGATCTCTGCTCTCGGATCGAGTTACTCTCCATGGAAGGCAACGAGTTGGCCTTTCTAAAGGCCCACCTCCCTGACCTGCTCCAGCAGGTACGGAAGCAGCTCATCGACGCCATCGCCGCCGAAAAAAAGAGTTAGCGGCGGGGAGCGGTGCCGAGGAATCCACCCCAGCAGTCGCCCCTTTAACCGGTCGCCCGGCCACTTCCCCGGTGTACGCCGCGCTGATCTCGGCATAGCTGCCAAGTTGCCGGCCACGCGAGGTGGCTTGTTCGCTCGTGGAGGTGGTTGCTGCTACCGCCTGGCCATCGAGCCGATGAACTTTTGCCGGTGTCGGCAGAGGAGGGGACCCGGCTCCGGACAGTGGCCCGGGCGCTGGGCGCCTTGATGCGGGTTCCGACGAACCGCCCGAGTTGGACAAGTCCAACTCGTTGGCTTTCCTCTTGCCGGCGTTGGCTCGAGTAGGCCCTCCGGCCACGGCTGTTGCTGCTGTAGTTGCTGCTGCTCCTGCCCGCTGCCTCTTCTTTTCCGCGGCGATGGCGTCCATGAGCTGCTTCCGGACCTGCTGGCCAGCTCAGGGTGATGGGCCTTTAGAAAGGCCAGCTCGTTTCCTTCCATGGAGAGTATAGATCAGTCAATCCGAGAGCAGAGATCAGTTTCCCACCGGAAAAGTCTATCCCAGTCCAATCCATCGTTGCACGAACCGTTCTCTGTATCATCCTATATATGCCGCACCGACTGTACAGAGACCTGGTTCGACAGACCGGGTGAGGCTCAGACCGCTTCAAGCAGAGACATGTGAGTGACAGTGTCATGCAAAGACCTGGTGGGTCAAAGAGATTGTCAAGGAAAGAGGGTGAGGCAGAGACCGAGTCAAGCACATTCCGGTTGAAGCACACACCGTTTCAAGCAGAGGCACGTGAGGCACAGACTGAGTAACGCAGAGACCGGGTGAAACAGAGACGGGGTCAAACAGATTCACGGTGAATCACACCGTGCAGAGCAGACAACTATGATGCACACACCGTGTCCGGCTGAGACTGTGTGAAGTAGAGTGTCAGACCTGGGCTGATAGGAATGGGTTAGGTCAAAATCAAAAAAAAATCTTGCAATTTCTCTAAATTTTCGAAAAATCAAAAAACGCTGCAAATAGTCTGAAAAGCGCACAAAACCAAAAGTTTTCGAAAAATTCGGAAAAATTTAGAAGTTGAAATTTTTCAAATATTTTTAGTTTTGTGCGCTTTCTGGACATTTTCCTGCATTTTTTGATTTTTCGAAACTTTGAAATTTTTTTAAATATTTCAAAATTTTCAAAAATCAAAAAAAAATTAAAAATTGTTATAAATGTCATGATACACGAGGATAACTATAAAATTTGGAAACTTTGGAAGAACATTTATCGGAATTTTTCAAAAATCTTTAGAAGTTGGAATTTTCAAATTTTCTTAGTTTTGTGCCTTACCCAGTCTCTGCTGGACCCGGTCTTTACAGAGACTGCCCTTCAGTGACCGATTCGTGAAGTGACCGAGTCCGTCAGATTGGGGTAAGTCAGAGATCGATGTTTTTTGGGCTGAATTCTTGCCTCTGCTCATCGAGGTGTTGCCAAACGTACGTATGTCAGCTCCTTTAGAATTGTGATGGTGACTACCTTCTATTATTTATACCGTGGATTCCTATAGTACTTCACCGACATTTCAGAGGTGTATACTACGTCCATCTCCAAGGCTTTCCTCCATTATATCTCATCGTCCTGATGAAGGGAGAATTACTCAGTTCTGAACCAGTGGTCTACTTGTATGAGACTACATAGTGCAATAAACAAAAGGTTGTTTTTTATTTCCATCGTAAATTTATTTTTGTTGTACTTAGCAGAAGCATGTCGTTGTAGAACAGAAAAGGAATTCATTGATATTAAAGCAAGGCAGAATTAGAATGTGCAGACCACATGTTACGTAAGGTAATTCACTTATTCATCACAATCCACCGGCGTTCTTTTAGAGAATTTAGTGCAGCATCTATTTCATATGAACCTCAAAAGAGAGTACAAGGGTACGGAAAAGTTCACCATGTTCTTTCTACGTAAGTATTATATGTCGATCTATTTTTCTGTATTATTCATGTAATTGTAATTTGAAAAACTTTTCTATTTCCACAAATAAATTTCATATCGTTACACAGAACAGCACAAAGGGAAATGTGTATAAATAATATTAAGTTCTTTTTTGCTTTGTAAACGCACTCCACCAGTTTTACACAGTTATTATTTTGAAATGGCTGTTATTGTCTTCTTTAAGCTGCAATCTAATATTCTGCAAGGGTGTACATTCCTAGTATAACCCTATATAATTTAACCAGCTGCTTCGGATTCGAAATGCACACACACGTTTTTGTTGGAAACTTAACAGAACAAACCACTCAAAATACCAAGGAGTAAATGGGAAGATAATATTAAACCTTATCTCAGGGAAATAAGATTGGAGAATGTGAATTGAATCCATTCGTTTCAAAGAACACGGAAACTGCTCTAAAACGATTTGCCTGGTGACTTTGAAGTATTGCTTGACGTAGTTAATAGCCGCTCAACTAGTCTTTTATAGAGCACGAAGCTTGCTTAATCCAATCCACGCCCTTCCACGTTATTTCTTTAATATTAATTCTAATATTATTTATCCAGTTATTCCGAGGTCTCCCAACTGGTTGTCTGTTTTTAAGACCATTTTTTTAAATATTTTATTTTTTCGGGACAGGCCTCCTCCCTTCACACTTACCGACCAACTTCTGTACGCATTTCTCGAGTCTCTTATACCTGGCATGTGCCCCATGCACCTATATTTCCGTAATTTTACTACCCTAATATTTTTTGGTAATGAGTGCAAAATATGAAGTTTCTCAGTGTGTAATTTTCTTCATCTTCCTTTCATTTCCGGCTACTTGGGTCAAAATATTACTGTTCTTTGAAAAGACCTCCATCCACACCAGGTAAGACAGTTACGTATATTCTAAATTTATGTTATTACACGATAAAGCAAAGAATTCCGAACCAAACATCGGCATTCATTCTCGAAATTTAATCTCCTAATTTCTTCAAAAAATAAATTTTCGTTTCCTGCTATCACCTGCACTAGTCAATCTTAATTATTAATAATAATTGTAGTTTTAATGTGTTAATTTTTACAAAAAAAGTGATCTATTAGAAGGTTCAGCACCATGTCCCTGCTATGCACCTCCCAAATTACCTCAACTTCATTTAACTTTCATGAATGATATGATTTAACCTACAGCGTTGGAGCGAACGCCATGCAATTAATCAAACACATAAATGACAGGACACGTGTCCCACACTCGTAGCTGATTATAAAATGTCAACTTAGTGTCACTAACGTTGAGTATGTGTGAACTCTAAAGAGATGGCAACATTGGACGTGATGTCTCTATTACAGCTTACATTGTTAAAAGACTAAATTATAAGTTGTAATTGTAACTATAAAGACAAACTCTAAGGAGAAGATTCCTTCTTTTAAAGCTATTAGTCGCTCAGCTAGTCAACAGTTTATCCTGAGTCAAAGGAATAAAAATTTAAACTAGAATACTCTGAACTGAGAGACTATGAAACTTACATGGAAGCTTACGTCAGAGGTCCCGGTTAAATGAGAATCATAAACTACCTCATGCGCTTGAACCTTCGACATAAAAGTTCAACTTCAAATGCACTTCACGGATAGTGCCCTGTGCTGCTGTGGAATAAAGCTACGGCTTCCTTTTATTACAGAATATAACCATATTTTGTAACTTTTAACAGTGTTGCAGCTTACTGAAACGGAAAATTAGAAACCGCTATCCTTCGTTTGAATAGCGTAATATAACGCGGATGAATGTGTTCACACGTGTCAACAATTTAGAACCAAAGGCTATTTACTGTATATGAGATTCTAAGAAACGTTACGTATATAATAATTATTACTCGTTAAAATTACAAACCAGTAAATTATTCAAAATGAATAGTTACAAGTTATAATTTCGTTTTACATTTAGTACTTGCAAAGTATTTTCTCATATATATATCTCTCTCTCTCAAGATCATAAAATAGTTTCTGTATATTACAGGTCCATTTTAAAGATACTGTATTCTTGAAGGTGTATTCACGGTTTTTATTAATAGTTTTAGTTTTATTAATATTATTAATCGAATGCATTCTACCGCAAAAACAATAAACAATGACCAAATAGTCAATGGGTATCATCAGGAGTTGGTGAAACCACAATTACTTATGTTAACATTAAGCGGGCTCTTGCCGCCAAAAAGTTGGTCTTCAAGTAGATGGAAGTCAATAATGTACGATGTATACACATTCCTTAGTTTTATTTTTCACATACCTTTCTTTCTTTTTCAAATAATGGGAGTGTATGTCTTTTGGGGCAATTTACAAATTGTAACAGGTATAATCTTTCAAATGACGGTATGTTTTGACGGGTTGGTAATATTAGTTTATTTTACATACCACAGGAAATATCTAGTCAAAATAATTGAAATGTTGGGAACGAAGTTCGTTCCATATCTAAGGAAAGTGGGATCTTCAAAAAAACAGGATGATATTATGAGAGAGGCTATAAAATTTTCGAACACAATGACTAAAATATTAATGATTATTTTTGTTGTTGTTATGTCCGCTTGGTGCGTATTTCCCTTCTTTGTCAAGTATTGGTCGCATGAACAAGAAGCAGAAATTGCCAACTATACAAACGTTCGGGTACATTTTGAGTACTTTGTCATAGCCACGTGGCTCCCAGACAAAGCATTCACTTCTCCCATGTATGAGATTATCTATGCGTGCCAGTTCTTTTATATTTGGTCTATAGTTGCGAATTTCACCGTTGGAAACATGGTTTTTTCTTCCATATTTTACGGTATTTCGATTCAGTTTCAATTACTTGCCACTTCGATTCGAGATATTGATGATATCTGTACAGATCTTAATGCAGAATTCAAAAACAAAGAAGATATGAGATCAGACAGAACTCATCTGGCTTCGGATATTTCTGACAAAGAAGCTTACGATAGATATCCACTTCGAGGAACTTTTCAGTCATCTACAGACACATTTCAAGTAAAGTTCTTAAATGATGAAGCATTTGCCGGTGCATATGAGATATGTTGTAAGGATATAACGGATTCTGCACATTGGAATGACGTCACAACAGATACAAACACTTGCTCAGAGACTGCGTACATGATAGAGTGCATAAATTACCACCAATGTCTATTGAAGTAAGTATTAGTCTATTAGTTGATACATTAATTAACAGTCTGTAATAACAGTTCAGTATGTTTTGTAGTAACACAGATTTGAAGATAGCTGTCTCTGGTTTGTTACGCCATGTAGTCTGGTAAAAGTCTACCTAAGTTTTAGAGACTTACTCATCGCCCTAACGATGGATGCATCAAGTACCTCTGAAACGTCTGTAAACTTATACCAGATCATAAACCGCAACAGCTCAGGAAACAACCATCTTAACACTCGACGCCGTGAAAACCTCAAATCTCAATATAAGACATAAATTTCATGGCGACTACAACTGTTAAAATCTTATTGGGTGATATCCATTGCAAACCCGTACGTAAGTCCAAATTTCTTTGGAGACTGCTTCTGTTTCAATAGTTAGGGAATAAACATCGTCTAATATCTGCTCTAGATTGAAGTGGGTGATATCCCAACAAGGTGTTATTACATAAGAAGAAATGTTATTCAAGAAAATGTACGTAGTGCAATTATTGATTCCTTCCAGGTTCTGTGATGAAGTCGACGACTTTCTGAGTCCACTGCTACTGATATACATAGTGATGTATGAGGCTATGATTTGTGTGCCGCTGTATCAACTAGTTATGGTAAGCAAGTAGTTCACAATTTGAACTGTAATTACGAATAGTCGCTCAGTACAGTTTCCTACAGTTTGTATCAAAAACTGAATTAACAAAAAGGTTTAAATAATAATAAACATCGCTACTTCTTAAAATATCTTACGTGTAGGAACTTTTTGTAATCAGATGTAATTAATTCCAGTTTCCAATGACAAGTTTACTATATTTAAACGATCTTCTTCTAGGCAATTATAAATAAAGCTAACATGGAAATTATTGGAAATGTTAATATCTAGTTATAACCAATTAACTGTACAGGGTGAAGCCGACAACATGTTCAGGTTCTTCACTAGTGCTGTTGATGCTACTTTCCTGCCATTAACCATTTGCTTGTCCGGGGAGATGTTATCCACACAGGTAGGACATGGAACCATAACGAAGGAGTCTGTGTGTAAAGCTATGAACTATGTGTAAAACTTCCCGTCAACTATGACGGGATAATTGAAATTGGTACTTAAAAACACATCTAGCATAAGCATAAGGAAGTGGCATTTTTATCATAATATTCAGTCTGTCTGAGCAAAGAATCGACTCGACTTTGAAGACGTGACGTAATTTAATACTGTTCAAAAAACATTTCCCTTTTCTTAAAATTTTCCCACTGTTGGAGTAATTTGTGTAACAATTGATACTATGGGTGTGTTATCAATGACCCGACTGATACACCAAATTATTTGTAACTACCAGATTCAAAGACACAAGAATAAGACGAAACACTAGAACGTTAGAAAACTAACGTAGAACTGAGAATCAGACGATGTTTCCAAACCGCATATTAGAACGGTTGTCCGCCTGCACAAATGGGCTGTTATCTTTGAAGGTCAAGTCAATTCTTCGCCCAGGCAGACAGTACTTTCCTTTGCTTGATTACGTAAGTTGAGAAGCGTAAACACGTTTTCCTACGCTGTAAAGAAATACGTGTATATAATAGACCATGAATGAATATCAAACAGCACTCGTCTATTATACTGGCAGATTATAAGTGTTTGATATCAAAGTCCCTAAGAACATGTATGATCATAAGAGAAACATAATAAATTGACAGTTTTTATAATACATAAAGCATTTAGTGAGTTTTACAGGACCTTTAGGACTTTAACAATACAAGATGACAGGTATAAACCTCACGTTCCTCCAGTGAGGGTAGTTAAATGAGTAAAGTCACTGGGTACGGGTTGGAAGACTGACTGCAACTCGATTCCCGATAGAGAAAGGTAATTTTCTACTTACCATCGCATCTAGACCGGCTATGGGGTGCACACAGCCACTTTCCCCATGGAAACAGGGGACTCTTTACTTGGGCAAAAGCTACCGGAACATTCCTCCACCCTCTACTTCATATTGTCGTTGTCCGTAATAAGGACAACTTTGACCTTCTTTGTTGTATCTAGGTTGTTGTGATTGGCAGAAGTAGTAGCATGAACGGATAAACGGGCAAACCGGACTTGAAAGCATCTTGCTGGAATAGGAACGGAACAAGACGATATTATTAAAGCTTATACCTTCTGCCTCGGAAGATCAAACATATGCAGAAATGGCTATTCATTCTTTTAGATAGCTACTTCAGTATAATTCCTTCTACAGTAATAACTGCAAAAGAATAAACTTTTCATGTAAACCTCCACCGCTTGGAAATAACTTCACCTCTGTCCGATATGTAGAGCCAGTCTGATCGACTCCGTGCTACTTAGCGTCGATCTAATCGATCTTGAGATTGTAAATGTAAGAAAACAGAATATGAACACCAAAAGTGACCAGACTAGCTCAAGGTCATTTACAGCAGTGAGTTTTACTATTACCACTTTCCAAAATTAAATTTCGTGAAAATACATCCAGTGGTTCTCAAGTTGTTATGCAGACCTACACACAGATACTGGGAAAATAATAGGCGCATTCTTCCAACTTTTAGTTGCTAACGAGTCTAAAAATGCAAAGTTCTCACTGCATATAAGAGCAGAGTGTAATAAAAACATAGCTGAATGTAATCTCAAGCTTCCAGCTACGACCGCTTTATCCTCTAATATTATCATATTGTAATAATTGATGTATCTTAAAATCTTGTGTGCGCAGAGCATGGCTGTACGGAAAGCTGCTTATGAATGCCGATGGTATCATCGCTCACAAAGCCTCAAGAAACTTCTGCAGATGATCCTGATACGTACCAAGGAGCCAGTGAAAATGACCGCTGGGAAATTTTTCGTCATATCTCTAGAAACATTTGCTAATGTAATCAAATATCAAGTAAACTGTTGATGGTGGTCTTCTGGGTTGTAACACCTTGTGTTCTTGTAGGTAGTTGACATTTCGGAGGAACGTTCTGCCTTCAGTGAGCTCTGACGTTTCCACGGCATCGAATATGAAGATGACAGTCTTCTGGGTTGTTGCGTCGTATATTCTGGTAGACGTTTACCGACGTTTCAAATGTGCTTGCTACCTCCATCATTATTTTCCTAATGTTTGAGGCAGTAAGCACCACTGAAACGTCGGTAAACATCTACCAGACTACACGGCGCAACAACCCAGAAGACAGCCATCTTCACACTATAACCAAGGCTCAAGCGGAGAAAGTATGTCACTCCAAGCCGTTGAAATCTACCTACAAGACCACACAGCGTTAAAGCCCAGAACAACAATATGGCACGTTCCTTCGTTATCTAAATGCAGTATGACATAGATGCTTAAGAATAATACACTTGTATCATAAAATTTTGAAAAGGTTAAACAATTTTATAATTTCTTAAATTAATGCGTATGCACTATTAAGTATAATTCGTGATTAAAAGCTTCTTTGGAACAATATAATATCCAGGTATTTGTTCATTGTCTAAAGTTTATTAAATGAAAATGGCTGGTTTAGTATAAATTCATAATTGCTTGTACTTAGCACTGACCATTTTATAGGGGTATATTTGGCACAGGCTTATATATGACTTGTCCAGAACTGGATCTACCCCTCCCCCGCCACCATTCAGGTGACTGGTTGTCATTACACTGGCAGATTCTTAATTTCCTTCTATTTTAAAATTAACAGGGACGGTTGGGATCGAATCCGATACTCTTCGAAAACTAGGCTAGTACAGTGACGACTAGAACTGTAATAATAATCCGCTCTCTAAGGTGGGATTGCGCCGTTCCAGACAGTAGTTATTAATATACCTCTGACAAATGGCAATGCTCAATTGACATAACAGTCATGTTAACTGTGTTAGCCCAGCTAACATCCTGAAAAAATAAAAATAAAAAAGTCTTCTGTCTTACTTTCGTGGTTTACTGGTACTCCATACACTGAATACAGCATAACCGGCAGGATAAAATGTATTATTAGCCAACTGCTGCCAACCAAGCGTTGTTACCACTTTCGCCAAGATCGTTAGCTTCATCTATCTGGCTAACATAAGCCTGGCTAGCTGGAGGTGGCTAACGATGCATCGTTTCTGATCGATTTTGCTGTGTTCCAGTGTATGGATACCAATGAACAACGAAAGTTACACAGAATACTTTTTCTTATTTCAGTTTTGAAAGTGTTAGCCGGATTAACGCGGCTAACATGATAAAAGATAAGTTATTTTTTAAATTCATTTTCTTTCTTATTCTAGATTGCTAACAAGGTATTCGCCTACTTCACAGTGCTCAAGAATATGCAACCCTGAGCGATGTCGACTAGGCCATTTTGCCTGCGCTTGGCATGTACACCAGTAGCAAGGCGAAAAGCGAAAGATAAAGGTTAGGTTAGGTTACGTTAGGTTAGGTTAGGTTAGGCTATGCCTTCCATAGGAAATACCAGGCCAGTGTTCTTCATAGAGTTGTCTATAACCTATGATTACGGGAGCTATAAGGGTAAAATGTGTGCTTGAGGCTGATGATGTATATTGTACTTTGTTGTAATTCAGTAGTAGTAGTAGATGTAAGGATAACAGTATACTATTTATTAAAGATAGCATTTCTTCTTGGCGCTACAGTTCAAAGTTGAACCCCGGCCTCTTCAATCTTTAGCTTCCGTCCGAGGCTCAGCTTGAAGTTTCGAAACAAATATTTTTTACGGAATGAGGTTGTCAGCTTCACTCCCAACCCTCAGCAATCCTGAGGGAGTAATGTTTTTCTGTCGGGGATGTCTCCCTTAGCTGGCCGGTCCCAATTTGAAAGCGTCAGGAACTCGCTTGTTTGCCCTTGCATGGATCATTACAACAATTTAATAACTGTAATTTTATTGAGTAGGCTTTTTACTTCTGGCTGTAAAACACATTTCATTGCATCTGTAACATTTAAGTCCAAGCACAGAGCAGATTTCTCACCTAGTTTTCTCTACGGTGATTCTGTGTCATACGAGAGAAAGTCAAAATGTAAGAGTAATTTTAGTGTACGTATCTTAAAAGTGATATTGACAGCTTCAATGATGTTGGCGGGTACAGAACACACGAACCGTATGCCATCTGTAGGTAGACGGTTATTATTAATTACTTAATAAATGAACTGAACTGATTTATTATTATCAGTGGTGTGATGATAACCTTATGAAACTTAATCTTCAGAAGTCAAAAATTATATCTTTCACACTTAAGACCAACTGTATTCGTTTTAACTATTATGTCAGAGATGTTTCAATTTTGCGTACTGACTGCGTAAAAGATCTTGGCGTCATGTTTGATAGTAAATTGCATTTCCATGCTCGTGTTGATTATGCATATTCTCTTGGACTCAGAACACTAGGGCTGGTTCGTTTTATTACTTACAACTTCTCTTCTTTAGACAGTCTTGTTGTTTAATATAATGCTTTAGTTAGGTCTATGCTTCAGTATGCTTCGGTGGTATGGATTAATCTTACTGTGACTGATTATAATAAATTAGAAAGTATTCAAATAAAATTTGCTAATCTGTGTCATTATCGGTTCTTTCAGTTTGATATTCCAGGGAAGTATGAGCTGATTTTAAATTGCTTAAATTTTAAAACGCTTTGTTATAGACGACGAAATGTCGATGCCTCATTTCTCATCGATGATTTTAAGAGCAAAATAAATTGTCATTCAATCATGGACACTGATGGTATACGTGTGCCCTCAAGGCAAATAAGAAATGTTTCTACTTTTAGTGTGAGCAGAGAGATGAGACATAGTCCTTCCGCTAGGTGCGCCAGTGCTGCAAATGTCGTATGCAGATTTCTTTAACATGTTCAGCGAAGTCAGTGTCCCCCTTGAGGACACTTTCTCTGTACACGAAAGGGTCTAGATTGATTGTTGTAATTTAACTTTTGTTTTACGCTATTTCCTGTGAGTGTATTATTATTTATTGTAGTATATTTTTGCCAGTGTCTGCCTGTAAAAGGCTATTTGTGCTGCTGGTAAACACCATAATAAAAAAAAATAATATAGGAATTGGATTGAGTAACACACCAATTAATATGTTTCTTCATGTTTATTCACGTGTGTCTGTGTTCTTATATTAATTGTATTCTTTTGTGCTGACTCTGCAATCGGCTCCTGGAACTTATGAGCAGGCGTAGCTCAGTCGGTATAGTGACTAGCTACGGACTGCATGACCGGGCTTTGATCCCCAACGGGGGCAAAGGATTTCTCCTCTAGCCTCTGTGTTCAGACCGGCTCTGGGGCCCACCCAGCCTCCTCTACAATTGGTACCGGGGTCCTTTCCCGGGGATAAAGCACGCGTGATGCGACCACTCACCCCCATCTAGTGCCGAGGTCAAGAATGAGCAGCAGCTATACCTTCTCTCCCCCCAAGCGCCTTCATGGCGTATAGTGGGACAGCTTTACTTTACTTTTTATTAATATTATTTACAGTTTATTTAAAGATTATTTTTCAGTATCTCAGACTATAAAGCGTCGATGGTTTTTAACATCTTCAGAATAGTGATAATAGTGTTGCAGACCGAAGATAATGTTATGATTCATTTTGGGCAGGTAAATTTGAAAATAAGATGGATTTAGTCGGTCAGGATGTTGCTCACAACGGCGATAGTAATTTATCTGTAAAACTATAAAGACCGGTTAAAACATCCATAGAGTATGAACGGAAACCTAAACTTACTTTTAAACAACTTACATCAGAAAGTAAACAACTGAGTGAAGTTTTCCAGCTACACAGTCGGTCTACAAGTATTCATTACTTCTCTTTAGCTCTTTAAGAACAACTTCCATTAACCTGATGACTACAAAGTAATACGAACAATCAGCGTTCTATGTAATTGTACGTTACTGAATATTTACAAGCTATTGATCTAGAAACTCTCATTACTATGATTCTATTTCAATTTGTATTCAGCTATCCTTCAGTTGTCATAATTTTTAAACCGTACACAATACTTGAACTTCAAACGATACTGTATGGCGTGTTATACCGACAAAAACAGAATTTTAAACAAGTAATATGATTTATATCTTGCTAATATGTGCGCAGATCGACATTAGTGAAGGCTCTTTGGATCAGTTCAGTTGTACCGTGCTACAGGAAACCCGCAATAAATCTGGTTCTCTTTGGTATATAAAAAACTAATCAGAAACTTAGGATGATTTCTGCACTATCAGCGTCAGAAAATGAACACAGGGACATTTTATCTAAGTTAGATTCCTTTAACCCACTCCTAATTCTGCTGAATGTCAGTGGAATGTTGCCTCCACTTCGCATATATTCCAGTCGCTGGAAGACAAACCTGTACAACGTGTTTTCCGGGGTCACATTCCTCTCATACATTCCGCTCATTGTAATGCAAATTATGGGAATATTCGAGTACTCCGGGAACTTACTTTTGGTGACAGTTATCATATTTCAGCTGGCAGCTTACTTTGACGGAATGGTAACCATGGCCTACTTTATTTACCACAGGAAACGCTTACTGAATACATTCTATTCAGTGGAGAATAAATTTAATCCATTCATGCAAAAAGTCGGAAATGCACAAACGCAGAAAAAAATAATTCTTGGAAATAAAAAATTTGAAAGGATTATAAGTTTTGTGGCAATGGCAGCATTTCTAGCAGATATGTGTACATGGTGTGTTTTGCCTTCTATTGTACGGTATCTTGCGTATTTTAACGAAGAAGAAGGAACGGCAGATGTGGAAGTTAAACAGCATTTAGAATATTTTATCCTTGTCATGTGGCTTCCACAGAAGGCAAGTGAATTTCCTTGCTACGAAATTCTGTACATTTTCCAATTCTTTTCCGTGTGGGGAGTCGTGTCGAATTACGCAGCCGGTAAGCTGATTATCGTTTCGCTGTATTATCATCTCTCGTCCCACTTTCGTATTCTAGCTTCAGCTATTGAGGACATAGACGTGCTGTGTAATAACAACACAACAAAAGATGAATGCAACACGTTCTCAGAAGAAATGACACTAAACACTTCAGCTAACGATACCAACGTTTCATTAGTCAAGTTCACCGTTGAAGACTTAAGAAGACATTTTTCTGTAACACAACCCGAAAACATTTCCGATAAAGATTACACTTTTCCATCTGAGTGTACGAAAATATTTTCAAGGGAAGATGTGCTGTCTACAGCTCCAGAGCATCGCAGTGAAGTAACTTATCTTACTCACTGCATTAAATTTCATCAGGTGCTACTAAAGTGAGTACACTAGTCACTTAATGCATTTAGATTAATTCTCAGACTGTAGAACTATCAGTAACTAATTCCATAAAGCACATCACGTCTTCAGAAGCTGAGAGCTAGTTAAAAAATTACAAGCCTTTTACGGAACTCGAAAGTTCATTACCGTGTTCAAAATATCTCACCAATGGTCCCTATGCTGAACAAATTCAGTCTACCTTTCTTCCTAAAGATCCATTTTAATATTATCCTCCCATCTACGCCTAGGTCTTCCGAACAATTTCTTTTCTTTTTTAATCTAGACCAATTTTAATATTGTCTAGAACAGTTGTAGTATCCACTACTACTATTAAACGTCGGTGTGATTTGAAGTTTCGTGTGTTTATTTGGATACCTTACATTACTGTATACTAACTGCTAAAATATCCTACCGTTTCTTACAGATTCTGTGTCGAAGTAAACGATTTTCTGAGTAACATTCTTTTGTTCGATCTGATAATATTTCAAATTTTAATGTGTTTACCGCCTCTTCAGCTGATCTTGGTGAGTACTCACATTATGTGTTTATAATATTAAATTATATTTTGTTAGCGGTTGATTAACTTCTAATTTGAATTGATATGAAGTTGCCGATATTCAGAGCTTGAGATAGAATTCGATTGGGTAGCTTACGTTTAAAAACGCCTTACACACGCGTGTGTATGGTTCATTACTAGAAATCAAAGTTTGAACTCTCGGTAACACAGGCCTAATGGATTGTTTTATTACTTCAGGGTCAGAATGTAAGCATGGTTAAGTTCGTGTCCAGCATTGTTGATACTGGAATCTGGCCACTGCTGATCTGCTTCTGGGGTGAAGATTTATCGCAACAGGTAAGTCAATCTGGAATTTTTATCTCCCGCGGATGCCCATTGAAAAAATTCACAAGCTAATTCCACGGAAGTCATTTCTGTGAAGCTGCCTGTCGCTTAGCTGTTAAATACCCCCTGCGTTCTATGGGACACAAAACGTCCATTATTATGTACACAAGAGACAGTCACTGGGCCCTATTCTGGAGCCAGACGAATACATTTCACAGATTCATATTTTATTTATTTAAGATTAATTTGAATAGCATCCTTCCATTTACGTCAGGTTATCCAAATGGTTTTCTCCGTTCAAGTATTCCAATAATTTTGTACAAATTCCTTGTCTTCTCCCCCGTCTATCTGATCCGCCTTGATTTGACTGCCCTAAAAATATCCGGTAAACAATACAAATTCTGAAAGCTTATTTATATAATTATTTTCTTCCTTCTGCTCCTACCTCGCACTTAAAGTTAGATATTCACTTTACCGATTTCACGTCATACATCTTCAATCTGTGTTTTTTGCTGAGGGTGAGACACCAAGATTCACAATAATACAAAACATCAGATAAAATAAATTTCATTTTTTAAGTATTAAGTTATGAAACTGGAAGACAATATTCTGATCAGTACGAAGCATTGCCCTCAATTCATTTGTTCTTAAGTTCTTCCTGGATATGATTATGACGTATAAAAGTAATCCAAGAGCTAAATATTCCTGTTGGAATAGAGTTTGTCCGTACAGAAGGCCGCTTATGGATGCAGCTGGTACAACCGTTCGCAGCGCCTGAAGAAACTCCTGCAGTTCATAATAATGCGTACCAAGAAGCCTGTCAGAATGACGGCAGGAAAGTTCTACTACATTTCGCTGGAGACATTTGCTGACGTAATTATTCTATGCAACAATAATATTTAATATTATTTACCTTTCTTTCTCAGATACAGCAAATTTAAATGAGTTAAAATGGTCAATAACTTTTCAAAGACACAAAGGCCTAAATTATTTAAATCATTATCTAGAGATCAGTTGTAACTTCGAATAAGCGCGAGTTAAATGTAACAGATGAATGTATAGAAAAGTTGAGCACGTTCATACGTTTAAATCCTAATAACTCTAGCGTCCTAAGATTGTAACAAACAAAAACATACGAATGCTACTGGCCTCTGAATAGTTTCGTTTAGTCACTCAGTATTTCAAATAATAATCTGTTAATGAATAAATTATTCTCGCTTCCAAAATGGACTAAATTTAGTGTCTGATTTATTTTAAACTGTGACAATGTGTAATTGATACAAGCGAAACAAAATAAATTCCGTGATAATGAGTTCAGGATGTCGATAGTAAGAGGTTGAACCTCCTGTAACCGACGAACTTAACTGTGCGTGATTAATGTTTGATTTCTTTTTCAGATTGAGAACAAAGTGTATGCTTACTTCACTATACTAAAAAACTCCACATAATGAAACTTCTACACGATACGAGCTCACATATGTTTAGGTATCGATACAAAATAACTTAGTAAAATCTGCAAAGTCTCACACACGCATCTCTTGTGCACAATGTTCACACGAAGTTCCCGAAAACAGAATGTAATACTATTGTATAAGCAGAATGACTTTGCAAAAGACTTAAGCGTTCAATCAATAAAACCAAAACTTCTAAGAGCATTATGTTACAACGTATTGTTCTTGCATTTGTTAGTTACCACAAAACAGCTACTTCCTTTCCTGAAAAATAAGTTATTAAATAAATGGATGGATAAATTCTATATTTCTTTACTCCTTTACAGATGCAAGTGATACATGTTTATTGCAGCAAACTTAACACTGAACGGAAATCTCGCTCGGCTGCCATGTTATTAATTTACACTCTACACAATTTGTAGTCACCAAAAATAACATATTTATCGATGATCTGTTAGGCCTATCACACAACAATTCGGAATCTTACACTGAATTGTGTTCGCGCCATGTCGGTAGGAATTGTGACTTCTTACTGATTTACTTAGACTTAATAAATATTTTACAAGTAAAACTCTCAACCTGAGACATTTTAAAATCATATGATTTTAGAGTGTTCTTTAATAAGGACAAACGAAGCACAACTTTATGTTTTAAATTGCCTAAATGGAATACCATGGATTATAAGATAGCATCATAGGAATTGAAATCATTAAGTCATGCATTAGACCTCTAAAAGTTCATGGTGTTACCAATGGATGTCACTACCATACTCGCACTGCTAGGGGCTTACACAGCTGATCTTTACGACCACACGTCCTATGCAGGATATAATCCCTGGAATATCAATGCCGATGACACTGGACACGTGAAGAATATGAATACACAATCACCATTAGTGGAGATCCGTGGCCCAAATTGCAACGGAAGGGCTGTTTATACAATTCCCACTTTTCTTACATAATAAATTAGCATTCAAGTAATTTCAGGTGCGTGGTCCTTTTTACTAAGGACAATCGTACTGAATAGCGGAAACACTGTACATAACAACCGGTTAGAATCTCAAATTCGCAAATGTCTAGACTGAGATTATACCGAGGTATTCTTCAATGTCTTCAGGCGAATACTGCAATGGTAAATAAAGTTCTACTACACGCCACGGCGGAGCTTGGGAGGGAATGTACAGATCCTACTCGTTCTTTACCCTGACACTAGGTGAGGTTGAGTGGTCAGCTTCAAGGCCCGACCGTGTCCCCCCCTCCCCCAGGGGAAACGATAGCCGGTACCCTTTGGATAGAGGGCCGGGCGAGTCCCACAGCCGGACAGCTTGTCTGCAGTCCAGTCTATTCTACGACACATTACCTCTACAATTAAGACAGTCGTTGAATAAACTTATAAACCTACAAAAATTTGTAAATCGCCCTGATGATGACAGCAGCAAGTACCTTTGAAACATCAGTAAACTTCTATCAGATTACACGCCGTAAGAACTCACAATGTAGCCTCAAATCGTAAATATGCAGATGGCCATGTAGGACGCTAAATGTGGTGGTGCTTGAAATATATTTGTCCTTCCATGTTTACTGGTAGCCCACTGACCTGACATCTGCCAGGAGCAACTGAGAAAAACAGCTATAGAATCACTTAACCGTGAGGATTAGATAACCAACATATGTCTACATATTGTATGATAATATTCAATTATTTTGTAATACCAAATGTCGCGGTCGTGTGGTTAACCTCCTGGCTTTGTGTTCGGGAGGTCGAGGGTTCAAATAACGGCATCTTAATTCAATAGTCATTTCTTATCCTATCAGTCGACACCATACCTACAGGCTTATTTACTGACTCGGATACTGGATACTGGGAACGACCCGTTCTTCAAGTGCCTGAGCACTGCGGGTCCCAACTTTTCGTTGGCTCGATCTATAAACATTCGGTAGGACTCCTTGGACGAGGGATAAGCCCGTCGCAAGGCCTCTACCTGTACACAAGACAAACATCCATGGCTTGAGTGGGATTCGAACCCACGGTCCCAGCGACCAAGCGGCACAAGGCCCACGCCTTAGACCGCGCGGCCACTGCGGACCCCTTATTTACTGACAACGTCGTTAAATGAACCACACACACTACTGTATGATTATGTTTCCAAAAACATATTTTCCTATATAAGGCCTATACGCGTTTGGTTTCCCAATCTTGTTAGTCAGCTGACGTGACTGCAAAGTTATATCTGAATGTTAAAACGTAACTCTGATCGTCCGTGTTACAGAGTTCGAAGTGTGGGATAAGAAAGCTTTCCGGTTCATTACACTCACCTCTTTTCAGAAAAATCTTCGTCACAACTGGAACGAATCCGTGACCTGCATCCGCGACCACCTGGATACATAATAGGGCCCCTCTCTCAACCCCTACAACCGGTCTGTCAGATGGTCTTCGAGGGACTTCTATTTTCGCGAGAAACTACAGTAACTCCATCTTCTGGTGGCACGTGCGATGCCGCGTCATGAACAGCTGTGTCATTTTGAAAACCATGAGTGACGATTAAAGGTCATGGTTTGAAAATCATACGCCGGTTCATTACGTCACTGAACTATTTGTGCACGCTGAAAAACTTGTAAATTAACGTCAGTACTAATAAACATTTTTAAAACTTCTAAGATCTTAAAACAGCGTTCTGTTCATTAAAGTCATCAACACAAACCAACCACTGCTACGCACTAAATCTTAGCTTATAATAACAAGCATTTCGTCCCCAAAGGACAATCTTCTGTGTTAATTTTCGACGCTTTCAAATCTGTTAAAGCAGCGCATTAAATTTTACTACAGTATTTTAAAGCAGGAGTTCGCTCGTTCCTGGCGACAGGCTGATCACTCTTCCAAAGAGATCTACCAAATGTCTAGAGAGATCAAGTAATCTCTAAAAAGAGGCTTCCATGACCAACAATGTGCTGTAGAGCCAGAGAAGAGATAAGAGTTGGCTCATTGGCAATGAAACATGTTTAACAATCATTTGTTGGACTAATTAGTACCAGTCAAATGTTTGCAAAATGTTAAAGGCTGAAATGTTGAGTTTTTGTTATGGTATTCTAAAAAGACGCGTATGTTAGTATAAGCTTTAATTTATAATTTGTTTTTGTGTTGATCAGTTTGCATCTACGTGGTATGGAGGGTTACAGGTCTACTGAAAGTTTGCATTTAACGTTCCGCACCAGTACACGACGAACTTAGGTATTATGGAGAACCAGTTTATAAAAAGCCACGTTTATAAAGTAAGATTCACAAAGTTTCTATGTTTTATAGCTTACTTGTACATTCCAAAAGTAACAATGCCGGTGACATTAAAATCGCTACGTCTTATTACGTAGATTCGTAAGCACGACGTTGGCATTAACAAGGGTTACGTCTCAAAAGTGGATTCAAAACGAAACCACTCCTTTGACACTAACAGGCGCTACATCTTATTATGTAGATTCACTAGGTAAACATGGCGCTGACTTTAACACACGCCATGTTTTATTATGTAGATTCACAGAGTAACTGTGTTACTGGCATTAAGAAATGCTACTCTTTATTACATTATGTTTCCATGAAGGGTACTGGGTGTCTGCACTGTTAGATTTTCAAGTATTTGCTCCGTGGAAAGTGTTAGCTTGGTTTCCACTGTCGTTTGAATAGTGACAACTCTGTGACAAGCCTAACCCGCCTGTTCCATTGATAGAATTAGCAATGTCTGTGACCATAGATTATGTAAATTAGTAAAGACACGATTCGGTATGGAGATATCTGTCTGCATCGGACAGATTGGTGAAAGGATTCGAAGAACGGTGAAGTATTAGTTATGACTAAAATAAACTACGTGTTAAGATACTTGGAACGACCCGTTCTTCAAGTGCCTGAGCACTGCGGATCCCAACTTTTTCGTTGGCTTGATCTATAGACATTCGGTAGTACTCCTTGGACGAGGGATCAGCCCGTCGCAAGGCCTCTACCTGTACACAGGACAGCACAACACAGAAAAACGCAGACAAACATCCAGGTCTTGAGTCGGATTCGAACCCACGGTCCCAGCGACCACGCGGCCACTTAGACGGCATCTATCAAGAATGATGGTAAAATGTACTGTAAGACTTAAAAACACATTTTTACTAAAACCTGCAAAATCCACGGCATATAAAAGTTAAAGTTAAGTAATTTTGTATAGTAAACAAATTCAGGCACTTAATTAAATAATGTAACACAATTCAATAAGCAATTAACATTTTAATCACTTACACAGAATAATCTTATACCGTCCTCAAATATTTTAACTCTGCTACAATTTTCAAATTATTTATTGGCTATTTTTTAATTATGATATTGTTCTGTATGACGAGACAGAAACGTATATTTAGTTCTGTCTGCGTTTACTTCTACACCTATCTCGTTGCAAGCATCTAGTATATTTCCAGGGTATCCAGAATAGTTCTACGTTATTTTAAATCAAGAGAAAGCATCTCCTTTCCAAAAAGGTTCTGCAAAGCCACGTCTACAGCTCGTTCCATCGAAGCTATTCGATTGGCTCTGACATCCGAGAACGTGAGTTTCATGTTAAGTCTCGATCTATATCACTTCACCTTGTACGCATCTTCAAAGATTTAACGTACGCATCTGAGCTTGTTTATCCTCCTGGCTGTCTCTTCTCGAAAGGATTCCCTTTAATATCGTAGAAATCAGTCCCTACAACTTCGTAAATGGAGTAGGCTCTCCAGCAACTGCCGTCCACATAGGCATGCCATTTCGAGTTCGTCTTAGTTTTAGTATTGTTCTGTACGTGAATAGCCACTTCGACGCGTTGTCAGTAAATTAAGAAACCCCTCTCCTTTAGCTCAAATAATGTCAGTGACTTGGAACAAATGTGCCGTCTCTGTTCCACTAGAAACCTGCTTTACGCAGATGAATCGATGAAGTACTGACCTTATTCTGAAACTTCTAACAAACTAAAATGAAATGCATAATCCCACAAAGCATCAGATCATGTAATTCTGTGAAGTTTTTAAAGCATGAATGCATAAACTGCCTATGTACACAGTGTTAGCAATATGTTCTTGTAGCCTCAAGCACAGCACGTTTTTTCGCCTTATTTCTGCATTTCTGAAAACAATACGCACAAATTTTGATGTGGTAAATGAAAATAACATACCTCAACGATTCACAGTCCAAACCGAGCTTTTACAACATTGAAATAATAAATGTACTCTTACGGAAATAAGTGTTAATAAATGAATGGGTATAATTGTTCCTAATGCTCCACTTTATCCAGATGTACAAAGGAGCGGAGGTACAGCTCCACATATTCCTAATCTCAGCACTACATTGAGGTGAATGGCTAACTTCACACACAGGCCGATCTTTGAGTTCGGAAACGATGCAGTCACGACGTTCCGGATGAACTTATTTCTTCCATCCTCAGGGTTCTCATTATGTAACTTTCTTTAGTCTCCTATTGCTCCATCTCTTCTCAGGACACAACGGTCGAACACAATTTTTTCCACTCGGGATGAGACCAAATTTCACACCCCTCCATTTCACATTTTGAGAACATTTTTGCTGAGGAGCCATTTTAATAAGGACATTATGCCCTCATATACGCTGCGATTTCAAATATAGCGTCTCAGCATGTGGTTTGCCGATCCAATTTTGTATGCATGTCAAGTCTCCTTTGTGTGTGCTAGATGTGCTGAATTAGTAAACATATTTCAGCATTCGCTCAAAGATACAAAGCAGAAGAACTGAGTGTAATAACAGCGCCCACGACATGAGCGGAATAAAGTCAAACCCACTAAGGCAAAAGTCATGTCGCCCAGTGAGTAAATTTTAGAGGAAATCCTTTTCAGTATCGATAATAAATAAAGCATATGTCCTTAGAAAATAATGTAAAATTCAGTTAACTGATTGATGATGCTATTTTTCTGTGTTGTGACGCCGTGTGGACTTCGTTTTGGAGACATTCTGTCCATCTCCAGCCCTGAAGATAGAGACAGCATGTTTCTCCAAAAGAATAGTACCTACCTTCAAGCCTGCGTCAGAACCCAAAGAAAAAAAAATTCCCATCCTCACCGCCTTGAAAACAAATTAACTGATACTTTGATTTGCAGTTGACTGATGAAAAACAAGGTTCATAAAATATTTGTAGCAAAAGACTAATTTTGTACGTGAATAAAGTAGAAAAACTTCTTAATTCATTTACATTATTTCGTTTCTGTGAACTGTTCTTGGACATTCAGTGCCTCGTTCGGTTTGATTTTCTTAATAAATATTAGTATTTATATATTAACAGCTTCAAAAAATTATCTCGTCTTCTCTTTACTTCAGATTCGTTCGCAATGATTAACATTTTCATTTACAAACTATTACTTATACAACATTAGTATGAATCGGTAGGATGTAAGTTAATCAGACCTTACAATCTTCTTAGCCCAATCCGTTTCCAAAGCAAAGGCATGTCCATATTAAGTCCGCTATTTGTCCAACACCAGACATGAGTAAGATTTGAGGTTTCCACGGCAGTGAGTCCGAAGATGGCTGTCTTCTGGGCTGTTGCGCCGTGTAGTCTAACAACCCAGAAGACAGCCATCCACCAAACAATAAGGTTTGAAATTCTGGAAGGAGTTTCATATAACTTACGAATTCCTTCCATTTAAGACCATCTTGTCTTTGTAATATGTAATAATATTACCTTAAAATAGGCCAAAATCTCATACTTCCACGTCCTTTCCAATTCTGCCATCTGATGATACATAACCTAGAGAGATGGAACACAAATTGTTAAATAAGTCAGTAAAGAATGAATTTCTAACATAGCTGGTGGAGTTCAGTCGTAATTAAATAGAGGTATTCTTATGTAGGACTGTTTGCTGAAAATTAAATATACAAGTTTCAATTCTATAATTAATTAGCATCAGCTTTTTTTAATCAGTTATCCCGCAAAACCATCCACATTCAGTAACTTAATTAAATGTAATGTCGGTTGTTTGTTATTTCAGAGATTAACAGGATTTTATTAATTAATTAATTCAATTGGATTTGAGAATCACGGAGTAAATTTTGTGTAACTTTACGTGATGCACACCGCTGCCAGTTAACACAGAGAATAACTGAACGACTCATCAATTTGTGGTCATGTGGTACAAAAATTTAATTAACAGAAATCACCTCTTATTACTTCTTACTTACAATAAAGACATGAAGAAGAAACAGAAAAGCGAGAAACGAAAACAATATTATAAAAAGGATAGTAAGACATAGAAGAAAACAAAAATACGAATAGGAATGATTAGACAAACGATGGCAGAGCAGGAGAAGACGGAGGAGAGACAAACATACAAAATTTCTTTAATGTAATATCGGCATTTTTATTGTTCACAAACAAGATTTAATGCAAATAAATGAAATGTTTATTTTGAACTCTTTTCATTTACTACGAACCTAACTGTTTAGTATGCAGAATAGAATAATATGCTGCATATATATATATATAAGGCTGTATAATAAAGTTTTTAAATGTTCAGATTTCATTAATGTTTCTTGGTTTCATATAGAAAGCTGCCAATTGCACAGATAATAATTACGTGAATCACAGGCGAGACGAAGTTTGTAATTGTGATTTTGGTAAAAATGTGGGAGAAAATTCACTGAGAAAGACACGAAATTCTTAGTTGCAATAGCCGGTTTCCTGCCTCAGATTCGAACCAAGTAACTCCCGAAAGGAGGCGGCAGTTATGTCCATTACTCCATGAAGTTCGATCCCAGAATCATAACATTTCTGTCTCACGAACTTCTGACATTGAGCAAGTTATAATGGGGAAACCAATTCAAGAAGCAGGAAATGCAATTTGGCTTTTGATTCTGCTGTCTGCAAACTTGGTAAATCTGTGAAAAATTGCGAAGTTCACTTCATGAATTATGAATCTGTGGAGAGAAAGAAAAGATAATGGCCTACTTTAAAACAAGACGCCTCGCGTAACGTGAAAGAATTATTCCAGAAATTTCTAACTCCTCGTTAGTTCTCGCTTTTTAAATACATTATTAATAAGGAAAAGCACTAAATATGCACACTAAGGAAATGCCACGTACGGTTTTACACCTTTTAAGGAAAAACAGTCTTCAAGAAACTCCGAGGTCTTTCGTTTGAGCAAAAGCGACAAACCTTCCATTCTAAATCCGTTCATTTACTAAACAGGATCTGAGGTTCTCACAACGGCGAGTTGTAGCGACATGTAGAAGTTTACTGACATTTCAGAGGTATTTGCTGCCTCCATCATCAGGGCTACACAGACTGCACGAAGATTCATATTGTTTACAACCACCATCTTATTCAGTGCTGCCAATTCAGCTTTTAAGATAAAATAAAACTGAATTTGTCCTTCTACTTTTCCTTGCAAAGATCTAAGATTTGATCGACATGAAAATGTAACAGAAAATTGAGGAAGGGTCATTATGAAATACAACAGGGGATTAATTTGCATTTACGCAATTATTATGGTTCATAAACATATCATCGCCCTCGACATCGGAAGGCTATGGAAGGAAAATATGTATAATCACAGCTGAACAAACACAAACAAAACATAATCAGAGATGTGACATGTGTTTGTGTGTGTAATTGAAGAGGTAACACCGAACTCAGGCATGCGCAATACAGCTTACTGTCGTTTCGTAGTGGTAGTGTCAATCTCGTTACATCGCGCACAGATGGCGCAACAAGTGCTTCAGCTGCCGGCCTCCCGCAACAAACATGGACTGCTCAGTTCTGGCCTGACTTTCGGGTGATCAACTACGAGTTTGTGCGTTGTGACAGTGAAATAAATGTGCGCCATATCAACAAGCGTCCTGGTGTATAAGTGGTTTAAAATTACATGGCATGTCGTTACATCTTCTGCTAAGGCTTGCTCAGTTCTAATTCCTACGTAAAGTAGGCCGCTTTTTAATGATTAAATCCAGCACTTGTCTATTCCAAAACATGTTTTATGATGAATGAGTTATTATCATTGCAAAAGTATCTTCTTAAATGTAACGGAGATAAAAGAATCTCTTCTTAACCTTTGCCAACGAAATCTGGATAGTTAACTTAAAACTTATTTAGATACGTGAATTAATTCTTTTACACACTCGCAAATAACTTATTTACAAAACAGGTATTACAGATATTATTCACCAAAATTTTGCCGAACTTCGTGGACCATCGTCCTTTGTCTTGAAACATTGATAGTCGCTCAGTCTACAAATTCTCGTTCTGTGGAACCCGGAGGTCAATCGCGGTTCGCAAGACACCGCCAGAGATGCCTATCGTAAGCCACAAGAAGCGAGTTCACACTCTCACAACCTAACTTGTTTCTGTGATATCTTTTTTAATATCAGCGTATTCTCCCACCTAAATCCAAGTCTAAAAAGTGGTAGCCCCTGCATCCATTCAATTTTCCCAGTACCAAATTCCACATGGCCAGTTTCAGTGGTCATTTATCTATCTGGTCCTTTTGGTTTGTGACGCCGTGCAGACTCGTAGGTGCATACCAACATTTTGAAATTACATGCTGTCTCCATCTTCAGGACTGAAATTTTAGTAAGCCCTGAAGATGAAAACAGTATGATTCTCAGAAACGATGGTATCTACTTTCTCGTCTACACGGCTTCACAACCCAAAACATCGTCATTTTCACCGCCTAGACTTTGTACGGCAGTCATGCTGCAAAACATGACCCGAACGAAGGTCTCTCCATCGGGTGAGATTTCAGGTTATCGCAGCAATGAATGTAAATATGACTGTCTTTTGGGACGTTTCACCGTACATTTTGGTAGATACTGACCGACGTTTTAGAAGGACTTGCTGCCTCCATCATCGTTAGGGCTATGGCTCCGATGATGTGGGCAGGGTGTGTCGGGTTAGCAAGCCTGCCTTACATCAGACCACAACCGCTTCCTTCCACATCCTCCCCACTTCATTATTCACTAATCATCCTCTCATTTGACGCTATATAATGTGAGAAACTGAAGGCGTCCTTAAACAAAACATAATAAAAATAAAAACTGAAGATGAATTTGTAATAGTGAAATCACAATATGACCTTTGGCCTGGGTGAATGGGCAGGGAATTTTCCGGTCGGCATTCATCGCCCACTAACTTCGGAGTGCAAGAACGCGTGAAAGTCTCAAATTTCCCGCTGTTTTTATCACATGGAGGCAAAATTTGAAAATGCATAAAAGAATTTTATCAAAACTCACCAGCATCATATTTAATGAAAATTCGTTCAGCCATACTTTAGTTGTTTCATGCTTATAGACAGACGGAAGGACGGGACACTTTTAATAGACATTCTACACTGTAGATATGCATATGTTGCGATAAATCGTTATAACAACCTGCTGCAGTTACAAAATCTCTTCTTTTGCCTACAGACGGAACAACTAATTAATTAATATTGCTTAATTGCACCCTGCTTCCGATGCTTATCAACGGAGAAGTGTGTAACAGGATGAAGGCAACAGACGCCCTACAGCCATGTTTCACCCTCAATTTGCTGTGGTTTCTTCCACTGTTTCATACTCAGTAACGTTTAGCTGAATATTGTTGAATTTTCCACCAAAAATCGATGTTTCGAGATGTGACCTCGAAATAGAAAATAAAACGAAATTATATTGACACGCGAAACAATAGCCGGGAATAGATTAGCAAAAACAAACGAAATGTAGGTCTATACATATAAGCCGGAAATGTAATTCATATCGAAGCTCTCGTGCAAACGTTTATAACGTATGATGGTAAAAGTTCTCAGTAAATCGAACCTAAAATATTTTAGCCACGAAAACATGATTCTGAATATATCAACAGTTCGGGATGGAATCTGAGGCTCTTTCATAACTGACTGAACGACATGCGTCATATAAATGTTTACAATATAAATAGATGAGAAACACTACATTAATATTTTGAAAATTTAAAAATCTCAAAACAACGAGTAATTTTAAACCAATGGTGTAATCTTTATATTATTAATACATTTTTAGTTTTCAATTAGAAACATTAATTATTTCATAAATTACAGTTGTACCCGCATTCATACAAAGAAAAATTATTCTTAAGTAATTTATCAGTTGTGTATTAGGAGATTAAATTTCAACCAACTGCAAATCCTATGAATATCTGGCTTCCCAAGTCGTGAAATCAACCCACCCAGCACACTGGGAAGTTCAAACTGTGACCGCCTACACCTTATTTCCGGCCCGCGTACAACCTTGCAAAATTGTGTGGGACTGCATGTTTTCTGGGGGGAATCCCTGTTGAAAAGTTGTTCAGAGTTTGTAGACACTTCAACATCTAATGAAGTTCGATTGTTTAGAAAATTAGATGATGAGCCGTCTTCTGGGTTGTAGCGTTGTATAGTCTGGTAAAAATTTACCAACGTTTCAGATGTCCTTGCTGTGCTACAACCCAAAAGACAGCCATTTTTATACTCTTCGCCGTGAGAACCTCAAATCTTACCTGAACAATATATGTTGAGGGGCCTATCAGTGGGGGAAAAAAGTTTAAAACCACTATTTTACAGATATCGGTCATGTGTTCTGTAAATGTTTGATATCCATGCATCGATCAGTACAAGTAACACAGAGTTTTGTATAAGTATCTAATCCCACCCTAAATATGCATCATATTAAAATAGGATTAAATTTTACAACAATTCATCAGCCAAAACAAACATTTTGCGATATATCACAATAAATACTGAGCGTCGAGAGGGCAATAATTCTTACAAGTGCTAATACGGATACACAGATCAATATATTAAACAAACATAGCTAACAACATCTTAATGTGGGAGATACATTATAATTTGTTTATATATCGGCACCAATATATGTGTTTAGAAATCCTGACAACTACATAATCTGGCTTTTACGACATATTTTCACGAGAAATTTAAGGCATTACGGGAGGTCTTATGTGCCTATTCCTGTGTATGTCCCATTTACTAAATTATTCGTCGGATTTATATACAATTTCATATCGGAGGTCAACACGAAAATCAATGGAATAATTTTATTTTAGCCCGTATCGGTCCAGTACACCATGTTTTATAAAATGTGAGTTTGGTTCATTTTTGGTTTGTTTAATAACACTTTCAGTAGACCCGCGTCAAATAATGTTTAATGAAGTGGAAAGATTATGGGGAAAAACCAATCGCGGTCTAATTTAAGATACAATCCCGACATTTCCAGAGAAGGGCCAATGGAAATGATGAAAAACCTCAGTCACGATAGCCAGCCTAGTTTTGTACTAGGGACCTCCCAAATACGAATCGTGAGTCCTAACCGCTATGCCGTGACGATCGGTAAAACCGATGTCAATTTCCCGACAGCAGTTCAACTTCGTGTAAAGCGTAGAATATGGAGGTCATTGAATTCTAACATTTTCATTTGTCAACTTTCTTGACGTAATTTAAAAGCTAACTGCAAATCGCATGTTTTCCGAACGCCCTGCTCAAGAATCCCTTTCCAAATTCTCGCTTAGGGTACCAATCAAATGGACGATCTTCGGAGAGACCCTACAAACCTTGGCATGAGGCCATAATTGACCACTAGGCCTGAAATGTGGAAGGCTGCTGATGATACATTTAACTTGCACAAGGACGATCATACATGCGCCTATAGTGTTACACAAGTGTTACTTACGCCACTATCAGCTCCACAACAATAGATATGTACCTACGGTGCATGAATGAAGTAAAGAAATATATGAGAAATATTTGTACTCCGCACAGTACACCTTACCAGTGAATGGTTAAATTAGATATTCGATATTCTTACGTGTTCGTCTGGGCTGTGATGTCTTGAAGCGTTGAAGATGATTACCAACGTTTCAAAGCAACGTATGGTATACCTTCATGAACACTTCAACCTTGAAAACCGATACGTTCTCCCGGAAAGTTGGTTATCACCCACAAAACAGCACAACACAAAAGATCACGATCGAAAAAAGGTTTAAATTGCGTTGTGTGCATCTACTGTCACGTGCCCTCGTGAGCAAATCAGCTTCCCAGAAGTTGGTGTATAAATTATTCATTTACTTCAAGCGTGAAACATACGTCTTCTATCTCTGTTTTTCTGCGCTAGTGTTGGTCACTTTGCACATCCTCAATCTCGGGAGTTTCCGGGTCAAATGGCTTATATATGCTGAGCTTCAGCGTAAAAAACTGCTGAAAAATACGTATCAGTTAAATCTCTGCTACAGCTCTTTCCGATGCAGTAAAAACTTTTAGATAGAAGCGAATAGAACCCTGAGTTTATGAAGACAAAACCGCATTTCTCAGACTAAACAGCAACAGCTGAAAAGAACATTTCTTGAATTGGTCCATTTCAAGCTGCTTTAGAAACTTCCATCCGAGAAATCTCTTCAATTATTCCTGAATATACCCTTTTCGCAGCAAATCAAATTAGAAGTCACGTTACATACTATTCATTTTGCGGTACATTAAATTACATGATAAACTTTTCAAAATAGTTTTATTAAAGCAATGATAAAGGTACGTAAATAATTTAGATATTGTAAAAATAATATATAACTCAGAGGGTCTCATTATAGCCAAAACGACTCCGAATAAATATATCAGCTGTCACAAACATAAAGTAATAGTAATAATAGGCTAGAATTATTATTATTTTTCATATATGTAATTATATGTGCTATTCACCAAGTATTATTAAGGCCATCCGATTCAGTTTTATGTGATAAAAGAGATCGCATAGGAAAGATAAAAAAATGCATTCAAAAGTTTTAGTCGGATAAAATAAAAGGAATATATCACTTGGAAGGTGCAGACAATAATTGAACGATTGTTTTCAAATTAACGGTAATGAAACAAGATAGGTTATGTAGACAGAATTTGTTTATTTCAGGAGGGGGGCTCTTGTAAGTTCGCTTGTATTATCCTGACAATGGCTGAATATTTTAGTACGTCTGTACTTTCCGATCAAGAAGAGTAAAGCTCTTAAAAAGTATTTTATTATTCGGACTAACAGCTCCGTTACAGATATTTGAAGCCATATTTAAACCAGTTGCAATTAATTATTTTTCTCTGATTTTGTATACACAACAGATTTTTTAATGTAAGCGAATATTGGAATGTTCTCTAAAATGGGGGGAAGAAACTTCCATCCCTACTTCAACGTTATTCTGACTGTAACGAATTAATTTAATTTAAAATTTGATTCAGTCGCACAAAAAGTACCAATTCTAGTGAGATGGCAGGCGAGTAAATACTTTCGTATCACAAAGTAAGAAGGCAAACATTTTTCCGGCGGACAGCAAAGCAGGCCTCGTTCATTGCCCCTAGTAAGTAATTGAGTTACGTAATTTCCCTTCATGGACCAAACAGCGTTTGGCTGCCATGAAATAATTGCTTGAAAGATCCGTCTACAAAAACAAACAAAGTGAACTTCAGATGTTTCAAACTTGAACTAACCACAACTGCATGTTTAATTTTGCCTTCAAGGTAAGAGACCTCTCCAATTCAAACATTCCACACAGAACCGCTGCAAAGCTTAAAATTTAGTCGCAACCTCCTTTTTGAGCGTTCATTTTTATTCTTAATACGAAAAAGAAAACGCTTAAAGCAATTCTTGTGGGTTCAAAGTCCCTTGAGTCAATAATATTATAATGTATTAATTTATTTTGAAGCAAATAAACACATTAAAGTTCCATTTGCATTCTGGAGTTACCAAAACGTTTACATTCCATTTCGTGTTTTATTATCGATACCCCTAACAACTGCGAAGATAATACAGCGTTAAGCTTTAAAGAGCCTTGCTGACAACTTGTAGGTTAACATCTGTAATGGTTATAACATAGCCAGAGTAGTACGTTAAATAAGACTATGACCGTTTGCTTCCGAACACTTTCCAATTCATTATTCACTAATATTTCCATTACTCTACGCTACATAATCTGAACTAATCAAACATCCGTAAAATAAAATAAAAATAAATAAATAAAATAGCATGTATTATTCTTTTTGAGAAAGTAACACCTTATTGGCCCGTCTGTCTGTCTATCCGTCGCGGTTCTTTTTTTCCCCAAAAATTCCCATTGCTTCACAACAAAAAGACCTCGGCTGGCATTAGTGAAACAACGACCTAAGGTTAGGTTAAAAGACAGTGTTTTACAAAACGTTTCTTAAACCATTTATGCACTCGAGTCGTACGTCGTCACTCGTATTGTGAGTGTTACGGCCTCGTACGAAATCCTGGTATCCTAGTAATTAAGATACTCTATACAGCGCCCTCCTGTCGTAAACGAAGTATAAAATATGATGCATTTGATTACTATATAATTATTTTATAAAGGCACTTCATCAAATTCCTGGTCATTTCACAGAACGTAAAGATTGATCAAGGCTTTATTTTATTTCGTTAAAAGTAATATCTTATATTATACAGTGCAACACTGAGTGTTATATACTTAAGTTAATTACTGGCTCGTTCAAGTTCCATACGAAACAAATTACATGCTCTATAAGGAATAAAAAACGCCACTGAACAAAAATATGTCGTTTATTAAGTTCACTGTTATTCAACATAAATATTATGATAAATGCTGTAACGCAAATGCTTATTATGTAGTAAATAATTATCAGGGGAGCAAAATATTTTCACCTCCACAATGAGTAGGGTATTGTATTTTGCCTATAAAACACACACACACACATACATATATATATAAGGAAAATACGTAACGGGGTTGCTAAGGTATTAATAATTATGAAGGAGAAACACATTATCTGAGAAGAACCGAATGCAGTTAGTTAGAAAATGGTTAGTTTTATGGAAAACAATTGATCACAAAACTAAAACCAATCCTTATATTCACACCCTATTTCATTTATATTATCCTTTCAGCCACGCCTATTATTCCCAAGCGGTTTGTTCCCTTGAGTCTCCCCGACCAAAATCGTGTACGTAATGCTTCCTCCATGCGTACTACAGACCTCACAAACCTCAAACTCAGTGATTTAATCTCCCGAAACACAAAGTGAAGAGTGTAGGTTATTAAGATCCTCATTTTGTTTCTTAGGTACCCCTAACATGCCCTTTTTAATAATTCCAGAATTTTTGATAAATAATGTATTGTAAATAATGTGAACAGGCAACAGGAATACACTGTACTTGAATAAAAGTCTCAAGAATCATGGCTAAGTCGTGATATAAGGAAATTTAAACGGCTCAGGAACTGAATGAAAGTGTCACGTGATAACGATGGTGAAAGTTCGGATTGTTTTGGTGCTGTTGGCACTATTGGTGTCAGTGAACACAGCAGCTCCCAAAAGCAGAATTGGCAGTGGCATGCGTAAATCTGGAATGCTACAAAGGTATTTAAAACGCGTAACGTTCGGAATTTTGTTACCCCATTCTACGTTCCGGCAGCGAAAATACAACAGCACAGTGCTGGCAACTTTGGCGACATACCACAAAGCAAGACCGCAGTACACACTCGCCAGGAAGTACAACGTAACCTACAGCGTGGCCATGGTTGGACGCAAACCAAGTCCTACACGTAAGTGTTACATGAACATACATATAACACAATTACGATTAAGACTATAATGCAATTAATATTCTCCATATCAAATGATGGTTAGAATAAAAGTTACAGATGTGAATAAGATATACTAATATTGTGTACGATAAGCTGCTTTTGAGAAAACAGACGAAATTCTATGACCTAACGTAAACCACGGCTCCAACATATGACAATGCCAGATACGAGACTTTATTGAATTCCTTTCACTAGTCCCACAGAAAAAGAAATGCAGATCGCCAACTGGCACACACGACCTCCCACAATGCGTTTACTGTAGTAACGCACCTCCTGCAAGGTACAGAGAAATATGAAATCGAGGATCTATTCAGTGAATCACATTTGAATTATATTAAGGTTTTTAAAATTCATTTTCGAAGACACTACGACTGAAAAGCAAGTATTAAACTCCTGATGCAAAACACAGTAGACCCTTTCCGCTTATTAAATTTATTAAAATGCAATAAGCCAACAAAAATTTATAACTCACATCGTACATTTAACTAAATAATTCTTGCAATTCTTGATTCTCTTAAGCACACTGTGCACCTATTACCTGACAAGCAGATCACTTTAATTTGCGTTAAGAAAGCAGACACCCGTATCTAGGCAACCATCGGAACCTAGCCTCGTGCAGTGCGGGAGGCATAGTTCACTTCATTACCCGAAGTAATCTCATTGCTTGCCCTATTGTCCGCTTGTGTGCGTGTGTGCCTCAGGGGAGGCTGTTTTAATACACACACTGTGTTCTACTTTTGCTGTGATCATCTCCTGCCAAGCTGCTCTCCCGTCAGAGCACCGAGTTGCTATTCCAACACATCACACGTAAATAATACATGCGTTATCTGACGCTCACATTCCAATCGGTAGCAAAAGGGCCGAAGAGTCGAAACTCTGTTAGTGACGATTAACACTGTTGTTAGAATTTTCTACACAGGATTTCGGATAGACGAAAATTATCCCTTTATGCATTACTTTTAACACAAATTTTGAAACAAGTTACTACTTTAATATGTATTTTATTGAAACATTTCTTTAACAAAATTACACAGCCGCAGACCACTAAATACGGATTAATACTTTAGTCTATTACCATTGTGGAAATGTTAATGTAGTAAAACAATTCAACAGATGAGCTCTTGTTGATTATTATCTTCGTTTATTATTTTAATAGAAATATTAGACTCTGCAATAATTTAACGTCCAGCTAGTAATTCCTCTACAAACACTGACCACTAAGTACGTGAAACTATATCTAAACCAAATCCAAGTCTAACGTTGTGATGAAAATGTTAATCCAGGAATAAATTCAATAGGTGTCTGACACGACGTCCGTTTCAATTATAATTCAGCCATTCTACTAGAAAGACTGAACGGTAAAGACTTCTTCATCAGGATAATCAAATTCGTACTTTAATAATTCGGCTTCGGATGAGATTTAACGGACTAAATAAACCTAAGTTACCAGCAAACATAATCAATATGAAGATGGCTGTTTTCTGGGTTGTTGCGTCGTGTAGTCTGGTAACAGCTAGCCGACGTTTCAGAAGCGATTGATGCCTCCGTGATCAGGGAGACGGCGCAACAGCCCACAAGACAGAATACATCACAAAAACGCAGTTCCAGAGCTTTAATTTTTAAAACACCGGCAGAAACTGACTCCCGGATAGTCTTCGAATCAATGCTCTGTAACCAAAGCAGTCTGTGGAGCTCATCAGCGCCTCCGTAAACAAACAGCCATCACACTCGGATACCACGACCCTCTTTCACCTTCCACGCTTCGCTTGCTTATTTGCTGAGTTTAATGACGACATTAAAGTTGCTCTCTGTTTAAAGGACGTCCACTTAACACAGCTCAATGGTCTGGCCTTTCAAAGCAAATGCTGAGATTTCTTTTTTGATGAGGGCTAACCAGACGTACGTAACAGGCATTCATAAACTTTGTACTTGAGTAAAAGAGTGCATCGCGTCAGATAATATAGTTTCTTTCTATGTGAATTAAAACATAGGATACAGGAGGATGAATTGTCAGGGCATGTAGCATGCAAGAGAACGATGACAAATGCAGGTTTGTACAAAATGTTGTAAGGTAAAAATGACTGGGAGAGGACAATTGTGAGATTTAGGAGAAGATTAGAGTACAACATTAAAATTTATCTAAAATAAACGGGGAAGATGCTGAGTGAATTCATCCGGCATAGAACAGAGGCCAGGGAATGCCTCTTAAGAACACGGTAATGAAAGATCGGGTTTCATGAAAGGAAGGAAATTCCTTTGCCAGCTGGAAAATTATTAATTTATTAACAAGGGCAATGATCCACGTAAATAGTTATTGTGCTTCTGTTTCAAACATTTAAAAGATCAGAATTTTTCTGTGTCCTTTTGTCACTACTCTTCATAAGTAAATTGTTCGACATTGTCCATTTTCAAAGGTATATTTTTATAAACACAGCGTTTCGGGAGTTGGCTCTACTCCCGCCTTCTGACCACTGGTAGAAATTATGCCACAATTTGAAAGGTCTCGGGTTCGATCCCGATCGCAGTCACTCATAATATAGGAGAAAGTGTCAGCATGACAACCAGACACCTGAAGACGGGAATAGAGCAAGTTCCCAAAACGTCGTGCATATCAAATACGCCTCCGACAATGGACAATATCCAACAGTGTTCCTATAATGAATCGACCATTGTTACAAGCCTTCAGGAAATATTTTGTCACTTTATTACCGTTTATCAGGAGGAGAGGATGAAAGAATAGAAATAATACCAACGAATGGGATAAAGAAGAAAAGAACACGAACGAAAGAGAAACATGAAATGAAGAATGAAAAACGAACTAAAGTGTGAGCAAGGGGGCTATCTTGATGCGAATTCAAATTCGTCAATTTCAAACACTGCCGATATTTGGAAACAAAGCCCCTCAAACCTCAGCAGCAACCGTCTATTACAATAATAGCAAGGAACAGATAAAACACTTTCGAATATTTATGGACCAATTTAGACTCGCTGCTAGCTGGAGACGCAGCTGCAACCCGACCAATTACTACCTGTCCGATACACGACCAATACGCAATGCCACAGTGTCACAAACAGAACGCAAGAAAATGGGGGTCTCTGACTGAACTGCTGTTACGAAATCTTTATCCATGCACTATGCATCGAATTCATAAAGAATGAAACGCCTTAAAATTTTGTGGTGTAAAAGAAACGAAGGTTAAAACACTAAATATCACTCTTCATGAGAAGCAGAAGAAACGTTAGGCGTGTATGTATTAATAGTATCGTATTTCAATCAGTTCTTCACTGTCAATAAATGAAAATTGTTGTGCTCAAGTGATGTATCCCGATTTTAACTTGATCCTTCTTAACAACTACTAATTCCCGATGCACTTATCTCATTTTGACTGTTTTATTTAATATTTTTTGTATTACCACAGAATTATCTGCACAATTTCCGTTTCTTCACCTCAGCGTGATAATCTGATAATTTAGAATAACCGCGCAGTAGAATTTAAGCTTTTCAAGTCTGCGATTCTGAATATTGCCAGCCTCAACAACCGTATAATTGTTAAAATTTTGCGGTTGAGTTTTCCTTACTAGTGTGTGTTTTATACTTCCCCAGAAGTGGTGAAGTCTATTTAGTTTTTATATTAGTATCACTGTCCCCTCATAGCCTTCAGTACAAGATAAGCAAATAAAATTTCATGCTTGTTCAAACGTTTCTTTTTATATAGAAAAATATTTTGCTAGTCTCTTCCCGTAAATGCGCTTATTTTATTCTCTAAAGTGGAGATTTGTTACAATTTACAAATTCTTATTTTCAGTTTAAAAACAAAAAACTTATTTATTTTCGAATCGCAGTTCCCCTGCAGACACAGTTGAATAGAATGAGATGACAAAAAAACTCTGAATTGCTTCATAAATAAAGGAAATTTTCAAATTCGGTAGCCATGATTTTCGTCTGTGCTCTACCTGAATACAAAGTAGGCCTATAGAAGCCAAGAGTCACCGTGACTCGTTGCAAAGTCATGACAAATGCAGTAATTTCCATACGTAAAACAGATCATCTTGTTGGCTGTCACATTAGGCTGAAACATCGCGTTTGAAGGGAATCCATAGAGAACGCAGATTTCGTACAGATAAATGGATTGGAACTAACTAGCTCGTCGTTCAAGCTCAAAAATTCCTCCCCGACAAATAGCTGACTGTCAGCCACGATCAGTATACCTTGCAGATACGAGGTATGATTCCTAAATTATTTAAAACTCGGCTATGGATTGAACGCACTGACTTTCGAATAAAGCGGCCACCCAAAACTGTAAGTTAATACGATCTAAGTTATAACAGTAAATTTACAGATCAACATTTCTGCAGAATTTCTAGTGGTATAAACTTCTAATACATAAAACATGGTGGACATTACGGAAAATATCGGACCCCACCTGGTTCGTAATATTCAATATACAAGAACAATTTCGCACAAACTTTCTTTTCGTTCGGAGTATGTAATGAAAGTCGCCAAATATTAATATTACCGAATTTAATTTCCCTGCGTACTGTACCGAAAGGTATGTCTCTTTTTATCTTCTAACGATTAAAGAATTTAAATTTGCATCATCATACAAAATACTAGGGCCATAACATAGACCTTTTCACTCTGTGAGCTTATATTTTAAGTTCCTTGTACCTCTTGTTAGTACTTCCGGTCATTAAATCCACAATCGAAAGTCTTCCTTAAAAAGTTAATAGTTACTTGCCCGTTCAAAACAATTCCCTGGCTTAACGTACTCCTAAGATTCATTACCGTGTCCACAAACTCCTACCTGATCAAATTCAATTCAATCAACACACACACCCCATTTATCTTGGATAATTGTAATATTATCCTTCCATGCAATTTACAGTTATTGAAGCTCTGACGTCACAACTTGCACTCTATAAACTTCTTTGAGAATTAATTAAACACTTCCTTCCTTTTCAAATGTAATGACTCGCCGAGGAGAGAGACGGGCGGACGCTATCAATTTCTCACCAGGTTAAAACTTCATCTCAAAATCACAAATGTCGCTACTGCCAACTTCACAACAGCAAAGTCGGTTTTCACCATCGCGAGATATTCTATTCAAGAGTATTTAACAGTTACAAGAAAATTTACTGGCGGCCAGAATAAAGATGGCAGTCTTGTGGGTTAGTACGTCGTGTAGTCTCGCAGTTCACCGACGTTTCAGAGGTGGTTACTGCCTCCATCATCAGGGACTCATCGCCCTGATAATGAAGGCAGTAAGGACCTCTGAAACGTTGGTAAACATCTACCAGGCTACACAGCGCAACAACCCAGAAGACAACCATCTTCAGACTCACCGCCGTGAAAACCTTAAATCCTATGACATTGCATCGAGCTATGGATCGAGCGGAATTTGAACTCGCGACCCAAAATTCGCGTGCACCTACTAATGCAACACAACAATAAAAACGGTAGCAAGTTAGAGGTGAGACATTCCACCACTGAATTCCCATCGCTCCGTGATCCTCTCTCACGTGGGTCAGACATGATGTGATCGAGACCAGGTTTCATTTTCCGGGCCAGTTCCACGGTTTCCACCCCGTCGAGACAATTTTCAAACAACGGCATCCAACTGTGAAACGTTGGAACATGTCCGATGCATGGAGCACTATTACGCGCGTGTGTTAATTGTTAAACTGTGTTCAAAACCCAGCCCCGCGCGAATGCACAGACCTTCAACTTTCACCACACCACCAGGAAACAACATTTACACTTCAGTTACAAAATTTACGGACAAAAACAATTTGGAATACAGCAGGAAAACAAAGGCCTGACAATTGTTATAAAATCCAGCTACTAGATCACCCCGTTCAGTCTCAATCCAAAATGGAATCTCACGTCAGTTCTAAAACCAATTCTATATATTCACGTCTACATTTTCCACTCACTGTTGCCTGTATCATGGCACGTCACAATTAAATGCAATACGTCGGAATTTCATCTGCGCGTTTTACAGCAGGTAGAGTTATTATGAATTGCCTGTCGTAAAAGTTTGCACATTCACAGTTTTGCATTCGGTCAGCAGATCATCCTGTATAAGTCCGGCTCGGCACTTCACTTCTACTTAATTCTTTAGAATTCCTCTGCATTTCGTCGTTCTTTAAAGATGTGGCATGATCACGCACTTCCCGAACTTTTTATATACGTCACTCGTAATAAATGTTGAAAAATGTGGACATTGAAAGGTAATATTAAAATGGATCTCAGAGTTACAGATTGTTAAGACGGAGGTATGACAGGACAGAGTCCATTGACAAGTTCTTGCGAATATAGTAATACAGCTTGGTGTTTCACAAGAAAGAAATTATAGGATTTGAGACTTTCGTGGCGAGTACAATCAATAAACTCTTCTCGGGAAATCAGCGGCGTCAACTGGTTACCGTAGTAAACCGACGTTTCGGGAACAAACTTTGTCCCCATCTTCAGGGTTCTGATGTGACTGGATCCTCGAAAGTCGCCTTCTTGAGTTAGGTGAATTAATTACGTCAATGCATAAGGATTCAGTACGACCTTTTGTCATCATTACAACTTCTATTTGAGTTAAATTAAAAACAACCAAAGAACGTAGAGATATGAACATAAATAAAGTAAACGTACATTTAGAAGACGGAGATGCTCTTGGGGTAAATATTTAATTTCAGGGAAGTCTGAATTAAATTATATGTAAGCAGGCCCTCAATTATTTTATTTATTTGCGATTTATATTCCGAATCTATGAAAATATCATTATACAGCGTTGAATAACAGAGTAAACAATGAACAAAGAACTGGATAGGATGTGAAACGAAGTGGTTGTGACCTAATTTAAGATACTACCCTGGAATTTGCCTGGAGAAACAGAGTAAAACCACAATCATGTCGGGCAGTTTTTGGAGTGAGATTTGAACTTGGGGCTTCTTTAATACAACGCGAGATTTCTAGACATCCGGCCGTAATGTTCTGTAACAAGTTCATAATAACCAGTCCGTTTTTATTATAAGAATGTCATATTCAGTTATTCCTACGAGACAAGTTGCATACGATGACAGAATATGAAAATGAGCAGGAAAGTACATATCAGGATAAATTCGAACTGCACAAAAAAGGAGATGAGTTGTTTGCCTCTGAGAGTAAACAATTTTAAACCAGACGATACAAATCGTTTCACTGTAACAGTTTCTGGTCGTGGAATCAACAACACATAAGTTTAGAAGAAAGGATACCCCCGAGAGGAATCTCACGGAAATTTATGAACAAGTAAAAGACCGCCCTTTTATATGCAAAACGTGATGACAGCTAATGTTGAAATATTACCCCCATTAGCTTTCAACCTCAAGTCCACTTTTCATACAGCGTAAGTAAATTTAATTGGAGGAAGTAGTTAGTCTACTTATATTAAAGCAATGAACGTGTTTTAACGCGTTTTATCGTGAAGAATGCCATTTCAATGCACAATACAAGACAAATTACCCTTGAGTTAAACAATAAGAAGCGTGCGAATATGCGAACCCAAGAACTGTAAGAAGACTCATAATCAGTACCACCTTACTGACTCCATAAAGCAAACTCAGTTCGTTCAAAACAGTCGGTCACGCTACATACAGATTCAGAACAAGGGCTGGTGCATTGTCTCGTGAATTTTCGCTACCTCAAACCCAATGTTCCTTCAAATGTTCTTTTAGATCTTTACGATCTTCAGTCACGTTTCCACTTCTATCGTTCTCCGTTTCTCGAATTCTCTTAAAAACCCAAACAGGGGTTTAAATTAACAGTAAACAGTTCTTTTTTGCTTTGTTTTACGCGGTATCTTCTTTGTTGAAAACATCTGATGCGATCGTAAAGGATAATAGCCACACAGAAACAGACATCGATATAGACACATCGATTATGGCTGATATAAATCGCGATGCACCTTCTTAAAAGTGCCCTTGTCTAATTTTTTAACTTATTTATCCACTGCACATGGCAAGTCCAGTTCTATCTCGATTTGAACTTCTGGCTAACAACATGTATCGGACTTGGAAGACTGAGGTATTATGTTCTTCCGAAAGGATGGTACTGCCTACAGGACCACACGACGTTAAAACCCACAACACCAAGATCAACATCATCACCGCTGTGAGAACCTCAAATCCAGTGCCCTGTTTACAAAGGTCTTATGGGCGAACTGCAAGGCTACAAACAAAATAATCCAATCAGAATTGAACAAATGTTTGATGAATTACCGGAAGCACAAGTTACATTAAATTCGTGGATACGTGATCGGACGACTGAATGAAAGAGTGGGTTAAATAACTGAGTACCAGAAAGTCTCATCAAATCGGTGGAAGGATATGAACATACGAATACGCAAACTGTCGCTCAGCTGATCATGCGACCGAAAGGTTAATTACAGTTTTTGCCAGACACCTCCACTGGACCCTATTCTGAGTAAAGTCAATCCAGTCTCCACTTCCAGCCCTATTTCTATAAGGACCATTGCTATTCTATTTTCTTCACCACAAATCCCCATCGGCCCCAGCGGCTACTCAGTCTAAATGAAATACTTTCCATCTCTGTTCACAAATAGGACACTTCGAGAATTACTTCCTTCTGGGATAGTTTCTGCCTCGTCCGGCCTACTCCTGTCTACTTCACCCTCTTTCGCACGCGACTTTCTCATCACCCTGATGATGGAAGCAGTAAGCACCTCTAAAACATCAGTCAATTTCTGCGAACGTCCAAAAACATAGCCATCTTCAGTCTCGCTGTCTCGAGAACCTGAAATCTCAGCAGTCCCAAAGTTGATATTTGTATTTAAAGCCGTCAGAAATACAGCTGTGAAACCTCCATAAAACTGAAGCCAGTGTCATAATAAGAGGCTTAAACATTGTCCTCTGTCTGTTTTGAAATTACTGCTGAAGTTATCTTGCATCTAAAACCATCAAAATTTCACTTTGGCATATAACTTAATATCATTATATTCCCTGACTTAAACTTTAATTTTCGTTATAAATTACGTGCTCTCTGATGTAATGGGATGAAATAAGCAAGCAGACACTTCGCATGAAGTTCGCATATCCCACTGCTGGCAATGGATAGAACAAACACTCAGAACATATGACACCAAGCTTATGCATATTCGACTGCACGCTTAGTTTACCCACAGTCATGAGACGTAGGTAACGTTTATCTGCTGGCGTATCGGATGTGGACGAGAATCCAGCGACCTATGAATTACGTCACCTGAGGGAATTTCTGTAGCCGTAACTGCGCGGTTGGTTATATTCTTGCCTCATTTAATGCGTAGCTCTCAGATCCCAAGGACGAAACGTTGTTGTGTTATACGCAAAATTAAAGCTGGCCTACAGTGAGTGAAGGATCATATAAAACTTATTCAGAAATGAACATTCTGGGTTGTTGTGCCGTGTGGTCTAGTAGAAGTTTACTGACGTTTCAGAGGTCCTTGCTGCCTGCATGATCAGGACGTCGGAAACGTCTGCCAGACTACACGACGGAACAACCCAGAAGACAGCCATCTTCATACTCGCCGTCGTCTGAAACTGAAATCTTGTTTAGTTCAGAACTGGAACGAAAAAAATTCAGTTATTTTAGAAAGTTTGCCTGACTTCTTCTTCTGCTTCTTTCTTCGTTGTCCACACACGTGGGTCGACATTTTCACAGAGGTCTCCAAATATATCTGCCCATTCTTGCATTTCATCTACCTCTGCTCTGCACATTTTCCTTAACTTCGTCTATCCATCGCAAGGTGCACATGGTCTGCCCCTGGGTATTCTTCAGCTCATTGTCATTTTCAATATTATTTTTGGTGTTCCGTGCTCATCTATTCTTTTTAACATGTCCAAACCATCTCAACCTACTTCTCTAGATTTTTGTTCTGTATTTCCTGCATCCTGAGCTCCACCCTAATGTATGTGTTCCCGTTTCCATCTCTCCTCGTTTCTCCCACTATTGCCCTCAGGAAATTAATCCCAACTGCTTGTACGTTACTTATCTTTCTCAGAACATGTCCATGTCTCTGCTCCATGTAACAGTGCCTTTTTAAATTCAAAGTTAACATTGTAATTTTACGTTTCCTAAACTATATACGTATTCCACAAAAAACTTATAGCTAAAAGACAAGATTCTGAAGCCCAAAGGCTTTTCATTTACCTCGTTTTGGGTATTTTGCAATTTTTCTCCACCACACTTCCATATTAGACTGCCTAATTCCTAAAACAATGTGTACCACATACGTATCCCGACTGAGAACTCTACACTACATATGTTTACATTATAAACAACCCAGAAGACAGCCATCTTAAGAAATTTCCCGCTTTTATGGCAATCGAACGTTAATATTCACAACAGTCCATAGCGGATCCCATTATGAGTCAGATTAATGATTCTGCAATCCTATACCCTACTGCCTAAAAAATAATCACTCGGTGTTATGACTAGGGACAGCCAAGCTTTCATTTCCGATGTGGACAAAGACCCTTCCTGCCTTCTCCGCGTTCAGGCCGATTTCGGGGCCAACCTAGACCCTGTCCAATAAGTGCATAGGGCTATTTCCTAGGGGAATAAAGTGGTCAGAGCGTGAAGCTCACGACTCACCTCCATCTAACACACAAGTTAAGAATGCGTAGAGCTCCTCCATACGCGTACACGGCGTCTGAACCAAGAACAGCCCTGCCTTATTTTTAAAGTGGTTATAATATCTGATGTATTATTTTTTCCCTTGTTTTAATTCCCCTCGAAGAACAATTTTAACATGTAAAAACGTTATGTAAAGCGGTGATTTAAATAAAATGTTTCTGTAAATTCTACTTTTCAGCACCTAGACCTTCCCATTGCCCATCTCTTCCACGATCGCATGCATCAAACTGGGGCTTTTCACGATTTATTTCCCAGTATAGATGTTTAAAGTTAACGCAGCGAGTCTGAAGCGATCCTCAACCCAATACATCCTAATCAAATTACGATCGATGTTTACTTTCGTTAACTGGACCATTGTGAGTGGGAAGTTTGGGGTATGAAGCCGCTTAAGGAGTTCCAAACACAAATTCACTTGCACACTACTAAAAATTAGACCCCGCGAAACCATCTAAATATTCAACGACGTAGCCAGGATAACATTTTAAAACGTAATTAATTCCTGCTTTATTCAACGCCGCCTTCAACAGCCTGTTATTTATTTATAGTTTATTTAAGGACGCTTTCTCAGTAGCTCAGACTATTCAGCGTCGAATGAGACGATAATAGTGAATCATTAAATGGACAGGATGAGGAAGGAAGTGGCCGTGGCCTACTTTAAGGTACTACCCCAGCATTTTACTGGAAGCACTGAGAAAAATCACGAAAAACTTCAGTCGGGATATCCGGTCTCTGGGCCGATATTTGGACCCGGAACCACCCAAATACGAAGCAGGAGTGAACAGCCTGTTACGTGACGTCATTTCTCAATATAGTTTATAAATGAACTGAAAATAAAGTAGGAGATTCTTCTGGTCTGAAGGAAATGGCGAAAATCACAAAAACCTCTGCAATGATAATATCTTCTACTGCATGATGATGTGTACGTTGATTTAAACAATAAATCAAATTACACACTTTCTGTAATAATGCTATAAGACCATAAGAAACTTATCTACGTAGGTCTTGGAGCTTTCATGGAGGCGGAACGCAATGAAGTCTTCTTGAGTATCAGCCGAGTGACAACGAACGTGTTTCCACCACGGATTTATAACTAGCTCGATCCCTGTCGATGGAGGCAGAAACATTCTCCGAAACAATGAACACTCATTCCATGACATGGCTGAATGATTAGCCTAGCAGGCATAATGAATTCAATAACTGCAGATCTTATAAGAGAATAATCATTATTCTGATTTAAACACTTTTTTTCAGAAAGTCAGAAATTGTACCTTCATCCACAAAGAAAGAAAAATTCCCCCTCAAAATGCACACACTTAAAAATTTGCACAACAGTATTTTCTGCATGTCCTGTCTTTCGGCAGAAAACTTATAACCCGTCGTCCTTTCTGGAACACATCTGACCATCATCTCTTCTGTTTATTAAAAAAAAGAGTATAACTCAAAAATACACAGTTATCACATGGGTTCTCTTTGCTCTCACTAGATGACTAAATTAGAGAGTTCCCAACTAAATGAAACTAATAAAAATAATTAATTTTCGTCAGTATGCTTCAAATCACATGATGTCAACCTTCCTTGCAAATGCATTTAAATATTCCCTCCAGTTATATTTCCAACACTGTTATTAATTTCATCTGTTTAAATAGTAATACACATTAGGGGCATCTGGTGGTAAAGTTTCAAATGAAAGACAAATTAAAGTTTAATTTTCCACATAAGAGCATTCATTATTAATTAAAGCAGACGAGTTTTTGTAAAAAAAAAAAAAGGGGGGGGAACGCAGGAGAGAAGGAACATGCTGATGATGAAAAAGACACAAAACTTTGATTATAAAGAGCTTTTGAATTTCCTTTCCCGATCCTACGATTTGCTGATTATTTTACTTATATTTTAGTTTCAGTTTCACGTATTTCTCAGTTTTCTTGAACATGCCTGCGCTCTGCCACTAAGAGACGCGTCTCTTGAGATAACAGAAGGAGAAGAAATATAAAAATGTGTTGAAGGCAGCTGCAAGAAACAGGCTCGGGCCGCAATCATCTGGTCAAAGAAGGTTTCTTCTCGCACCTTAACCCACTCCATTTATTTTATTTATTCGCGGATTATTTAACGACACTATCAATAATTGGATGACTGTCTTCTGGGTTGCAGCGCCGTGGTGAGTTATTGCCCTGATGATGAAGGCAGCAAGGGCTTCTGAAATGTCAATCAATTTTACGAGATTTCACGGCGCTACGACCCAGAAGACAGCAATCTTCACGTTCACAACCGTGGAAACCTCAGATCTTACCGACGTTAGTGCCTCAGACCTCGCAGATGACAGGACGATTAATGAATAATGAACTGGAAAGAACTTTTCCTAATTCATTTGTCTGGAGGAATGAGATAATCCACGAAAGACCTCAGTTCCTATAACTGGTCTCCGGGCTGAGATTCAAACCAAGACCTTCTCGGATATAAAGAAGGAGTAGTGCCCACTCAGTCGCTACTTCCGGTCATGTACCTCTATAACACATTATTTCAACTATTACCAGAAGAACTGATTACTATAGTGATCACGGGCTTCTTGTGAGCATGGTGAATACGACTGTCAACTATTATATTCCACTTTCCACTGTTCTTTCTTATTCAATTGCTGTTATCGTTCCACGTCATTTCTCCAATATTCTTCAAAATAAAGTTCCCATAAATCCAAATATCGTTATGTTTGGTTTCTGTAGTCATTTTTATCTTGAAAAACTACATTTTATGGATGACTCAAGAAAAAATCTTTATGAAGCGATGGATATTTAGATTTTGTACGTGCTTTACGACTCCGGCCCTGCACGTTCCGGTTTAAAGTAAGGAAATAAAAGCAATAGTCCTGTTTGTCAGTTTATACTGTCTGTGATACCAAATCTTTGTAACTTCCTGAATATAAACCATCAGGAACAAGAAACATGCCACATCCATAGATAATATTTTCCGGTCACGAATTTCGCGTCTTATAAATGTGACCAGGCAATGTTCGAATCTTGATAAGAATAATACACGTTTGTTTGGAACAGCGGATTGATACAGCACGGTTCAAGTTTTGTTCAATGTAGACTCGAATGTAATTTACGGTTTGTGAAACTTTAGAAGAGAAACACGCGTTAAACAAGTTCTTTAAATTTGGTTTGAATGGGAAGTGTGTTTTTGTGTGTTGTTAGTAACAATAATAAAATACCAGTCTGTAAACTCCGTGAGAGTGAAATTTACAACGTACGAGCTCTGTGAAAATTTTAAAAATACAAATATTTAAACTGTTGGAAAAAGAACTATATCAGAAGATTAAAACGAAGCTGTGCAATTGAGAAAACCCACGTAAAACCTCAGAACAGCCGGCGTTCCGACCGGGATTAAAACCAGTGACCGCTCGAGGTAGGAGTGCCAACCACTATACCGCATTATTTGTTTGTAAACATTGTTGGGAGATGAAGCAAAACGCAATTTACCTGCAATTGGATGCTAACCACAGGTCATGGTGCAAATTTGTTTGCTCTGAATATCATGAAAATGCTCTTTTACATTTGCTCTTTCAATTACTGAAAATTAGGTAAGAGTAACAGAATGTACGAAAAGTTGTTTTATGAACTTAATCGACAGTTAACACTGTATTTCATCACTACGGTGATTTCACGTAATAATGGGCATCGTGGTAAAGAATCACATCAATATAATCCTGTTAAGTACGGCACTACAATCAGAATTAGAAGTTGAAGCATTGCAGACCATGTGCGACGTCAAATCACGTTACAGGACCAACTGTAGCATTCAAATTAAAACGTGACTTCAAAGCGTTCAGATCAGCTTGGACCGCTGAAACTTGGCGTTCTAGGCTCTGTTCGCCCGGGAATCGAAACCAGCGAATACATGTGCGTGTATATTATAATAATTAGTTGCTCCTCTGACACACTGAGTTTTTACTAACTTCATGGATCAGAGATGTTCTTGGGAAGCTAAAATTCGCTCAACTAGACAAGGAATTACCCATTATGGAACCCAAAGGACCGATGCAGTGTCCACAATGCCAGTGAATCGTACCATATGCATGTCATCTAATACTTAAAATATTACGGAACTACACTAACAAATGAGGATTACATATACTCCTAATATAATTTCCAATGTCCGTCACGCTTGACTGTACGAATGCAATGTTCGTGTAATGTGGGAAATATTGAAATAATGTTCTGACGGTGGCTAAAACACAACGGAAGTTATAGTGACACCTACGGTACAATCTGGCGAGTCTGTGTTCGGTGGGAGTCCGGAGTCTGGTCTGTTTGGCAAAAATCTGGCTCGAGTCTCCGTGAAAACGTTTTCACAGTTCAGTTTATAAGGAAATCTTATAAATGTGTACTCTGAATGGAATTTGCTAGGATAATGCTGCAGTAAACTGCATTACTGTCCAACACAAAAAACCTTCATTCTCTTCAACCTTGGTGGATCAAACTAGGCTAGTACAATTATACTGTTAGCAAAATGTAGAATTAGGTAATGAATGCTAAAGGCAGATAGTACAAAATACAAGTGCCACATTATTATTTATTCGTTGCATTTAGGTCTACATGGAAATAACAGATCAAATCCATCACTTTCAAATCAGTTCTCGTATTTTGTCTTGAACATTTCAAATACGAATACTGCTTAAATTAATACAAAGTATAATCCTTGTGACGATGGCTTCTTCTGGGATTTTGAGTCATACAGTCTGGTAGAAGTTTACCAACGTTTCAGAAGTCCTTAGTGTCTCTGTCATCAGGGCGATGAAGGCAGAAAGGGCCTCTGAAACGTCGGTAAACGTCCACTAGACTATACTATGCTACAAATCAGAATACAGCCATATTCGGATTTACCGTCGTCAAAACCCCAAATCCACATTATAATCCTTGTGTTTGTGTTTCAAAGCACGGTATTAGTGCTTATGTCTCACTCGTTTGTTAATTTTCAGTAGTGTTTCTTCATAAATATATGTAACTTTACAAGCAGAAATTAAATGCAGATATGCCTACTGGTAGTCCTTAATTTAACCCAAATCACACTTTAAATTTACGACAACATCTTCTGGTTATTTCGATACAGGATACACAATTGTGCATATTAGAAATTAATCGAAGCACGTTTTACGTAATTAAACACACAACAAACCACTGAAACTAGCAAAATTAATAAAACTTCAACTACCTCAATTAAACGTAATTCAGCTCGCAGAAAAAGCTTTGAAACTCATATACATTACTCCCTGGAAATTGAAATATGGTTGTAAAACACGATGAATGTTTCTGCATTAATAAATAGCGGAATAACAAGGTGGTTATAATTAGTAAGAATTTAACTACATCTGCTGAAAACTGTAGATTATTTTCACAGTACACTGCACTTTATTCACAGCATCTAATGGGCTAGATAAAAATGTGTGACAACACTATTATATTATGTACACTCTGTACAAATTTAATGTAGGCTTACGTGGTGGAGTTAATGATTGATTGACTGGTAGATCGCCCATCCATGTGTTCCATATCAAAAATTTCCAAAATGTTTTCCATGAAATTTGGTACTGGGCTGGTGAAAACTAGAATCTGTCGGGGGAATTTGATTTTGCTTCACATTGGTCCATTACAGGCATATCCTCGACTTTACATGAAATCGAATTATACATTATCGAAGTCCTAAAAGAAGAGGCTCACTGTAGAAACAATTGTTTACTACCATCAATAATAATGTCATTACAATCTGGAACTAACATGTGGTAAATATTTAAGTGGCAAATAAAAAAAAAACAATATGAATCTTGACTAATAAACCCGCAGAATCTCAAAACGTTCGTGTCAACGGCCAGCTGACATCACGAGTCATGGTTCTTACTGGACAACATCCATTGTCAAAATAGAACTATAAAAATGCATATAATGCAAATGACTATGCAACTAATTAACTCCCCGTAGCAAGGTGCTTCTTCAGAAGATAGTACACTCAGATAGTCAAGAAATTTCCAGCATTTTATCGAATCCAAAATTTAATTTCCGTGTTCATAAGAACCCGCCGTCGGTTCCTATACTGAGCCAGTTGAATCCAGTCAACAAAATCCAACTATATATCCTTAATATCGACTTTAATATACTTCCATCTACATTTCGGACATCTGAGTGGTCTATTTTTTCATGCCTTCCAACCAACAGATTATGGTCCTGCTCATTATGTAAATGTTCAATCAGTAACCCTGTTCAAACATGGAATGTAATGGAGACAAATTCCAGTTTCTACCATGGAAGAGCAAGTTTTGATTTTTATTCAACGCATCTCTTCAAGTCCAATTAATGTGAACAAAATGACTTTACAGCAGGACAGGAAATTGAATCTCGTTGCTATGCGACTTCGGTGCCCCTGAGGAGGGGTTGGGTTGGGTTCGGTTGGGAGGGGCGGGGGGGACCCTTAAATCATGAAGTGGTGGACAGTATTCGACCTCCCCACACGGCTAGTCATGCGCTGCCAGGCATTTGGTTCTGATTATTTGGAATATCGTTTCCACACACTATTAACTAATTCCTCTCATGACATCATTTCACTGCGTTCTGACCAATGCACTATAAAAGTGGATTAAAACTACGATGTTCAGTTATGTGTACTATCCTATGTTTCAAAATGTTTCGCAGTTCGGACGGCAATATTTTAAAAATTATGACGTAGTGATGACTTCCAGTGATCTAGCGTCCTTCCATGTGAACTTCGTGCAAAATGTGAACAATATTTAACAGTTGGGGAAATTTAAAATTGCATTTGTCAATAGATACTATTATGGCGACCAAAACTAGGATTAACTGGGAGGGGAACATGACAGGCACGGGGAAAATGAGAAATTATTACAAAATTTTTGCCGAAAACCTGAGGGGAAGAGTCCACTTGGGAGACCTAGACATAGATGAGAGAATAATATTAAAATAGCATTTAAAACAAACAAGAAATGAGAATATGAACAGAATTCTTCTGGCTCAGAACAGGAATCAGTGGTGAGCTTCTATTAGCACATTTTTGGTTGGAAAGCCTGAGAGTAAGATATCACTGGGAGGATATTATTAAAATGGACCTTAAGGATAGGTGTGGAGTTGATTCATCTGGCTCTAGAAGAACTCCTCTCCGTGCAGTCAAGTCGCATACAACCGACACCCGCGCGAAACAGCATGAACTCGTTCCGGTCACCAGCGATACGACGTGGGTGTACAGGCAAAGTCAGCCAGTGATCTGTATGAAACACAGCACCTCTTTTCCAATCATTGACGCTACCGCCAGCGATTGTTCCTACACTTCTAGGTAACACGATCACGTCCTGAAAAGAAAACGATCAGGTTTTGAAAATGACAGATGATTGTTGAATCCCAAGTGGTAACACACTGTTCAGCGACTTGCACGCCATGATGTCAGATGAATCGTCCACACCCCCATACCACCCACTTTAATAGCTTACTTCCTTCCATGCCTACGATTTCCAACGGAACTCTTCCTACCAGGCTTTCCAACTAATATTTTGTTCGCATTTCTCATGTCACCTACCTCATTCTCCGTGATGTGATTATCCTAAAAGTATCTAATGAAAAGCACTGGGAGACAAGAAACATATAGCCAGGAACACGAGAATAACATAATAGGCGCATATGCACAATTCAAATGCGCCTAAAATGGATGTAAGGAAGACAGAGAGGACGAAACAACGGGAAAAGAACGAAGAAAGGAAGAAAGAAATAAACAAAATGGAGAAGTAGAACTGGATCCACCGATTATGGCCGCTGATCTTGTAGGGAGTGCCCAGTATGCGGGCCTCTCAAAGAAGGAAGGAGTTTCCGTCGGTCAGTACAGTCTGTGTGAGTGCAGCAGTGATGAAGCCTGATAATGTTGTCTAGTGACTGTGCTGTGTTAAGAACATGCCACCTGTTCGCTGCAATCTCCTTTCTGGTCATTGATAACGCCTCGTATCACAGACAAACCACCGACGTCTTAATCAAAGAAGGACGAAATGAAAACCTGGCTACTGGAAATAAACATCCGATTTTGTGACAACGTGTTGGAAGCTCAACTGTACGATTTAATCAAATTAAATAAGTCAAAGCACAAATATTATTTGATTGAACAGATTTCAGCAGACAAAGAACGTACTGTGCTGAGACTTCCGCCGTACCACCTCGATTTAAACCCCATTGAACTTATTTGGGCAGATGCAAAACAATGGGTTGCAAGCAAGAACACAACATTTAAAATTAAGAACTTTGAGCATCTGTGTCGAAAGAGATTCGAAGAAATTGGGCAAGAGGAATGGGATAATGTATGAGAGCATGTGGAAAAACTGGAACAAATTTTATATGAGCAAGAAGGCATAATCGAAGACGCTATTGAACGTATTATAATTGAAGATAATGGAGTGAACAGCAGCAGCGGAAGTGATGAATCGAGAGATATGTCAGAAGGCGATGGTCATTGAGGAGTGGAAGAATTGGAAGAGGACCGAAGAGTTGTGAAGAAGATAAAAACATCTAATACTCTCTGCAGTGTTAATTTTCTAATGATGTGTTGTGTAGTGAAATCGACTTTCCTGTGTTACATACCGTAGTGATATTTTATTTGGAGTGTACTGTACGCGGCCTGCTGCCATCCCTTCCAGCAAACTTCTGGTCACTGACTCGCTCCGAGGTTCCAATTCACAAAGTTCATTGGCCAAAAACGCTGAAACGCAGTATATGATATCATAACTGTTTTCGAGGAACACAACTGGACCTAACAAGAGGCGGAAGTACCAGAGCGGTCGTCAGCAAACTGCATGCTTCAACACAAAGAGCGGAGCACAGGCGAATGAAGACGGCTCAGAACTCGCTGCGTAACAAGGCTACCAACGCTCTACTGGTGGCATATATTCGCGCGATAAGGAGCGGGGGGGGGGGGGGGGAAGACCTCTTGTGACCGTGAAGCCTGCAATTTGGCGACGGCTGCTTTTAATGTCACACCACAACCCTGCCTTCGTACCTAACACGTAAACAGCGCAGTGCCGTTTCGCCTTAATGCCTTGTGGCGGGCCATTCAATTACCTTTCATATCAGTATTACACTTGAGGAGTGTTTCGGATTATTAATGTGTGTACTGCTAGGAAACTGGGACAGACGAGTCACAGAGCTAATTAACACGTAAGCTACCTAAAATAACCACTGACGCCCTGCGGAAATGTACGTTCACTTCCATTAACTAAAGGGCTATGTCAACAAGCCGTTCAAGAGGTAAGATGCTCATGCGGCTGGCGCCAGTACCTTTGCCGTTCTTTAAAGCGTTCATTGTCGCTTAAACAAAGGGGTCGATAATTCGAATGTCTTTGGTAAGCGTCGGTTCATTATACTGATAGTACGATGGGTAGTCCATTTCATTAGAGACAGACAAAATGTTTCCAGTTAACTGAGGTCGTAGGTGCTCTCAGCGGTAAAGATTTAGACTATGGTCTTCTGGGAGGATAAGATTAAAGAGAAGCCGTAAGGAAAATGGGTGGATTGAAGACGACTGAATTTATCTGTTTTAAGTCAAGGATCATTGGCGGGATGTTGTGAACACAATAAATCTTCGGGCTCTATAAAATGCGGGAATTTTATATATTTATGTTTTTACCAGCTGCGTGATTATTAGCTTCTTAAAGACTCTACTCCGTGAAGTCAATCATCATATATGGATGAGTGTGTGTATGCATGTACAGAGTGTACTATTTTAAAAGTAACCCAACAGTCACGTATTATGGTCTATAAATTAAATCATAATTTGGTCCACCCCCGTGTAATACTCTCTCTCTCTTTTTCTCTGTCACCTTGGATGCTAGGCCGATGCGCAAAAGCTATGCAGGTGCAAAAATGGCGTATTCAAAGTAGAACGTGTGTTCATTCTCGAGCATTACTTCTCATCGAAATCGTTTGCTGCTGCTTGTAATGTGTTTAGCAATCCTTATCTTGACAAGGACGTACAGACCAAGACAAGAAATACACCAACTAGTATCAAAATTTCGGGACAGAATAATCGCTTGTGTGTCTTCGAGAAGATGATGGACATCTGCTGAAAAGTTTTATGATGTTTCTAATTAAAATAAGCATTTGCTTGTTATATTTATATGACCAAATCTTATATAAGTAGTCTACTCTTATAGTTACGTTTCAGTTGCAAGTGGAACACTATGTATCCATATTCATACGTTAAGTACCTAGACACAGGACTAATGTTGGAAGCGATGTTAAATAGTGTGTGGGTGGGTGGATGGGTGAGGGTATGAGTAAATGAATGACTGGATTAATGGGCAAGTGACAGAGTGTACCTGAATTTCAGTCCATTTGCCATTGTCAAATTTAAGAGTGGCTGATCCCAAACCAGAGCGCGTTCAGTCTGTGTTTTGATTACGGCAGAGTGGGCCGACAGAGATGTGGTGTATGAAGGGCGATGACAGGGTCTGAGCTTCCCAAGTCCATTAGTTCACGGCGCAGCGAAGTGATGAACTGCGAGGAATAAGGGAATAAGGCGACGTACGTATCTTGTTGCATAGCACAGAGAACTGTTTTAACGTCAGAACAACTGCAAATGTTCATGGAAGATGAATTATAATTTCAACATTCACATTTCACGTATGAAAATTAAGGGCATTGTTTTTTTAACTAAATGTTTAATTTACAAGTAGATTAGAAGGTATCATCGACAAGCCAAAATCAGTGTAAATATGTATTTATAGATCCAGTTCCTACTGCAAAGAAAATACACTTCTCCACCGGAAAGATCAATTCGTTGATGTATAAGGAAATGATCGCTGTCTAAACTGAGAATCATACGAACACCATTAATCCACTCTGTAGACAAAACACAAAATACTCACAAAACAAAAAAAGACATGCATGTTACAGATATTTTAATGTAATTTTCATCATTGGTGTATGTGATTTAGTAAAAAGTAATTATTTCGTCGATGTCATCCAGAAAAGCAAAAATCTGTTGTCCAGAGAAATTAATGTGTCTAGCCGGAATTTTCTTACGCTTCCATTAACTGTCTTAAATTGTTTAATCCCGATATTTTTCTTCCTTAATTACTCAATTTGTTTTCACTCTTCTTTTATCAAACATTTTTGGACGCATTCTCACGTGTGTAAAAGTGCAGTGCATTTCTAATAGGTAAGAGCCGTGGATGACGAACTGGGACGGACGATTGATGAAGATGTCCTAACCTACTGAAAAGTAATGCCAGGGAAATTTCCTGGAAACACTTGAGTAAAAAACAGGAAACACCAGTCACAGTAGTTGACTGATGGGACGAGAATCAAATCGGTTAGTTCTGGAATACGAAAGATTTCTGATCACTGGACCATGAATTGCGATCGCAGTGTGTTCTCAGTTGACATTTCGCAAGCTTATAATGACAGATGACATTAATATAGAAGCCGAAATTTAGTCCTGAAAGAAAAATATTCTTACTGCAACAAAATTAAAACTAGAAAAGTAAACTGAATGATGTATAACATGGGAATTTAATGATAACGTAACATTAATTTGAATTTGTATGCAAAACGGGGAAAAAGGAATTAAGACGAAAGGAAAGAAGGGTACTTTATAAGGCTGTAGCTGTCTTCAGGTTGTTATGAGGAAGACGAAACTCCTAAGAGCGTTTAAGTCTCTTCAAGTAATGAGGGAAAACATTAAAACAGGAATCAAGAAGCGCTCAACTGATGATGATGCAGAAGATTACAGATATAAACGGTGCACGAATTTAAATATAAAGAAGAAAAGCAAGAGAATTTTAATTTATCAACAAAGGCCAAAAAAGGCAAATATAAATAGCAAGATCATTCGAAGTCGTTTGGCGTAACGCGTTACGAGGCAATACAGATAATTAACTACGTTGCAAAGTAACGTGATAAATTTCCTTTTTTAACGGGGGGGGGGGGGGGGCTAGTGCGGGCTCAGGCGGAGAAGCAGCACCCTTCCCCGTCAAGTCGCAGTAACGCCCGAGTTTCTTTCACGGCTGCGCCGTCTACGAAACTCGGTGTCATCCTCTTGCAGCACACTGTGTTGGACGATCATGTTCAAGGAACTTTTAGATAACATCCTGCAATATTCGAGTTTCTGATAAAAATGTAGGCGATTTTTTCCGTAATGATTCAGCGCCTTTATCTTCTGTCGCGAGGAGACAACAGACACAAATATGGCTTGTAGTTCTCCGAGGTGCTCAGATTTATCGTGGAGTCTTCTGGGTATCGCACCGTATCAAAATAGCAAAACGTGCATACATTTCGGAGAAAGAGATCAAATTTCTCAGAAACGTCGGTATATTTTATCGTTTCGGACAAGCTTCTACTTTCGGAAGATTCTACAACGATAATTAACAGGTTATTTTATAACTGCACAGGTTACACAGAGCCATAAGGGCCAACAACAGGATCTCTAAGGTTGATGAGATAAGGATTTGGAAGGAGGAAGTCGTGACTTACTTTAAAATACAACCACCCGCTTTTCTGGAGGGAATTATGAAACTCACAAGGCTTTACATGTTCCGCGCAAAACATTCTCCGTTATTTTACCACCCTAATAATTTACTATTTGGTTAAGCGTAAGATTTATAAAGTTTCTCATTACACAATTTACTGTAGTCCACCTGTATCACGTGAGTAAGAGCTGCTAAAAATATCTCCTAAGAAATGTTTGTCCATTTCCTCGGAGTTCAACGCACAAATGCATATTAGGTGTGGAAATAAATGTTCGTACTGAATAATAACGCAAGATTAAAACGTAATCCCTGCTTTTGTGGGTATTATTTCAAATTTCAGAGAGTACAGTTTATCACACTGTGTGAAAGTAGTCAAAAGAGGAGCTGAAGAGGACTTTTCTGTAACAAGAAGAGACTAATGAACATCAGACAATGTTATCACATCAACTAAGGTGATGAAGCCAGATGCGGTAAGATTATTCCTTGCTGTATGATCCGGATTTTAAAACCAATTAAAAGATATTATCGTCTATAAATCTCTTTAAAGAAAAAAAAAGATTTTTATTGTTGTTTGCTTTACATTAAGGATCTTTAGTAAAATATTTTTAAAACTGATGACATCGGCAGTTAAATTTCTCAGTTTATTCCTCACTTCCTTTCAGTGTTCAACCAAAACACGGCCTTATCTACAATCACAATTACACCCCAAACAAGGCGAATGGTTATGCGGCGAGAAATGGAACTAGTGATCTGACTGTTATATTTATTAGCCAGACGCAGACATCAGCGCTCTCACGCAGATAACCACCGGCCTTCCTCGGAGTATACCAATGTTATAAGGAGACTATTTATATTCCTTGTGTGCGGTTTTTACGATACAATTTCCATCTACATTCCCTAAAATAATCTGGATATGTTCCGTCAGCAGAATACAAAATTAGCCGACATAAAACCACGTGAAATACAAATCCTGACTTTTCTGTTCAGCCGCTCCGGAGTTCCATGAGAGACGGAACATTATGAATGTATGGTGAGAGAGAGAGAGAAAGAGAAGTAAGTAACATTTAAATGATTTTATACGCCACAGCGAGTGAAATAGAGAAGACAAAGACGAGCGGAAACTGAAACGAAGGATATCAACAGAGAAGGAGCAGACTAAATCCTTTGTCTCAAGCAGACATGACGGCGATGTCTTTGTTCAAAGTTCACAACAGCTCGAGCTTTCGGCGTATGGTTTGTTTATAAAATACGCTAGCGTTTTTAGTGAAATTGTAAGCCCTCGTACGTTTAACATTTATAATTTAAGCATAAACTTAATGACCAAACCATAATACTCCGTGTATTCGCCACGTTATTTCCGATCTTTTAAAATAATTATTCCAATAAATATTTCTTACACCTTTGAATTTATCACCATACAAAAATGAATTGCCCTACATAAAACGACGCTAGATTAGCTTCCACCACAGAACTTCGCCCAACATCTATGTAGGTTTCGTTAACAACAGGGAGATAGTGCTCTATGTATATTTCGTTACAGAATCTATGAAAAGTGTTTAGGAAATATCGCTTTACAGTCGTTATAAAATCTTATAAGTGGCTAATAACACTTCTCGAAACAATTTTTCCTGCTCATTATTCAACGTTCATTCTATACTCATTAACATCACCATTATTAAAAATAGGCTAAGAAACAAACGATTTTTCTGTTCTTGTTTCAGAAATTCTCAACAACTTGTGCAAAGTGTTTATTGCCAGCAACGTCTCCGCCATCTTGTTTCTGACTAATTATGAAGCATATGGGAGAGAAACTGCGTCTGCGCAGTACTTTCTGCAACTTGCTGGTTACCTAGGCATCCCTGTCATAGCTTGGAACGCGGACAATTCAGGTCTAGAAAGGGTAAGAATATTTCATATGTCAGTACTACTCCTTTAAAACGAAACACTCGATAGGTTAGGTTCAATTTGATATTTTCAAGCTACTAAAATTGTTTCACACTTTTGTTCCTTGAAATATCCCCCCCCCCCCCCCTCTATTTAAACACGTTTGTTATGAAATCTCATAAAATAATTTGGGCCTAAGTGAGATGTAGTAACAACCAGAAATGTTTCATAACGTGAAGCTTTGTAACGTATATCTTCACTCCGTATTCGTAGGGTAACAAAATAAAGTGTGAGGAGTGGGTATCAAATCTGTGATCGAACTGTGAGCTTCTGCTGACAGTGGATACTCCAACGTATCGGATGAACATATTGGAATCCTCAGCCCTGAAGATGGAAGCAATATGTTCCTTTGTTATTTACTTACACGTTTAAGCAGTTTTATAACCTAGAATACCAACGTCGACACAGAATATTCTAATGCGATGATAATGTAGTTCTATTTTCCAGAAACTTAAAGTGTGCTTCTTGTGTTACATATTTCGTCTGTCAAGAATAACTGAACATTTGTTTTTCAGAGGGGGTCTCAGCTGACTCTCCAGCTGCAAATGGCGCCGTCTTTAGAGCATCAGACGGCTGCCATGTTGAGTATTCTGGAGAGATACAAGTGGCATCAGTTCTCTGTCGTCACAAGCCAGATAGCAGGACACGACGACTTCATACAGGCAGTTCGAGAACGTGTGATGCAGATCCAGTCGCACTTCAAGTAAGTAACAGCAAACCAAGACCCAGAGCGAGAAACTTAAGACGCCTGTTTCTTTAAAATTATCAAATGCACACACAAACGCATGTATGCATATAGGTGTGCGAACTGCTCTGACCAATCAGCACATTATCACACCCTCGAGCCTAACTTAGAGACTTTATATCTCAACCTGCACTTGGGCTGGTCTCGGAATAAGGGTAGTTTACTTTAGTTTAATTTACATACAGATCCGGTATAAAGTTAAACGAAACTGTCACTTCCCGGCTGGAAGTGCATGACTCACCGCTAAGTGCTACAGAGTTTTCCCAACACGAGTCAAGTATCGCACTACAAAAACAATGCAGTAAACTTACGTACATTATAGCAGCTCCTGGCGGTTGCCGAGAACTGACAGTTGCGTTCAACATTATAAGCTAAAGCACTTTATAGCATAATAAAACTAATTTCTCTTCAGTTAACTAGCAGATTAATTAATGATGTATTAAACTGAACAAAAATGTTTGAGTAACAAATTATATACAGTACGATGAAACTTAATTTGAGAAATCACCTCCTATTAATAAGCAGTTTCAGAATCTTTAATTTACAACCCAACACATTTTGTAAACCTAGTTTCGGTAGCTATCGCCATCTCGATGAATGTCTGCGTACTAAATCCTTCGGACTCTGAGCACTAACAGACCTCATATCTAAGATAATGAAAACCATAATATGAAATACATAAAACTTGCTTACAGAATCAGTACAATGTGGTGGAGAAGAGGTAGATAAAATACGATCCGTCTAAAAATTCAATCCGGCCCTATACAATTTTTATTCCTCGTACATAGTCCAGACAAAGTAGGCCTATTTTAATCTAAAAAGTGTAAATATTTGGGCGAAAACTCAAGTTTTGGTAACTTACTACTACGCATATATGTAATTACTTTCATGCGACCTACTCTACCTGGAACTCAGAATAAGGAGTATAAGCAGACTCTCAAGATTAAATTTAAATCATGTCTTAAGAGCTTAAGAACATCATTCAAATGTTTAGGACATCACCGCTGTAACATTTTATAAATTGCGTCATTAATAAGTAGTGAAAATGTCTAATGTTTCTGAAACGGAGATAGCAAGTTCCTCCAAAACGTCGGATTTCTTTTTACAGTTTCTAAATTCTGCAATATCCACAAGACACCATAATGAATTTTAAATATACACGAAAATATCAAGTATCATAGCAAAAAAAATATTTTTAATTATTTTATATATTATTAAGGTCTGCGATTAATATTTGAGTACAATTTTTTTATCGTGAGGCCGTCCATCCAATATTCACACCGGAACAGTACCATCTGAACCGCGAGTGAAAATAAATCCCTATCCCCATCGGAGCTGAACACTGCCCAAATTACAATAGTTCTCCCACATGAACGCACGAATGTGTGTGGCATACCTAGGCTAAACCAATTGCTTTGGATTCCTCATTGAAGGAATCTGCCTACTCTACTCTATCGTGATTTGAACCAAATCGACCCTCCACAGCAGCTGTTTCCTTCTGTATCAACTTTGCGCCCCCCCCCCCCCCCCCCCCGATTGATTCTTTGTATACCCCTTTGTGCGTGCATCAGTGTGACATGTAACAGCACGCTTTAGGGTTCTCAGCCTAGATAGCGAAGTTATAAATGAGGTCAGTTCACTGAAACGCTGTGGCAGAGTTTTTTTATTTTTATTATTAGTGTTCTGTCTGACGACAGGTCCATATACTATTATGAACAGGATCCTTCCATCCTCTTCAGGTTGTCAGGGACCTGCTCATACATATATATACATTCTTGGCAGATGATCAGAAGTGGTTTGCCATTGCCTTCTTCAGTGTGTGTGAGTGGAGTAATTGTTGGGATGCCACGGAGAAACCGGGGAAGCCCCCGGAGGAAAACTCCGTGATGCCTAGACCACGGCCTTGCCCAACACAAGTTATAAATCTGAGCACCACCGGGAATTGAACCCTGGACCCCAGGCTAGTGTTCTGACCGCTAGACCACCGTACTGAAAATTATAATATATTAGGCCTATTGCTGCAGACACATACATTTTATTTCGTTAGGATTAAATTCAATAACAACTTATCCTCCCATTTAAACTCTATATGCTGCATCCTACCAAATGGTTCCTAGTCGTGAGTACAACACTGCATGAGTTCTCTGATACACGCGCACACAGTTCTCCGCAGTGATTGAAGGGATGCCCTCTAATACCTTCACTTAGATTTAGCATATTTCTATGCTTAATTACTGCCGTCGCCAAAGGCCTAATAATATTTGTAATTCAAACTGTACAGGGTTTAATTAACGTGTCATGAATATGTGTTTTTGGTATCCGGTCTGCTCACTATGAACACATGAACATGTGACGGAATATGTGACGTCTTTTGAGTATAGAGTAAGGATTTTCAAAGCACGGACCGCAGGCTGAATGTAACCAACGCGAAAATTTAGTATTTCCCACGCCTTTGTTCGGTAACATTATTAATAACACATTTCGTTAGTTCTTATTTTACAAAGCTAAAAAAACTGTCAAAAATAAACACGTGTTTTATCCAGTTCTCTTCCTGTGTTGCAAGATTCACTTGGGGTGAGATTACAAAGTATTTATCACTAGACAGTATGCCCGTACGTTTAGTAAACCAGCCTGCACGTATAAATAATATCACGTCATCATGTATGTTGTACTAAGCTTCTTTCAAAATAGGAAATTGTAGAAAAGTTTCAAATTATGTAAAACATGACGAGAGTTCCAGTCAGAGTGGCTTAGTCGTACAGCGATTAGGCTACAGGCTGGGCGACAAGGCTTCGATTCCCATCTGGGCCAGAGATGTCTCTTCGCCGCGGCGTCTATACCAGCTCTGAGTCCCACTCAGAACCAGGGACCGCTTCTCCGGATTAAAGCAGCCGGGGCGAGAAACTGACCACTCACATTCTCCTATTACCGAGGTTAAAAATATGTGGAGGTGTACCTCCACTCCCCCACACGTCTTCATGGCCTGGTGTCTAGTTAAGCATCAGGCAGCTTCTCTCCGGGGGTCCGGGATCGTGCTCAGGTCAGTCCATGTGGGGTTTTTGGTAGAAAAAGTGGAACTGGGGCAGGTTTTTGTCCATCTCAGCATTACGTTATGTTTAAAATTCATATCCGTAATGTTATTTAATTAAAGCTCCTACTCATTCTTGACCCCGGCACTAATGGGGTGACTGGTCAGCGTCAAGCCCCGGCCGCGCTTTACCCCAGGGGAAAGGAACGCCGGTAACCACTGAACAGGGGTCTGGGTGGACCCCAGGGCCGGTCAGGACACGGGCCCCAATCGTCTAACTCGCAGTCAGACGCTACGCTGACAAAGCTACATCAACTCCTTTCGAAACCTTGGAATTCACATAAAAGACTACACAGCATCACTGCCCAAAATACCACAGGCTTAACGGCATATAAATTTCAGTCAATGTTTTTTTTTCAGCGTGGCAATTACAAGCAATCACAGAGCTACTCGCATGTTTATTCAGTGTTATTTAGGCGTTCAACTGTGTATATTATCTTGCAACAGATTGTACTGGTAGTTACACAGTGTGTTGACATACAAAGCGGCATGTTCCCCTGATAATGTAGTGAACGCAACCCCCGTTCTTCTCATAGAAAAACAATGACATCAAACACAGGTAAATAACAGTTATAATGTAATGTTTGTGAGAAAACTGGATAATGTAAAATGTGATTATACACAAAATTATACGCATGAATTCCGTTTAGTCGCAATGTAAAAAAAACATAATTTAAATCTGCACATAAAAATACAGTAATTATGATTACGAAGCCATTTGGCTGCTACCATTATGATAAGAGAAAATGAAAACAACGCAGAATGCAGCGGGTGGCACTTGGAGAAGTTTTAAGCACCACCACCGCCAACAGCAGGAGCACCGATTAAGCTTCCCTGTTCCGCGGTCAATGATCACCGATCTTCCATCTTTCTGTCAGCATCCCTGGCATCTTCTGCTTTCCAGTTGACATTAATGCATCTGAGCAAAACTGGTCTGGAGGGCGTGGTTTGGATACATCTGGCCCAGGATAGAATCCGGTCTGGGGCTCTTGCAAACACGAAAATGAACTGTATTCGCGCCGTGTAATATGGTAAAACTTTACCGACGTTTCAGAGATTCTTACGGCCCTCATCAACGGGGCGATCGCTTAAAAGACAGACGTCCTAAACCTCGCCGAAGTAAAAGCCAGACGTCTCATCTTGCACTCGTCTCGGAAGCTCAAGAAACTTGTAATTCTGTTCATTCGCCAACTGCGCGGTCATGTTCCTGACACAAACCGCAATTCAAAGTCGCTAAGACCTGGCAGCAATCGAGTTTTGAGAGACGATATACTTGAGAATCACCGTAGGGCTAAATACAAGAACAGCGTATTTGCAAACAGGAGTAACATATAAACGTTCAAAGAAAACTGCCGATATAATGACATGTTTGATTACGTCACAAACATTTTAAAACAGTGAAGAGAGTTATTCTTCCAGTGGTATGATGTTCGTAACGAATCTAATAAAAATTCGTCTTTAGTAATTTAAAAAGGTTACTGGATTGGTCATGCAGTTACAAATACGTGGATGCAAGATGAAACCAAGAGGAACATTTTTCAATTAAAAGAAAGATAGACTAGAAATCCTTACGGTAATAATGGTATTTCAATACTTTCACTGTCATTCCAATCTGCAAACCGAAACTGATGCAGAGAAAGTACAGAAGAAGGGAGACAAAACTGAACCCCCGTCTCGATAAATAAAAGTTCCCTTACAACATGATTTGTATCGAACTCACATTCGTTTAATGAGGCACATGTATTCCACTAACACGACGAGAAGACTGAGGTCCTAAGCTCGTATTAACAGAAGTAAAAATTCCTTGTTATGAAACACAGAAACGTCGCTTTTATGTAATTATAATTTTATATTCAAGGAAATCATATTTTTTCCTTCAGAGTTTACTGAATGGATGGAATATATCAGTGCCTAAAGCATACAAGAAGAAAAAGATTATTGTACGTACTTAAAACTCAGTTAGAAACTGAACGAATTTCTATAGCAACTTTGACCAAGGTTCTGCGAAATTTCACTCCTCATTCGTAAAAATTTGTGTTTCGACACCGCAACATTAAACATGTTTTTGTCTAAGATAAATTTTCTCATTTGTGTAGACAGGTCTGCAAAAATGTCACTCTACTAAGTTTAAACAGTAAATAAATAGTCTGTACTTACCACAAGAAATTTCAGGTGGTGAAAAGTTTGTGGATCAATACAGCGCAGCATTCATCTTCTGAATTAGATACATGCCATGGCTCCATCACCGTCAGATTCTCTAAGTATGAAGTTATTTATCGGCAACCTACAACACGAAGAACCTCAATGTCTGAAACCTTGTTGTAACTTAATTAATAACAATACGACTCCATCTAAAACAACAAACTCTCCAAGACAATTCTCAAACACGTAATCAATAAACCAAGAAGAGGCAAATGACATGAAGACCAAACAAAAGGATGTCACGTGAAACGACAGAGAAACGGCAGTAACTGGTGTATAATGTGAAGCTTTACATCGGCTGTTATTAACAAAATCTTCTCGGGCTCTCAGCCGTCAAATGGTTAAAACTTGCCGACGATTCCAGCACCATCTCGGACCTATTCATAGCCCTGAGGATGAGGACAGAGATGGTCCTGGTTCGTTGCTTTTTGAGTTTTGACGCCGTGTATTCTAGTACATGATTATTCACGTACCTTCAGAACTGAAGTGGAGTCGTATTTTTAAACATTAATATATAGTTGTGAATCCTAGTCTAGAAGTCACGTCGCTAGAAAATGAAATATTATTAACTTACACCACAATCCCAAGGTATTTTAATAAAAATAACAATAATATGGCACTGTCGCTTTATGTAGTAAAGATTTATTTTATATGCCCCCCCCCCTCAATTCTTGTGGCCTGGCGGCACAAAACTAGCCGGGCCGAGACATTCAACATTGCTAAGCACGTGCACTGTAAAAAATAAATAGAATAAATAAATTAGTGCCTCAAATTTTCCAAGTCTAATACCCGAAGTGATGTAAGCGTATAGCAGGCGTCAATCAAAAACGCCTTGCACTTGTCTTTCTTATGTCGCTTTTCTCTATCTGCTATTAATTATAATTATTTATTATACATTAATTTAGTTGTTTTGTTCTCTTCGATTACATTTCACATAGTTTGGTTCTGTTTAATTCAGTTCAGTTTAGCTTCATTTTCGCTCAGATGAGCTGTCACAGAAATCAAACGGAAGTGATTTAAGCGTATAGTTGGCGTTATAATTTCAGTAAATCTCATTCGACAAAAAAACCTGAAGGTAATGAAACATCTCGTTCCATTCTACCAACTCTCAGGAATTACATAATCTATCACTCAACAAATCATAAGAAAATTACAAACTAATGATAAATAAAAAAATGTGCAAGACATTTTGAATTTCTCTCAAAGTTGTGCGTACATAGCAAAATTATGATACAGGTCAATAATTGCAAGAAAGGATCAAAACTGAGCAGAAATTATTTCCCAATATTTGAAGGCTTATTGAGTACAGCGTACGGAAAGGTATATTAAGGTTTGTTAGTAAGACCCTTGTAGACAAGAATGACAAAATATTCGACTGGTAAATGTCGATGGAAGAAATGAGTGGCTGAAATTTCTGTAAATTTCTGCAAATCCATAGAACTTACGGTGAAGTGGTCCTATTCCACTGTTATGAATTATGTATTTCCCTCTAACAGCCCCACTGTGCACTCACTTGTGAATAACTAAAAACGTTCGGCTAAAAAGCAGAACGGAAATAACCGGCTAGTAAAACGTTTAAAGCCGAACTTACAGTTCAAGGTCCCATATTTTGAAAATTCTTCAGAGTACGTTTATTTACTTGTCTGTCGGCCTCAGTATGAGGTAATCCCGATGCAGTTTAAGAAGGCATCCCTAGTATGTAACGAGAATCAAAGGTGTAATAATATATATATATAACAACGTTGTGGAATTTCAGGTTATCACGGCGGTAATTCCGAAGCTGGCTGTCTGGTAGAAGTTTACCAACGTTTCAGAGACCCCTGTTGCCTCCATCATCAGGGCGATCGCGATAACCCAGGACGCAGCAATCAACATCTTAAATGTTTCTAAGTCCCATCAGATGATGTTTCACGCATCTAAAATTAACTTAGACACTCAAATTGGAGAACAGTGTGTCGTCTCTCGACAGTCAAAGCATGTCAGTATTTCGACAATGTAAGCTACATACGTCGGTCAGTCGCTTTTAACGCCACATTTTATGAAGATACTGTAACAAACTGCTGATTTGCGTGCAGTGCTTGCATCTGTATGTATAAAATTCCATCCCCACTAGCGGACAGAAGCCTGATAATCTGTTATGATGGACTATAAATGACACAAATGCAACTCGTGTTAATGAGAGATGTTTGTTTTGAGATTAAATCGTCAAATTGGTCAATAACATGATTTATTCATTAAATAATATCTACAAAATCTGTATTCTAATCCGAAAGAGCGACAAAACAGTTATAAAACTGCATTTTAGTTTTTATTTATCCAAGGGATCGCAAATATACACCGAACAGGACTCCCATGATCATTATGTGTACGGATTGCTAATATTTTATACGTCAAATGAAGTGAATGTTTTCTGGTTCATAGATTCGTTTATTTACTGTTTATTCAACTACGCTGTCAGCAGTTCAGACTATATACACTGAATTGTACAATTATTAATAAACTATAAATTATATGGCCGAAGCGGTCGTGACCTGATTTAAGGTGCTATCCCAGCACGTCTGGAGGGACCAAGGAAAACCATGAAACACCTTAGTCAGGACAGCGGGTGGTTGTATTGTGTTTGGTTAGGCTAAGTTGAGTTGGAATAGTTTTGCTTTTGTTGGATTAGGTTCTGTTACTTTACGTTATGTGAACTATATTAGTTACGTTAATTTAAGTTGAGTTAGGTTAGTTTCGTTTTGTTTACTTAAGTTGTGTTCGTTTGGATTAGTTTGAATTACGCTGAGGTAGTATGCTACAGAGAAATGTTTACAACTGAACTTTTCGCGACGCTCGGCGTCGGGTTTTCAGTTTCTATGGAGATCAGTTGCCTAGCTAAATAAACCATCTTCACCTAGTCCAGAACCCAGGACACATTTTCATGGACGTGACCTTTTTCCCTGTAATCTCTCTGCAGAAATAAACAGCTCTGTTTTTGGCCCCGTTCATCTGTCGCGCCTAGTTAGGGAACTAAAAAAATCATCTTCACCGGGACTCGAACACAGGACGGAGTTTCTTTGTTCCTGTAAACTTCCCGGTGAAATAAAACGTTTGGTCATAGCGATGTTCTTTTATCACACCTAATTTTCAAGCTATAGGAAACGCCCTCACGTGGAGTCCAATTCAGGACACTTTCCTGGAGTATTGACCCTTCTTTTTCAATTCCTGACTTCAATGAATACTATCTACGATTTCAGCGTCTGGCTTCGATTATTATTCGCAAATAACCTGATTATTATCTCATACCGTAACATTTGTAATTTGGGCGGCACAGAACTGCTCTTACACATTATTTACTTTGAACGTTCCATTTTTCAGGATGTCTATTGTGAGCACGCTGGTGGTTAGCAACGCGACTGACCTGTCGCAGCTTGCGAACACTGAAGCACGCATCATCCTGTTGTATTCTACACGAGAAGAAGCGAGGGACATTCTGACAGAAGCCACCAGGCTTAAACTCACAGGTCAGTGCGCTTCAGAGATAATAGGATAAACTTTACACAAACATCAAACAAAACTGTTCAAATGTATTTGTGGTTAATTTTACGACGCTGCCACTGGCTCAGAATATAGTGTCGGATAGTGAGATGATTTATGAAAAATTAATTCGAAAGTGTATTAAAGGAAGTGGTCGTGGCCTAACTGAAGGCCCTACACCGGCACTTGCCTGGAGGGACTAAGGACCACCACGATAAACCTTAGTAAAAATAATCTACTGTAACTACAGAAATTGCTGTGGTATGTAAACTTTGGATATGACTCTTGAACAGTGCTTAAAGAGGGTTTAATATTTAATAACTACCACAAAACTAACACTGCTGTTATTCATATGACTGGACAGTTTTCTAAAATATGTGGGGGAAACACTGGGCGACTTTTTTTTTCAGGGAGTCGAGAACCAGTCAGAATTTGCAATATTGAAATTAATGGGAATTTTTCATTTCGATATATCTTACGAACAGTTTTTGTCGAACAAATTACGTTCGTGAATTGAGGGATGAATGTAGTTTGCAATGGACCTGTAACGAGTCCTGTTTTTATAGGTACGAACTACCTGTGGCTGACTACACAGAGTGTCATCAGCAATACAATGGAGGCGCCGAGAGAATTCCCTGTCGGCATGCTTGGTAAGTGCCAGCTGTTATGATTTTTAATTTCCGATCAGGAAATTCGTCCAACAGTAAAACGTATTCATGTCCGGACCATTTACTGATAACGAGCCTTAATTTCGGCGCGTTTCCAATTCCAACTTTCATAGACGGGGCGTATAAACACAATACATTTGAAGGCAATTCACCATAAAGGAAAAAAAACATAGCTTTACAGACAGATAGTCCCCGCACTAACGAATAGTAACGTTCCTGGAGGCAGTTCGTAACAAGAAATTTCGTAATTTATTACTTTGTAAGCTCTATAAGACGGAGGCCCCTAAAATAAGGATTAAACATCACAATCAAACTTTTCTTTTCATTCTATTCTATTCTATACTCGTATTAGTGAAAGCAGTGAAGAAGTGTAAGAGATAATGTGTATGCTACAAAGGAATTCCTTGGTACAAAATATCCTAAACTGGTCACTTTCTTCATCTCTGTTTGGCCAAAATAAAAAAAATCCCTTGCTACGTTTGTTTTCACATTTGTGATTTACATTCTTCTCTTTAAGTAAGGTACAACGTTTCACATGTACAACACGAATATCAACATTATTGATTTACATACTAAAGCTTAGTATTTTGCAGGGCATACGAACCTGTTGTTTCCCCCCAAGTTTATAATGACAGCAGCAGGAAACATGGAAACAGACAGAGAGACAGACAGACCCAGCCGAGCATGCAACATTTTACGTGTAAATATATCGAGAGAATCCGTCTGTTAGACTCGGACTTTAAAACGCACAACTTCCAACATCTGTACACATTACACAGAACACGACACACACAGATACAGAGACAGGCAACACAAAAAGTGGTTTATCGACGTCAGTACTGAAACGATGTACTGCACACAACCCTCAAGGGAAATCTGCTCGATGTGTTTCTTCAAAGTAGGGATGTGTTTGAAATTTAGTAGGGTTCAGTGAAGGGGGTAAGTTAAGTAACTGCCCTCCACTCTCTCCTATCGCCCCTTCCAGAACTCCGTGACACAATCAAGACGTAATCATGTAGACATATTGGCTCTGTAATGAAAAGGACGGCATGTACACAGAGACTGCACTATAAAACCAAGCTCCCGTCCCAGTTTCTTAGAGGTGAGATAATGTGAGATTTCATGTTCTCACGGCGGCGAGTATGAAGATGGCGGTCTTCTGGGTAGTTGCGCCGTGTATTGTGGTAGAAGCCAACAGAAAGTTCAGATGTGTTTGCTGCCTACATCTTCAGGTCGATGAGTAAGCCGCGCGCGAGAAAATGGTTTAAGATATGGAATCAGTTAGTCATAAAAGAAATTATTACATCAAATAATACCATAATTTGAAACCGTGTAGATCCTGTTTATGGAACTTGTATTTGAAATTTCTATCCTAAACTATAGTCTAAGCGTCTAAAATCTCCACACAAAAGGAAGGTTTCTGTAGCTGGCTGAAAGAGGTGATATAGATGGCAGCCCATCTTCCAAGACAACATGAAAACTAATTACTGAAATGGGGAACCGTAAGTTTAAAAGTTTCATATCTCTCGTAAGAAAGCGATTACATTAAATTTCATCATATTAAATTACTGTAAAAGGCTATTATAATTCCACCAGACAGACAAGAAATGTTATTTTAGTATAATCACACTGAAAACCATCAAAGATCTAATGTCTTCGTATGGTGTAATGATAATCAGGAATCTTGGCTATAATGTCAGGTGCTTTAACATGCTGTTATCTACAAGAAAATCTTCAATCCTTAAAGTGATTTATTCTTTACCTTTATTTTAACAAAGAACAATCTAGGAAATAATTTCCAGTGGTGGAACATCGTGTCATAAATCCCAACCAAGGTAAGTCCTTCTTCTCAGACTGAGATTTTAACCTTCGTATGGACTACGACCTCTTATTTGTTTGATTTACAAATAAAAAAGTTTCTAAAAATGAACCATCTTAAAGTCTTCAAGTTAAAAAGGGGGTGAGACACATATTCTGTTAGATTCGGTACACCGAGATGTCCTAATCTGAGCCCACATTCTGCAGGGGCAGACAGAGAGTTGCTCAAATCCATTAAAACAGACTACATTTGTGACATCAGTACTGTCCTCACGAATTCAAACATTCTGTACATAAATATCGAAGCGATGATAAATACAATCAATCCTAAACAAACTTCAATAGCAAGAATTGTACTGTAACTGTAAACTAGACCTAAAACAATTGCGTGCTCACAGAATTAACAATTCAAACATAATTTATAACAGGAATTGCATAAAAGTAAAACAAATCTCCAATAAACATGATTCAATCAAATTCATTGTGTATAATTTTAAACATATAAAGCAAATGCTAATGTAGCAAATAACACTAATAATTTAAAAGTTCGATAAATCTAGACACGTGTATGGATTTCTGTTCGTTGCTTTGTTGTTATTCCTCACATCTCCCGTTTACTCTCGTCTTCTCTCTCGGAAATTAAAACACAAACGTATTGACTAAACTTTGTATCAAATAGTTTTGTGAGTTGTAGTCTCGATCTGTAATCCTAGATAATTTAGTTCAAAAAGGTTGAGAACAGATTGGAATTCCTCATGAAAGAAGTTACTTCGCTAACGCAAACTAATATGGCAGAACAAAATTAGAACTAATGAAAAGAAAATATGCTGTGATGATCCGAACTGCATGAGGTCAAGATCCTGTAATGAGCTACTGCGATGATTACGCAAACCTTCCACCGGAAATCTCTTAAAGATTTCAGACCCTGAACGGCTGAGGACACTCGTACTGATCACAGCATAATGTCAAGAGGATCATATGACATATTACGTAGTTCATTTCCCGGCATACGCGGTTGGGTGTTAAACCATCTTCTTTCCCGTTCAAAAGGTCAAGGGTACTGTATGAAGTTCATCAAAATTTCTTAACAAATAAATTATGGTATAGTACCTTAAAACAGGCCAAAACTATTTCCATCCTAATTCATAATTCGATCTTCTTTGGCCCATCACACCCCTGTTTTAATTCCAGATATGATTATGATTAGTCCTTTGTAGCCGAAGCTCGTCTAAATAATATATTAAGAATTCAGCCAGTAGAGCAAAGAAAACATAACATTTCAGAATTACAAAGATCGTGTGGTTCATGTAGATTCACGAAATAATCCTTTAATACAACTGACTTCTCGGTTGTTACGCCGTATAATCTGGTAGATGTTTACGGACGTTTCAGGGGTGCTGCTACCCCACCATCAGGACGATCGGCCTGATGATGGAGGCAGTAAGCACCAAATTACATGGCTCAATAACCAAAAAGACAGCCATCTTCATACTCGCAACCGTGAGAACCTGCAATCTCAATATATTGGTTCATTCCCGAGTCCACAAGAGCCCGCCATATTAATTCAGTCCACACTGTAAAGTCCAATTTCTCGCATATCCATCTTAATATTATCTTTACATCTGCGAATAAGGCCTTCTACGCGATCTCTTCGATTCAGGTTTTAACACGTGATGAGAAATAAAAATTATGATATTCTTCATAATGTGCTTTTTCAGCTTGTTACCCTCAGTGCATGAAACGTAAACTACAAAGTTTGTCGCGTAGCTTAACAGAGCACGATTCTATGAAGACGTACTATCACCTACATCTGAGATATTACATACATACATACATACATACATACATACATACATACATACATACATATACATACATACATATACATACATACATACATATACATACATACATACACACATACATACATACATACATACATACATACACACACACACACACACACACACACACATACATACATACATACATACATACATACATACATACACACACACACACACACATACACATACATACATACATACATACATACATACATACATACATACATACATACATACATACATACATACATACATACATACATACATACATACATACATACATACATACATACATACATACATACATACATACATACATACATACATACATACATACATACATACATACATACATACATACACACACGCACACACACGCACACACGGAAACATGAGCAGATCAGAAGGGCAGAAGACAGCTCGAAGCTTACAGGGTACAACTTCTCACTCGGTATTATAAGACTTTTATCTCTTGGGATATTGTGGCCCGGTCTGACAGCTTTCAGCGAAATAAGTCTCACAACTTAGCCTTAATGCCGGAGGTATGCCTTTATCCCTTCGACCGAAAGATGGGATTTCAACGTATCAAAATATTAAGGCTGCTTCACACTAAATCATCGCCAACTGACATTCATCTTTAAGGGTCATCTTCCACGCAAAAGTGTGCGGAAATATGAACCAGTGTACCCACGGACTTAAAGAGCTGTAACGCTATGTAGACCTGCACGTGGTTAGAACGCCTTAGAGGAAAGTGTCGCCTTCATAATCAGGGTAGACTTTACGTTACATCCCTCAGAAACATTGGTAAACACCCAGAATTCTTGACTTCTGGAATGGCTGTGAGCTTCATAAAGATCGATTATTTTTTATGTAATTACATGTTTAGGTAGTTATCGAGTTGTTCAAGAATCCGTATATTCATATGGGGTATCGTGTTTCTCAAAGATTGATTTTAATATTACACTTGAAATCAGTGTCTATATCTTACTATATACAGAGAATGCAAAGAAGATAAACCCTGTGTGTTATGTTATCTGCTACAGGAGTACATTTCCCTACAAACGACGAGCACTTGCTCACTGAATTATCGAGAGCGGTTCGCGTGTTCGTAGAAGGCCTGGAGCAGCTCGCCCTAGACGAAGCAAATGAAGTTGTGCTCAGCCCTCACCTGTCCTGTGAAGGAAGAGGCGAAGCGCGCTGGAGACAAGGAGACAAGTTCTTCAGGTCAGTAAAGTTGTAACGAAGCCGAAGCCACAGTCTGCTACTGCTGCCACACAGAAACTCTTTAAAAGGCGACCCAGTGGATATCGTTATAACAGCACCACAGGTTACTTGATACCAATGGGCCTAAGCCAAAACTTTAATTTACTTTTACATAGGCTACGAAACACAAATTTATAACTCCGAAGGTAATGGAACATAACGCGAGCCAGCTGAATCCAGACCAGCTCCCCACGTTCTATTTACTGACGATATATTTCATTATTATTCTCCCGTCTACGCCTAGGTTTCAGAAGTGTCCTCTTTGCTTCAGTACCTACAGTCCGACTGACATGGTGTATTGCATCTTTCATCTTGCTGGCCAAAATTATTTATAAATTAAATAAGGCATCAGTGTAAAAACTGAAAAACGTTTCGTAGTGTTTTTGGAATGTAAACGAGGCAAAATATTTTTAGAGTACGTATTATTTTAATTTATAATTAACACGTCTAAAAATGAAATACATTTTTAAATAAACTACTGCAAGAAATAAAAACTTAAATGCATATACAGAAGGATAGAAATAAATTATATTTGAATCTGGCTTGTTTTCTGCAAAGAAAGAAACACTGAGACAAGTTTAGAGAAAGAAATTATATTTGAATTTGGTTTCTTTCCTAAGTTTTTACTTCTACACGTGCACGAAAACTGTCACTACCGTCGCCTTCAGTTACACTTGGCACCTTCTCTTCGATAGTCAGAGGAAGAAAGTTTGGTCGACAAAAAGCAGAGAAATAGCAGGAATGAGAGCGAGAACAGTCCAGCTTCCGCCAGAAGCTTCCCGCACTCTCAAATCACGTCTGAAGGATCGCGTTTACAGCGAGTCTGTCTGTCTGTTCGCGTTGAAGTTATCGATGAAGTCGTGTGGCTTACAAAGGCATGTTGATCTGCCGATGGTATTACTGTTTCGGAAGAGCATAATGCTACTATCTTCAGGGCTGGATATGGAGGTCGGACTTCAGTCCTGAAGACAGAAGCAACAAACTCCTCAAAAACGATGGTTTCTCCTTTCAAGTCTACATGGCATTACAACGGAAGGAGACCTAGACAGATGTTTTAGTGCTTTTTGCTTTAAGTACTACGCCCCCTTTGAAACAACAAAGAGAACAACATGGCTACAATGGTAATTTGTGTACGACCTACACGCACAATTAATTAATGTATTCTTTGCCAAACATTCTCGTGAATAATATCATATTGTACTGAAGTATGTTCACTACGAATCCTCTCGTGCTATCAGTTTACTTATGGCATCGCTACAAATCTCCTCGTCACTTTCTACGTTAAAAACAGAATAAATGATAAATACAATTAGAAGTCATTATCAAAACATATTTAAATTTATAATTTTGTCCTGTAGGTTTCGTCTCTGCTATTATTTCAATACGCGATGGAATTACCGTGTCAATAGACGAGTGTTTGGAGACATTAGATCAAACACCTAGAAATACTACTAATTACCAAACTTTTTACGTTTTGGTTTAACAAACTTACTTACGAACTTAAATAAAAACGCACAAACAATTCAAAATGCATATATTTCATCCAGCTGCGATATTTCACATTAAAAATGTATTAATAGTCCTTAAGATATAAATTTTTCTTGTGCGCTTGTGTGTCAGTAGACCCTGACTTTAAAAATGAACGAGTTCCACAGGGGTTTTTTTCACTTAAAGTGAAACTCGGCACATCACACAGCAGCAGCAGTCAGCGAACTACCGCGATATGAGTTAGCAGAGCATAGCCACCGCATGCTAAATGTTGGATTATAAGTGGGACACCCTGCAGCTGCATCAGCGTCAAGTCCACGATGCTTAGGACCTGCAGATGCCTATGGAATTACCACAGAGACTCGGATTATATCAGAAAAGCAGTGTCGTGTTGTCCCTAAAGAGCTGCTTAAGTAATGTGGCTCAATGTCAGTTCTGGTTGCACTACGGGGGTTCATGCTTAAGGTACTTAATGTTTAGATAATTCTCCTGAGAGCAGGCGGACTGACTCACGTCATACAGACAACCTCTTTGTCATGTTTAAGGTTAAAGGTTATATATCGCCTTAGAGCGGTAGCCATGAAGTTCTATAACGTGTCTCTCACATAATGGAAACCCACCAAATGAATTCAGAGATCAAACTTACGTAGTTCCGAATAAGGACAAAGCTATGAATACAAGTCTAAGACAAGAATCGAACGTATTTAAGTGTTGTGCACAACTAATAGACTGTTCCTCACACATCGTAATTCTGAACAAAATACTCATATTTCTGTGAATATTAAACAACAAAAACTACAGATACTGTTATTACTGAGCGTAAATTCTTTAACAAACCATTCAGTATCATTTAATGTTTTCACGGCGGTGAGCACGAAGACGGCTGTCTTCTGTGTTATAGAGTCGGGTAGCCTTGTAGAAGTTTACCGACGTTTCACAGGAATGACACATAGAGTTAATATTACTATACTTGCACGCAAGTCGCTTAATTATGGATCACGTTCAAACAGTGTTGATGTAGCAGTTTATTGAAGCAGGCAAGAGAAGTCAAACACATCTGCAAAGTTAATAGTCTGAAATGCTTAAGAATGTTGGGAATCCGCCCATAAGTGAAATTCTATGTCATATGCATATCCCTAGGTGTGTGGAAGTATGTGAGCTTACTGAAAGTTCTGTGTGGTAACCACACAACTCTTGTACAGTCTCCTCAAACTTTTTCGATAAATGTATAATCACGTTACTTCACTGTCGTGTCAACTTAATTATAATCTTGTCGAATGAGCGTAAGTTTGCGTCTACCTAGTTAATAATTGCGTTACTACGTAAGAATGCCCTTTTAGCTAATAAGGTCGCTGAACGGGGACCATTTCATCCGCAGACTGTGCTGAAGGAATGGAAACTCAGTCCACGTGTGCCGTCTTTTGTTTATGTCTTCTTTGCAGTCGACATAAAGTTAGAATAACTGTATTATATGCATCACGTCCTTTGCAGAGAGCTTCTACATGTTCCAAGCATTTCATTAACAAAATAGAACAAAGTTGTATCTCTCGAGAACAAACTGGAGGTCTTGTAAACCGCTCTACTTAGACTACACCAGTGTTACTCAACCACGTTGGACCTACGGGGTCCATCCTAAGTGGTATTTTGTTGTTAACATTCAAGGTCATCGTGTCAAAAGGGCGTACGGACAAGATTAATAATATATAGGAGACACCATTATTTTTTGTTTTCTGGTATGCCGCGCCCGTGTGGTCCGATAAAAGTTTACCGACGTTTCAGAGGTTCTTGCTGCCTCCATCATCAGGACGACTGCCCTGACTACCAGACTATACGGCGCAATATCCCACAAGACAGTTTATCTTCATACTCGCTGCCGTGAGAATATAAAACGTCGTCCGATATTCCCCGTCTGAGACCAATTAAAACGTTACTGAATTGTCGCCAGAGACCACCAGAATAATTTTCGCTCATGTACGTATCAACGAAATTAAATCTGAAATCACAGTTGTTACAAATAACATAAATCATTCACAAGCAATCAATAAGCGCGCTCTTCCGTCCCACCTGTTCGCAGATGAAGTATATTAGCGTTAAATGGATATCTAATCAGTTAAGTGACGTGTTCCGTAGCGAAATCGTCTGCATATACGCAACAAATGAGCATCTACCACTGCACCCAATTATTTTTATTCAGAAATAAGTACATATCCTCTGCCGAGTACGTTCAACTTACAGAGCACAAACACCTCACAAAATAGTTTTTTTTTTTCGTGTTTCAAAGTATTAGCCGGGATAAAATGGTTGACATGATTCTTTCTTTACTGACTTTACCAACTCCCAAACAACAAAAACATCAAATGGGCAAACAATTACGTAAGTATGGTTCTTACAATTCAGTTGCGTAGTTTTAACCCCTTAAATCACGGTGTGTCAACTACTTTAACATTCAGTAACACTACAGTTTGCCCATAGAGTGTGTTTACGGATTTCATACTATTCTCGAAATAAACAGCTATTATTTCCCTCAACAGCATTAACCAACTAAATTTTGTAATGCAGACGCGATGTTTCCTTTGTGGTAAAAATGGATTTTTAGATAACATACTTAGATTAATTTTCAGGTTTCTACGTACTCAATTCCACTCCTGCGCAGGACCATTTGAAAAAAAAATCAGAAACGAATATGAAAAGCAGGCACATTCATAACGTGTCACAATTGCAATCCTGAAACTCGAATTTTTTCAACGATTTGTGACCGTAGGGGTTTATTCATGTCGCAAACAAGACAACTACGGCAAGGTTCTGTCAGCTGCACAGCAGCGCTAAGGCAAATCAAAAGCTGTGCCTCCCGTTTAAAATTCTGTTCCAGATTTCAGCGGTCACTGTTCACAGCAGAATGTCAGCAACTTAAAGACGCTCTAAAAAACATAAAAGGCTAGTATATTTTTGTTGCATTCGCCTGTGTAAGTAGAAGCCGTGCGATGTGACTTATTTCCTACCCAGAATACTACTTAATGACAAGGATTTCACATTTTCACAACCAATTCTGAAGAAACCGAGACCTAATAAAATGAAATCTGAGTAAGACAGATAAATAAATTAATGACTTATGAAACAGTGTTCTATTCCATGTGTGTTGCCCTCATGCAGTGTGCTTGCAGAACAATGCTTTCACTTTAAGAAATAAATTCACAGGCATATTTTATACGAAGCTTTGGTAAAGTTGGAATGCTTGGTCATGTAACGAGGCACCAATGATGGACGACGGTCTAGAAGAAGAGATGAGAGTTAATGACTGGGAAGAACAGAGAGAAATGGTGATGATAACAAGAAGAAGAAAGATACCTGAAGTACATCAATCCATCCATCCATCTTTCTACACTTGAATTCAACCAAGACATAGAAAATATAAGTTAGGAAATGCACGCATAACGTAAAAATTACGGCATCTTCACTACCATCGTCCTTTCAACATTTAACCTAGGCAACGACGGTAACCATAGTAACCAAGATGATGGCCTGGAGATTCCCCACCCAGTCACATCGGCGCGCGGGAATAAATGTAGGTCTTCGTGCAAAGTGGCCCTTATTTTTGTCCGCTCTTAACCAAGACTAGATGTATCGACAAATTTTAGTAAAACTCCCTAATACCAAACATAATAAAATTCCGTTCAGTTGTTATCAAGTTGTTTCATGCGTACAGAAGGGCGGATGGCATTTGCAATGCGCCTAATAACATTTTTTAACGAGTTTAGAATTTGCTGTCTGCATTAACGAAACAAACCAACGACTGAAAGACATCGATTTCTTTTCTGGCATGTTTCTCGTAAGCAGAGCTTTATTTCTAATATATTATCACGCGACCTTACAAGATTTTCGATCGACATTGTCGATATTAACACGTACTTGCCGAATCACATAAATCGATCATGAAATGTCGTCGAACTCAATCAGAGAAAAGATAAATTCATATCCGGAGTACACACAGGCATATTTTTGAAATACGTTCGTCTCACACTGGCCTCTGACGCATAGCAGACATGAGAAGCGTAGAGAAAACTGAAGTCCGAAAACACGAACGGAGACGAGCTTGGAAACGTAAGCGTATATGGATGATAATATTAAAATTAATCCTAAAGAAACATGTGAGGTTCTGAAATAGATTCATGTGACTAAGAATAGGGACCGGTGGCAAGCTCTTCTGAACACTGTAGAATAATAAACCTTAGGTTTCTACAAAAAACTGAGATTTCTTGACCAGCTAGCGACTATTAGCTCCTCAATACGACCCTGCTCCATGGAGTTAATACAAATTTATATGAACCATCACATCGGTTACGATAGTACAAGGATAAAATTGCACCCAATTAAGTCATTGTTGCACTACGTTACCAAAATCAAATTAAATGCATTTGGAATGACTGTTACGTGTTCTATTTGTGTTGCAGAGTAGTAACATTAATAAACATTGTAAACATGAAACTGTATTTTGATTTGACTCCAGTGTGTTCATTGAAATGGTTCCCGCAGAGCAGTTGCTAGAACGTAGTTCACAATGTAGGTCAATGACTTAAATCGCTAGCCTCTATTTTATAAACTTTACTTCATTTGCTTCTACGGCGTACTGATACATGAGTTTATATTCAATTAATAAAATTAAATTATTTTGAAAATAATGGAAATTTCATAACGAATAATTACAGGACGCAGGTATTGCGAGACAAATATTTCCTCATTAACTTCAATTAGTGCATAATTTCTCTGACAAACTGTTAGGTGACTTCGCTTAAGTTTAATACAACTTGGAAACATATTATGTCAACTCAAAAGCAAAACTTTCTAATAAGTATCGCAGGCTTACAACACATTTACAGTAACATAAACTTATGTTATCAAAATTGCTCTTGCAGATTTTACGTATTTAAGGCAACGTGGGATATAAATTCCGATAATTAATTAAAAATAAATAATCATAATATATACATTAACAGCGTAACTTAGATAAGTACAAGTACACAAGCCCTTCTTGTCGATTGTAATAAGTATACCTGAACTAACCGAATCCATGATCAAAATCGTTTCTTTAAAAGCTAATAATTTCCAACCAACAGTGGGTTAACCCACAAAATTGGAAAATTTGGAATAGTGAGAAACATATGTCACCATCAATCTGATTTTATAGACACGCGGGGTAAGTCACATATGGTTTGTTATTTTTAAATCCGTGTCTTTCAGAATCTTGCAATGTGGAATCAGAGTAACCACGTTCAACTTTAATTCCGATTCCCTCAGTTTTTAAAAGTTTAGCTCACTGTCGCTCCAGGTCTTCAAATTTTATTCGAAAGTACGTTATACGTTCAGATTTACAAAAAGTCAATGATTTGGAATCTCGCCAAAATATCTTATTTTTCAAATCAAATTTCAAAATATTTAACTCAGTACAACTATAATAAATCGGACGTATTTCACAATCGCTTATCAAACTGTTATTATGCTTGTTGTAATTTACAGATACTTGAGGAACGTTTCTGTGGATGGAGATCACCAGGCGACGACCCTAGAATTCAACCAAGATGGACGACTGAGGGCAGCAGAATTGATCATCGTGAACCTCAGACCAGGGCATGGAGCTACAGCCAACAGCCGTGTGTGGGAACAGGTTAGCATAAAAGCAGTATTGCCAACAGCAGGTCAGAGAATGTAACCTCCAGTAACTCACAGATTACTTATCTCTTGAGTCTAACAGTTCATTCTGTTGTCGTCATCACGAAGGTAGACCACTGCTTCATCCTAACAGTTCACCTTTTTCAAATAAATTTAAACTAACGTTTACTCCGAGACTAGAAAATTTCCGGATCAGAAATAAAGCCCTTAACTGAGAACCAAGCGTTATGATAATGTGCCTCAACGGTGGAAAATAAAGAACTTAAAAACTGAAATTAAGTTATGGAAGTGGCGATTCTCAATTTCGCATTACGAAACTTAAGAATAAATTTCTGGTTTATGTGTTTGTATGCGGCTTTCCTCTAACTTCCATGAATTACCTACCGCGAATTGTCTATTGAGAAAAGACACAAATATTCCTACTTTTAAACAAAACTTGAATTAATATTAATGACGTTTCTGAGTCGTGTGACGAAGTCCGGCGGATAAACGTAGGTGAAGACCATACTTCCCTTACTTCTCCGTGTGATTACAAATGACTGGAATTACGACTCCAGTTGTAAGTTTCCATCACTTCCGGTTTGGAACTCAGAATATTTCAAGCGCTTCACTTTGCTGAATAGAGACTGCATACAAGCTGCTAAAATCAGATCTGTTTGCAAGAGCTAGAAGGAAAGTCGTGGACTGTAGCCAACGCAACACCAGGTGACATAAGAAATATTTCACATTACTTTAGCGATGAGAAAACTTCTACTTTTAAAAGACTGAGAGAGAAATGAACGCTTTTGTATACAACACCTGCGAAAACTGAAGCTGCAGCCAACAGCATGTAAAGAGGAAAGGCCTCTTTTTCTATCTCGAATTTCTCATTACCAACCTTTCCGATGTATTTCTCTTTCCATGCTCTCTCAAATAGTTTATTTTCCTCGTTCACAAGCGAACTTCAAACATCTCTTACAAGGCATTTCAAGATAGCTGATTTCCTTGCAACATAATTTATATCTCAAATGTATGTTTTCATTATCCATGCTCTAGTCGGTATACAGAATATGCTGCTATATAAGACAGGATAGCCAAAACCAAGTGTTGCAAAGAAATTTAGTTAGTGGCTTATACTTTCAAAATTCTTTCCGGACGTGTATGCATCATTGGTTTGGATGTAAATATATTTCAAATACATGGAAAGGCATATACTACATTATTATTAAACTCAATTCTCATGGTATGCATAATATAACTTGTAACTTAAAGAAAATGTTATTTGAAAAACTGTACTGTGTTAGGGCGCATGCGTGTGTGTGGTGGAAACAATCTATGTTAGCTGGAGGTCTGTCTGAAACAGACCGACGTTTCAGAGGTGCTTACTGTCATCATTATGGTTAATAATGTATTGATGTTACAAAATTGTCAGTTTGTACAGAGATATTTTATTTAAAATCCCGCGCACCAGGGCAGAATGGTAAAATGCAATAACATTTAATAAAAAATACCGAAGTAACAAAAAAACCAACACATCCAGGTTATATGAGGACCTGGAAGAGTCAATGTAATTAGAGTGAAATGTATCAACTGCACAGAGTACCCCGCCGGGTTGGTACACTGAAACGTAACAGAGTCGGTTCGTGTAAAGGCCTGGCATTGGGTTTAGGCTGAAATAGAAACTGAAAAAAAAACACGCGGTCACTTAAAAAGTTACTATCTGCACGGCTGTAAACGAATTAGTTGATGAGAATGGTAGTAAAATGTCAAAGAGTTAAAATAAGAAGGCTGTTCTATAACCTCAAACTGCAATTGACTCTAAAAGGTCAGCGAGAAATATACTAAAACCTTGCGAAATTAAACTGGAAAGGAAAATATCTGCATGCAAGAAATAACAGTACAACACAGGCTGGAGAAAGAGAGATTAATAAGCAAATTTGTGACTTAGTTAGATGCTTTAATAAGGTTACGACGTGTTGAACTTGTAGCATCGAGGTATAGAAAAGAATCTTATGAGGCAAAACATAATATAAAGCGTCTAATTGAAGCAGAAACAGAGAGATTAAGTAATCCTTAGGGAAATCTGTTTAGAGGCGTGCCCTGTGTTTAAATGACTGAAGGAAAGGGCCTAAAAGAGGAGTTTGTTTTACGATAGTAGAATTTTCGAGTTAGAATACCAGACATTCGTTCAGTTTTTTATCTGCCTCATGAGAGACAATATTCGGTTAGGTATGAACTCCACCACTAACGATCCAGGCTTGTGGCAAGTTTCCCTACTGTACAAAAATACAACGCGCAATATAGAAATAAAAAAGTATTCGCTACAAAAATTAAATGAATTTATCATCCCAAAATGCCTGAGATATTTCTGTACTCCAGTTTCTGCAAACTCGTTAACATTGTTGTCAAAATTTCACGTTCCTGAAAAATTGTATTCGGTTGTTTCAAGGGCTCTCGCATATTTTAAAAGTTACATAATTTAGAGTTAGTTCATACTGCAGAAACCATGCTAATAATTAATTAATTAATTGAAACTACACTTTCTAAGTTGAGTAATGTACAGCTGTTCAGTGACCGGAAATCAAGAGTAACGTTTATGTACGAAAATTAAACGGTAAACTGCTGCACTTTCTGTAGGTTTTCGACTGAACCCCAATAGTCCGGCTTGTGAGACAGCTTCAAAAATCAGCTAATTGTTGGGTGTGGACTACAGATTTTATCAATTCAACAGTTAAGATCGAATCGAACTACGACCAGGGGGGGGGGCGAACTTCACATTGTTATAGTTAACACTCTTGATTTCTACAGATATTTCATGGTTTACTTCAGTCCCTCCCTTAAAATAAGTCACGATCAATTCCTCTTACACCACTTCCAACGTTATTCATCATCATCATCGCATTATCTGACGTTATATTAACGATACGATTTTAGAAGGCGTCGTTAAACCTGCGAATATATATATATACAGATGAGAGCATAATATATAAATTGCCTAGCGACTGTGCCAATATTTCCGGATCTTGTTTCTGAGATCATTCTCAGTCACAAATGTCGTTAAAGCAGGAGTCCGATTATCAACGGTTATGTAACTATGGATAGGAATTCAAGATGATTACAAGACATAAAAGAGGATTTTAAATGTGAGATTTCAAGTTCTCACGGCGGTAAATATGAAGGTGACTGTCTTCTGGGTTTTTGTTGTCGTCGTGTCATGTATGTTTACCGACGTTTCTGAGATACTTCCTGCCTCCATGTTCCTGCTTCCACTGATCACCCTAATGATGGAGTAATCTTCACGATTACAAATCTACTTCAAGGATGACGGGGTACCCCACAATTCAAACGACACGTGAAAACGTATAGACATACTTTAGGAAGCTAATAGGACTTCCTGTTTTTCACTTCGTTGCACAAGACACAGTTCACTGTAGTCTACTGTAGTTTTAAACAATTCGGGACCCCTGCAGTACTTTTTAAATCTCTTAGGTATAAACGAAATGGTAAAAACTTGTGCCTGAAACTATACTTTAAAATCGAATTCGCATAATTTCATATTTAAACATTGTAACGTTATCGATCTCTCGCTAAGCACACACAGAGGGACACAAGAGTTTAGAATTCAATTTAATTTTATTTCTGCTTTACTTCACAGATCGGGGTGTGGAAGTCATGGGAGAAGGAGGGTCTGGATATAAAGGACATCGTGTGGCCAGGAAACACACACACGCCTCCCCAGGGAGTGCCAGAGAAGGTCCATCTCAAGATCACTTTCCTGGAGGAGCCTCCCTATATCAACCTTGCGCCACCGGACCCTGTCACTGGAAAGTGTACCCTCAATAAGGGCGTCTTCTGTCGACAAGCCAGCGAAATCGACCTTGAAGGGTAGGTACTGCATAATTAAAGTAATTATTTTGAGTTTATATTACTCCTGATTTATGTGATTTGTGACGTTCTTCGAATGGCACTCTGCAATGTCTATTGTGTAGCTAACAAAAACCATATCAGTCCCTACCTCAAAGAAAACAACCCGTAACCATTACAAAGATCAGATGTTTAATGCTGTTGAAGTAAATTTTACTCTCAGAATCATACGGAACTTATAAATACGCTCTGTGGCCAAAACGCACAGTTACTAATTGTTAAAGGTGATTGTACATATGACTATCACTAGGTTTTAAAAAGTTAATTTATCAGCTATAAGCTTAGATTTTTGTGTTGTCAAAACGTAAGTAATTTTAACATAATGGAGTGTATCATACAACATTTAAGCGTATAGTACCTATCACCATGCAAAACTTCACTTGCTTACTTCAAGCGGTTCATTACTTACTGCAATCAGACTGAAAGTTAAATACATATTTCCTGCTGCTACCATGTTAGCATTTTATATTTTCCAAAAATATGGCATTGACAAAAGCTGAGTGATTCTCGAAAAATTACAACCACAAAACGACATTACCTTATGTTAAGTGGCAGCATCGTTGCTAAAACGTTAGAAGTTGGCATGGTTGCAATAGTTTTAAGATTGCAAGACATTAAAATGTACAGAAGTGGAGCAATTGCTAGTGGCATGATACAATGTCAAGTTTTATAAAAAAATCGATCTCTTCATTCAAAATGTCATTAGGGAGGGCAAATACGAACATCGGCTAACACAGGAGCACGATAATAAAAAATTTGTTTTCTTGTAAAATAAGGAAAGTAGGCTAACAATGGGAAATGCCAAACAAAGAACCATAAATTTTAGTTTCATCCCCTTTCATAAATTTCACTGAATATTATTACCATATTGTTGTTGTTATTATTATTCACTTAATTATTAAGACAAAAAAACTTGATTACACCGGTTCTTAACCTTTTAGAAAAGTAGATCAAATTATACATAATACGCATACACAATTCAGAAGTCCATAGCAGACGTCTTCACCGCCCTGAAAACCTCAAATTTCGGAGAGAACATAAGTTCAACAGACTTCTGTTCAGTGAACTCACGAACTTTAATTTTTTTATTGTTCCTCTTATTTTAGATGTGTCAGAAGAGTTACAGAGTTTGCAGGAACTGTCATGATATTTTACACATTCAAATGAGCGAAATGAACTCAACGATTCGTAAATAAATAGTGACTGTTCCATTTACAATCTTTCTCTCCTCGAAATGCAAAAATTATCCTAACACAGAGACAGTCTACATTTTACACCGTCAGACAACTTCCTTCAGATCGAACAAAAGTACAGTTGAGGTTATGTGACGGAATGAAATAAAAACTATCTTTGTTAATAACATAAACAACGGCAAGCCAAAATTAATTCTAATTGTTTCATCAAACAGCAAAGTTATGCATTTGACTGGCCGATTCCTGTCCATTAAGCCATAATTTCCATCGCAAAGTCAAAGCTGTCCCTGATGTTTAATTAAGCACCACAGCATGCAGATATATGGGAGAGTGGAGGTATAGCTCCACGCATTCTTAACTTCAGCACTATACCAATGTTCCGTAACAATACATTTGCTTTAAATTATATCCGCTTCAGTGAAATGTTTTTTTTTATTTACTGAAGTGGAAGTGACATAACTGAATAGTTGAATTACATACGAATTTAATTCTCATTTTAACCAGACAAAAGGTCTTTGTTTTGTGATTGTTGTTTAACAGAAGTAATATCTGCGCAGAAGAATGCATTTTGTATAGCTGGAAATGAAAAACCCGCATATAACACCTTTTGTTCCAACGAGTCTTCAAAGCTTTGTGACAATGGCCGAGTTATTATATAAATATTATCAAACAATAAACACTGAGATACACGCCACTTGGTATGTATGTACAATTCGATAGCTGGCTCTGTTCTTGTATTCAGGTGTGTTTACAAACGCCCATGATCTGCCCATGTCCTGAGCCACATAAACAGAATTCACGCACTCCAATACCATTTCCATCACATCAATTTTAACATTATTCTCCCATCTACACCTGGGTCTTCCGAGTGTGTGAAACGTACAACAAACCGAAAAATATTTCTAAGATAAATATTTGATACCACGATAAGTCGTTTTTTAAAATAATTATGAAGTTATACATATATCTCAAGTAAGTTTCACTGTACCATTATTTACCAGAAGCAAATTCACACAAATTTCGGTATACAACCAGGTAACAATTTATGAACTCTTTCGGGTATGCAACATGCGAAATTTGACTTCCCATTATGCATTAATTTCATGCACTTTGAGCGTACATGACGCCACATCATGTTTTCCAATTTAAACAAGAAGGGGTTCAGAGTTAATCACTTGACTGACATGTTTGAATATTCCAGAGTGGACATTCCAACAGCACACTTGAATGGCAGTTTCTATCAATGTTGCTCAGGCTTCTGCATCGATCTGCTGGAAAAGTTTGCAGATGATTTGGGCTTTACGTACGATCTCTTCCGTGTCGAGGATGGAAAATGGGGAGCCCAGAGCGTAAGTAAGAATGCATGTGCATTATTCAATAGACCGTACGCCTCTCATAATCTAATATTCTGCATGTCACAGTAGGTTTTGCACTCCTCTCTCTAACGCATGTAAAATTGTTTTAAATTTTTCACTTAGCTGAAGGAAAAATAACTTCAAGCGATTTATAAATTTCTGTCTGTGTTTGTCGTTAAAACGTACTGTTATTTCGACATTTTACAGGTAGTGTTGTATTTTAATAAAATAAATAATCCAACTTGTGATTATATTTTTGCTGTCAATTTATCTCTAAGGTTAACTATGTTTAAGACCACTCGAAGTCTGAGATAACAGACTGGAATCTCGTTCATAACAGGTAAATGATTTCTTACGTCTTGTCTCTCACAAGTGCTGACTATGCCATGGCTTGTTCCACCACCCAAGGAGTCCCACCGCTTACCTGGCTAAAGAAAACTCTACAATTCTGCATGTTTCTGCAGACTGAAATGAAATTTAGTAGGGAAGATCTTCACTCAATTTTACACATAAATCATTAATACTGTATATGTAGAGGTACTAGAAATTTTCATTAAACATTACGTATATGAAATTGAAAATATTTCGGATAACTAAATAAAACTATTGATGTAAGTGTTTTGAAAGAAATGTGTCAAATTTAAACCACACAAGAAATTGTAAACTATAAAACTAACAGAAAAAGTCGATAAACCTATACCAGATCGCCCATTACTCTCTTATAATTTTGTACTCCGTTGAGTAAACAACAATTTTTCATTTTCTCTGTTCTACATTCCAAAATTAAAAGAAAAATTGTCTATGTTACACTCACAGGACTTAAAATCATAATATTTCATACACAAATTATTACTTTTAAGCACCTCATTCGTTAGACCCCCTAGATATCTACAAGGGATCGCTAAACTTTATTTTTTTTCATTACCCAGACTTGAAATCTTTACACCTACAGACGAGAACAAAAAAAGGCACTTAGAAGCACTACGCTAATCTAAATAATATTTAAAATTCAAGTTTGTACCTCAAAGAGAACACAACAGGTCTCCAATACAAAGAAGATTAACTTAATTTTATTTCTGAAAATAATATTTGTTTAATCTGAGAATCATATGAAACCTATAAATACATGTTAAAGGCATAACGCAAAGTTAAATGTATATGCATATCACTAAGCTTTAAATAACACTGATAATCGGGAACACGTGTAAAAATTTTCTTATCCAGAATAAAGAAAGTTGCCTGATCAGAAATACGTCACAGAATACTCTGAGAGTTACTGATATTTCCACAGAACGGCCGTTGGAACGGGTTAGTAGCTGCCCTCATCAACCACCACGCAGATATGGTAATCACATCTCTCAAGATAAATTTCGAGAGATCGCAAGCTATCGATTTCTCGTTACCCTTCCTAGATACCGGAATTGCTATTGTGGTAGCCAAAAGAACTGGCATCATCTCGCCTACAGCATTTCTAGGTAAGTCATTTCTATTCGGTCTGTAGGCTTATCAAGAAAGATAATTCCTTTCAGCATTGCACATTAATGACACCAAAGTTTTATATTTAATTCTAAGCGTGAGTGAGTATAAAACAGTGAAGGCTGTGTCTTTATTTCGCAAGAAACAATCACAAGTTTATTTGTAAAAGGGAATCAGCTTTTTAATTCTAAAAAACACAAATATATTCATAACATTTTCTGCTTGTAGCAAATTCATTAAACTTTCCTGCATTATGTATGCCTAGCAGTGCGCATTATTCATAGCTTTTCACGCAAACTGTTATAAGTGGCACTTCATATTAAAAGAGAAAGAGGCCAAGAATAGACCTTTTAATCGACACTCCATCCTATCAGAAACTGCTCCATAACGAATTCGCAGCCCTGAGCCTGATATGAAACACTTTTGTCCGATTCCAGACACCTTAAAATTAAGCCACAGTCTTCAACAAAGATGTTAATACAACTTTTTAAAACTTTGTTTCGGCATGAGCAGGCATACCGAGCGATCCATAAGCGGAAACCCCTTCTTAACAAGGTTATAACTAACAATAGTAAAGCGAGAGGCATCAAATTGTACTATATAATACAGATTTAACCCTTCTGCAGACACAACTGCCTGACTCCATGGAGTATGTTTTTTTCTTAAGACTCTGATCTCATTGAAATCTGTCAGTAGACTGAGTGGCTCTTAAAATGAATCAAACTGATAAGAAATCAGTGTACGTTTAATGTACCAAGTTTGAATGAATTTTGTTAGATAGTTCGTCTCTGAAAGTCTGGCAATGATCTTTCCTCTGGATTTTATCAATCGTCTATTTGAAAAAGTTTTAAAAAATATTTATAAATCACTACGTTTCTTCCTTTGTCTACAAATAAAATGGGGGAGACATCTATTCTGTTGAATCCAACAGATTGAGCTGTTCCCAATTCTTAATTAATTAAGATATCTAAGACTTTTCAAAAATATACGATTGATAAAGTCGGTCAGACAATTTTACAACGTAACCTAAAGACAGGTCCACGTCTATGAAAGCAGTAGGCTGGTAGTCTTATATTTTTTTTAAACGCACCTAATAACTCTCCCATGCAAAATTATCGATCTTACACTGCTACTCGCATAATCGAACCTCTGAATTCTACCCTGAACATGTTCAATTCACTTCAATGTCCATTTCCTCATTACGTACACTACTACTTATGGCTTCACTTCTTACTTCTTACTACCTATGACTGAAACTACAAAAGAATCTCTATTCATGAAATTCCCAGACCATAATGAATGCAGTTCCATTTTCTATTAGCATCAGTCTCGCTGATTGCCTTAAATTCACTTCGATGTATCCGTAATTTAGACCAGACTTCACACACAACGTCACGACTTTCCAACTGACTTAATTTTGTCATAAATACTGTGAAATAAGCAATGGAAAATTTTTTATATACTCATAGGTTCATTTAATATAAAATTTGAAGGTTTCTAGTCTTTTCATTTGTTTAACGTAGAGAAAAGCTGGTTCTTCCACTTGAGTTCCATTTTGCGGCGACTTAGCTCAAACGCAGAAAATAAAGTTCTTTAACTTTGCATCAGTATTTACAGTGTGTGTGTGTGGGGGGGGGGGGGGGGGGGGGACGCAGAATCTACTGCTGAGTCACATCACTCCTGGATGATCACAGACACCTCTAAACGCTGAGATAGTACAAAGAGGCCACAACACAGCTCCAGCATAGGCAACATGTTCGACATGCATGTAGTCCGTGTAGTGTAATAAATATCTGCAGGAGAACATGTTAATTCTTTACGAAAGGCAAGTTTTTTTGATGCTTAATGCATTTCTATTTTACTATGTGCCTAAAATGCATTATGAAGAATATTAATAATAACAAAATTTGGGTTAGATATCCTGAAGGAAAGAGACCATTCAAAAGACCTAGACGTAGATGAGAGGACAATATTAAAGCAGATTTTTATAAAATTGATGGTACATGTAAACTGAATTCATCTGACTCAAGATAGAGATCGTTGTGGTGATGCACTCTTGTAACCACGGCAATGAACATTTGGGTTCCATAAAAGACGAAGAATTTCTTTACTAGGTGAGCCTACTAAGAGCTTGTCAGAAAGTATACATATACAGAATGTCCCAAGAATATGTATACACATTATAATAAAATGGTCGCTCATCAGTACGTTGCTAACCGCTGTCAACTGTGCCACGAAGGTAACGGTGGGCATTTTGAACACCTGCACTAGATTCGCTAATTCACTAAGTGTCAATTCTGACGTACGTTATAGTTTCGTTTGTTAAAGTGTATTTATTTCATTAACTGAATGTGCGCTTCAATCTTTTTTTGGGACACACTGTTGTTACGTGAATTTCGTGCTTCGATAGATTAACTGCAGTGATAAATCACAAATTAGTAGGAACTTTAACGTTGATGTGTTTACAATTAGGTGTAAAATCGTATTAAAACTTTAGACTGCCGGTCACCGGGTCCCAAACCCGACCCAAAACATAATTCGGCAGCAGTTAACACAAGCTACCACATTATTTTATTTTAAATTACACTCTGTGTTACAATGGTTAATAAAATAATGTTACGAGAAGGTTAATCGTTGTCGATGCATAACGAAAATTTGTGTTCCAACAAATTCAGCTTATGCTCAAACAGGTAAATTCTTCGACGGTTCGTAACAGAGCGCTTTTGATTAGTTAATTAACGCATAATCGCACTGCAAACAACTCAACAACGCATGATGTTACTGTGCAGAGCCCTTTATTAGCGTAATTAAAAGTTCAAAGTATCCCAAACCAATGTAAAATCAATTCATTTATTACTCAGGTGTCACTAACGAACTGAGTAGAAGAGGATTTACTATCGTTGTATAATTTAGATATAAACATTCCTAATGCGTTGTATGTCATTACAGTAGTCTAATTATAATAATTACTCATGTCCTTATCTTCAACCCCGAAAATTCAGCTGATATGCTCCTCTGAAAAGTTGGTAAACCCCTACGAAACTACATGATTATTTTAATCTCATCGCAGCACGTAAGGCCTTTACAAAATCACGTCACATTAAGGTGAAATAATTTAATCTTATAATCTTTGTTTCAGAACCATTTGATTCGGCCATGTGGATGTTGGTAGCCCTGGTTGCAATTCATGCTGCTGCTCTTACAATTTTCTTCTTCGAATGGCTTAGTCCATACGGATACGATGCGAAGGTACTTTTTATATCTTACTTTATCAGAAGAATCCTTATAAAAGGAGAGCCCTTCAGGACGGTCAAAGACTGCTTCTACTTCGTATTTCACTCTAAATTAATCATAACATGCTTCAGAGCAAGTGCTATGCGGAAATAAAATAACTTGAAGAAAACGAGATGAGATTCTCATGGCGGGGAGGATTTCGGTGTTTGTCTTGTAGATTGTAGCGACGTGTGGACCTGTAACTACCCACAAATCAACACAAATTTACATCTCAGAAGATCAACGACATTTAAAGGAAGGTTTGTAAATCATTCCTGAAACATTAGGTTTCAAAATTTGTTAAAGTGGGCTTCCGGTCAACGAAGTTAATTTTTACCCTAAGTTATTCTTAAACGAACGAGCCAGTATAAGTCGTACCAATTAAAGCCCATATAATGCATCTTACTCTGTACTCTTCACAAGCGTTAAAGTAAAATACCATTTTCTATAAATTTGTTTCTTGTTTACGCATATTCTGAAAATAATTTCACTGAAACATTGACATTTCCAAAGGAAGAATATAACCTGATAAAAGAACACTTAGTATCTATCTTTACAACTTTGTAAAATAATCTCGTAGAAACCAATAAGGACTTCGCAGACTGGAATGTTTTAGACAAGTTCTGATTTCAGGAATGTCTTCATTATACTAGCTAGGAACATTCCTTAAATTCCTACCGCAGAGAACTGATCCTTAATTTGTCTTCTGAAGTACGCCATATTTTACGTTCATGCACGACACGAAAATCTTACTTCATTTTAACAAACTTAAAAAGCAACATTTATATGCACAATGAATCATTTCAAACCGTGATGCTGGATCTTCATGAAAGATACTGTCGGATTCAACGGGATGACGCTACGTGTCAAAGAGCCAGGAAAACAACGCTGATGTTTTCCGAAGACAGGATTATTTCGAAGGAACTGTGATCATTCAGGTCTCCGGATGAAACAACCGTTGACTGTTCTATTTGTAAGGTTTCTTAAAGAACGCGTGACCCAAAACAGCAAAGAAGCTTGATTTCAACCGTTCTGTCGCCCTCATAACTTCTAAATGTCAGTCACTACGGTTAACTTGGTAATCTACCGTCATGTAGATCATAATATCCTATGTCTACTGAGGACTCCTAGCTTGTGACGCCTTGCGGTCTGGTTGAGTGTCGTCTCCATCTTCACGCTGAAAATTAAGGTGATATGTTTCTCCGAAACTTTGGAAATCATCTACAAAACCACACGGTGTCACAATTCAGAAGACCCATCTCCAGATCTTCACCGCCGCGAGGACCTTAGATCCCTTATTTCACCATTTGTCCACTACCTTAATTCTCAGATCCAAAATACGAGTATAAACACTAATTATCTAAATGACCACATGGCAAATGTTCACGTTCTGGGTCCACAGATGACGGCGCCTAGGGAACACAGATTCTCACTGTGTCGGACTTTGTGGCTCGTGTGGGCAGTGCTTTTCCAGGCGGCCGTAAACGTAGATTGTCCCCGAGGATACACTGCGCGTTGCATGGCCAACGTGTGGGCTATGTTTGCGCTCATCTTCCTGGCAATTTACACAGCGAACCTTGCAGCCTTCATGATCACACGCGAAGAGTTTCACGACCTCACAGGAATTAACGATACAAAGGTAACAAGCGCGTCACTTACCATTAGTTCAGTGCTTGTGTGATGTCTTTACATGAGATAGACATTACCAGTGCTAGAACCAAAGTGTAGGAAGAACAGTATAGAAAGTTACATTACAACAGTCGTGTGATACAAATTTTGTCTGTAAACCTTTTGTAGTCGTTGGGCCATAATTTACCGATTGAAGAGGCCCACTAAAATTCAACGGGGGATACTGTCTTCATTACTTGCTCCCTTCGTTTCTTCATTTCCTCTGTCCGTCTTCCAGTTTTAATTTATCCTACAAAAATCTTGTCACTCTTTGTTAGATATTTCAGAGTAGTTATCTGTAAATAACTGGAAAACCGCTTGATGGGATACGTGTCTTTTAAAGCTTGATTAAGAAAGAAAAATCTTGCGTCGTGTACTTTCGATAGTCGCAGAAACTCAAATAAGCAGGCCGATCAAGTGAATCACTGTCCCGAGCTCCAGTATAAAGGGAAGACAGATAATACAATGCAATATTCTCGAAACGCATAAATTAGTGACGAAAGTTTGTTTAAAATTTACTATTGTCCCTAACATAAAAACAAATAATGGGCTGGACACTTTTCCATGTAACTTATAAAGACGCTATGCAGACAGAATGTCAATATTTTATACATTATCTGTCTACTTTCTGAGATAAACAACGGACCGGCGTGCGTTCAATCATTCCCTGAGACACAAGCCGGTTCAGCACACAAGTTGCTTCTGACGTGCAGTCCATCTCGATAAAACAGCAAAACGTGGCTTTCACCTTAACTTGACTCGACAAGAATCCAACACAGGGTATAGTCTGTTCATATTTTATTCAGGGCGAAGTAAAAGAAGACTTCCAAGGACCTAAGAGGTTGGAAGTATCACGAGCCTCGGAATAAATGGATTATGAGCTTCAGAACTTGTATTATACGTAAAATACTATCACGGCGAAGTAATCTAGGACGATGAAACGGTGGGGCATGAAGCACACATGAGATGGATAATAAATACATATATCTTGGAAAATATTACGAGAGGATACCGTTAGGAGGTTTTAGGCGTAATTTTAAGGATAGTGTTAAAATTATGATGGCTTTCTTAAGGGATGCAGCACCGTGCAGTCTGGTAAATATCAAAGACGTTTCGGAAAAACTTACTGTACCCACCATCATCCACCTTTGTACCAATCGCCGTTCTAACCTCAAATCTCACATAATATTAAAATATATCTTGATAAAATGCGAAGGTGTGGATTTCAATCATCTCGCTCTGGATACGGACCAATAACGCGCTTTTGAGTACATAACAATGAACTTTATAGTTTCATAAAAGGTGGGAAATGTCCCCGCTAACTGAGTTTCATGGAGTTGTATAACAGAATAACACATCAAGTAACTATACCAGAGAATCGTTCCTCTGTTATACTACCATACCATTATTTTAAATGTAGAGTGATATTAAACTATGAATTCAGCAAAACTTTTAAAAGGGCTACCCAAATTCTTTTCATCTTCCAGCTGTATCGTTTTGTCTGTTTCAACAGCTGAGTAACCCCCACTCACTGAAACCGCCGTTCCGTTTCGGCACTATACCACACGGCAACACAGACGCGGTTCTACGGAGGAACTTCCCCGCCATGCACTCGTACATGAGGCCCTTCAACCGATCCACTGTCATGCAAGGTGTTCAGGCCGTCAAGGAAGGGTAAGCATTAATACCGATGCTCAGCTGCTCGTCACAACATCGCGTAATTACTTTCACCATTCTATGGACGAACGTCCTCAAGTCAGACACTCTGTCTCTGTCCACAACTGTACCAAGTGAAACAACAATTTACCAAGTGTGGTTGTCAATTAGAGTAGTCAGGGCACTCTGTAGCTCTAAGTAGTTACCAACGTTTCGGAGAAAAATACCACACAATGTGACAAACCAAACTATCATAATCGACAATCACCAAATAAACAAAGAAACAAAGATTATTTCAAAATCTTTTACGAGTGACTGAGGGTGTAATTATTTGTTTGATTACCTTCTGTTGCGTTTGTTAATTACTTTGGAAGTGTCCTCTGACAACACTGACCTCGTTACCACTGGCTTAAAATCTCGTAATTTAGAATGCTCTGAGGCCCCAGTTTCGTTCAGACCTTTTTTGTCTGTTTTTAAAATAAAACCGTGTTAATAATCCTTGTGGTAGCGCCGTGAAAGAACGGCAACTTCTCTCACTTGTGTGTTGTGCGGTGTAGCTCACACAGAACTCCGCAGGCGAAGAGTTCTCGTTATGCTAGCGTTGCTCAGCCTCTTCCATGACGCTGCACACTGAATTAAATCCCTTTTTTCTCTCTCTCTCTTCTTTTTCTGTTTATTTGTCCCTTCCGTTATTTCTACTTCTTTCCATTTTAAATAATTCATTTAGTCACTTCAGCCTCTTTATTTGTTCCACCACATCCTCCATTCCTTTGCATTTCCAATACCTTTGGAGGACTTGCTCGTATGATTTGTATGAAACTAAATCGCCTGGTCTTGTCTTAGATGTCGCGTCGTACTGTACGATAGAGATTTATCGACGTTTCAAAGATCCTTACTACCTCCAACTTCAGGGTGATCATCTCCCTAATGGAGGTGGTAAGCACCTCTGAAACGTCGGTAAACTTCTACAAGAGTACATGCCGCAACGTCCCAGAAGACAACCGTGAACAAATTCGACGCCGTGAGAACCTGAACTCTCACTCAGCTGATTCTAATTCCTTGTTTTTGCAGGAAGTTGGACGCGTTCATTTACGATGCGACGGTACTGGAGTACCTGGTAGGACAGGACTCGGAATGTGTCCTACTCACTGTCGGCTCATGGTTCGCCATGACGGGATATGGGGTAGGCTTCCCCAGACATTCCAAGTTCCGGGACCTTGTCAACCAACAGCTTATGGAATACCGCGAAAATGGTAGGTTTTACTGTATCCTGGATAATAATTCTCACATTGCTGATCGCCCAAAAACACCCTATAACATCACGTGATCCAAATCTCTTTCAAGTAATCTTGTAATTACTTTACACAGAGTCGGATGACAAGACGACTGGTGAGTAGTAAATTTTAAATTATGTGGGAGAAAGCGCTTACTCTTTAATTTACGATTCTATCCCGGCATTTGGCTGGATAGTCTGAGGAAAGCCAAGGAGAATCTCAATCAGGATAGCCATTCTACAGCCCGAGATCTGAATTTGATAATTCCACAATATGAAAGATCGCTAAACATCGGACTGTGACTTTCGTTCATATACGTAGAAAATTTAGCAGTTAACTGGATAGCTCCTGAATTACTAGCAATTTCCATAGGAATTTGAGCCCTTTCTTGATGCAAGTAAGTACATTATAAACGGGCCATATTTTGAATAAACTACTCCAACAACGTACGCACTTAACACAAACATTCAGATGTCTGTTGAGTTACCTTCTGTTTTAGTTACCTGCTTCCCACAGACTAAGGAAAGTCTGGCTTTGGCTTAGCTGTATAACTGTCAATAAGACTATTCATAGTTATGAAGATAAACAATGTTGAAGCTCTCGTAGATTCGGTGTGACACCGACCTCGTGTAATTTCAGTAGTGGAGTTTTGAATAATGAAGTGACATAAAGCAGACCGGAAGAGGAGAAGAGAAATATATGCCTACTCCATGCAAATTACAAATAACTTCCAAAATGGCATTCGCTTTATACTCACGTGTTTCTCAGAAGGTCAGAACTCTCTTACTAGAAGAAATTAGACGTGTAAGTTATAAACAAATGCGGTGTCCGTTTGCCAATCCAAAGTAAGGGACTTCGCTTCTTCCTTCATTCTAATAAGTTCATACACTTACAACATTTAGACATTAACACTTTAGATACTGTCTCCAGAGTTTACGCGATCTAGTTCGTTTTGGTGTAATTAATTTAGTCTTTTCACAACATTCTCAGTAATTTGCTTTGCCAGGGTAAGGGTACATAAATTAAAAAATGACAATCTAAATACAAACACTGCACTATGGCCTATATTTCATGTTACCTGTAATTTAGCAATACCTAATCTTCAACGTTAAATTAACGTCTAAATTATATAATCACACCTGCATAATTGTTAAAAATCAATATGTCCGATTCACAAGAAATTTCCAAAAATTGTTCTTCCTTCTTACTCTTAATTTTGAGGACTCATACCACTGTAATACCGGCTAATGTATGTCTAACAAGATGATGGCTGTCTTCTGATGCTGCGCCGTGTGGTCTGGTATAAGTTTATTGACGTTTCACAGGTGCTTGCTACCTCCATCATCAGGGTGATAAGTCATTACATGCGGCAGACGTAAGACTGGTTTGACGAAGCTAATAGGCGTATTTTTCAACTTCGTTGGGGGAAAAAATTCCATAAAACCTATACATTACAACGCCTTCAGTGTACGTTAAAACATAACGCGTTCACGATTATAAATAACATGAACCCATTTGAACTTTTCAGCATGTGTTTTGTCTGATATTCCAAACGACGGCCGTTTTCGCTGGCATCCAATGCAAGTATCCTACACCTTCAGCACTCACAGTACAGAAATGGTATGATTTAAGAAGTCCGTAACGGAAAGCTTTCGTTTCATTCTGTTGTCGCAGGAGATCTGGAGCGATTACGTCGGTTCTGGTTTACTGGTGCATGTAACAAGCCCATGAGTAAAGAGAAACCGAGTCGCAGTGACCCCCTGGCTCTAGAGCAGTTCTTCTCTACCTTCCTGCTTCTCGGGTCAGGGATTCTCCTGGCGGTGGTCCTCTTGCTGTTGGAACGCGCTTACTGCATGTGTCACCGCCCCATCAACAGGCTTATGCACTTCGACGACCAGCCTTCCACGCGGGCTGCCGCCGTCAGGGGCTGCTGCTCACTGCTCAGCAGGGTAAGACACCCAGAGCGACCCAATTACACCTACGAAGACGACTGTCTTGGGGGATCTTGCGTTGTAGTCTGGTAGATACCGACCGACGTCTCAAAGGAGCTTACTGTTTCCAGCTTCAGGGCGATGAGTAAGCCACGCGAGCAAAGTTGGTGTAAGTAAAGAATTAGGCTGGATAAGGCAGAGACCTGGCCGAACTAATTGGAGTGGGGCGAGGACTGGAGTGCTACTAGAATACACGCAGAGTGATAAATCAAATACAAGAAGAGGCGACCTCAACTGGGGGGGGGGGGGGGCGGAGCAGTGAGATAGATGGAAATATATTGAAGAAATACGTACATTACGTAGTATAAAGAGAGAAAGGAACAAATTAATTTCAGGAAAATTAAATAAAAGCAATGAGGGAAATAACAACATTAAACAATGAATTAAAATAAACAGAGATATCAAGGAACTACGAACAAGAGTTTGATATGCAAGGGAAGGCCGAAAGTAGCCTCTATAATGACCGACAGGGATCTCCAAAACGTCGATCGTTACCTACCAGACTAAACGGCGTAAGATCTTCATATCTCTCGCCGTTATAACTAGCCTGTACAGATATGTTTTGTTCGGAACATAGCTCAGATAAATGTTTAGTGATTTATGCTCGAGATGAAAGCAGAAAATTCATGTACATCATCATGTACTGACCGCCAATGCTGTTCGATTTTAACCCAAAATTGGAGTGTGTCGACAAATTTAATTAAAACTCCCATATATTAAATGTCATAAAAATAGGTTCGAAGACTTTGGAGTCGTCATATACGGACAGACATGGGGGGAAAAAATTAGGCACGTTTCTGCAATTATTCGCTCCAAACGCGCCTGAAATGTGAAACAGCAAAAGCACACACTCTTGTGAGACCAGTCCGACAAAATCAGTAACCTCCTAAATACAGAATTGCAGGTCGCATTAACGCTTCAGCTAACAAATTTCACTCTTGACAGCTGTGGGCAGACAGACAGGTGGACATGGCCTCTCTCTGCAATATATATCGCATAAACCTACGCTACGCTTGATACGACGATTCTAAAATTGGAACCTGATCAATATTATCTCCTAACAATTAAAATTACTTCATTTGCCACTATGGCAGTGGCTGACAAACTATGGCCAATGAAAATATTGATCCGATCCGCAGAGAGTACGGCCCTGTATAAATTTACACAATACAGTATTTTTATCGTAATAACCTAACCAACACACTTCATACGCAAGAGGAGTGCTTATTAAGGAACAAACAGTATGCTCAGCTACTCAATAAACGTTCCAGCCTTTCATGGAAAGTTCATCACCGCGTTTACAAAAGCCTGCCACTGAATACTGTTCAGAGCCATATAAATACAGTAAACATTCTTGTACACGTATAAAGCAACCTATGTCCAGTAGTGTAAGAGTTTGTAATTAGGTAATTTATTTTCGCAGAAATGTTATTTCACGAGGATTTCCGGCCCGTGATGACTTCGAATACCCCACCCGATTCCCGATTCTCTGTTCTAGGTACAGACCGAGCAAGGCAAAAATGGAAACTGGCGGACGTTTGGAATTCAGAGTAACAATTGAGTACGGAACGCGCGTTAAAGTATGTGTAATGTTTCTTCCAAAAATATCCACTATCTGTTAATATTAATCAACTCCGCAGTCAGTTTTCTCACCAGGCAGCACGAGGTCACTCTCATATATAACACACAGACTTGCTGATGTCGGCTTTCGCAAAGTTTGTTTTGAAATTTTCTAAACTCTCATTATATTTTGTTTTTGCGTACGCAGAGGAAAATAACGATAAACGAAGCAGCGGGAGACTGGATAAAACTGCAAAATTAAAGCGCCATGCTTTGTACTAATCACAAAATATCATTAGGGTGATAAAATAAAGAGATTGGCATGGGAGACGCATGTAGCACTCGATGAGAAAGGAGCTTTGAGTTTCGGAAATAAGGACCAATTTGAAGAAAATTTTCTTTATTCCTGTTCGACACGTCGAGACACCGCTTTGACTAACGCTGTGCAAAATAATGAAAGAAAAATAATATGTTTAGCACCAAAGTGGTCATTCACATCGCCAAAGATAAAGTACAAGCACGGAAAAGTTACCACTAATATCTGCGTTGTAAGAACAGTAATTCGCGAATTCTTTTATATGAAAGGGGTTACCAGATGCACAAAAATTATAAAATGCTAAAGAAATATACTTTACGTCAGAGTGTGAGATCACCAGTAATGTTGTTTTTCAGTCGATGTTTTCAACAAGGCTAGTACAACCAGTTGTAATGAATTCGGCCTGCGACATTTTGCTCAGCTAGGAATAAGCCTGTTACCGACCACTGGCCTGGAGTTGTGGGACATACGAGAGGCAGGTCTGAGCTGCGGTTAGGTCGGGTCTGGACCCATCCTAGCGGCTCACATGCATTACTGGTTGCCCTGAGAGGACTCTCCCTGTTAAAGACACGGTATATTGCTTCTTAATGAAAATGTTAGCTTCCAGGACGTAATCCCATAAACGGAGAAGTAGATAATCTTTTCACTGACGTTTCAGCAGTAACAATAATCCTATTATATGATCCTATTTAGTGAGAGTGAAAATATTCTCACAAATTATTCCTTGTGCGGATACTCTCTTAACAAATACTATTTTAAAATAGTTTCAATTAAAGCATTTTAAAGGCAACTAAACCCTAAAACCGCACAGAAATGTGTCTGCGGATCGAAACTAGGGTTCGGACAAAAAATAGTGTAAACCCTCTTCACCAGCCGGGGAGCTCAGTCAGTACAGTGACTAACTACGGGTTGAATGACTTGGGTTCGATCCCCGACAGAGGCAGACCGGCTCTAGAGCCCACCCAGCATCCTGTCTAATGGGTACTGGGGGTCCTTTCCCCGAGGATATGCTCCGCCGAGGCGTGATTCTGACAACTGATCCCCATCTATTGCCGAGGTTGAAATGAGTGGGAGCTACACCACCTCTCCCCTGAGCGCCTACATGGCGCGTAATGGGATGACTTTACCGCTTTCTCATCTACCTTCTGTAATACTGGTAAAACATATTTATAACACCAATAGGTACAGACCAAACAACAGGTCTTTCACATTGAATTTAAAGAGTACTGGGCTAGATAGACACTTGGACATTTTATACCCGAACGGTACAATAAAAAATAAAACTCGCAGTAGAGTCGTAATCACACACGCTTCGAATTCAGGAGATCCAGTGTTCGAATTTATACCGGCGTATAAGCTTTCCTGGCATATTTTCACGATTATACTCAGTACCCCTAGACAAACTCTTGATATAGTTCCGTTAAATAAGCAACGACCGCTTCTCTCGAATCCTTCCGAATTCCAACCAATCCCTGCAGCATGTTCCTTCTTAAGAAGTTCCTCAGCTACTCAAATAAATTCCCCCACATTTATGGAACACGAAGGTTAATTACCGTTCTCACAAGAACCCAACACATATCCCTACCCTGAGCCAGATGAATCCAGTCCACACCCTCCCACCATATTCCATTGTCCTTTTAATATTATCCTTCCATCTGCACCAGGTCTTCCGAGCTGTAAAATCTTGTTAGTCTTTCCAAACAAAATTCTGTCCAATCTCCTGCGTGCTACAATCTCTGCGCATCTCCTTGATTTTAACATCTAAATAATATCTGCCGAAGAGTATGCATTCTGAAGCGTCTTTACTGTCCATTATTCACAACCGAACTACCACTTCATCCTAAAACGCTGTTTCATTTCAGAGCTTGGGCAGAACCTTGACCCCCAATACCCCCCCTACGGAACCCAGGCGCCTCCTGTTGACGCCGCGGTGTCCTACGGCGGGATGCGACGATCTCCTAGGACGTATGGAGGTTGCACTGGGGGCGGCACAGCGCCGAGTGGCAGAACTCGAAGCGGATCTACAGCTCCATACCTCTGCTGTTATGTGCCAGGTTCATGGACCCAGACTCAACATATCTGCTAGTCGTCCGAGGTCTAAGTCGTTGGCCTGGTCTTGGGGCCATGCGACCGTCCACTCCAGGTAATTTATATATGTTCTTATTAATAACCGGCATGTTATGTTGTGCCTGTTTGTCTGTCCATATGATTCGTTTCCAAAAATATTCAACGCATTTCAATAACATGTGTTACTGGTTGCATGCACTGGTTTAATTTTCCTTGTAACGGTCAAGAAACGTGTAAAAACTCAAAAGGAACCGATCAAAAGACCGAAAAATAAAGACTGGTTCTACAATAAGTTGGCACACTAAAAGGTCACATTAAGGCATACAGCTCTATTGAATCTATTTTGTTATATTCAATTAAATAGAAGGAACAATAAAAAACTCCATATGATATTACACCCATATTGTCAATGTTGGTCTTTTAGATTGCGACAAAACCATTTCCGCTGTCAGCTGCACATGAAGAGCGAAACTATGTCAAAATGGATCTGAGTAAAATGTCACTTACAAAACAGCAGCCTTCATTGGCAATTAGTATTGATAAAGACAGAAAAGTATGAGACGTTTTAATGATTGGTAATCTTTACTAGTTGCAGCGCTTTCCCTGGACCACACGAAGAGTTTTGCAGATCGTCAAGAGACGTTCACAGAGATTACTTCGTAGAAAACTATGGGGTCTGGTCCCCACCGGTGTAGGTATTGCTCCACCGTCTTAATTCCTACATCTAAACGTTTGTCAAAATCAATCATGATAATAAAATGCACTTTGCGATAGCAAATATTGATAAAATTATAATCATAGCACACATCAATTATCTATCTTCGCTGCTTTTGTTATTTTGTGGTCTTAGGTCCCCTGTTATTCCTTATATCCCTTGACATTGCGTACGGAATTTGAGAAATGTCAAATGATTTGACAGTCAACCAAATACACACGCATTTTTATGAGTCAGGTAAAATTAACACAAAAGTGTACTTCACAAACACTGTTCAACGTGTTGTGCTAGTTAAACTTACTGGCACGAATGAAGGCGGTGCATCTGCTTCACGGTTGACGTAACTGAATACTTTAAACACCAGCTTTCTAGCCTGTCTGTGCCTTCCGTTTTAATAAGCCAATCACGCACCTACTGCTGAATACTCACAATCTGCATCATGTAACCACGAAACTCGAATACATACCACAAATATGACATTCACATGTAACACGAACAACACTACTAATCGAGTGAACGTAGAGCAGCTGACTGAAGTCAACTGGCTAACGAAGGCACGTGGCTTTAGACACGTAGAAGCGTCTAAGACTCAGTCGCCATCGTTCGTGTCACGCACTTTAGTTAGTTAGTTAGTTAGTTAGTTTCATGTGCCTTAGTAGTGGCAATAAATTTATAACTGCCTGCCTTTCTTTTTACAGACGAATGTACCGGAAAGACGTAGCAGAGATTGAGACGGTCCTTTAAAACATTCGAGGACATGCACGACTTTATTCCCAGCGACCGCCAAAACAATCATTAAAAATCACCAAGTGTCAACTGTCGAAAAGGTGATAGATCAATGGAATTGACTTGCACAGGAAAAGAAGTAAAAAACAATGCATGTGACTACGTCATTAGAACACAATAAATATCGAGATTTTAAGTATTTACTTACAGGTTTTTTAATTAATATACTGACCGGAATTTCTACGAGTTTATAACAGAATTCCCGCAGCAGTGGCATAACATCGATGTCAATACACAAACGAAAGTATACTCAGAGCCGTTCACTGTCGTATTCGATTCAAAGCTATGGCACGAGTATAAAATAACGTATAAATACAAAATTATTTGTACTTTCGGTTAATATCAGCAATATACGCTCTTAACAATTAATAAATAGTCTACCGGTTACTACAGTGAGTTCACTGATGAAGTTGAACCTAAATGTAACTTCCCGGCTCCCGGCTGAAACTGCATGGCTTACCGCCAAGCGCTACAACGTTTAGCCGATATGTCAAGTATCGTTCCATAAAAACAATAAAATCAAGTTACCAAAATTACAGTAGTTCCTACCGGGAGCTAGAAAGTAACGGTTGTGTTCAACTTTATCCATGAATGCACTGTACGAAGTAGTGGGCTACAATGCGAATATATGAATTCACGGTAGGCTGTTGGTAACACTGGCAGAAGATCCACTGATCATCTCTTTATGAGTGGGGTCACACTGCTACCGTCATCGATCAAATCGGTCACAGAGTCCTGCTTCAAACGGTTAACTTTCACAGCTTTAATTACATACTGAATGAACAAACTGGCCTGTGTTTACATTAGCAAATGTTAGCGTTCATTTTTGCAACAAAATACATGACACGTTAAAATATAAGAATAAGGCGAGACGAAAATATAATGCACGTAAGTAAGAAAATAGGGAGAAGAAAGGGAGGTTATTCTTACTTTTTTTATTTAAACAGCATCAAATAACTGGATGAGCGAGAATTATGAATTATATGTGGTACAAAAGGAAGTAGCCACAGCCCAGTTTAGGGTACTGCCCCAAAACTGCGTCGAGGTAAATCACTTACCACATTCGATTTTATGTACAGATTTTAAACCGGGACCTACCAAATGTAATAAAATGTTTGCTAACCGTGATATTTGGTAGCGGTTAGTTGCTTCCGATGCAACCAAAGATTTAAAATGTTAACTCACATTGTAAATCAATTAATTTTAATGCAAAGACATTTTTGCCAATTCTTCTAAACTGAGGAAAATTTAAGATACGCAAATTTAAATAATCATGAAAAAGATTATTCGAAAAACGTGGGCCAAGATGAATGTATTAGCTAACGTTAGATCACTAAACCGGTAAAAAAAGGGGGGGTTTCCTTGAACGCCTAAACTGTTTCCTGGGGAACAAAGCCGAACGAATGCAAGAACTTTTTAATCTTAATTTATTTTCAACGTAATCATAACTCTCAGCAAGCTCTTGGAATGTTACAGACAGATAATCGATCTGACACCAGAATTATGTCAAAAACATTTTGATACATTAATACTAAATTTTGTAAGGCTCCACCTTTTCACTGCGACCTAAATATCAATTAACTTCTGGATTGTTGTCCCATATTGTTATGTCTGATGAAGGAGGCATTACGTCCTACTGAAATGCTAGCACAGAACCAAAATACAGCACAGCGCAATAACCCAGAGATCATTGCAATCATTATAAAATCATAAGAATAAATATTAAAGCTGTTGGATCGACATGAAACGATTCCTTTATGTAAGTTTCTATCATTTTCATATGACTGTGTATGTCAGAATTTCAACTGAACAGTGGAGTAAATATACTATACTAACAGAAATGTCAGAACTCAAAGTGAATAATATTCATTAATTTCTTTCGATGTAATTAAAAACCAAAAATTCTACTAAATATTGTAGCGGCATTGATTTTTGTTGTCTTTAAAATCCAACTGTTCGCGAAGGTAAATACGGAACAGAGCAACTATTAACAATTTATTTTGACTTCTCACTACGATCCCAAACGTGAATATTGCCTCTTGTAGTGAAGTTTCTTTTAATATTTCTGTAATGTTCGCGTTTATGAATAACGATAATTATGAATCGATGTTGGAATGTGTTATGAGATAAGCTGTGCTGAAATGTAAATACATTTGAAGTGTTAAATACATAACTGTTATTCAAGTTTGTACCAACTATTTGTGTACGCTTTTCGTGTGTATCAGTATGTATGTACACACATGTATGAATAGGTATGTATCTGTTTATACATGCATGTTAATATGTGTAAATGTATGTGAGACGATACCAGTTTCTGAAGCTTTCTGTTATTTTTCTCTGATAACTATCTGGTTGTATGCGTACCTGTAAACCAAGAACTCTCGGCGCAATTACAACCACCTAATCCCTACGAGTGTGCAAATTCGCCAAACGGAATACTGATATATAACTTCTGGAAAATATTTGTTCGAAGTTTTTATCTGTTACGATGTTTGGCTTTTTTTATGATGCCTATATCTTTTGTCCATTTACTATTACCTACAATAAATAAGTCGACGCTTAAAGGATAAGGAAATCAATACTTTTCAGTTGACTTTACCCAATAACAGACCGAGAAAGGTTTCTAAGCAGGAAAATATTGAGTCCCAGCTCAAAACACGCGGAGCGCACTTAATTTCTGACAGTTACAACTTATATAAACAAAGCGGACGCCACGTAAATGAAATGGAAGGGGCTTTTAAATTGTGGGAATCCAAACTGAATTCACTTCCATGTCTGTCCAAATTATGTTCAAAGTAACAGTATAAACTTCACTTTGGGATTCTCAAGTCTCAAGAAGGCCTGAGTAAAATATTTAAATGTTGATATTCTGCCAACTCATACACATCAGCGCCACAGACTGAACAAATTTTGTTAAATATTGCACGTGACTCTCTATTTCAGACCGAATATTTCATCGCTCTCCAAACCACAGAGCGTTAAAACCACGCTTTATGGCAACAAAATATTTTATTTACTTCACTCCTATTTCTGTTAAATGTGGCGTGTTGACTGGCCTGCCAGAAATAATTTACGTGTTCATTAAGCTCTTTGGTAAAAACTGAAACCCGTCCATCAGCACACGGCCTAATATTTAAACCCTGCCAACTCCAAGTTTCAATATTTTTGTATCTGAAATTTGAGTTTCTCACCACGTTGAAAGTGTTGACTGTGGTTTTCTACGTTCCGATGGAAGGCAGCTAACGTTAAATTGTATTTATCTAATACCATTTTTCGGACATCTCGCTATAGTCAGGCTACATCTGTCGTTCTACTAGGTGAATGGAGACAGAGAAAAACAATTTTACTTTGAATGTCACTTATTTACTGTCCTCTTTCAGTAGTGGGGTGGACGCGTGCTTACTGAAAGAGTATAATGTAACCGTGGACAGCAGCTACTTCCAAAACCGAAACTGTGTGGATTTGTCGTGTGGTAAGTAAGTCATATTCTCGAAAGCAGCAACTCCTCCAATATTGGGTTGTTGACAAAAGCAATTCTGTTCCATTTCCCAAACTCACTTCTGGAGCGCAGAAATCGGATTTCCTTCTTCTACAGGTGACGCGTGAAGCAGAATCAATTCCCACTGTGAGCCTACTGATGAAATCAACTATAAATTACATCAGCAACAGCTCTGTCCATAATAAACGTTACTGAAAAACACTCAAGTTATTTTGCTGTCTTTCCATTAGTAAGGTCTGCATGTACTTCCTCTGTGGTGCAACGAGTGAAAATTACATTATCTTTTATGTCAGGAAGAAAAAAGAGTGACTTCTAGATTCAGTTTCCTTAAAGTGTCAACAATATCATTGTATGTGCAAGTTCGGCTTTGGGAGGTAGCTCGCTTCGAATGTTGAGACACTGCAGTCGCCCTCTTCAGGGCGAATACACACTTTAAAAATAAACTACTGTATAATTCATTTTTCTCCCGTATAAAGCTTTTAACCCTTTAAATGCCGAATAATTCATTTAAAAGTTCAAGTTGTAATTTTCCACAGTATTTGAAATCGTTTGAAAATTCTAAATGGATTATGTCCGCAGTCGGACGTAAAATGTGACATTTCTTTCGGCTAATCTTATACAAGATACTGAACTTAACGACGCTTTAAGTATCTAGACTGAGGAACGTCGGATGAGAAGATGACGATGAATAATGGATTGGAGAATATGTGAAAGAAAGCGGTCGTGGCCTAATTTTATGTGATATCCAGGTATTTGTCTGGAGAGACTGAAGAAAACCACGAACACCCTTAGTCAGGATAGCCTGTTCCTAGCCAAGATTTTGGACCTGGGGCCTTTCGACTACGAAGCAGGAGAGCTAAGAACTCAGCTACAACGTTCGGTGGAACTAGTCAAATAAGCAGACTTCTCGAAAGCCAAGAACATGACCTGGAACCTGACACAACCGTGAACATAGAAAATTAAATACGTCTATCTGGCAGTCAGATTTATTACAATATTAGTCAGAATGGAGTGGGCGTAACAAGATGAAATCATGTGAAAGGCACGTGTTTCCAGAAGTATGATTATTGTAAGAACTACACAGGACACAACTATAGGTAAATAAATAACAATGTAAAATAAGGTAAAAGTACTTATATAAATGTAATACTGGGCCTAAATAAAAACTCCCATGCAATCAACTGACACCTAGTGCTTGTTCAAATATAGCACTTATTAACAAGGCCTCTCCGTTTCCTTCCCCATACACGCGCAGATAAACCGGCAGGCTGTATGCCACAGTCACAGTCTTCCAGCCTATGTCGCCGAGTGCAGTGCAGTCATGTTTAGTTGTTAAAACATGTCTACAGTTGAACTGTTTTCATATGCAGCTATCGCGTGTGTATTGCAAAAACAAAATAATAAAATAAAATAAATAATAATAAAAAAACGCAAGTTATGGACCAAGCTCTGCTTCAAAAAGGGCGTCATTTATTAATTTCTCTGCATAAATCCTTTGTTCATTATTTCCTAATGCTCGTAATTTGGCAGCGACATTTTTTGCAAAGAGGTCAAATTTGTCCTCAGTACAGAAGAACACGAGACAGCAGCAGCAACTGAGCGATTGGCCTGCCGGTATCGTCACACACGTGCGTTCCACCTGTCACGTGCTACGTCCTGCAGGCAGAACTGATGGATTTCCTACAGTCCAACAGTCCAAACGATTGGCCGGCCGGCCGCACCACACACATGAGTTTTGCCTTTCAGTCTTCAACTGTGCAGGCCGAACGGGTGGCCAAACTGTGTGTGTATGGGGGGCCTAAGACAAATCCAAACCCACTCAAGGTTGGTTACGATTCTCCGCCTTCCTAATGACCTCGCCTAACTGGGCGAGCAGTTTCATGTGTAGCTATTCGGCGGGTAAATACCATGTATTATAATTTATTACTTTTAACTACTGAACGTTACACGAATCATTTAAGATAACGTTTTATAGTATTAATTTGTTCGTTGCATCAATGGAATACATATAAATATCGCTTTTTAGTTCAGAGTACTGATATACATGGTTAGAGACAAAAATAACTATCAATAATTTGCATTTCCATGAACGAAATACTATCCAAGTAAGCCTAACCTAATTCCAAAACTATTCCGTAAACAGATCCAACCACCTAATGGGAGGTATTCGTACTTACTCTTGCAATAGTTCAAGCAGAAAGATATGTAAGTATCCCCAGTCGCCTGTAGATAATAATGACAATCCAGAAATATAACATAACACATCACAAAACAAAAATCTTCTATTCCCACTAAGAACGCACATTGAATGACAGTCGACATGCAATATCAAACTGCTGCCAACATTCAGGCATTGAAATATGAATTTTATCGAACTGAATGGTTTACTTTGTCCTTAAATGCTATGGTTCTCGCCTACCTGCAATTTAAAATTATGAAATTAAAAGTAATTGCACAAGCCTGAGACAGTTAATTAACGCCGTAAAACTGTTGCTAAACAATTGATAGTTAATTAACATGCCAATATTAAATCACGAAAGAGTATTTCATCGCCTGCAGCAATTAACAGTCAGGAAAAGCAATATGCGTGTATGAAAGCATGAAAAATATTGAGAATTAAAGAAATAATTTTCTGTTACATTTGAATCAGATGCTATAAATTTCTCATCCAAGCCGTCAGCCAGAAATATAGAAAATACTTGCATGGTTCTCATTACGGAGTGTAAGCAATCAACAGCGCCAGGTGTTATAAATCACGTACCAATAATTTTTTTAAGATATCACTATACCACATGCAAGAAATAAGGTCGCTGTGTCAGAATGTAGACGATAACTTGGCTCGCACACTGTACGTACTCCAGTTAATAATATATTATGGAATATAATAACAACAAATTTTTGAACTGTAAATAAAACCACCAAAACCACCACCCGTCTCGGTTGGTAACACGGATCGCCTACACAGACCTGTACACGTTGGTAGCATGTGCTGTGGTTATGTAAACAACATGGCTGCTATCGTGAATGTGATATGGAGTTCCGTCAAAGCTTCCTTTTATATTTATGGGTTTTGGTTCTATTTCTCGGAAATATTATGTCTTGCTGTACCTACAGCAAGTGTCGGAGCTCTTTTGATATTCATTCTAGTCCACATTGGAAGAATACCGCCTCCTGATCCTGCAACAGTGGAAGAAATACTGGGACAAGATCCACTACTTCAAGAACGTGATGACAAAAAAAAGGATTGTCAAGATGGTGCATACATCATGAAAAGCATTGCGCACAGAGGAGCTGCACTAGATGCTCCAGAAAATAGTATAACTGCGTTTAGACAGGTACCTCCCAAATAATGAACAAGGTCAACAGGGTGTGTTAATGATGACATGAACCTTCTTGTTCAGAAAATGTATTTAAATTCAATATATATACTTTTATCCCTTTCTTATTTTTGTAGGTTTTCCAGAAATAGCTATGAGATCACAATAACTTATAATAATTTTACTTTTAAACACATGCACTGCTTCAGACTACATTTGTACTCGTGCTGGAGAAAATGTAGTCTGATGTGACTCACATTCTTACAAAAGTAGTATCTGGTCACATAATCTTGTTAACCCTTTATACCCTGTGGGGTATGAAACCAGTAAGATTATGAAATTTCTTTAAAAAATTATTACTTTTGTAAATTTGGGTGCATCTTGTTTCGTGGTGTAATAAGTAGTTTACAGTAATGTCACTGCACACTTGAACAGAAGAGAATCCACCTTCAAGATAACTCTTTGTATGTTAAACCCATTATTTTACTCTAGAAAATAAATCTAGGGAAGAGAGTGATGATAATAATAATAATAATAATAATAATGATATTCATATTCATATTGTGCTTTGTAATGTTCTTCAGGCAAAACAGAAGGGTATGACTGCAGTTGAGTTTGATGTTGCACTGACAAGAGATAAAATACCAATAGTATTTCATGATGACACCGTAGATAGGATGACTGAAGCTACGGGCAGAATCAAGAACATGACATGGGAAGAACTTAAACAACTAGACATATCAGAAAAACATCCAATGAGGTATCTTTACTTTGCACTACTGTAGAAATTGTCAACTTTGGGTTCATGTTTTAAAACTGTTTGTTTGAAAATAACATTTTTTTTGTGACAGACATAAATATGGAGGAGAAAGAATTCCTCTGTTTGAAGATGCAGTGAAAGAATGCCTTGATTTGGGCCTGCGAATGTTTATAGATCTTAAAGGCGATGATTTGAAGGTAGGTATGTTTGTGTTTATATCTAAATCTAATTACATATTGATCTGTTTGAATTACATTTCCAAGTCTGTATACAGCACTACATAAATGTTATTACATCAAATTATAATTCATGTCTGTGGTTGGTAAAAACATATAATGCCTTGCATATATTAAATCCATTTTATAGACCAGGTCATCAGTCATTTCTCTTAGTTACAATACCGAATTTACATTTAAAAATCAATGGCACTGATAAATCGTTTCAAATTATTTTTTGTAGCTTATAATATAGCACAGGGCGGTCCAACTTATTTCCTTGCTCGGACCGGAATAGTTTTCCTGTTGGACCCAAGGGCCAAGAAACCCCTACTCTCACTATTTTCGCATTTGTCGTTATCTTTAATAATACATATTCAGAAATGACAAATTACCATTGCATATGCTGGAATATAAATTGTATTTAAATGTGCACAAATGACTAGTGTGTTGTAAATTTTTAAATTTGCTCCTGTAACAATTATTATTTCAAATCCTTACGATTAAAGAAAATAAATGGGTTTGTACTAACTAGTAACAAATTAACAAATACTTTCTCAGGCTGGATTACAAGTGGTCGCAGGCTGCCAGTTGGACCACGCTGGTATAGCATGTAGTGTAAAATATGATGAAAAATGTAAACTTGTAGTGATATAGCATCAAATAAAATAAAAAAGTAGAATATACTCAACTTGCAGACACCTTAAACCATGTTTGAAAATCACAGTTATAGGTTATGTTTCAATGCAAACATTTGTATCAATTTCTTATGTTTCACACAATAATGCAGACATTCTGATCGATATATGTCATTCCTTCCTATTTGCTGTATTAATTACTAATTCTAGTCTAGATATAAATTGAAGTTTTACATCCCTACAGTTGGTATCTGTGATCCACAATGCATACAAGCACCACAAAGAAATGTACACCAGAGCCATTGTGTCATCATTCAGTCCTCTCTTGATTTACATGGTAAGTTGATAAATTTCATAACAATTGTTCTGTTGAACATAAGTGTAAAGTAACTTCATATTGGAATGTCACTTCCTTGGGAAAAGTTCCCTATAGCCTGGACTCAAATTCAAGATAAGGAGGATACTGTATGTTCTGTTGATCTCAGTGTAACTTCTAAACCATGTTAATATTGCAATTTCAAGTTACAAACGACAGATCTGACCCAGTGAGGTGGGAAATGTAGATAGAAATGTTTAATTTCTTAGCTTTATACCATACCACATGAAGGAATATTAATGTACTGGATCTTGATGATATGAAAGCATATGTTTCACTTGCAAGGTCATAGATATGCAGCATTTACATTTTATATTTGTTTGAATTTAATTTAAATGTACCATTTATGTTGTTCTCTGATTAAAATTACATATTTTATGTATTGAGGATTATTCCCCGATATTAAAAAATCTTGTTTAACAGTACTCACTGAATTATGCTCCTCGTTGGCATTTTCCTTCAAATTCATTGTGTACAGATTGTAATACATTCTCAGTTGTACTTTTAAATTCTGCCCTTACTTTGTGAAAAATTTATTTTGAAAGAGAATAAAATGGCTAATATGAATTACCAGAAATTTGATACCTCCAACATAGAAAATGGATTCTTGTGTAAGGTATGATTTAAATAGATATCAGTGGTATATAAATCAGTAAGACTAAATTTACTGTACTGAAAAATTTCACTCTTTATATCAGTTCCTGTAAGCATGACGTTAGGAGCCTGTGGCCACATGGGTCTGAGTATTTTGCCCTTGCATCATATGACTTATATAGATCCGGCGGGGAGACCCATGCATCACAAGCTCTCTGGCATGGCGACCACACGTGTATGCTTCTTCATCCTATTCCGGAGTGGAAGGTGAAGGTTTGCCCCGCTACAAAAGCCTTCCACATATACTGGCAGCACGTTCTGCAGACGCAGTCAACAAATGGGCATATGACAACTTCTATCATCACATGCTAGGTCTGTCGGTCGTTCTTCTTCACAAGGACACTGTTACTTCGTGAGTATCTTCCCAATCCATTTTCATGCTGTTTGCAGGTTTGACATCAAGATGTATGCATTACCGGCACACTTGCTTGGAGACCTCACAGGTTTGCAACATTGTTCTATAATGGCACCAGTGAAGTTGGGCAGTACAGGTATGATGACCTCATCCAGCATTGTTGCTCGTTTGGCAGACATGTTGGATGAATGGGCACTGCACTATTTTTATGATTACCTCCCCAGTGCATCACTGGTAGGCTTACTGAGGGATACCATCTCAGAGTAAGTACAAATGCTTTGTGCCCCAGAAGTATGTTGCCATTTTACGTTTGCTATAAGAGTATGGCAGGTTCTGACAAGCTGTTCACAAAGCAAAAATTTGCACATAAATGGAAACTCAGCTTTATTTCATGTGTGACATGAATATATTTTCCATATTTAAATAGTCTGCATGTATTTTAATTTGTTCAATAAGAAACATATCCATGATGGTCTTTGAGTTGGGACACCATATGGATTTGTTGACAACTTTGACACCAAGAGACCTCAAATCTCATATAATCTCATGTTTACAGCCAAGAAAGACATTAAGTTTATATACGAGTGTGTGTTTTTCTTCTTCTTCTCATCTGCCAGTTACGAATTGAGGTCTGTACATTTAGATGTACAGTTGTTGTTGGATAACTACTTTGCAATTTAAATATATTCAATGTTATCAGTTCATGGGTCCCGCAGTGGCCGCGCGGTCTGAGGTGTGGGCCTTGTGCCACTTGGTCGCTGGGACCATGGGTTTGAATCCCACTCAAGCCATGGATGTTTGTCTGCATTTTTTTGTGTTGTGCTGTCCTGTGTACAGGTAGAGGCCTTGCGACGGGCTAATCACTTGTCCAAGGAGTCCTACCGAATGTCTATAGATCGAGCCAACGAAAAGTTGGGACCCGCAGTGCTCAGGCACTTGAAGAATGGGTCATTCCCAGTATCCCAGTTATCAGTTCATTAACATCTTAATTATATTATCCTATTGTGTCTGATGGTGTAAGAATGAACATTACCATACTTCTCTGCAATAAACATTTTGTACAATTCATAATACTGTAGAACTAAGTACATGAATATATGATTGCATCATTTATATATAGCAGTTTCATTACAGATCTTATTCATGTGTTTTATTAATTTTTACAGAGAAGTGGTACGTCTGTGGAAGGAGCGTGGCCTGAGGGTCATGCCGTGGACAGTCAACATGCCGCTGGAAAAACAGTACTTCACGCGAATCCTCAAGGTCACATATCTTACAGATACACTCATTGGTGAAACTGATGGACCTAAGTTTTCATGAGTTTCTCAACTTTTTTAAATTTCTCCACTGTGTATAATTTCTGACACTGCTTTACAGTTAAAGAAAAATTCAGGCAACTTATACTAGAATGTCTTCCATGAAAACTATAGAAATACATATGAATTATGTATTATCAATGGAGTCAGTAATTCCGAGGCTAAATGTTTTTGCAGTGTATGTCCAAGCCATTCTATCCTTCTTGTCTTTATTACGGCTACAATATCTGAGCTTTTGAACAGCTTCTCCAGCTTGATATTCATTCTAATTCTCCATAGGCCATTGTCACATATTGGACCAAAAATCTGCCTTAAAACTTTCCTTTCCCAGGTCATAAGCATTCTTTCAGCTAGAGATGTTAAAGTTCAGCATTCAGATCCGTACAATACTATAGGTCATATTATAGTAGTGTACAACCGCACTCTAAGGTTTTGGTGGATATACCTTTTCATAAATAAATATGTACTGCCACATTCATTAAAATGGATATCAGGAAAATGTTTGTCCATCACAGCCCAAAATTCTTTAAAATCTAATGTGTGCCAATGATCATGATTTTAATCATTCTCTTGTGGGAATGTATATTAGATGCATAGATTTAATTAGCTATGGGCCAGAAATGTACTAAAACAAAATCTTTATAGAGTACAAAGTTTGACATGGTTTCTTGTTTTAAATTTATTATGACTCGTTTAATATTAAATTATCACTAAATTGAAATTATCGGTGTTTCCTACTTTTGATTGTTTGCTATTAAAGTAAGCTCAAATTATGTTTGGTTAGAAAATCTTTGTGCACATTTGGATTTTTCTTCTTAATACTAAAATATAACTGTTTGCTATTGTGGGTCATAGATTAAATTCAAATTGGATGCATAATTAAACAGCCAATAAATCATCAAATGCAAACTGTCACTGTTTTAGTTTAAAACTGCGTGTGTCACACATACAAAAAGCAAGGATGGCCATCGGACTGTTGATATTTCGGATAAAACACGCAGAAGATTGAAACTGTACAAAAATATTTCCTATTTAAAGTTCAGCATTTATTATAATGGTTGTGTTAATGGCAGCTAATATTAATTCTTTTTTTTTCTGTGTATTATTTGTAAAATGTTTCAAAATAGCACCAAAGTTAAAGAGCGATATTAAGCTAGCATGATTGTTACCTGAGTCATTATTTACTTCATCGCAGTAGTCGCAACTTTCATAAAGATGTATATACCAAAAACCACTTTACTTTATTAGTCTTAGAGAAACAAATGATTTTATGTATAACGCCTCGTTGTAAAGATCAGGTATGATGAGACTGCAGTGAATTAACTTGCATTTCTTCACTGCATAATAAATGTTGGCAATGAATGGTGTTTTATAATTAAAATCATCCTTCGCAGATATATAAATTAAGTCCACGAACTAAAAGTATACAGGTATGGTACTGTCTGTTATAAGAACTTCCAAGGAATACCTCAAGTTCAAATCTTCAAAAATCCTATTTAAATTTATGTAATTTGAGACAAGTTTTCCCTCCTCATTTTTGCAGCAATTCCTGGCATAATTCTCCAGTCCCATCACCATTTACCCTCGATATGAAACTAAAGAATTTTGCTTAAGTTATCATTTCTATTCATAAAGAAACATGGTTATCTTCAACTGTTTGGGTTTGTATGCTACTTAGCACTGCATGAGATATGAGGATGAATATTCATGGCGAAGTGAAAGCATGAAGAAAGGAGAGGTTATGACCTATTTCAAAGTACTAACTACTCTAACATTCATCTACAAATATCAAGGATATTAACATATAAGAAGAAGAAAGGTATCTTCTGATTAAAATATGGCAGTCTTGTAGGTACCAGCATTTTGGAACATTTCTAATGAAGTAATGATAACCATCTACATATAAGAAGCATTAATTATTATAATTATCATCATTATTATCATAGTTATGCATACATGCAGAGGATCAAGAGTAATGGTATAACTTATCTTTACCTTAGAAATTCAAGAATGTATCACAACGTTAGAGAATGAATGGATGGAAATTAATTAAATTTGGTAGTATGTTATGTCATAATGACAACAATGCTTTTCATAAAATTTGGTATTGATGTCATGCCAAAGTGACTACTTAAAGGTCAAAGTTTCCACCTCCCTACATTCTGTAACGTCAACGTTATTACCAGTGCAGAAAGTTTGGTTGTGATGGATTTTGCGCATGCGTAAAGGATCATGGGTAATAGCATCATCTTCATTTCACTTCACGACATCAAGCAACTATGTTGTTTGTATTACCGAGTGCAGAAAATGAGGAATTATGAATTTCATAATTCACCTATGACACAACGTTCATACCTAATTTCATGAAATCCTTGAATACATCAATTCGTTATTAAATGCGTACTGACGGATAAAACAAGTGACGATTTAGTTATGAAGCTAATACAATTAATGAATTTAGCACTTATTCCATACAGTTGACACAAATATTACAGCGACATGTTTTAGCCTGAAATGGCATATAATAAATATTACGTTCTTTAACGTGTAATAGGCTATGTAGATTAATTAGCTTGGTTGTACTTAATACGGGGCCGTTAGAACGCTGGCCTTGTAAACCTGGGGTCTCGGGTTCGATTCCCGGCGGTGCCCGAATTTATAACTTGTGTTGTTGGGCAAGGCCGTGGTCTAGGCAACACGGAGTTTTCCTCCGGGGGCTTCCCCGGTTTCTCCGTGGCATCCCAACAATTACTCCATTCACACACAGAAGAAGGCAATGGCAAACCACTTCTGGATCATCTGCCAAGAACGTATATGAACAGGTCCCAGTCCGAGAAAAGGATGGAAGGATCCTGTTCATATGGACCTGTCGTCAGACAGAACACTATAAATAAAAAAAAACCGAGCACAGCAATTACTGGAAATATTTTACTAAGGCGGTTAATAACACAATGTAGCAATTCAAAACGATAAATAAGCGATTTCACTCATCACCATATAATGTCGGCCTCCATTACTGTGAGCACGTACATACCTGAATTGCGCTGTAAGAAACATCAAGTTTATACACTTAAAACAGCCATCTGTCAGCGTTGCGGTCCACAGTGGTTGTGTACAATCAATCACAATTATAAATTGGTATAATGAATAACACTTACACTAATCACACTCACGAAGCCAACCACTACACAAAATAAAAACTGAATTCTCGATCAAGTGACAGCAAACAATTTGCCCGATACACCTGCAAAAACTTAGTAGAGCAAAATTTATCTCTAGTTCATGACATCAAATGACTTCGACAAGCGGTTTGATGAGAATGCCATTAGATGGCATAAATATATGAAATTTTGGAGTCATGAATAAAAATAATCTGGAATTACTAATAAAATCGTGCACATACATAGCTCCTTAGCTTCAAGTTTACAATCTGTAAACGTGATCAGAATATGTCACATGAAAATGTGTGATCCACTCCTTCCCACTCATACAAGGTCAAACATCCAACGGCACCACATAGTCTCCGCTGTGTCCGGCTACAATCTTCAGTTTCTTACCTGGGTAACAAGAGACAAAATGTTTGTGGCATGTTTTACCTGATTATATAACCCACATAAGTGAAAAGTTTTCACTGACAACACCTCAGGAAGAAATGTCCTGCTTGTAAACATTTTCCTATTCTCTGAAACACGTGGGTCTTAACTGGTACTGCCAACTTCTCTGTGACTAGAAATTAAATCCTACAGCTAAAGATAGCAGCACATCGCAATTTAAAATACCTACCAACTGTTGCTCCACGTGTGAACTGGATTACATAACATTTCTACAGTGAAAATTTTAAATATATTTGATGATGCATCAATTTCAGTCTTTTTAGTAATAGTGATGGTAGGCAACTGTCGATGATGTGGTATTTGATGGCGTAATGTTCATAGCAAGTTTGATGAATATCGTCAGTTGGTTAAGTTTCGGGGGAGGGGGCAGACACACAGACATGTTGATACCATAAATCTGCAATTTCCTTTTAAGGTAATGAAACGATGCTAACAGAATCTTTTGATTTGTGGAACTTATCTTCCCAGCTACATTTAGTAAAATGCCGTTTCGTCTTTCTTGTTCATATTCTTCTTTATAACTGAAATATGAACAATACTTCACAAACAACTTATAGTTCTGTAAAGCATGAACAGGTTAATGATAAATATATCGGTACTCTGAGAATCTCACAGTGCAACCTTTGAGTGATTTCGTATTTCAACATCCTGATTACACATTCATTTTATGTGCATAAAGCCGTTTGATTTTTCTTGATTGGGAGCAGTACTTTTAAGTACCCTATAGAAACAGATGCGAAACCCTGTTCTTGGAAGTGTTCAGAGACAAAAGACAAACTGACCTTGTAGATGGACGTTAGCGTGCGGCGAGTTCGCAACTTATAACGTAGAGTGTGATGTAGTCGAGGCACGAACTAGGTAGTTTTAAGTTTGCACAAGCCAACTGTTCACGTATAACTATCAAAACACGGAAACGCTCATGTCAAATTATTATTCGTCCTTCGAGATAATAAGCGTTACTTTCATTATATTTTAGTAATTAACCTTGAAAAAATGTTTTATCACAAAATTCTGAAAAGCGTCACCAAGTATAACGCTCGTGCTACGAATGCAAAAAGTGTTTAATACTTTAAAGAAGTGTTTTAAGGAGGATATTTCTAAAAAGGGATGAATATGAGAGGTAGGTGGCCTCTTCCAGTAACGTAACAGGGGAAGAGTAGTTTCGTGGAACCCTTTTCCGTACTTCTGTGCAGGCTTCATGTAGTAAAGAAACCAGCTACTGTAATAACTGTGGGTTCATGAGATTCACACGTTCAATCGATGAATGCAGATAAACTTAACCGCTGTCTGAAGCAGTTCCTCCTACCTGACTGAATAATAAACCGAACTCAATAGGCAGAGACAGGTCGATTCAGTCTCAGACTGAGAGTGTACTGACTGGTCAGCATGACTTACGTATAATGGAGTCGGTTATAGTCTCTCAGTCTGAGACCAGAAGTTAACCGGCGTTTCAAAGTTGCTTACTGCCTTTACCACCAGGGTGATCCAGTCTAAACGGCTGAATGAACAAGTTCTCAAAAATTGCTTGGACTATACCGGTTAATAATCAGAACGTCTGTCTCAAATTTGGAAGCCTTCTAAACGTACGTATTCCTGGGCATTGATTCATTTATGTTTTTAAAATGTCAACCAATCTACGAAAATTCTGGATCGTCTTAAGTTTTGTATGTATTTATGACATTTTTTTAAGACATAACACACTAAAGTCAGTGACATAAAAGGCATCCGACTTGTTCTTTGTGACAACCTAACGAACTTTTCCTCACCATCTCAACGTGGAAACAGACACCACCCATTTGCTAACGAGAAGCAAAGGTTCAATACCACATCCTAGAATGCACACTTTTGCCCTCGATCTTGATTTAGTTTAAACCAATTCAAAGCCACATAAACAAATGTTCTAAGTTCCTATTTTAACAGCTTCCTCCCACCTCTTTCTATATCTTTTAGGTTGGCTCTTACACAGGGGCTTACTGTATGCAGCACAGTCTGTAGGCCTACTGACAAAACTTATAATGAATTTCCGTCGTAAATTCGAAACAGTTTGCTTGTCCAAAACTTGTTTGTGTCTTTTACTCTTTATATAATTGTCCCGTTGATGAAATGAATAATAAATTTTATGTATAAAACACAATTTAACCTGTTGTTTTGTATGTATTTTCAGTAACTTGGTCCGTAATCTGGTGGGAAGTCCTTATGTCATTACGACCAATCGATGCAAATTTCTTTCCTTTTCAGTCCTTGCTGTCGTGATACAAATAGTGAGAAGTGTGCTCTGTTGCTTTCACGGCTGCGTAAAGTAGGCTAAGATGGAGGTCTTCTACGTAGTTGCGCTGTGTAGAATTTTGGCTGCCTGACAACATTTCGGAGGGACATACTGTCTCTATCATAGGGCTGAAGTTATGAATTTAGTTTCCTAAAACACGCTTATACTCCACGTGCTAATATATGGCTGGTTGCCAGTTAGCAAATCACTGATAAACGTATTGCCGTAAATTTCTACCCTCTATCTTGTGCATTTAACAAGGAGATAAATTATGAGGCATATAATTCTAAGCTCCAGAACAAAACATGCACACTTTTGATTGTTCATTGTTCGCGTGCATCAGGCGAGTCCGTCCTATGTCTCAGTTACAATACACAGTAGCTGTTAATTACGGCACGGGACACACAACTCAATCCAGCACAGTATATCCGCTCTTCATTCATCTACAGTACAACACGACACACAGTAGGCAAAACTTGGTGCTAAACTGACATATGTTACATTTAAATAACAAGTCTGATTTGTTAATTCTCAAAGTGAAATCTTTACATCAGATACTGTACATCCAGGCCCGCGGACTGAGATCAGACTCGTGCTCCTCTCTTATTGAATTGGCAGATCTGTTTATTTTACTTTCCTTATTTCACTCTGTTTTCTTCCAGTCTTTCTTTTCTTTTGCTTCTGCATATTTCGAATATTCTGTGTGTAAGCGGCTCTGAAATAAACGTGTGGCACATTTACAAAATTCGTCTTTTCAGTATGAAGGAATTTAATGTTTAAGAACATGCGATCTAGTGACGTGATGGGAGCAAAAGAAAGGTTACTTTCGGCTGAAATGAAGCTCTGATCGGGGAGGCAAAACATTTATACAGAATTCTGATAGGGACATCATCTGGAAAACGTTAACTTGGAAGACACAGAAGGAGATGAGAGGAAAACATTAAGATTGATTTAAGGGCGGGAAGAATTGTGGATAGAATTAGCTGAGGGTCGTGCCCATGCACACGTAATGGTCTTTGAGATAGTAAACCTCCTGGTTACACTATCAGAAAGTTCTTTAGTCAGTCAGCGAAATTAAACATATAATTAGCTGCGGGCTGTATTACCGGCCAGGATGAATTCGTTGTGGGCTAAGTGGTATTGCAGCAGCTTTTCCTCGGAGTCCTTCGGTTTCTTCCCTCTAATTATCATTCCTCCGCTGCTCCACACACACACCTATCACCGCCCCACGAGGTGTGCGATAGTCCTGACAAAGCAGCGCATTAGGACACCCTCGATCGTAAGTTAGGGTCTTCGTCTGTGACCTGGTATTTAGCTGGTTTCGGGGTAAAGGTCTTTACTCAAAAGCAAGTGTGTAGTGGCTGTGACTTATCCCCTTGCTGCAGTGTTATGGATTGCGTGACCAGGACTAAGGTTGATACATGGCCGTTTGCTGCTTCCGAGTAACAAGCCCTTTCATTTAACAACAATAACAATAATGAATTATTTAATTGTCTGTTGCAAGTGTGAATGTAAGCAGTAATTCATACAGCTCCCATATTTAAAATTACCAACACAAAAGGAAGTCATGATCTATGTATGGGTACCAACGTTTTAGAGGAATATACTGTCTCCACCTTCCATTTTCAACCCTAAACATGAAGGCAGTATGTTCTTGCTAAACGCTGGATCATCGCCTTCATGATGGAGGCAGCAAGCACCTCTAAAACGTCGGTAAACTTCTACCAGTATTATACAAACACGTACCGGGCCCGGCTTGCTTCTTAAGATGTTTGTCTACAATACGGATGCATCAGTCGCTCGGGACTGTTGTCTTAAAGACTCAAGAAGGACCAAAAGGACGTAAAAGAAGGAAGCTGTACCTCATCACAACCGTCTGTGCCATTCTGTGATTAAACGTTTATTTTCCCCACTTTAAATTAATAAATTATTCCCACTCTTTGATAGAAATTGACCCGTTCAGTAGCCGAGTAAGAGCAACAGACTTCGGACAGATGGAATTACTGCGTAGTTTTAAGCTACTAGCGTGTTAAAAAACATTAATTACTCCACGAACTTCATATTAGTTCATAGTTAGCAGAGGGGTAAGATATTTCTCCCAAGAGCAGGTGTGGAAGTGGACTAACTACTCACAACTCACATATTATCTGGAGTTTTAAATTAGTTTACGTAAGATTATTGTATTCAGAAAAACAAGTTCTTTCTTATCGGTAAGAGAAATTAGTACTGCACTGTGACTTTGAACCCGAGGATTGAGACAAAAATGTGGTATTTCGGGGATGAAACATAAGCAAAATTAACAATGGTCGGACCAAACAATTTTGTGGCAGGCCTAATGTTTCTTTGTCATTATTATGAACATGTGATCCCCAGACTGTTCACCTGTATCTTAAATCAATGTATCAAGGAAGCGAGATACCTGTATCACGTAGTAGAATGCTGTGCAGAGCCCACAGGCTCTAAACCCATCGCCGGCAGGAGTTCCGGTACGTCGTTCCTCGCTCTGACAGTCAAGCCCTGCACAAATGTGTCTCGTTCCTATTCTAATACGAATCGTTTGAAACGTCTGCTCCATTGTTTTCAAATTCGACTGGTTACAGCACTTCCTTTTTAAGACCGCTGATATAACCTGATGGACCGCTTTACCAAATTTGGGTTCTGTGGAAAAGAAGGGAAAAATCTTTTCCGAAGAAAGAGGTTTGTAAAGCAAGTTTAAATTCATTTTAAGATTTATTATTTTACTGCGAAAGTAATGTGCCGACAAATTTATGTCACGTGTCACCAAGTAACGTTTTTTGAAAGCTTCAGAGGAATTTGACGTTGTTCCGTTGTCTGTCTTGTATTCAAGTCCGATGTTTACATGAGGGAGAAATGGTCAGGCTGAGATTATGGCTGTCGTCAGTAGCACTTTCGAGAATGCCTGAAGTCACAGGACGTGTCACAAGTTACGATACGGCTGAAGAGTTCTTGGTTTGAGATTTTAGGTTTCCACCGCAGTGATGACGGTGTTCTTCTTCTGTTTTGGCGCCGTGTATACTCGTCAGTAGATGCCAAGGTCTCGGAGAAACATGCTGTCTCCATCTTCAGCCCTTTAAGAAGACCTGAAAATGGAGACGGTATGTTTATCCGAAACGATAGCCTCTACCGACGAGCCTACAAGGCGCCTAAACCAAGAAGAAGAAAATCATTAAGATCTTGGTTGTCAATATTCTAAACTTAAATTATTCCACTTATACATCAAATAAAATATATTCCTTTTATGAAAATCTGTAAATGGGAGCATATGGATTATGTTAATTTCTGAACTAACTACGCAAATACCCGTAACTAAGTCCATGAAGCAGAATCCTTGAGAAGCTGATAATCTGCTCAGGCACTCAACATTCCCTGTCATTTACAGTATCCGAAGATTCACTATCTTGTTCACAAGAACACGCCAACGGTCCCAATTCTGAGCCGCATCGATCCAATACACATCCAACTTATTTCTAACTCTAATTCAGTATTATCTGCTAGACTACAGGACGCAACAATCCAGAAGACTTTTATTTTAACTTGCCTGTTTACAAATTTCATCACCAAAAACTACTTAATGAGTTTCTATATTGTTTCTTTTTCTTTGATTTAACGGAAATCCGCCCGAGAACGTAATGGAAGTTCCAATCGTCCAACCGGTATGTTCTACATAAAGATCAGTCGTGCCCTGACGATGGAAGCGGCATTACCCTCAGAAGCGTCAGTCATATTCTACAAAACTACATTGTGCGACATCCCAGAAGAATGTACGTACTCATCAAGATGGCGCTAGCTTTCTAACCTTACGATGCACCTTGTAGGATTAGATGTGAGTAATTTCGGACCTGTCACAGTAAATCTTGTGACCAAGCAATAGCCTTGTCTGTCACGCCACAGACAGCCTGTCCCCAGAACAGCTGGTGGTCAGGTACACAGTCCCTAAACTTGCACCCACCACGAAGATGGCTGTCTTCTAGATTGTAGCGCCGCATAGTATGGTAGTTCTTTTTTTACCACTCGCCGCGTCTGTTTGCCCGAGAAGACTTAACTGAATTTTGTAGCCTCGAAAGTTGTTCTGTAGTGTTCGTAAAGATAATCACAATCTTATATCCCCAGGACCAGTTATTTAAATTGTCTCTAATTATTTTACTCTAAAACAGAAATGAGTTAAAGAGGAATGGAATTATGATGCACCTTGTTTGGCTGAACTCGGATCCCTTGTCTTACCTGAGCCAAAACCTGAGATTCCGTGGCCTTCTGACCGCATCTCCCTTGTAAGGCAGAAAAGAAGGAATTTACACCTACGGGGCTCATGGGAAGGGTTTTCTAAACGACCACCTCTCACCTTCTGACCCCTATAAACGATCCATCATTTTCTTCGATATATTTCAAAACATCTGATGTAAAAATGAAGTATAATATCACGGTGTATAGTATTGGCCTTATGATTAAGTGTGTTAATAACAAATGCGATCTATTATTTCCTGAGCTCACACAACGAACATGAAACACATGTAGTACATCCTGCAAGCCTATGCTATCTCTGTAACAAAATCCTATGTACACTGTCCAGTTCTGAGGTAGGTCTGTACTTATTCCACGCGATATTTTGGGACTTCGAACTAACCCCATCAACAGGTATTGGTTAGGTTGTTGAATAATTCTGTATCATGGAGGGAACATTGGCGTGTGGATGAGAATTTAAAAATCCAATTTTTTTAAAGTAGATATTCTGATTTTATCAACAAAGAACGTCTGGTTTTCTGTTCTCTCAATGTTCTATAAACAAAATCTATCTGCTCTTATAACCAATCTGGGTTTACGTACACGGAGAAACGACACTTTAGAATATTTCGGAAACAGTCATCGTAGACTAAACCACAAGCTGTAGCCCATCCAAAAGGAAATGCCATATAACGTTGGCCGTTCTTGCAGCTTACGTTCTCAGAGCAACCACATAACTTGTCGATCGGAGTGAAAATACAAATAACAGCAAACATTTATCTAAACAACAAAGTAAATAGAGCAGGGCTCTTGTTGAGAAGCTGATAGTATGCTCAGCTATTCAAGAAATTCCCCATCTTTTATGGAAGCCTAAGGTTCATCACCATATTTACTTGCGTCACCAAGTCCAAGGCTCTTGCTTTTAACGGTGAGGATTTGTTAGACCCCCGCTCAACCTTCGAACTGGAAGACCAACTCCGTCGGCTCTCCGCTGCTGTTTGCTCAACATATTCTCATCTCCCCTTCGTATTTTACACAAAAGAAAACTACGTCTTGGTGAAATGTTGAATTATCAAACAGCTTCAGATTTTAATAACTTAAATATAAAAACCTGTAAGTACCCATGGCAATAGAAACCTCAGTTGGAGCCAAATTTGATACTGGTGTCAGTGACTGGTCATTATTGTACTACGTACATATGCAAACCTACGTCTGTCTGACGAGTAGCCAGCAGACATGCAACTGTCAGCTGTGTCAGTGTCAACTGCAGCTGGTGTAGCATCTCTGTGTGAGAGGAAGGCACTTCTTTGCCTCTTCCGTCCGTGAGACTGCATTGCACACTTCGCGTTCCTCAGATTCCATACGTGTGAAGTTTCGAACACATTGAGAAAGGACGTGTCTTCTTATTGCTTACTCCGAGAAAGTTAGATCAATGGTAATGCCAGATAAGCCTAGTTATGACATCGCCTGGGGCACTGGCTATAATAACTACTGACGATTCATAGTTTTATTCATCCCTTTAATACTTCATAACTGTTTCCTCCCTAATCTTTTACGTTTCATTAAACATCATTATTTTCTTCAACTTCCTGAAGTCGTTACACCGTCATAAACTAATCGAATAACCAATCACCATCCCATACGAGGTTAGAATCGTTACCGTTGATCTTTTATTTGTCGTGAAGGGGAAACAATCTTTCGCAAATCTGTCAAAACTTTTGCCTGAACAGAGCTCACAGCTGATACGTCATTAATGGAAGTAAGGAAAAATAAAAAATAAAGAAAAATCAAGGACATAAATTGTCTGCTCGGAAAACATTACAGTAACAGACAATTTGGAAGACCCCAAGCGCTTATAGGACAATATTAAAACTAATCTAAAGGAAATAAGGTTGGAGCTTGTGAATCGAAGCCATCCTCATCAGGACTGGGGCCAGTGATGGGCTCTTGTGAGAATTGTAACTGACCTTCGGCTTCCATGAAGGGAGGGTAACGTCTTTACTAGCTGAGTAACTATCAGTTTCTCAAGGAAAACTCTGCCCCATAGGGACAGTTAATTTCAGAGTAATGTGGCGGAATTCTCTGAACATCATGATAAACATTCAGGTTTCTTAATAACCTACATTTATCGACCAGATGAATACCAAATTTTTAAGCACCTTGAACCAATTTTTTTTGCTAGATGGGTAGTTTTGAAAAAAAAGTAAAACATGGATGGGGGAATGCATTATGAACAGGATTCAAAGTAGCAATTTTTGCGTCCACTGTAGATTCAAATGACCTGAGCCATTTGGTTTCTAAGTTTCCTGAAATTAAAAAACAAACTGTCACATCAAAAATTGATATTTAAATTACACTTCCCGTTTCTTGGCGATAACTAATGAACCACTGAATCAAGATATGTATAGAGTTCTGGAGATCATAAGAATCCACAAATGTTGTATGAACGTGGTTTGTATGATGGTCGTTACAAAGACTGTGGTAATGAGAATTTTTGAGCTCTACACCTGGAGCATTTAACATAGCCGTAACCCGTAGCAGTTGACATTACACTTCTTTCCAAACTCATCACACACATTGGAGCATACGAAGGAAACCGGGCGCCATAACGTAAGGTCGGAGAGCATCTGTTTTGTGCTTCTAGGTGAGTACATTGCCGGTTAGCCGATGACATGCACATTCTGAAGAGCAAAAGTGGGGGGGGGGGGGGGGGGGAGTGAGAGACGTATTCAAACAAGAGTCTTGCTTTTGCTGGTGGTTGCTGGTACATCCAGAGGGCCTTGTCCGATCTTAGCCAGCGGCCCTGACTGCAGCAGGGAATCTACCATATACCGTGTTGTAGGTATCCGTACAAGACAGAGGAAGAAACCCACTCCCAACACTTTTATTACCACGTTTTGTGTGACGTCATGGCCGTGCAACAACTACGTCCATCCACGTCTTCTTTTTCATCTTCTCCGTCATGTTGTGGGTCTGTTCAACCACACTGCCTAAGCAAAATGTTAAGGATAATCATATTTGTATAATTCAAATTATGTCTTCAGAAAATAAATTATGTTGACATTTCCTGCTACATGTATGCTTTGACACCTCTGTTTATAAGTCGTAAAAAGCAGCGCCAATATTATAAATGACTCACGTCCGCAATTTATCCAAAAAAATTACCCTTGTATTCTAGTAGGCTATATCTCGTTCACGATGAGTATGGACTGGGTATTGACACATTCCAGGCAAAAACTGGTCTACTATAAGCCGCCAGGCTGCAAGTTCCCGTAAGGGCAGTTCACGAGATGTGGGGACAGCTCAACACTAATGCAGTGACCCGAACATTAATCTCATTAACCTTAAACCGCAGCGGTAATTACATTTACCACTTGCTTTAACAGTCAATATCTCACCATTTTTCATATTATTTGGTTCATATGACACACTCTAAACAGGTATTATTCAGATACGGACCGAGTTGACAAAAGCATGTCCAGTTTCTGAAACGTGTTAGAATCTCAACTAGCTAGTCAGATATCGAGAAAAATAAGATAATTATATAGTTATTAAAATCTATTATAATATTACCTCATTTATGCTTTGTCTCGCAAGTGGCCATTTTCAGGGAAATTTTCCAACAATTACGAATTAGCCAGTTGTGCACCCAGATAAATAAAGTAGTTAATAAGATTCATTGTAATATCACCCTATCCATGTCTTCATATCTCTAGCGGTCGCTTTCCAGGCAATTTTCCTGTTATGTAGAATCAGAATTATCTGGTTACATAACGAGATAAAAAGACAATAAGAACACTTTTAAGCACCGTTTTAATATTATCCGTTCTCTCCATTGGTCTCTGAAGTGGTCGTTCCCAACTACTTAGAATCAGAATTAGCTGCTTACATACTTATACAAATAAGATAAGTAGATAATTATTAAATACATTTTAATATTATCATATTTGAAGCTAAAGTTCTGCTCATCTAAGGAAAAATATATAACGTTCTTGTAAAAAGTGAGAATAATAGATTACTAAGAGTAAAAGAAATTATGATTACTGTGATGGCAATCACAATGATAACAGCAACACATTCCGTCGCCCATGTGAGATGCGCACCACACAGTAACACCGCAAAACATTTGCGACGCAAAAAGTAGATTTCAGCTTAACGAATTTTATTTAAAATAGCTTCCATATTTATGAGCAGTTCTGACATAACGATACGAAAATTATTCGCTGGCAACTGGCCTGCAGTGTGGATCTCTAGTACCAAATTTCATCCAGTTCCATCAAGTTAGCTTGGAATAGGAAACATGAGAACGGGCAGATATGACCTTCCCATTATGCAATTTTCTGCACTGGCTGCAGATAAGGCGCAACATCCTGTGACGCTTAAGATGTGAGTCACATCTACAGGCTTCTGAAGCCACAGTGGCCTTGGAACGCCACGCAATATTCATTGCATTATAATGTCGCACTAAATATGTATCAGCTGTTTCTACACATGTGGTTCAACACATATTAAAAACATAAAAGGCACACAAACAAATATTTGAAAGTGGAAATGTAATTACCACCTAAGAGTAAAAACAAATGAGTCTGAACGGTCGAAAGAGATCAAATGTTTCCTGTGTCTAAGTTCCTACTACTTAATAAAGGCGAATGGAGGGAGTACAGGCATACTTTCACGTGTGTAGATGACTGTCTTCTGCGCCGCACTGTGCAATCTGACGTTTCAGATGTACCTGCTGCCTCCATCTTCAGGACCATGGCCGCAGTTTGAGGTCCAGCACGTTGTCCTGAATCAGGTTTGTTGTCATAACGCAAGAAATCAAATTCCACACTCATACAAAATCATGTAGTGGCTGAGTGGTTGGTAGTTCGTATCCGGAAGTTCTCGGCCCGGAGGCTCGCTGTCATAAAAGATTTCTTGTAATTTTCTTCCAGACAAACCCCGGGAGAGTACCACAAATTAGGCCATACCGTTTCCGTCCATATAATTTACAATTCATTATTCATTACTCATCCCATCATCCACACTAAATATTCTTAGCTAATGTCAGAGTCGTTAAACAAATCACAAATTAGTAAACAGGTAAAATTATTTTTAATAGCGTCGCTAAATAACCAAGCCTGTCATCAGTAAACCAGTAATCCCTGTCACACCTCACACCAGTGTTACATAATTAAAATGCGACGGACGCCGGAAATATAACGCTAAATTAACGTTTTGTCTCGATTATACAGAAGTCTAGTAATAGGCGTCACACTAACGCAAAGAGAAATAGACAAATCGAGACGAAATAAACGGTTCGATGTTCGAATAAGATCGATATTCAACACAAAATATTTATAAACTGAGGGTCTCACTTCACATTACTTTAACATCTTTTTCAATAACGTGTGACAGAAACAGGACGCAACTCATTTACACTTAATTTACAGGCGGTGACCTGAGATAATTCATACTTAAATAATTAATATTAAAGGACGTCCAATACACAGTACATACTCATTTATTTTTTATGATGAATACAGTAAATAAATCTTACAGAATAAAGAAAGAGAAGAGGAATTAAAATGAATGAAGGGACTATTTAAAATATGTTATTCTACTTAGACTTATGATGGTTCAAACGTCGGAAGTTTGTTGTTGTCGAAACATCCCTAAGTCCAGTGGCGTATTTTATTTGTAGTAGAAATCCTTTACACATTCCCCAACGAAAGTTGGATTTTATTAATTTCCTTTAAACCTGTTAAAACAAAAAGAAATTATTTACTTGAGAGTTTATACAACGACGAGTTGACGTATCCTGTTCGTAGGAAAGGGAAAAAAAATCACTCGACTTACAATTGCAAGAATTACAACTGTCTCCATTTAGTGATATAGTGACATGTAATGCGCTTGTTGTCCTGCTGAGAAACTGTGTCTAAATAATTAACAGAATCCTGTATAAAAAACCTAATACCGTTACGATAGAAAGTAATTTAATGAAAAAGTTTAAAATTAAAGGTCAACACATATGCTTAGATGGTATTCAATCACAGCTAATAACCTGTTCCTGAGACAGATAAAATTCTGGGTCTGTGATACAGCAAATGTCACGACACAATTACAACAAATTTTAAAGTTTAATTGTTATCACTTAAAATAATAAACAGATGATAAATCGGAGTTAGCGATTTTAATTAGAAAGGTACATGAGTCCCACTTTACAATGCACAGCATAACGACATGTTTCACAGTAAAAAATAATGGCAGTAATATTAGGATGTAATGACAGTCTTCATATAACAAACAAATAAAGCATATTACCATAAATATATAACTGTCATATGACACATTACGAGCTTAAAGTAAAACTACGTGTTTCGTCTTACTAGAAAGACATCATCAGGTTTCATAAATACACTGAACTTGAAAGAGTTAAAAAAGTTTTGTATAAATTTCTTTTTTTAAAATTTAATTTCATATTTACCTTAGTTCCTAATGAAAAGTACGTCGTATCTAGTAAAAAAGTAAAAAAATAAAATTTGTCCCACAATACGCCATGTAGGCGTTTGGGGTGAGTGGAGGTATAGCTCCTCTCTTCCTTGACCTCGGCACTAGATGGGGGTGAGTGGTCAGCATCACGCCCCGGCCGGCTTTACCCCCGGGAAAGGACCCCGTTACCCATTGTAGAGGAGGCTGGGTGGGCCCCAGAGCCGGTCTGGACGCAGAGGCTAGAGGAAAAATCCTCTGCCTCCGTCGAGGATCGAACCCCGGTTGTCCAGCCCGTAGCTAGTCACTATACTGACTGTATCTAGTAGTAGCATTTAATGTTTTCTGTGTTTTGTGTTATTGGCCGCAGAGTGTAAACCTCTACCAGACGACAGGGCGCAACTTGCTATAAGACAGCCATCTTCAAACACTTCTTTTTTCTGTTAGTGACGTTGCTTCCTAATAGGTCTCGAACCTACCACAGGATGCAGCTCATGATAGCAGATGAAGGATATTGCGAAATGACATATACAGGAAATGCGACAGAGCCCACAAAACCTACTTCAGTGAGGCACTTATTGACTCCGTGGCTCTCAGTTCTTGAAGGACCTTGTCCGCCTAACATATGTGAGGTTTCTTGATTTGTTTAGACGTTTGGTAGAACTCCTTGGACGAGCGATCAGCCTGTCGCAAGGCCTCTACCTACACAGGACAGTACAACACAGAAAGACGCGGACAAACATCCATGTCTCGAGTGGGATTCGAACCCACGATCACTGTATTTGAGTGTTCAAGGCCGACGTTCCAGACGCGCAGTCTGGCTACTGCGACCGGCTTCTGACAGGCACTGCCTGAGACAAATCCTCTGCCTTAAATATTGATTACAGCAAGAATTTTAACAGGAATAAAGACGGGCTGGTGAAACAATTCCACACAAAACTGACAGACAGACGTGCTAGTTCATCTACTGTAGGTCTAAGGAATTCGCACACGACAAACAAATAATCAGAAAATCTGCATTAGTTCCCCTTTATCCCACATTGCCAAGATTAACAGTTCATTGTCAGAATATAATTGCCGTGTGGTGGTTTTTAAAGGAAAGTATCGAATCCGCTGCAAAATAATTATTTTCAATTAGATTATACAAAAAGTTTAACAATTCAACTAGTTGGGACGTGACATTAAAGATACTAAAAAAGAAAAAATATCGAAGATTTCTGTCTTCTGGGTTGTTCCGCCGTGTAGTCTGGTCGATGTTAACCAACGTTTCAGAGGACATACTGCCTCCGTCATCAGGGCGATTCATGGTAAACATCAACTAGACTACACAGCGCAACAACCCAGAAGACAGAAATCTTCATACTCATCGCCCTGATGACGGAGGCAGTATGACCTCCGAAACGTTGGTAAACATCGACCAGACTACACAGCGCAACAACCCAGAAGACAGAAATCTTCATACTCATCGCCCTGATGACGGAGGCAGTATGACCTCCGAAACGTTGGTAAACATCGACCAGACTACACAGCGCAACAACCCAGAAGACAGAAATCTTCATACTCATCGCCCTGATGACGGAGGCAGTATGACCTCCGAAACGTTGGTATACATCGACCAGACTACACAGCGCAAGTACCCAGAAGACAGAAATCTTCATACTCACTGCTGTGAAAACCTCAAATCTTACCAAAAGAAGGTCGGTTGGAGAAGAGGGCTGAAATGCGGGCAGAGAACAATGATGAGAATTTCTTTTGAAAAACAGGCTGTTCATTATACCACAGATTCATTTTATATCTGTGATTGGGCAGTCTGAAGAAACAAGATATTTGTGCTGGTCACAGCTGGAGAATTGAGTGGGAGAAAAAGAGACAGAAGAAGTTGTTGGAAGAACCCTGATCGGGTCGGGCTAGACTCGCTGGAGCCTGCCTGTAAAAAGGGGGCCCTAGGGGAATTGGGGGGCGGAACGGGGGGGATACTTGTTGCAGGAGCTGACGGACGGCTGGTTCTCCAGCTAGCTGCTGAGGAGCGTCTTCAGTAGTAGCCAGCATTGCCTCAGTGTTAAAAGTGCAGTTAGAATTCTTCCAGTGCACCGGCTAACGCGTGATGTTCATGCAGGTATGTTGTGGCTTGCTGTCAGCGATTGACGTGACGTTATTGCACGTTTTAAGTGTAGAGACGCCGAGAATGGTGTCGTCGTCTGAAATTGTGCTTGGGATTTTATAGGAAACACTGCGTGGTTATGTCCGTAGCGAGTCAGTGATGGACCACTTTATATGAACCCTAACCTTCACCTGTGGAATGTTCCCACGCCGCTTTCGGAGAGATATTGAAATTCTTCAACGTCAAAAAATTCATTTCGTGAGCGAAAAATGAATTCGCTGCATCGCAGTCACAGAATTTGCATGCACGTGCATGAGTCCTTTAAAGTCGAGTAGTCACAAGAGATAAAATGAGAAATTACGCAGGATTGTGGTCGGTGGTAACACGGGACAGGTGTGGGAGAGAGCGTTCGTACTATGTCTAGGCGTTTTCTGGTTTCTTCGCAGGAGGACTGGAAGATAGTTATCAGAATTTCAAATCTAATTCTCCCGTTGCTTCAGTCAGTAAAGCGACTGACTACAGAATGGATTCAGTTCCCTGTTGGGGTAGGGATTTCTCTCTTTGCTTTGGCCTCGAGATGACGTGCTTGTCTGCTATTTACAGGAGACATTTCACCAGGATTAAAGCGGCCGAAGCGTGAAGATAACCACTCACCTATATCTACTGTCAAGGTTAAGAATAACAACTTGCCAGTTTTTTTACGTGTCTCGGCGCTTAAACAGGGGGACAGCACCTACATTTTGCTTTTATAAATGAACGTTAAGGGACGCATGTGAAAAATATGCATAAGCCACTCGGAACTTGTTAAAAATTTTATACATTGGTAACGCTGCATTTTGTATTGATGGATTTCGTATGGTTTCCACCGTAAACAGCGGTTATTATTTCCAGCTGATATTTGTGATCGTAAAGCGTTGTATTCTCTTTGCGGTACAGACTGGATTCTTAAGAATTCTTTAGGCAAGCTTCGGTTTTAAAGGGTTATATTCACCACTATGGTAATTGTTGTGGCCGATCAGAACGAAATTGATGCCTGCATCAAAACTGTGGATTCCTACCTTCATCTTAGCCAGGAATGCAGCGTTAATGACAAAGACCATGCCCATGTTTCTCCGAAACGTTAGCATGTGCCTGGAAGTCCACTCGGCGTTACAACCCAGAAGACCAACATCTCGCCGTGAGTTATCGACTTTATGAGATTTGAGTTCGTCTCCAAGGTTGCGAGGCTGTGTTAACTTTCAGGTAGATAAAGTTTCGCAGGAACGTACTGCATCTATCTTCAGATGGAGGCAGTGTGTTCCTCAAATACTTTGCAATCTATATACGAATCCACATTGTGTTACAACCCAAAAGACCAGCTTCGACTTTATCGACTCGTTGGTTGCAGGCGAGAATCGATTGTTACTTGCTAATTTCACGCGCTAAAAGGCATACCTTTTATAAGGACCAGTATTCCAACACCAAAAAGACAAAACAATAATGAACTTCCATTCATATGAATCCTTGATCGAAAGAAGCTAGTTTGAACTTGATTGTTACTTAACAAAATAAATGATTAACTATTAACTATTACGTAACTAGGTAACTAATTAACCAGCTCCATAGTACAAGGTCTTTCTTGTAAACTTGACATCCGTTCAGGTGATCGAAGTAGGCCCTGCTATTGTGGAAACTTCAGGTTCAGAAAATTGATCATGAGGGCCTGCGATTGGACAAGAAACAATCAGTTAAATCTAGTCCACACTCTCACGCACTGCTTCGGTGACATCCATTTAATAATATCCTTCCATCTATGTCTAGTTTTTTTAAATTAGTCTCTTTATTTAAGGTATTCCAGTACCTAGTTGTATATTTCTCGTCCATGCGTGTTATATATCACGGCTCGTCATAATCCTTGATCTAATAAACATAATAATTCGTGGCGGCGAGTATGATGATGACTGTATTCTAGGTTGTTGCGCGGTTTTAGTCTGGAGGAAGTTTGCCGACGTTTCAGAAGTCCTTGCTGCTTCCATCATCAGGTAAATCGCGGCGCAACATCCCAGAAGACAGTCATCTTCGATGTTGTTCTTCTTTCGGGTTGTGACGCCTTTAGAGACTGCTTCGGAGGAACGTACTGTTGGACAACGACTGAAGAACAACATCGACATCTTCACCGCCTTGAGAACCTCAAATTTCACTATCGTTTCTTGTGATCGTCAAGAAGAACTGAGAAGCAATACGAATTAAAGTGGAAACAGCAAAAGCCAACATTTAAGACTAGTAGCTTAGCATTTGTACGCAGGCTGAGGAAAAGCACAGTAGTCTGGACAGCAAGCACTTAGGGTAGGGTTCAATCCACAGCAAGAGGCCCTCCTATGTCAGGCAGATAAGCTACGTGGTGAGGAACTGGTCCATGTTCCCGACACTGCTGTACGCTTTTGCCGATCATCGGACCATATCGTTACAATGAGATTACATTTCTTTCAAGATCTGAAAGACCGTGAACTATGGGGATTAGGGATGTCGACAGTATGTGTCCTTCCGCGTCTTTCGTATCCGAGACTATTAACAGAATTTCGATTACATCTGATATCGCGTGATCTGCACCGACAGTCACAGACCGAATTTAATTTTGGTTTATACCGATTCAGAGCACCCGTACTATGCGCGAAGCTCAACTCGAAATCTATCGAATTTCTTAAAAACGACTCATCTTGCAAAACGTACACATGGAATAATTTTTTTTTCCCTTACGATCTACAACTTTTATTTCGAAAATTCTTCTTTCACGTGGTGAATTTTAACGAAATACAAGAGGAATTTCTTGAGCGAACTGAGCGACTACTAGCTTCTCAAGAAGTACTCTACTGAATGGAGTTAGTGTTAGTAATTTCACAACGAAAAATATGTATCTTCAAACAAATTAAAATAAATACCAGTCACCTATACAAAATTTTAAAAACACTTTCATAGTGAGCGTTTATTCAGAAAAACGAAGTCTGAGGTCGGGTCCAACCCTCTCTAGCTCTCTTATCGGACGGAGCAGCACATGTCGACTAATAACAGAGACTTCAGAGTGACGTATGCACGTGGTCAATATGTCAAACAATTTGTCATTCCAGTCGTCATTTGATTAAGATGATTTGCGGCGCCATGTAAACGTAGGTCCGCATATTTCAGTTCATTGAAGTCTGCACTCCATAACTGCCTTCCTTGCTTTTGAAAACCACGTTAATAAATTAATCTAATTATTATTATTATTAATATTTACAATCATATTATTAAACGACGTAGCATTTATAATGTAGTGAGCTTTGCATTTTATAATTACACTAAAGGATTTTCAGTTCGAAAAATTTGTTTCAGAGGATTATTTAAAACTTTTATAATAATAAGACATGTATCTGAAAATAGATTATTTTGAAGCTGTTGTCTGGTGTGTTGTGATATATGAACTTATATCAAGTGTCTCATTCAGTTGATATGTTTGCGATGAAGAAGCCGATGTTGTTCTGACTGTGACGCCGTGCGGACCTCTAGGTAGATACCAATATTTCGGAGGAACATGCTGTCTCCATCTGAATAACATCGAAGCCTCTTTCAGCAGGTTTGACATCCGTCATTTTGCTGAAGTAACCACTGGCCATTTTTACCTCTTAGAGTTGATACATTTATTTGATTTTATACTCAAAATCTGTTCTTATATTTTCAGAACTGTTGTGATATCCTTTTCGTTACGTTAGCATCCAAAGATCGTATTATCATCATTTGCTCACTGCTGCGTTCCAAAATTCTAACGTACTGAAGCCGCGGAAGGGTTTCTTTGACGTCGCAAGGCTTCAGCCATCGGACACTTGAACCCTGTAAGGTCTGAACTTGCCCGCGATGCTAGTCTCAGGTTTCATCTGCGGGGCTAGACACACGAGACACGACAGAAAGAAACGAAACAGAAATTGTCACGACTTACATGCTAATCACTGCAATTTGTTTTGCATGAATCGTGCTAAATGTCCTGCCCTCTTGCCCTCATCATCCTCCTCGACTGAATCACCGTACCAGTAGGCCCACGACATAATCTGTGAAAATCGTGGAGCTCGTGTTTCTTAAACATTATCATCCCCTCTATTATTTCATGTTACTTGCGTCCAAATATTATCTTCCTTTTTATTTTAATTTACTTATTATTTGGGCATGTAGCGCACATGGGGGAGATGAGAAATACTTACAAAATTTTGATTTGAAATCCTGAGGGAAAGCGACCAGTAGAAAACGTAGGTATACACGTGAGGATGATATTGAAACGGACCTTAGATAAATAGGTTTGGTCGTAGCGAGTTGGTGACAAATTAATTCCTTTGTGAAGTAATTCTTCGTGTTTTAATTCCAGTTAATTACGTTCTTAGGTTCATATTTACAAAACCTCTGGCACGCTTAATATTCATATAAGCTGCACCCCATACGCATTATGCACTGGAGTTCAGTGATCGCACAATAGAAATGAGTGTCTTCGTCTAACAACTCTCCTTAAGCTTGCACAATCAGTGGATTTCTTACACCGAACGTCCTGAAATTCAAAAACTATTTCTTATTCCACAAACTCCAAGGAGCACGCTTATCTAGGCAAAAAACGCCCTGCTTTTATGGAACCCCAAAGGTCATTACCATCCACCGGTCCCTATCCTGAGCCAGACGAATCCAGTCTGCACACTCGCGCCGTATTTAAGATCAATTTTAATCATATCCTTTCGCCCACGCCTATGTATTCCGAGTGGGCTCTTCCGTACATGGTTTTCGTTTCAAATTCTGTATTGTCCTACTGTAGTTAACGGGGAAAATTTCGCACTTCAATATCCCCACAGCGTGATCAGGGGAAACGCACATGTTCTGATCTACTTCAGAGTATTTACAGAAGTTTCTTGGATTGCATGATTATACTACAAATCCCAAAGGTAGAATAAATATTTGAGATAAATCGGATATAGTGTAGAAGGAATGCGTTGTGGTCTATTTTAAAGTATTTTGCTAAGTTAAGACTCGAACATAAATCATTTAATACGAATCAGTACTTTTACTCAATCGAATGCTACATTCAGTATTACTGTTTTAGAGAAATAAATTTAAATACATTAGGGTTTCGAAGATGGTTGTCTCCTGGGTTGTGTAATCTGCTAGAATTTTCAGAGGTCGTTACTGCCTCCATCATCAGGGCGATCGTCTGGTAAACCTTTACAAGACAACACGGTGCTACAACCCAGGAGACAGCCATCTTCGTACGCACCGCCGTGAGAACCTCAAATCCTACAATGAAAGGGTTTGCGCTAAAATTCATTGACGCTTCTATTAAGTTACATGTGTTACTGATAGTAAATTAACGTACTTTGACAGCAATAGTTATTTTAAGTGATATTTCACTAACTATTTAACTAACAATATTTTGGTACAACCAACACTGGCCTTGGACCTTATGAGTACTACAGATCGCAATAAAAACATCCTGTAGTCACGTAGAACCATTCTTACATCATGCACTTAATTAAGTAGATTGTACGCGTAAGCAAACTGTTCATCTTTGTATTTTCCTAAGTTATTGCGTCACTAAATCTGTATTTTGTTTTATTTTTAATTTGCAGGTTACGTTTTTCTGTGTATTTCAAATGGAGAACGCCAAGTAACGTTAATAACTATGAACACTTCTGTTACAACACCACTTGAATAATTACGATCACTTCGCAGTCTGGATATAAAAATTGCCATTCTTCAGGTCCATAAGATAAATCAACCTTTTGTCTTCTTCCACTGTCTGGACTGAACAGACATTTCGCTTAGATTAGGTTACAGACGCCATGGACTGTGTATTTATTTAACGGCGCCCTCAGTATCTCAGAAGATATCGTCGATGTATGCCAATCATAGTTGGGCTAACTTCGTTTATCATCACTAGTAGCATATATAATAGGTCCACATTAGATTATATTTGCAAGTGATTCAGTCTGGCACAATTATTATCATCATTTAATGAATTATAAAATTCCCTAAGTTGCCTCAAGTTGCGAATAAATCCGGGTAGGATTAAACCCAACTCCTTAAAATGTAGTCACGCTACACTGTAAGCAAACATGTTTGATGAAAGTGAAATGTTGGACAAACGAAGAAAAAAAGAAAAGATGCTGCCTCAGAACCAGAGGTCTCTGCTGTGCATGTCATCCAACCAGTTTCGTGATGTCAGTGGCATCCAACCCCAGACCAGAGATTTGCGTGGGTGTATGGTAATTACAAGCGATCTCAAGTCCTGGCTGTAATTCGTCATGTAAGTTACAGCGCCCTTGAAGAATGCTCTGATGTCAATATGTGGATACAGCCAGTGAAGCTGATTCAATGTTTGTCTAACAAGCACCTCTTCAGTTCGTTCTGCGGTTTAAACACCCTCCCTCTACCCTCAACCAACCTACAAAGCGGACCTGGTGAATCTTGTAGGGGTCATTGGTTATGCTGAATCAGGATCTTTGCCACTTTGTAGTTGAAGTTATATATCGGCTGATGTAGACAGAACTCACAGACACAATGCGGACGAATTAAAAAAATCAGTTATTTCGTTTCGTTCTGTGACATAGTGACACTACGCCTCTATAGAAAATCGGCCACTAACGGGCCCTTTGTTTATCCCCCACATGATACATGAATGAATATGGTGCAGCGGTGGAATGATACTGACAATGGAAGGCCTCGGAGAGAATTTTGCCCCAACTTCACTCTGTCCACCGCAAAACCACGCAAACGACACGAGAGAGAACCCTGGACCAGCTGTGAAAAGCCAGAGGCTGACCGCCTGAGTGCTGGGACGGGCGACTGACTACGTCAGATGGTTTCTTGGTTTGTTCGTTAATTAGGTATTCGGTCGCTCCATGTGCCGGGGTAAGCTGGAAGTAACAGTGGGTTAACACCTCTGGTACCTTGCTTTTCTGGTCTGGACCACCTGTTCGCGAGTGTGGCTTTGTTTGGGTGTCATTGTCAGGCTAACTTCCTCTGCTCCTTATGGCCAAGGTCGACTGCAGGCAACTCCACACTAACGGTTAACGACCGGTAGTTTCTTTCAAAGGAAAGAAATTGCCAAACGTTTGATGTGGATTTCTTTCTGTGATTTGCTGGTGTACTCTCACGGAAGAATTAATACCTATAGGCTAATTAATATCTTTAATTGTAATAAAATTCCTATTTTGGGGCCGATCAAACAATGGGATCACAATTTGGAATCCCGCTTGGTAATGTTTTCGGCTTTCGGCGCATTTGCAACCCTATTAAAATAACGAAAGATCTTGACAACGGTTACCATTGTTACCTCGGTTACTATGGTTATTTTGTCCATGCTGAGTTTATCGCCCAGGCAGACAGGCGACACGCACCCGACCCACGAAATGATCACTTGATCTTAGACGACTCTGACGTCATTAGCGTCATTTTTAAAAGCCAATTTTCACAGCACATACATTTTCTAAATTGTTCTGCACTGTGTAGTTCTGAAGGTCTTAAGATGGGCAAATGTTATGTCCTCAGTCCTACTACATTAGTTCATTACACAATGACTAAGAAACTCCTTGTAGTAGACGTCTTCAACCAGAAATTAAAAAAATGAAGGTAATGTTGATTTTTAAAGGGACTAGATGGTTCATTGCAGTATTCGCAAAAGCCAGCCAATGGGTCCTATCGTGAGCCAAATAGATCTAGCCATACCCCATTTGTAGGATTTGAGGTTTTCACGACGGTGAGTTTGAAGTTGGCTGCCTTCTGGGTTGTTGAACCGTGTAGTCTGGTAGAAGTCAACCGATAGTTTAGAAGTGCTTGCTGTCTCCATCATCAGGGCGATCGCCCTTATAATGGAGGCAGGAAGAACCTCTAAAACGTCGGTAACATCTATCAGACCAATCGGCTCAATGCTCGCCATGAGAACCTGAAATCTCGCACAGATTGGATGAGTTTCTTAGTCATTACAACACACTCTATAGTCAACAGCTGCAGAGATATGAATGTAATGATCATCCCACGCATTTCGAGCCAGTTACTCAATGGGACACCGCGAGGTGCTGCTAAAATCTGCCACCTGGACCGACAGACCGTATTAGGCAGTCAAGGAAAACAGCAGTCACGTATTTTAAGACGGTAGAAAAGAAAGAGTCTGTCTTAATTCTAAATTAATTACTTCCCCTCTTCTCGTCGTCCTCCTCAACCTAACCTAACCTATCATTACCTGTCATTGTGGGTTTATAATGCTGTTAGGGCAGTCCAAAACAATTGACTGACTGCCACGCGTCAGAAACAGCTGAAGCAACTGTGGACCTACAGATTTCCAGTCGTAAATACTTGTGCGCATGAACGCCGCATAGAATTAAATGGTAGTAAATGCTAGTGAGTACAACTAATAAAATTATATCACAGATGCAATATGGGGGTCTGTAGCTGTATGGATTATACGCATGATATTTTGCTTGCTTTGTTACACAGGCGTATAAGATCTCAGTGATTAAGGCAGATGGCAAAATGTATTGTGATGTGCTGCTACCACTGTTCAGCTTTTAGAGGTATTCACAATATGGGTGATAAAATTGTTAGAAAGGAACACCAACGAAAGGGGGGAGAAAACAAAGGTGCGAAAGAGGATGAAGTAGGGAAGTGAAGATAGGAAATGAATAATTTCTTTCTGAATTTTAATGCGGATTCTACACTGGAGTTAAAATACTTTACGTCTACTTTGTGAACAGCTATGCAACGAATATTCTGTATTTTCAAGGCACTTATGCATTGCAATGTCCTTGAATTCAAGAAAGGAGCGTAGGTATTTATCGTGTATTTTAATATATCGACTAATGTCTGATTACATCCTAAGCGCCGTGATGGATTGCAACCCAGTACATGTTATTGTTTGGTGGGTTGCATCGCGGTGTTCTGCCATGAGACATCACTATTAGGAATTATAATTCTAGTATTAAGCGTGTAGGCTGATATTCACGCACATTATTAATTTAATTAATTGTTTTATTAACTTTATCATGATAGAAGTATCATAATTATTGTCATCATTCGTTTCTGTTGGTAATGTAATCGACAGAAAATTTGACGATTTCAACACAGATTTTATTTTCCCTGCAGACATTTTTGTCTCTTTTGATGACTCATTACTCAATGCATAGCTTCTATTTTGTCAAGGCTCTTTTGCTTTCATTTTGTACATTTCGACCTTGTTCTTATGTCATCTGTACTTTTGTATCCGTAATGTATTTTTCATACCATATCTCCTTTTCAGTGCTTGCCAGCAGCTGTCTTTCTATCGTTTGTCAAAGCATTTGAATAAATGGTTTGAATTAAGATATTCCTTCAAAACAACTGTCAGATCTGAAGTCGTCGATTGATGCACAATACACATTTTACATCAATGTATCACTTCATGCTGCAAACCAGTCCAGGTTTCCTAACGAATTAACGGCCGCGTTTATATATCGTTTTATGCATTAAATCGCGTATGGTCTCGTAGCAGCCATCATGGTGGGAAGGAAAAAACCCATGAAGATGGAAACATTTTACTGGTTACATTAGACTGCTGTTGTTTTTGTGAGATAATTTGCAGTACATTTTATTCTATTAAAAATACATCGGGGATAACTGACTAAAACGTGTGGTAACGCTCCGGAACAGTGCCGGAAGGACTGAGATCCACCGTGAAGAATCTTACAAAGCATGACCTTGGACCTCAAGAATCCAAGTTATACAATTCAAAGACAGAGTTATTTCGAGGTCGGGCACTCATAAGGAATTCATGTTCCCTACAGACCAAATACTTATGTATAGGAATGTAGTAAATAAAAACTGAGAACGCGGTCGAATTAAGATAGCCCTGATATAAAAATATTTACATTTAGTTTGAGTCCGAATCGTTAAAAAAGTAAATGAACACATCCATAACCTTGTGAGATTTAAGATTCTCACGTCTAAACACTGAAGTGGCTTTCAGAGTAGGGGACAGCTTCCTCTGCTCCTGTAAGTTGTCAAGATACAAAATATGCATCTTCTGCCATCTCTTGAAAGTTTATGAAATTACATAGTGACCACTGGGAGCTCAAACAAATAATAAAGCAAACCTCAGACTCTTTCATACAATACAGATATTTTGCAACAGCTGAAAAAAATACTACTTTAGAATGCCTTAGGGATATTAAGCATTACTACATTTTCTTGGTCTCAAAGTCAGTCATTTATGAATATGATTACATGTTACCCCTTTGTGAATAACAAGCCGCTGTAGAAAAGTTATACAACGAGCTACCTGACGTACAGACATATTCTTCACCCCAAATACACGTGATTGGAGTGATCAAACCAATCAGGGCTTGTAGCACGCATACGAAAACTGAGAAATGCATACATTTATGTTAAAATGGATCTTAAACAAATAGGATGTGAGGTTGTTACATGGATTCATCTGGCTGATGATAGGGTTCAGTAGACATCCAGACTCCATTAAAGCCGGAGAATTTCTAGACCGAGAGACAATTCACGTATTTGTAGGACATAAATATGACTACCGCGTACAATTTGGTGTTTATTTTTCATATAATACTGACTGTACACACACTTTCCAAGCAATTAGTCCCTTCCATATCCTCCTCGTTTTGTAATCCCACCCTCCCACATACCTCTTCTTCACACCTCCGCATCACACCCCAAACCCATTCAAGTGTCTTGGGGTGGAATTAAAATGGAACTAGAAAGCTGTCCCCTATATCATGCAGTCTCTTTATTGAGGCCGGCAATTCCATGCACGGGGCGAACGTAAAAACAGGGGTGTAAACCCCATGTCCCAGGCGATATTATTTCAGTCATACTCACGACTCTACGTATTAAAATGGAGTTCATGGTGGAGTAAAGGCCATAATTACAGTGCCTAGATCATGTTGCATCATTGCATAATCGAATAAATATTATTACGACAATGGAAAATACCCGCTGAAATTGAACGGAGGGGGATTTTATGTGCAACTGTGGCTTTCGAGGATGAGCCGAGTCGAATGTTGAAAATCATTCAACGTTTCGGCAAACATTGCAGCTGCCACCTTCAGGGTATGTAATTACTGGAAGTCCTTGCAAGTCTTATTATATAGGGCAGGAAGTAGGTGGCGAGTCGCATTTGACAGCGCTGATCGGTGGAGCCAGAAATCAAAGTATTGTCCAATTGGAGATTAGCTTGAAATTGAGGAAAAGATGTGATAAACAATCAATTAATAAGAGACACAAAAGTGAACTTCTTCTGTCAACATTGTTCTACAGAGTGATCCGTTTAAAACGCAACACTTACTGCCACACACGCGTCCCTTCACGCACAAATCGCTAAAACTAAAATTAATACAGAATTATTGCAGTCATATCCCGTTGTTGTTGCGACTGATTCGCTGCTTTAAATAGGCACCACCGTAATTTCAGCTGTTTTGCACAGACAAACACTTACCTGTGTCCCCAAGTTTTCTTACTAATCGGTGTATTTAGGTGTTATCCACAATACGCGTTTTATCCTACTTAATGGTACGCATGTCACGGCTCTGGCTATTCATAAACATTTTATAAAAGCCGACTTAGGTGAGTCAGTCGAAATTCGATTCCCGTAAGTGGCAAATTATTATTTTTGTATTGTGTGTGTCCAGACCGGCTCTGGTGTAAACCCGAAGCGGAAGCTGACCACTCACCCCATCTAGTGCCAAGGCCACGAATGTGTAGGAGCTTTACCGCACTCCCCACATTGGCTGCATGGCGTGTAGCGGGACAACTTCACTTTACCTTACATGTTTCTCGATGCGCTGTCCTTTCACGTTACTTCAAGAACCCGGGTCAGTTCTGTGAGACCACAATAGATTGCCAAACTAATTGTATTACGTTTCTTCATGGTAGCGCCGTGACTGGAAGATTCCCCGCTTCGCCTGCATGTGACGTAGCAATTCCCAGGACAGCCTGCATGCCATGCTGCTTAAAGAATCGGCAATATAAATGAAAAAAATACTGCTGGCAGACACGTGATTATTGACCAATTCTGTCCCGACACCGACAGCACTGAGCGCTAATTCGAGGTATCGATAACCAGAATGATTAAGCATAACTGTTTATCGCTTCACAATCTTATTACTTCGGTCGACAGCTTCTGTCACTGTTGGTAAATTAGTCGCTCTTTGTTCTGAGAGCAGTCTCACAGACCGCCGGCCACAGTGGTCGCGCAGTCTGGGGAGTGGACCTTGATCGCTCGAACAATGATATCGTTGGTTTGAATCCCGCTCATGATATGGGTGTCTGTCCGCGTCTGTGTTGTGCAGTCCTTGGAACGAGATTATCACTCGTTCAAGAATCCCTGCACACGTATCATGCGTGATACGCGTCCGGCACATCTCATCCTCGTTTATTTGATAATCCTGTCTCTTCATCCTTCCCAGATCCAAATTCCATTTTCAGTGGCTTACGTTTTCTCAAAGAATCCGTTCAAGTCCCAGGCCCTGTGTAATATTTCGTAAAACGTCGGTTTCTTTTTTACGGTGAGGAATTGTTGACCCACTGGCCAATCACGAAGTTGGACGAATATCCCTTATCGGCTGTCCATAATTTATTTTATATACTCTCAGCTATCCTTTATATCTGGAAGCCTTATCTATCCGGAACCTGAGGGTTCGCCATACCGTGATGACATGGGACCTGCTAAACAGAAGGAACATATATGACAAAATTTCAGATGGGCTACAAATGGCCACGGCTTTGCAATTTGCCCACCTCGTATCTCGACATGTCCCCCCTCAACCACATCTCTCTGAACGCACGAGCGCATGTGCCAGCATCCCTATTTGGACCCGTCCAATAGTTAAGATTAAGTGTGGCATTTGACCCCAGTGCCTTTCGTCTCTCATGTTACTTCGGCCAACTCCCCCAATTCGTGGCCCCCTCGCCAAACATTCCTTGCTCCCCTGCGGCGCAGAAAGACGGTTCATGCAGTGCTGAAGACCTCTGAGAGCCCCGCGCTCTCTCGTCCTGCGCGGTGGGTGCCGTTATGGGGCCGCGTATATTCCCCGGTATCCGCAGCTGGCTGTGAGCTGTGACCGGAGTTGCAACCACACATTGACGCCAGGACATCGCGGCCATTGTCCCTCACGACAGCCACCTTATAAATCCATTCGTGTTGCTCATCTTCCCATTTCATCCGACGCTATGTAACCTAAAGGAAGTATAACAATTCGCAAAGAGTGGATATAGTACATTCATGTACCCAAATTTCCACACGCTGTTCTGTGTTCATTTCGTGCGAAAAGTCTGCAAAGAGACGGCCCATAGGGCAGAGAAAATATTGGCTGTTGCTTGAAGACTGCGTGACGCACCACAGCCAACGGCTGCCCCAGTGACTTACCACTTGCTGCGACTGTAGTAGCGTCACCAAATTCCATGTTTCAAGGCCACGGAAGCCTTCGCAGATACCCCCACCCCTACCCCTACCGTGAGGCTGCAAGCCACCAGTACAGTTTTGCTGCGCTGTAAGTTCTGAGGTGTCTTCACTCGCCTCGGTTCCGCTGTTTATATTGCAACGTTGTACGATTTTCCTGTGACCCTGAAGCATGCAATTATGTGACGAATACTACAACTTGTTTCCACTATTGTGCAGATGCCCAGAAGTTCTGAAGTGAAGTCCCTGTTGTTGGTGTTGGTGCTGACGTTGGGGCGAGGAGCGAGATGCAAGCGCAGAGGGGCGGTCTTCTTACCCCCCGACAGTACAGGACTCGTCGGGACTCCGCCAGCAGACAGACCACTTCTTCCCCTCAAATTCTGGGCCAATCCTCGGAAATCACCACTCAAACCTCGACGTAAGGACTTAGATGAGCAAACGTTGCTCAAACTCATGGGACAGGACTTCGATTCTCGATGGATGAGAAGGACACATCCCAGCCACACCCATATACAGGTATAATTAAGGATTCCCTTGTAGTTAGTGCAAAGTTCGAAGGAGTAGCGTATCATTGTTATATTTATTCCTGTATAAGAGAAAGGGCTAAGCAAACCCGTTATAATTTGACGATGAGAATTCCAGCAGGTACTGTACCGTACATAAGTTTAGTCGTATTTGAATTGTAGAAACAGATTTACCCAGCTGTTGTGTGAAGAATGGTTATGAATTGTTATAGCTGATAAGGCCTTTGCTTTGTATCATTGAGCACGTTGAGATTTCGCGACACTGACATGGCCGAACGTCGGGATATGGAGAAAATATTAGAACTGAATAGTTTAATTCACCGGCTGTTGGTATCCACCACTGTGTAAATAGACTGTTTTCGACACGTACAAGAAATTAACACGTATCTTCAGTGGTGACTAATCACTCCATTGTATAGGCCAGGTGTATGCCGGCAATTCTTAAGGGCTGTTTCTGTCATGGCGAATGTACCGACGAATAAGTTAATTTGTAATTATTGCGGGAGTGGCGAAAGACGTTAACGTGGTGTACCTTTAAGTGCCTCAACATTCACCTGTAAGAATTGGAGTATATCATGAAAATCCAGACTGAATTTGCTGTCCTCATGACAGACCTTTTGGATAATTTACGAGCCCCCCCCCCACCCCCACCAAAGTCCTAGATTCGACCTTAAAGATATCACTTTATAGTACTAGGCGTAGAAAGGATTATATTAAAATGGATCTAAAAATTGGATAGGTCTATGAAAGTATTCATCTGAATCGGATCAGGGATGCAGTCTTACAAACATGGCAATAGACTTGGGTTCCGTGAGAGCTGAGCGACTATTTGCGAGTCATTAATGACTCTGCTCAGTGTGGCGAATGAGAGTTTCTGTCGGCGCACGAGTTGACACATCGGAGGCGTGCTTGTTCCAGGACGGGACCGCTGGCGACATCGAAGACCGTGCCACGGTGCGGACGCTGCGCGAGATGGCCGGCGAGGAGCTGCAGTTGTTGCCAGATGAACTGGTCCCCCCGGAGAATCGGGCTGCAGTCATCGCGTGGTTAGTGCAGCGAGCTACCTGCCCTATCCGCTACGTGTGGGATGACCTGGGCCCATATTTCTGGCCACGCTGGGTGCGCAGGGGCGAATGTGTGCACGACGCAGGTCGGTTTTCAGTCCTTAGTGGCCAACACTGATTCACACACATTTTTAAGCCTCCGATTTCAGAATGAAAAAGATCGCAGTGATGATTGAAGTCACTGTTTTACTCTGCATGATTTAAAACTGATTTGTTTTTAGTTTATTTACCGACGTTTTCTCAACCGCATAGGCTAACCAGCATCGAATATGAAAATTAACATGATTATATTCTGAGATGTTGAGCTATATAGTCGATAAACTGTTTTGATGATGGAGGCAGAAAACACCCCAGAAAAGTCGGTAAACGTCTACCAGACTTCACGGCGCACGGCATCCCAGAAGACAGTAATTTTCATACTGGCCGCTATGAGAACATGAAATCTCATCGAATGTGAAAATGACTGGAAATAACATGGAAAAACACAGCCGTGACCTGTTTAAAATACTCGGTATTTTGAGTACTTCGTGTACGGTGGAGCATTGGTTAGCGTGAGGCAAGAGTTACATCGCCGTGCCCGTTCGGCATCTTCTCCGGCAGGCTTGTATGGCGGATCAGTCTATGAGCTCTCCAGTAGGCGTTGCTAAGTAGGATTTGAGATTCTCACGGCGGTTTAGTCTTGTTCCATTCCGTTTCCTTTTAGTGTATTTTCCTTAATGTTCTATATTTTTTTGGGGTTTGCCTATTATAAGCTCCTTGCTGTTGGCAATCACTCTAATAAAGGAACTGAACTGTTCTACATCATCTTACAAGGTATCTGTCCATAGGCCACGCTAGAAACGTTTCCCAGTGGCTCGGTTTATTGTTACACTTCTGATGAAGCAATAAAGTGACGCATCGGATTTACGCCTGTTTTCTGACATGTCAATTCTTGCGATGTGCAGGTGTTGAAACGACAAGCGAAGGTCGAAATTCGAGTCGAAGAACTAATACGAGAAACACGCCATGCAGTTGGCCTCCTGGAATGTTGTGTGTGCCTGGAGTCGCCAGAAACCTTCAGATTCTACGGTGGCACTGCAGGTAATGAACGACACATGGGAAAAGTCACATTAACCGTTTCAGTCAAAAGAGTTGGCTGAAAACCATAACAAGTCTTTGATTTCAATACTTCTAGTACTTCTTGGTTTTATGATAAACCACATGCTTTTAATACAACTGTATGAGATTCTTTTTACCAATCTTTCCGTCTTATTATACCCTGTTTCAAAATTACGTGTAAAACCAGTCACTGTCTTCACAATCGAATTTATTACGTAATTCGGCTACGTATATGGATTCACTTGGATAACATTCTTTGTTGCAGACTGAGGAAAAACCTGAGTGTCGGAGGTGCTTCTAACAGCAACAACGTGTGGCTGCTAAGGGGTAGTGCAGGTCAGGCTGTGGTAGACAGACATTACAACAGCAGCAGTAAAAGCAAACGTCGAAAGCGGTACCGCTGTCAGTGGCTTAAGGTGCCTTATCCTGTTCCTGAAGATTGTGTATGCTCCTGCTAGTCCCAAACTCTTCCGCTTAACCTCTGCTAGTCTGTTCAGTGCCTCTCTGATGTACTTTCATTTATCACAAGTATAACTCATTGTCTTTCTTTCATGACTTTCTGCCGCAGACATTTTCATTGACAAGACAGCATAAGATCTTCTCAGACTGTCAGCATGGTATGTAACTAAGTAATTTGATTGATTCGTCCTTCACATCCAAGCAATATTCACCATCCTTTTTCTCTAAGCAATTATAAGTCTACAGTACTGCATGAAAGTTCATCTTGAGAGTCACGGTTTTAATTGAGAAATAATTCAGCCATTGCCCGCGTTTATTCATTAGTTCCCCTTATTAGCATCACACCACAAAACATTCTTTGAATGCTGAAAGCAACCTTTTTCCTTGTTTCAGGAGGCAAGTGATTATTAGTGCAGAACTCACTTTTTGTGTGTGTTCGTACGCGTGCGCCATATTATAATTGCTTATTAGGCACAAAATGAGTAAAATATGTATTTTATTTTACTGACTGCTTTAAAAACATCTGACATAAAATCTTGTCTCCATCTAGTGCAATAATTTGAGTTGAAGGTCATCTCCACTCTTCGTTTGCCAAATGAAAACCTATAAGGAACTGGTGGTGTTGTACAGTTGTAAAATGACTTATTACGCTCTCTTGTTATTGAAATTGTGACACATGAACCCATTCATTCAGCATATGTATAATTACAGTGGTTAATATTATACTGGCATTTCAAGGTCATTATTTTATGTATTTGCAGCACCGTGCTTTATGTTCTATACAGTACTTCAGCGCTTCACTGGCAGCTTACACCGGCATACGTCACAGAACATTTGTTCCATTCTTCTCCCTACACGAATTCCAACTAATTTAATTTATTTTATCTTGTGGTAAGTACCTATTTCTAAACGTGTTTATAACAATTCTTAAACGAATTTCCTAACACTATTGTCTATTCCCACCATCCCAACCTTCCACAAAATATAAAGTTCAATTCTTCTTTCCATAAAGTTTTCTAACTATAGGCTCTTCTTGACCCTGAGGCACTTCAATGGTTCTTAGCGTTTCTTTATATCCTCAAATTTACATTATAATTCGTCACTTTTGATTTTAAAGTATGATGAATAGTAAATGCCTAAAAACAAAAAGCTGTCAGAAATGTTTCTATGTACGGAAGAACAAGAAATAATGTCTGGAGGTCAGCAGCTGTTCATATAAAGTGCATTTATCAACAAGGAGCGAATTATCTTACTCTTGCAGCAGACAGAACAGATGGACTGTAACTCAAACACATCCTTTCTCTCCATTAAGAATGCATGAAGACTTTCTCTTTGAAAAATACGAGAGAGTTCTTCATCAGAATCACATTAATTTGATAGAAATTATATGAAGGCTGCATTAAATAACACAGCATTCACAAAACAGAGAATGATGCATTACCATCAAAAGTGTAATACTTAAGATACACACATAATAATACTTTAAGTATCGGATTCCACATTTACCAGATGATGCCAGATAATGTCCTAGAAATGAAATGTTGAAGACTGCAAATCAAATTAAGTGAAATTCATTTTTAAAGTTGTGTGGTGACCTAAAGCAACATGCACATTTAAAGTACCCATGAGAAATTTACTCTTGGTATTTCAGTGAGGAATGACTGAAAGTGAACACAATGATTTGTTAAGAACTTAGCTTAATGTACCTTTGTAATACGATTAAAATATATTAACAAAAAAAATTGTAACGTTTCGCGTTTTCTTTTCAACCTCCCTATACTTTATTCACGATAACCATGGAATATACATGAGCCCTGAATACAAATGAGAAAGCGTTCTATTACTAACGTCAAATAACCCTAAGTTTCAACACCGCTAATATCATGGCCTGCCATTGGACAGGAATCTTGAGGCAGTTCAATCACCTGCAATTCTCACAGCTACTTTCCATAAGATCTAACTTAATGTTATCTCATTCTTGATCTTCCAAGTATAATTTATGTGGTGTAAGCAACACTAATGCCATACAATAGAATCCTCAAATGTTAGATGCAAATTGCAGTTGCGGTTAGTGTGATTATTATATGGAATATAAAGTAAGGCAAGGACAGCTTATTTCTGTTTTTAAATAAGCACCAATTAATAAAGTCTTAAGGGGAATTGAGGTAAAGCTCCAAGTATTCCTTGGCACTATATGGAGGTGGTCCGCTTTGCCTATGGGAAAAGAGTCTTTGGTACTCTGGACTCAAGAGTTTGGATGTGGCAGAGAAGTAAAAATTGTCCTACACTTGCCAAGAACCGAATTTCAATTGTAATTGCAGTTACTCTACTGATTAAACAATCCCTACTTATAATAAAGCGGGTTTGTAGTTACCAGCGTATATTTTACTATTGTGTTATATTAAGGAAAGTATGAGTTGTAAGTTCTACCCAAATTTCTAGCTTCAGCGATATAAATACGCTACTGTTGATTACCGGCCGGCGTAGCTCAGTCAGTTAGCAACTGGCTACGGACTGGACGACCGGACTTCGGTCCCCGACGGAGGCAGACCAGACCGGTTCTGGGGCCCTTTCCCGGGGCCCATCTAGTGCCCACTCTCCCACAAGCGCCTACATGGCGTATAGTGGGACAGTTTTACTTTATTTTTACTGTTGATTAATAAAATTGCATTTCCTTCTGGTGCTTAAGTAAGAACCACGATGTGCAGACGTGGAATGGATGTACAACTCCGCGCATTCTTAACCTCAGCACTAGAATGAAATGAGGCTTCACGCACCGGCCGCTTTAACCCAGCAGAATGAATCCCGGTATCCCCTGTCTACCTACAAGCCCACACGGCGTTACTGCTCAGATGATCAACATCGAAATCCTCTTTACCTATTCCAGCTACGTGCCTAGTAAATAGTAATCTTCTTTAATTACCCACATAGAACCAGTAAATTTGTCAGCTTGTTGTCAAGAAGACACCGTCATGTAGTTTCTTCCATTATCCACTAACTGCATCTCGTTTGGGTATTCAGATTTCCATTGCACTTTGTATTAATGCTTTAGAATTCTTCTAGGATGTTGAGCCGTGTCTAGTAGATACTGACCGACGTTTCAGAGGCGCTTACCGGAGGCAGCCTGAAACGCATGTACATGGTACAACCTGAAATCTCACCACGTTTAATTTATATTTTCGCATCAGACATAATAACATGAAGAACCTAGAAAAGTCGGACAATTTAAATAAGTCACATCCTGATGTGGCCACTTACCTAGAATTATATACCCCTTGTTTCGCTATTTTCTGCCCTCTGAGAAGGGTGAAAGTTTACTAACAAAGGCTTTATTTGCAGACTATCCCGGAAAATTGCAATTACGTTGTCGTGAGCACGGAAACGCGGTACTTATTTGTTATATTACAGGAATGACAATCTTCCCTGTATAAAAGCAGATTTATGACAGGCAAGTGAGGAGTCTGTCCTCTGCGCCATAAATTCCAACCCCATTGTAACAAGGTGGGGATGCAATGAGATTGTCTTCCACGGAATGTGTGAAACCTTTTGTGTAAGTTGGCAATCCACGACCTTCTATTTCCGGCACCTATTGTCAGAGGTGATGAGAATTTGTGCCTGTAACGTTAAAGCATTATAAGGAGCTGTGTGTGCCTACCACCAGGCTGCGCGGATTATCGTGAACCTAAACAGGTAAAACTTTTGAAAGCACACGCCCCAGCACTTGAATACTGTCTTTGGGTTAGAAATAATCTGCAATTAACCTTTTCGTCTTTCCAGGTACACTAATAATTCCGACAGTAACCTCTCTAGATAAATGAAGTTAAAATTTCGGCTAAGTTTAAATAAGCGTGTTCTCCTCGTTACAGTCATTATTTGTATCCATAGACCTACCACACATAATCGTACTTCCATGACTTTCAGAATTATGTAGTCGCTTTTTACTCCACCATAAACGCCATGATTCGGTCTACTGAGGTTGTTATGAAGGTAAAATAAACTGTTTAAGAGACACTTCATAACATACAAGCCCGGAATTAAATTAAAATCAAGTTTAAAACGTCACTTTTTGAAAGGTGTTAGCCAAATCGTGAGATGATGTGGGGGGGGGGGGGGGGGGGTCATGAAAATGTTTGCAATTGGGTACATACATCGTACTTCATCTTCCGTGATACACAATGACAAGTTACGTGGTACACGCGTACACAATTAAACGCGATGCAAGCAAGCAGCGTGTTAGCAGTAGAGGTTTGGTTAACATCTTAACTTGGGCTGCGAGACTTTTACTTCGTGACTCATCCAGCCTTTTGACACCGCATGAGAAAGTGTCGTTACACAACTAAGAGAAGTATAAACTTGCCGAAGGTTGAACAGATGATGCTCTTCAATGAAACACATGGGGGGGTATTAAATAACCCGGATATGAGAGCGTGGATTGGACTGGATTATCTGGCTACGGTTGGGGAACAGGGCGTGCACTTGTGAACACGATATTGAACCTTCGGGTTCCGTAAAATACGGGGAATTTCCTGACCACATGAGATACTAGCAGCTTCTTAAGAGTCCATGGATTCAGTTATATTAAACTTACTATGACATGAAGTATTTAATGTACTTACTGAGAGTGTTTGGAAACGGGGTGATTAGGCACGTATTTGGACCTAAGACGAAGAGGCTAGAAACGATAAATAATTCGCACTCTTTACCGGATTTTCGGATGATCGTATCAAGGATCATGGTATTGGCAGGATATGTAGTGCGCATGGGGACAGATGATAAATACGTGCACAATTTTGGTTGGAAAGCCCGAAGAGATTACTCGGAAGATCGAAGCAAAGTGACGATAACATTAAATGGATCTTACGAAAATAAATTGGATGACGTGGATTAAATAATCTGATTTATGAAAGCGACCGTTGTGAACACGGTAATGAATTTTTGATTTCCATAAATGGGTAATTCCTTAACTGGGAGAGTGAATATTAACATCTGAGATATGCAGACTCTGCTCTGTGGAGTTTGCTAGTTTATGCACGTTACGTTATACTTGTACACAAAATAAAAATGTGAAATTTTGAAATGCATGCCAATAAGCTACCGAGAGGGTTAAAGGCAGAAAGACAATGGTGTCGAGTCCTTCCCGAATTGCATTTTTTGCTGTGGTTAAGTACCACTGGAATTTCCTGAAAGTGCTCCAGTCGCGGTAAGCTGGATCCTGCTGGCAGATACGAAATTAATCTTCGCGTATGACAACTGCGCGGTCTTTCCGACTGATATCAAGAAGGAACAGCAACTAAGCCGACACAAAGAGCTTAACATTCCTCACCGTGATTCAACGCTTGAAGGAAAACAAGTGAGGTATGCAACCCTGACCCTCTGCTTTTAAAAAAGAATTTCCAAACAACTCAGAGACCCTACACAGCAATATTTCCATACTTGCTTGACGTGCTGCACATTAAGGCCCAGTGGTAACTATATGCACCACTTGATTTAACAATAAATTAACTATATTTTTTTTCCACATATGGTGCTTGTAGGCTTCGCTTGATTCTCAGAGCAACTAGCGATAATTTCTTTGAACAGCATCAACCAGTTGATCTTTCTGAGAGAGACGCGTTGTGTTGTCTTTGAGGTATGGACTGAATTTTTAAATGCCTTCAAATATTTAGACTTCGACGAGTTTGGGCTTCAAAGGGTTCATTACATTTCTTGAATGTGAGTGTCCTACCAGACAGCCACAGAGTCGTTGTGAAGTAACTAGCGACTTTGAATCGAGAGTCCTTGTCTCGAATATCGCCTGGAAACCACGGTCCCAACTGGGGCCTTCCTGAGTCTGTCCGGAAATCGCTGAGATTCCCTTAAATAGGTCACGACCTGCTCTTTCGGCATACTTTACAAGCATCCTGCCATTCGAAGACAAGACTTCTGGGATGTTGAGCCGTATAGCCTGACTCAAAATGAAAGACATTTCAGAGGTGCTTACCGCCTCCATCATAAGAGAATCATCACCCTGCCGATGGGAAGACGCAGGCAGTAAGGATCTCTGCAACGTCGGTCAATTTCTACTGGAATGCACGACGTAACATCCCAGAAGACAGCCATCATCATACCTGCACCTGCAAAAACCTTAAATATTACAAAGATGGCTGTCTTCTGGGATGTAGCGCCTTATAGTCTGGTAGAAGTTTACCAGTGTTTCAGAAATCCTTGTTGCCTCCGTCATCAGACCAGTAGAGAGCAATCTTCGTGCTTGCCGCCGTGAGAATTTCAAATCCTACTGAAATATTACAATCCTGCCATTTGATACTATATAATGTCTTCATGAAAAAGGGTCGTTAGGTTACTGATGATGGGATAGTACTTAACAGGCCACAGCCACTTCCTGTCAAACGTTCCAATTACCTGTCATATCAACTGGCAGGGACCATTCTTCGCTCTTTCATTGTACCATCTAGACGTTCTGAAAATACTTGGGCGAAGTATTTAAAACATTCTAAGTCCTTCGAGAAGGGAAGCCACATACTTCAAGAGCTAAAGAATCCGATTCTGTACAGACCCTGCGGACAGAGGGGGCGTGCGACATAAGTCACTAGTGCACTAAGAGGCTCGGACTGGAATTTGAATGCGTGAGGCTAAGCATGGCGCCAGACTTCAATAATTGACCGTCTGGATCACCACACGGGCGGTGGCTTTGGACCGACCTTTTGAAACGGAGCGAGCACAAAATTCGACACAACAATGCGACCAGTTAGGAGGGAGGAGGGGGCGTATCTCTGCAACAATCGCCCAACTCGCCCTTATTGAAATTCGTTGCAGCATCTCACAGCCGGCGAAGATGCTGATGTTAGACTTCTAGGTTGTATCATCCGGCACTATGCAATCTAAACTACTGACAGCGTACTTAAATGGCTAGAAAATATTTTTTTTAATATTTGTATAAAATATGATAAGAAGGTATAGGTCTGATAGTAATAGGCGTATTAAAATTATTAAATAAAAAATATATAGGTTAAATCGTCTGTCGACGTCCTCCGATTCCCCGTTTCTTAAATAAAAACTTAAAATAAATAAACTATAATTGTACCTGAGTATGTCTTCTGGGATTTTGCTCCGCGTAGTATGGTAAAAATTGACCGACGAGTCAGAAGTTCTTACTGCATCCTTCATCGTCCTGATAACGGAGACAGTAAGCACCTCCAAAACGTCGGTACATTTCTAGCAGACTACACGGCGCAACATACCAGAAGGCTGCCATCCTCACATCCGCCGTAAGAACCTGAAATCTCGTCAAAAGTTATACCTGTTTTGTAAGACTTGAGGTTCTCACAGCGGTGAATATGAAGATTTCTGTCTTCTGGGTTATTGCGCTGTGTAGTCTGGTCGATGTTAACCAACGTTTCAGAGGTCATACTGCCTCCGTCATCATCCGCCCTGATGACGGAGGCAGTATGACCTCTGAAACGTTGGTTAACATCGACCAGACTACACAGCGCAATAACCCAGAAGACAGAAATCTTCTTATACCTGTTTTGTTCGGGTTTGAATCATGGTGTCTCACTCTGATGAAAGAACAGATTCGGCATATTTCAGAACTAAGCTCCGAATAACTTATGCCCGTTTTGCAGTCACTGCGTCACGTCCCTGCAACATCCAACACCTTCTGTTACATCGTGTGGAAATAACAGCAGATATCCCTCCTCCTCCCCTCCCCCCTGCCTCAAGTACAAGCTGGCGGACAGACAAATGAGATTTGAGATGCTCCATGAAAAGGAACGCCAGCGAAGTAAAGTACTAGAGGGGAGAATTTCTGAATGGATCGTCACCATCTCAGCGCCCTCTTCAATGACTGTGGAGAATGAGGACCCAAACCATTCACTGGAATTTCTTACTCCTACCAACCAACCTTATAGCACATACCGGGTTATACAATAGGGTAAGGCGAGGCGCCTACTGCTGGGATAACGTGCAGAGGTGTTAGAAGTGGAGCTGTCAAGCGAATACAGCGTGTCCACGCAACGTCAGGCACCTGGGAATAGTTATCTGCAATTTCTGGCGACGTGAAATTTGGCGAAGCAGAGTGCACCAGTCTTGTGAAACCAGAGTCTATGGCACACAACTTACTAACATAACAGAAGAACGAGATAATCGCACATACTTCAAAAAACATTATTAGGATCAAGAAGGACACTTTCCGATAAATTCGACGTATTTGGTACTGGGGGCAACAGTAAGAGCTCAATAATAGCGGTAATTTAACTTTTGAATATGATTGTTTTCTAGTTCCTACGAGGTGCGATCGGAAAGTTTCCAGACTGTGTCAATAGAGGGCGAACCGGGTGTAGTACGAGCTTCTGCCGCTAGGGGGTGCGGCCTACATTCATAGTGAATCAGTGTGCCAGCCGGCATCATCGAATTAGCATTTGTTTCTTAGTTACGGGCGTTTTGGTAGTGCATTACACCGACCCTCCTGCGATTTCGGAATGGCGTGTGCATCAAATTTTGCCAAAGACTCGCCAAAACGGCTACGGAAACCTATGAAATGCTAAAGCAAGCATTTGGGGAGTCCGCAAAGGGTCGTGCACAAACTTTTGTGTGGCATTCACGTTTTAAAAATGGCCGAACCTCTGTCGATGATGACGAGCGTTCTGGACGACCATCTTCGAGCACAACGCCCGAAAATGTTACGAAGATTCGGCAGGCCATTCACGAAGATCGACGTCGTACCATCAACGACTTGTGCGACATTGTTGGGATAGGCTATGGGACCTGTCAGCTGATTCTAAAGGAAGAACTCCACATGCGACGCATCCTGTCTGAGGACCAGAAGCAGAATCGACTTCTCGTTTGTCAGGAGCTCAAAGATCTTACCGGATCGCCGGATTTAGCTCCGTGTGACTTCTTCCTCTTCCCAAAGATGAAAATTCAGCTAAAGGGAAGGAGATTTGAGACGATAGAAGAGATTCAGGCAGAATCGCAGATGATGCTTGACAGGCTGACAAAGAAAGATTTCCAGGGATGCTTCCAGGCTTGGCAGCGGCGCTGGGATCGTTGTGTTCACTCCCAGGGGAACTACTTCGAGGGTGATGGATGAATTTAATACCTGAGAAAAGTGTACGGGTTTTTATATATATATATATATATATATATATATATATATATATATATATATATATATGCGCAGTCTTGAAACTTTCCGATCGCACCTCGTAGAACCTAGGATTGACCGACGTTTCAGAAGTGCTCACCAGGGCGATGAATAAACCGCGTTTCAAGCGGGTGTAGGAGCAGACCGGACACACTCACATCTCTTTTTAACTGTGACGTAACTCTGTCTTCGCACTTTCTCTAGTCCAGGCGGCAGCACTACCGCAGCTAATTATAAACACAGCTCTTCACCAATCCCCATTAATCATCTTCCGTTCTGGAAATCTGATCGGCCCCTACTTCACTGTCGTTATGGATATTATTTAGATTTATATTTAGGATTCCGTTCTCGAAATGCATACATTGGTAGGTCGTGTCTGTTCGTCAAAACTCAGGCCACTTTTTGAAAAGCTCAAAGCACTCTCAGCTAGTCAAGAAATTACCTGCCTTTTATGGTTTATTACCGTATTAACAAGAACCAGCCACCTGTCCCAGATGAATCTAATCCACACTCCCAAGCCCTCCGCTTTAATATTATCCTTAATCTACACCTACAGATTCCAAGTGGTCTCTTCAGGCTTTCCTAGCAATATTTTCTTCCGAAGCGCTGTTAACCACCAGCAAAAGGACACTGCGTGAGCGTTGAGATGTACCCCGAAGATGGAGGCAGTGTATTTTCCAGAAATGCTGGTAACCACTTACAACACTACACTGCGTCATAACCAAGACCACAGAAGTCAGGAAACATCTACGACACGTCGCCTGTCATATCATAGACCGAAACGAAAGAACACATTAAATAATAACCATATTGTGAAGCTCTATTCTAGTTACTGACAAAGAAAGCTCAGCAACAAATTCTGACCTCCAGACATGAACCCGGGCCTGCCGACCACCCCACTGTGTCAGAAAATGGAGGTGCCTGTACGCAGGTAAAGCCGCCGCCCCCCCCGCCCCCCCGCAGGGCCGCATCTTACTGTCGAGGTGTTGAAGAGGGGCAGGGCCTGAGCGACACTTCGCTCAAAAACCCGGGTTTATTATTACAAATAAGAAGTGACTACAACGCCATGAATGCAGTCGGCAGGATTATGACGGCGCAGCATTCCAACAGGCGCCTCACCTCCACCTACAGGCTGCCTCAAAAGCCAGTTTCACTAAGCCTTCCCGACTTAGCAGGATTTGAGGTTTTCACGGCGGTGAGTCTGAAGATGGCTGTCTTCTGGGTTGTTTCGCCTTATACTCTGGCAGAAGTTTACGAGTGTATTAAAGGTCCTTGCTGCCTCCATCATCAGGGCGATAAGTGCCCTGATGATAGATAAGCAAGGGCCTCTGAAACGTCGGTAAACTTCTACAATACTACACGGGGCAAAAAAACCAGAAGATAGCCATCTCCTTCCCTACTTTTTATGTAATGGACAGCGGGAGCTCTTTTCTCCGGGGGAGAAAAGGTGGACGGAGCGTCAATTTAACTCCACGCTCCGTAAACATCTCCATGACATCATGCGTAGGAGCTGGAGCAACCAAATAAATCCATTATATGACACACGGGCCGAATCCAAAGCTCAAAGCTTTTCCCCTCCGCCTGACTGGTGTAGCGGCGAGGCCACAAAGTCAGATTACAGAATAAGCTCCGAAGTATTAAAGTGTTTGACAGGCTGCTAAACCTTTACATACCAGTTAGCAGACTTTGGTTTGCAGATTAAGACCAGCCTGGTGGTATAAATAAGGACCTTAGACGCGTTCCATACAGGATTATAGCAACATCTGGGAAAGACACGAAACTCAGGAAACTTGTGATCAGTAGGCAGCAAGGGGGGGGGGGGGGGGTCCCTTAGATCTGCAGCCCAACGCAAAAATCGGTCAAGTCCTCCTCCACTGACGAATTTACAGTTCATGTACCTGACAATGCCAACATTATATATCGAAGGCAATTGTTTTAATCTGTTCCTAATTATATTAAAATCTTTAACTCCTGTCCAATAGTTATGTGGTTCTCTTCACCAAGTCAAAGCGGAATAACAGAGAAATCGATCAACCATTTTAATTTAATGTCGACGTTAATAATAATTTAAATCATACGTCCACTTCTCTATTCGACTTCAATACGTGCTGCTGAGGCACTAGGGCAAGTTTTGATATAAATTGTGAAGAACTGAAAGCCTTCCTGCGCGATTAAATTAGAAAGTTGGCCGAAAAATGCCAAACATATAACTTTACTGTCCTTTCGAAAACGGTTCAAAGACATCTACAGTTAATATAATATGTTTATAAGATAGAATTATTTTAATTATCTTATTTTAAATACATTGTGATTTGACGGAATAACCAAATAATTTAATTTTAATATAATATGTTTAGATGAGATTTTAGGTTCTCACAACAGTAAGTATGGATATGGCAGTATTCTGGGTTGTTGCGCCGCGTACTCTGGCAGGAAGAACCTCTGGAACGTCATTAAACTCATAAACTATAGGATGCAACACTCCAGAAGACACGCATCTTCACAATATGTTCAATTAGGCCTAATTTTTAAAACGTCTGAGCGAGCAAAAGTCTTCTACGCTCGGGTACTGCACAGTCGATTGCCTCCTTTCTACGTGGAATTGTATTTTTTCTCATAAACATGTACGACTTTTACACTTGTCTTCGGCAAAAGAGTGTGTAGGCGACCACCCACACCGCGGTAAACCAACGTCTCATTGCACCTAAGACAGGTTTTACTCAATGGAGCAGCGTCCTCCTTTCATTCTGCCCAGTTACTACGGAGACCGGTTACCTGGTTAATGAGGATGCGACAACGACGAACCGAACAGAGAATAAGAACTATCGACCCTTTGAAGCCGAAGCCAAGAAGACAGAGAGAGAGAACAATAAGTGGCAAGTCGCGTGACACTGATATTCGCATATATTTCTCTCCCGAATATAGAAATTATCGACAAATACATGTTTATTTAAATACTTATTACATAAAATATATGACAATAAATGAAGTAAGCTGTACTGCATGGTTTTAAATGACTTGCTGTTACATTCCTCTGAAACAGTTTGGACAGTATTATTGGATACAAGCCTATTTCTCAAATACTTAATGTTATCATACGTGCCGATATATGTATTAATTACTTGGTAAATTTAAAAATTCCAATCGAATTATCGATAAACAATATCATTATGAGTAACAAAATTAAAATGGACTTGTGAAATGATATTCACTACCCCGCAGGCAAAACTTGATAAGTTAGTTTGTTTTTCAAATAGTTTTTAATCACGTCACCAAAACCTCGTTAATTAATGTAATTTGACATAGAAGTGCAAAGAATATCTAGACAAGATGATTTAAGGTGAGTACAAAGATGGCTGTCTTCTGAGCTGTGGAGTCGTAGGCTGTAGGTTGTGTTGTAGCTATAGTCGGCGCAGTAGTTTTTGGCCGGTGGAATTTTCAAGGGGAAGGCTAGGAGCGAGTCATTTGTGCGATGATATAATGCTGACTGCACCGAGGAGCTTATCGGACTGAACGCCCAAACAAAAGAAATACACTGACCGTGCCACCTCAGATACACAGAGTAGGCCCGTCCGCCAGCACCGCTAGCTTCTCCACCGGCCAAAATCTACTGCGCCGACTATACAACCCAGAAGACAGCCATCTTCCTAATATCTAGACCGACAGAATATCTAGAGGAAAGTTATCAACAAAAACTTCAAAGAGATACTGGAAGAAGTGATATTGGCAGCTCTCGTAAATGTTGTGAGTAGCCGGAACAGGTCTGTCACATATTCTTTACAGGCAGAGGAAGAGAGAGGCGAGAACTGTTTCCGCACACAAGCGTAACAAAAATCCCGAAGGTTGAAAGTCGGTGTGTTTCATGTGCTGAAGTGATGCAAAGCAGAATAACGCAACGTCCCATCAGAACACACACTGATAAAGCAAAGGAAATAAGAAAAGCTTTTCAAATATTGACTGGAAGGAAACAAGTAGGCCTAGTCACAATGTTGTGGTTCCGAGCCTTATAAGCTATCAGAGGTTTTTCCAAATGGGTGTAACGTGCTCCGTCAATTTGTTATATCCGTTTCAATGAAGCAGCACGCAGCTTCTGTTTGCACATCGGGGTGCAGCCACGGACTAGTGCAAACAGTGTTCTGAAAGCCAGTCCACACGGCATTAAGACTTTCAACAACGAGGCGGCAAGGCGCCAGTGGGATTTAGTTTCATTCACTACAAACAAATTGTACAATCCTTCAAAACTGAAGCAAATACGGAAATGTCATAAAATTAAAGTTGGCTCTGGGTCTGAGCATCGCGTCATAAAGGCCTACGCGTAAATCTTAGACGCATTCTTAACCCTTTGAACCAAAAATTAATCTTAATAATATATAAAAATTCAGTCCGTACCTCAAAGAAAGCACAACACTTTTCCATTACAAAGATCAACTGTTTAGTGATGTTTCAAGAAATAGTCGATGATTACTCTAAGAATCTAAAAAAAAACGTAAGTACAAACAGCAGTTTTACATACCGTGTAAGCAAATGGTACATATAGTTACCATTGAGTTTTAAATGATCATCTTACTGGCAGTGATGACGAGGATAAAAATGTAGACGTCTGTCTTCTGGGTTGTACGCCTTGTGGTCTAGTATAAATTATCCCGCGTTTTCAGAAACGATGATGGAGGCAGCAAGGACCTCTGAAACGTCGGTAAACTTCTACCAAACTACACAGACCGACTTCGCAGAAGACAGCCATCTTTATTTGCTAATGTACACGACTTTTAGTTGGAAATGTTCAAGTGAGTGACTATGGCGTACTTTTCCTTCAACATTAAAAGAAGACGTTTAATTTTGTTTGTAAATAAGCACGTCAGACGTGTTTGCAAACTAAGTGCAATGTAAGATGCAGAGAACAGTCACCGCAACGTCGTAGTTGAAACAGAACAGCATGAAACTGTTCTGCATAATCCATCACCATCCGCCACTGGATCCAGTGTTCATTCTTAGCGGCCCGCCTCCGTTTAACGCGGCAAGTGCATCTCGTGTTACAATTAGGAGTCACTGAATGGAGCTGATGAATCAGAGGCAGTTTGCGCTGGTGGCAAGTCTAATAGGCCCCTGCGAGAGGTTTCATGTCTACTCTCCCCCAACAGCCAATTTAGCTGACAGCCAGAGGCAATTCATCTCTATTTAAAATAATCATAATTCATGTCTGTAAGAATACTACGGTTCCAATGCAGAGAAATCTGAAAGAAATAGAGCAATACGGAAGGAGAATGAAAGTGGAAACTAAGAACAAAATACAGAAAGAAAAGAGGAAGCAGGCAAAGAAGAACGAAAATAGGAATGACATAAAGCAAAAATTAAAAAAAGGGAAAATGAAAAAGTATAAAAATGAAAGAGCAAGACAATGTCACTGTTTTGTGTCATCTCGATACCTGTATCGATATATTTCATTAGACGTCATCTCGATACCTGTATCGATATATTTCATTAGACATCATCTCGATACCTGTATCGATATATTTCATTAGACATCATCTCGATACCTGTATCGATATATTTCATTAGACATCATCTCGATACCTGTATCGATATATTTCATTAGACGTCATCTCGATACCTGTATCGATATATTTCATTAGACATCATCTCGATACCTGTATCGATATATTTCATTAGACGTCATCTCGTTACCTGTATCGATGTCTTTCATTATGAAAGGTGTAGACGTCAAATGAGAACACTGTGAGATGCGCCGGGGTAAGAATGTGGAAGGAAGCAGCTGATGCACAGATGACCGCGACATGTTGATGAAAATTTCGAATTCCAATATCGACATAGCTGTTATATCGAAACACAGACATCGATATTTTCATTTTCTGACATGTCGCGCGCATCTCTGTAATTGGTAGCAGTTGACATCCTCTAATTCGCATCCGTGAGAACCTCAAATCTCATCTTTTCCATTTTGATGATTCGTGGGTAACAGACGTTTCTCCGTGATTATCAGTGAGGGATCTGAGAGGGGAAGATGAAGGAACAGCGACAAAAGGAGAATACCAAGAAGAAACTGAACGAAAAAGTAAAAAAGTAAGGAGAATGAGAAGACAAAAACGACGAGGATGAATGAGTAAAAAAAGGAGACGCCAACAGAGGAGAATAAGAAATGAAAAGAAGCAGATGAAGAATGAAGAAGACGAGAAGTAAACTGAGAATGGACAGAAGAATACAACGGATAAGAACCAAAGGCAAAAGATGAATTCGGAAGAGCAAACCAAAGTTTTCGATCGGATATACGCGACTCAAAACAAAGTGACGAGATTGCGCGACGGCGCGGAGCTAGTCTGTGCTTTGTCGAAGATATCCGAATCGAGCCGAGCTGCGAGCTTGTGTTATAAGTGGTCAAGACGGTACTCACAACTTTCATACCGAATCCTGAGGCGGAGCGCGACGCATTGCAGATCTTGTTCGCGCATTTGCTGTCAATCAACTCACGTGTTCGCTCTGCGTGTGTTTGCAGGAGGTGTGACTTTACACAGAGAGACGAGCAGGAATAATAAAGCAGCAGTTTAGAAAAAAACTTGTTAACTTGTTGGAGCAGACTTGAACCGCGCGTCTTTCAAGTTTCTTTTATATTAAAATGTCTGCAAAAGACGAAAATATGCACCCGTTCGAAGTGGTTAAAAAGTTACACAAAACATTGACATTGGGTTTACAGTGAACTGCCGTGCCGAAGTGTTAACCTGATTTATTATCTGTCTTTCTCCTTATCAATTGTTGTCAGTGCTTCAGGAAAGGACATCTGTTGTGTGTATTTCCATTTATTTATACATCTCTCGTACGATCTGTAATAACTCATTCATTATTATTTTATATTTTCACATTTCCAAGGGAAGTAAAAAAGACCAGTATTATTATCCCTGTCTTCTGACTGTCGCCACCAGGGGCGTAGCACAGTCAGAGGATATCCAATTTAGTTTCTCTGTGGCCAGACGTTAAATAAAATTTAATTATTGCCCAGCTACAAACAGCGAGCCATTTTTAGCTATCTGATTATGCAGCGCGAATCTAAAAGAAGAAAGAATCAAAAATCGTAGATATAAAAACAGTAGAAGTGTCTCATGTGAACGGTCATACCAACGAGTACTTGTGTGTGAGTGTAACTTAGTAGGCGGTGGAATAACAAAACGAGAAAAAGTTCACTGTTCTGCGTGTGAACGCGTGTGTGTTTTTCTGAGGGGGCAGTGATTTCGGAGGAGGGGCCATGAACATAATCATTCTATAACCTGCATTCGGCTTCCTTCCTTTTATTTGTATCCTTGTGGCATACGCCCCCCTCATATTACACACGATGTACTTGCGTCATGCCGGCAACCAAAGCCTACTTGAATCAGCATCATCGTAAACATCATCAGCTAAACAAGAGAAAGAAAACAGTGTAACATCACCACATCCACTGTTAACCGAGCCAGGTCAGCGCTGACAACCCAACAAAGGTAAGCACACATGTTGACAGATTTGTATTGCAACTTTTGCATTTTATTTTAACATTCGTTTGCGTGCTCGTTCTTTTAAGTCGTTTTGTGTTTGCTTTTAAGCGTGTTTCATTCATGGCTAAAGGATTATCTGGTCAGTGAGTAAAGCGCCGTGTCTTCACGCACGTCTCGTTTGCCTACTTCTATATTAGGAAGACACTTCTTTACGATGTTTATTAACGAAAGCAGTGCTTCATTAACACTTTTGTGTTTAATGATGGCTTATAAAATGCATATGCAGAGAATATCGTCGAATGATGGACTGTGTTCCGACTGTGAATGAAACGGGCAGGGTGACTGCTGTTCTAGAATTTTCCTCGTGGGGCTTATAAAAAATCAAGAGACCGCATTCCGATGCTCAGATTCTGATCCGAGAAATCCCGAATACGAAGTAGGATTACTAACTCTTACAAAGAGACGTTCCGTTTTCAGCCTCGCCAATTTAGTAGAAGTTCACTGTTCAAATTCACGCAGATTATAATTAATAAGACTGTTTATTGGGATGTCGTGCCGTGTAGTCTGGATGAAAGTGATCTACGCACTCATCGCCCTGATGCTGAAGGCAGTATGTACCTCTGAAACGTCTGTCAATTTCTACGAGACTACACGGCTTAACAAGCTAGAAGTAATCTTCATATTCACCGCCGTGAGAACCTAAAACCTCACAGATGATTATATCAGAAATTACAATTAACTATAGCCACAATCCTCTGATTTATAAGGAATTCTTAAATAAAATAAAAGTAAAAAAATTAGTATGTAAATGTTGATAAACTCTCTGCAGTTAGTAATTACTAACATGCATAATGAATAGTGTACTGATTGGACAACACAAATTATATTACTGTATCGAAAAAAGTGAAGTGAGGGAAAAGTTACGATATGCTACGCAAGCAGAGCTCGGTGCAAAATGGAGGTAAGTTGACACTTTCATGATCAATTTTAACCCCCCCCCCCCCCCCCCCCCCCCCAACCATGGAAGAAGCCCCCCAGAATCCGTTGGATAGGAAATTCAGCGGGTCACAGACACAGTCTGGAAGCGCAGTGACAAAGAGATGTACTACTGGAAATCCCCAAACATCTAACAAGTACAGGCTTTGTCTGTATGGACATTCTAATGCAATTGTGATCTTGCAAAGAATTTATATTTTAAATGATGCAATGGCTAACTTGAAAGGAAATTATACGGAAAGTTAAAGTGCAGTTTGTCAGATATTTCATTCTCTGCTCCTGCTGCTGACTCGCGGCCTTCAAGTGGATTTGCTACGCTTCACTTTTACGCAATACCGGAAAAGCCAAATGAGATAGCTTCGCGCGTGTTACGGCGTCTGTCTCGAATCCCAGACGACTTTGCTGACTCTTCCACAGTTCCATCAGTCTTCCTACCTTCATCCACATATGGAAGTAAGACCATGAAATAGAATAAACAGAACAGAAACAGTGCATTTCCTACCGAACGTTGCTACTAGCAACCACCGGTCACATCACCTTGAGGATGGAGACAGGATCTCCGAAACGTTAGTATCATTGCTCACATAGCTACACAGTGCCATCACCCAGAGATGAGATCAACATCCAAGAATGAAATATGTAGCAGTAATATGCAACAGAGCAAACAATTTTGAAAGAGTCGCCTCAAAACTCATTTATTTATTAGTGCAAGCTTATCGACGTTTTCCCAGGTAATAAGGTATACAGCGTCGAAACGAGGTATAATTTTTAACCAGCGATTTGGAAGAATGTAGACGGAACTGGTCGTGCTTTCTTGTAAGCATTTTCCTGCAAGTACTAAAGGAAACCGGAATAATTTTAAGACAGAAAATTTCCCGACGAAAAACTGAACCTTTTTCCCGCAAAAGAATTATGAGTTCTTCTCTGAATGTCTTTGTCTAGGACATTGTTCTTTAAATGTGCTAAAAGATTTAAAACCTTAAAAAATCACTTTCTTTCGAAGGAGGGATCTTCATTCATCTTCAGACAAAATGCTGGAGACACTTACTGTATTGGATCCGGCAGACCGACCTATTTCCGATCTGTGGGCACTGAGTACTGACTTCTGTGGCATATGTACTGTTCGCGACTGTAATCTTGATACTTGCAAGGAATGCAGGAAGTCCTAAGCGTACTACTATACTGCACAGCAGACTATCTTTCCTCCTCCACCCCACTTCCTCACCCCGCAAATCTCAAGATTACAGTCGCGGACTATAAATATTCCGATCGGGAGCAGATCGGTATCTCCCTTTTTATCTAAAGACGAAGGAAGATCCATCCTTCGAAACTTAGTGATTTCATTAAGCACGTACAAAGGTACGCTACGTCACAACCCATAAGACCACACTCGAATCCTTGAACCTACAGCAGAAACAACCTTAAGACATAGTTAAAGCCCCAATTCTCTTTATTAGGCATTAGCTGGTCACTGGTTTAGCATTACCTAGCAGAGCAAACATACGAGTCTATATATTTTCTAGCTCGGCAATCCAAATATCCGAATGCATCTAATCACACTTATAAAAAATTAAGCCATGCGTTCTCAACCTGCGGTCTCTGGGCCGTATGCAGCCTGTGTATATGTATTTCATCGAAGACCTTCCGTGTTACCCTGCAGGTTACCAAACAAACAGATTTCTGATGTCAGAGAACAAGTCTTTCTCATTTAGGCACTATTCGCAGGAGAGAATGATTCTCTGAAACTTTGACATCTGTTGGCGAGTCTACACGGCGCCAAAACCCAGAAACGCAAACATAATAACCATCTTCACCGCCGTGAAGACCTTATATCTCACTAACTGGCATGATGTTTCAATAAATTGTTCTCATGTATAATCTTGCAGTCCGCGAGTCGATAAACAAGCGTGAATATGGCCCTCGGTCTGGAAAAGGTTCATAAACTGTGGTGTAAGTCACAGCAAATGTAGCACCTTCTGGGTTTTGTATTTAAATTAGCACAGTGGGACCTGGGAGAAACTCATCAGACTTCTCCTGAAAACTGACCATATTTTACACAAACGCGTTTCTGCAACCATATTGTTAAATACTTTAAAATATTGAAATTTCTGTGAGATACATCATTAAGTCTGTTACATCGTCATTAAACTGTTATCTGTCGACATCGTTTTATTATGTACACCATCTGCCGATTCCGATATGAATTACATGTCCGAGAATATCCGGCCGTGAATAATAAAAATGAAGAAACCTGCCCCAAATTAACAGTAAATTTGTTTAAGTTTGTGTATCATTTAAATTACAACGTGAGTTCACGTAAACACTTTGTGAAAATTGATGATAAGTTGAAGAAGACTGTATTCTGGGTTGCTGCGCTGTGTAGTCTGGTAGAAGTTTACCGACGTTTCTGAGGCCCTTCCTGTATCCAATATTAGGGCGATGAATTCTGATGATGGAGGAAGCAAGGACCTCTGAAACGTCGGTAAATTTCTGCCAGACTACACGGCAACAACCCAGAAGACAACCATCTTCGAACTTACCGCCGCGAAAACCTCAAATCCTACTTTATGATAAGTTATATCTCAAACGTAAAACACACGAAATTGTTAATTGAAAGTAAGAAGAAATAATTGACATTTAACTTGTTCGACTGAACAGAGTCCTTCGTTAGAAGTTACCATTAACTCAGATAGTCGAGAACTTCCCCGGCAATTGTTCTCGAAACTCCAATTTCGTGTTTACAAGTGCCTTCCACTAGACCTTGTCTTGAGCCAAATCAATGAAGTCCACATTCTCACATCCTGTAGCTTAGGATATATTTTAATAAATATAATTTTCCCATCTACGTCTTTGTATCCTTCCTTCAGGCAAAAGGTCTATGTATTCATTCATCCAAATTGACATGACATGATGTCTAAATGCGACATTAGCAATATAAGATCTATAGGACTGGAAGTATATACAGTAGCAACATAGGATTTATGAGCTCTGCTACGAAATCATACTTAATATAGGAATCAGACAGAGTTCTACAACTTCCTTACCTCACCCATACAAAGTTCATGATTAGTATACTGCGTTATTAGTAGTGGGCAGACTGGTCTAGCTGCAACGCTCAGGACGTACCTAGTTCAAACCTCAGTCTTTACACTGGCAATCCTGAATTAATTTTAATAGTTTTCCTCAGTGACCCCCATTCTTACCTAATTACAATTCACGACTATCCCCAATCGATGCTACAAACGTCTGCAGTAAAGACGCCATTAAATAATACAAACACTGTGAAGACTGAGGGTTTCATGATCAACATTTAAGTATTTAAAACTGGATGAAGGAGTGAAAAAAAAATATTATCCAGCCATCAACAGATTCCTTTTGAACTTGTTGGTATTTGAATGGATGAAACGCACAAGCATGCTATATTGGTACTTTGCTTGCATGCAGTATTTGTGTTTCACTTGATTCAACACGTCCTGAGTATCGCATCGAGGCGCCACCTCACAGACATAATATAAATTCCACTCCAATACTCAGCACTTCGAATTCCTTCAAGTATCCGGATTGTATGGAAAATGGGCATAAGGAAGAGAGATTTCGGTCACAGACCCTTACGATATTCCTGTTGTTGTTTTTTTATTCTGGAGGGTTCTGATTTCAAACTTCACGGAAAATTGTGTTTGGTTGGGAAGCTAATTGTGTCGCCCAATCTGCCAAAACATTTTCACCGTTTCACGATGTCCGAGAATTCATTACCATGTTTACAAGAACCCGCCAATCGTCCCCACCCAGGGCCATATTAAATTAATTATGAGGAATATATTTATTTAGTACACTAATCCACTGAATCTCCAAATGTCTGTAGCAATGGTCGAGTCATAATACCAGTATAATGTCCACTGTATGTTTTTGTCGGCATTACTTATCAAATTCGGGGCGTGATGCTGACCACTCAGCCCCATCTAGTGCGGGGGTTAAGAATGAGTAGGAGCTATAGCTCAACTCCCCCCCCCCCCAAGCGCCTACATGGCGTATATTGGGACAGCTTTAGTTTACTTTCTTTACTTTTCAAAAGTCCTCCAGAATAAATTATCAAAAAGGTCCATGAAAACGAAAATGGATTGGAAGTGAATGTGGCACATCAGCTGGGTTGTAACGTTGGGTACAATCTGCCCAATAAGAAGCCGGAGCACCACCCAATACATCGGGACTCCTGGGAGTAGTATCGATCAAATCTTGTAGGTATGAGGGGCCTTCAGAAATTTCTGGGACGAGGGAAATCTCAATGTTTGTACAGGAAATCTTGAACAAGTGAATTCAGCGAAGCTCTTGACAATGGAAGTCAAGCTGGATACCGATAATGAGATACGAAGATGATATTGAGATAGATCTTCGAGAAGTATATCGAGTTAGATGAAACCGGTTCAGGATCGAATTCAATATGCGACACCTTTCGGTTACACTATCTGCGACTTAGGTGACCATATTCTGGTTTTCCCAGGTCCTTCTTATAAATTTAAGTAGGCCTACTATTTGTGTTATCACTTCTACACAAGTTGCTGTACATAATTATCTGATGCAGATAATCAGATACTGAGATAATCCAGCTTCTTGCGCGTTACGCTGTTAACGTGCTCCTGCTTACAGATATTCATAATAATCGAGAAGTTAAATTTTAGATCCATTAGGTAGATCGAAGATAATAAAATTATAAACTTAAGCGTCTACCAGATCGATGCAACTGGCCTCTGGTGACTGAGATACCTTATATTTTTTTATCTCACTACTGTCATTATTTCGTCCTTTATTTATTTTTCTCTTGATTTTACGACTTTTCAGTAGCACATTAAAGTATTACGCACATATTTGTTGACGACTTTCCCCTCTGTGACAGGAATTTTCCTTCTTTAGATAAGGTCCAGGAAGCACAGAACGGAGAACAATTATAGCCTATGAATAGAAATAAATATTTAAGTGAGTGGACTCTTCCACGTAAATCATTCCACGTTTCCGCATTAAATACTTTACCTAATACAGGTGAACCTGAAAGGATGCTTTCACATAAGGAATCATAACATTAAAATGGATTTCAGTGAATTAGGGATGAAGGTTGTTAATTGGATTCATGTGGCTTGTAATCAGATCCACTGGATGGCTTTTGTGATTACAGTAATGAGTCTTCGGTGAGATATCAGGTTTTAATGGCGACGAGTATGAAAATGGCTGTCTTCTGGTTTGTTGCACACCGTAGTCTGGTAGATATTAACCGACGTTTCACAGCTGCGTATTACATCCATCATCAGGACGATTCTGGTGGAGATCAAACCCATTACCGATCTTCTAGCCCAAACTCCCATAGACTAATAACCGTACAAAATATGTAAATAACGCCCATGCCGTGTAATCACCCGCCTGAAGAGTACCGAATAGCGAGGAGCTCTTCAAATGTTATTAAGGTCTCCAAATCAAGCAGGCATTTAGGACCAATGGACGGGATTAAAAATGCGTACAGAATTGTATTCGAAAATCTGAAGGGAAAAACACTTAGTACACCTAGGAATAGACAGCATGATAATATTAAAATGGATCATAAAGCAATTGGGTGTGAGGGTGTGGGCTGACTTTATCTGACACAGGAAAGGGAAGGACCATCGCCATAATTAGCTTCAGGGTCCCATAATCGCCGAAACTGAAGTAGAACTCCCCAAGATGTTTACATGTCTTCTCGCGGTACGTGACAGTAATTTCGCTGATACCATCACCACTCGTTTATTATCAATAGTATCGACCTAAATAACCTTGGAAGTTTATCCCACATCGGTAAATAACCTATCGATCAATTAGTTAAGTCACCTGATTGCTACAGCACTTCCATGTAGGAAAACGAGGGTACTTGGCCGTGGATTCTGTTCGCGTTTCTTCTGAATGAAAGCAGACAGGAAACTCCTCAATTGGCGCCAGCACTGCTATTGTTGTTGACCGTCGTAAGTGGGTTTTTTAAACAATGACATCGATAAAAGTTACATCACTGTGCTGTAAAAGCTGTATGTAACTTTTGTTTCCAGGTAATAACATAAACACGTTATCTCGCCCGTAAACACCATTACATCAGTTTTGCCACAGAAGATAATAAAAAGTAGCGAAACACACTAGCTGTACAGGACTTTGATCTAGATTAGATATCTGAGTCAACCACATGCGTCTTGACACGTCGTATTATTATGCGTTCTGTTCTCGCGAGCACGTACATCCATGCGTCGTAATGTTTTCTTCCGAAGCTATTGAACAGATTCCGAAAAATGTTTGTATTGAAGGTCTATACTAAATTTATCGGACGAATATAACGTTAGTAACTTTAGTATCCATCAGACCAATAAAGTCCATAATTTACAAGATATTTAAATTAATCATATTAATTATATCAACAATGGTTAAATGCACAAAATTATGGAAGGCTACATGAAATTTTTTGAACAGCTAATCAAGAAAATCCAAACATTTTATCCTGAGGGTTCATTACAGAGTTCACAAGATCCCGCTACCGTTCTCTATCCCCAGCCATATAAATCCAATCGAAACCCTCCTCCGTAAGATCCACTTACGCCAACATCTTCCGAGTGGTGTCTTCCCTTCAGGCTTTCCAACCAAACTTTTCTAAGCATTTTTCATATCCCCGATGTGTGCTACATGACCCGGCCATCTCATCGTCCTCGATTTCATCATCCTGATAATATTTGGTAGAGATCCGCATTATAGTTTTTTTCGAACCTTCCGCCACTTCAGTCCCCTGGGGTACAAATGCTGATGGCGTATTCTATGGCGAAGTTGAAAAGGGTCCGTTTATATACGACAGATTACGCAACGCCCTTGACTGTTACTAAAATAATCTAAATTAAAAGGGCAGAGAAGTAGCGGCCGATGTTGCTATTATACGCGTAAAACTAGAAGTTACATAAAGAATCCGATAAGATAAGACAGAGGACTCTTATAGCCATTATCGGTGTTGTTGTTGTTGTTATAGCATGCTTGCTGCTGTCGTTGACTGATTGAACCGGTTGGCTACTACTGCTCATACTTCACATTGTAACCCATAGAAAAACTAATTTTATCGAATGTTCAGGTTAAGCTCAGCAGTAGGTTAGCACAGTGTTACTCTCACTCTTTCCATCGCTGACACATAACTTTGCATATAACAAGTGTTGGTTGGTGGTCATTTGCTGGTAAGGGATTCTGGGCCTTAAAGAATAATATTTATGACGGACAATTTATTCGTAACTATTACATTATGAGAAGGGCGTAACTCAGTAGTGATCAGGGCCTTCTGGGGCTGACTAGGGCTGCGGTCTTGTCTTTCACAAACATTTAAACTTCGCCACATTTTTGAAGAGTTTGTTAGCTGATGGATGTAACGTGAGTTTCGTCATCTAACATCTGCATTTGAATCAATTACTGTAACTAGGAGATTTGCACGGTTCTGTACAGACCTCTGGTGGAGATCCAAAACTATCCAAACTGCCTAAGTAATTACAAAACAAAATATTTAACGAAATTAAAAGTTATCCCTGGTAGCTACTTACTAAGAACCACGCCATAAAGATGTCTGGGGAAGGCGAGGTGTAAAGCTATATGGGGGTGAGTGGTCAGCGTTACGCCCCTTCAAATGTTAAAAATATATATTTTTTATATATAATACAATCCATCTTTATCGTAGTCTGCTCAATAGAACAACTATTTTCTTGAACTACGTTTCGACCCGGTTTATTCCATGCTCGATGGCGGATCGGATTAAGATCTTGCAACTGTCCATCCCCCAAATAATGTATGACTGAATGCAGCAGCAGTGGAAGTATATTGACAGGGGGCAACCGAAGGACTCGGAGAAAGACGTGTCTCACTCACACTTCGTTCACCACGAATCCAGAATGGACTGACCGGGGGTGCCAACCCGGGACCCCGCGGAAAGAAGCCGGCGTCTCACGGTCTCAACTTTAGCAAAACCAACAACTCGTGATAGAGGAGCTCACACTTAGAAAAATTAATGTACAAAGCCCCGGAGTTAGTGCATCAACGGAGCGAAAATATGCGGTTTCTCGTATCACAAAAGTACATCCGATGTGCTCTAATCGACAGAAGACACAATTCCAGTAAAAATAACACTGAATGTAGAATCAATAAAATCTTCTCGGGAAATCAGCCGCGTTAACTGGTTACCGTAGTAAACCGACGTTTCGGGAACCAACTCTGTGTCCATCATCAGGGTTCTGATGCGACTGGATACCTCGAAAATCGCCTGTGACGGGCTGATTGCCCGAGAAGATTTTATTGATTGTACTCGCCTCGAAAGTCTCAACTCCTATAACTGAATGTAGAACTTTACAACCTTCAGAAAACAAGACAACTCTGTGCGGGATGAACAGTTCTTCTTATGCCTCAGCTTTCTTTTAACATCTGTAAGAACAGAGAAATAAAGCAAGAAGGAGACTGCATGAGTCACGATGACCTACGTCAGTAAATCGACCGGCTACTGGCAGATTGACTCCACGCGCACAACGCGCTTTGAATCCTATTCCAGCCGTGATAAGTGGACGGTCACAACTGATGTTTTAGGGAAAAACTTTCGCATATTCTTTCTTTGGGCGCGATGTCCATCATGAAAACCTGTGGCATATACACACACTGATAGAACAGAGCAGAAGTTTGCTGTCGGATTTTGCCAGCTTGGTCAACCTTGGTGTCGAATCCCGATAAATGCTCGATAACAAACAGCCAAGTGCAAAAGTTAGATCACACTAACCATCCCTCGAATGCATTATTCTTTCGTGGAAGACGCCCATTTTGAATTCTTAAAGTAAAACTGTATTTATGTATGTGTTTGCGAAGACATGAACGCTGGTTACTTTAAACGTAAAATCTTAAGGAAATAACATATTTGTATGAGTTTTCATTTCAAGGCTGCCCTGATGTATGCACCAACCCCGTATATTGATAACTCTTTGATTAATAAAGTCTTCTGCTGCATCGTCTGATAGAAAATTTTGCGTTTGGGAGTGGGCATATTGCTCTTATGTAATGTCCCTAAACCGGGATTATTTATGTGGTAATTAAGCTCAGATACTTGCGAGGTTGCAGTCATAGTATTGTATTTTTAGTTTGGGGAGATTAATGGCTTATAAATACGAACAGCGTAGATCCCATCCAAAGCAAATGGCTATTTGGCGAGAAACTATTTACCTACCAGTCAAAGACATCGAGCTGTCACGTAAGAAATCACTGGCCATTGTCGGAAGAGGCAAAACCAGGAAACAAAATTTTCTGTTGCACAGGAATGGGGGAAACCCGCGAAATACGCCATCATAACGTGTTCGGAGTAGGACACGAACGTTCCACGTACTCTGATATGTAAAGAAAATATACGAAGGGAACACTGTGATTACGATGTCACTTTGTCTAAACATCTGAGCTGACGGCATGAGGTAGGTCACGTGACTGCGGCATGCTTTGAGTCTCGGGTGGCGATGCCAATCTGCGAGCATCGCTGCGACCTTCCAGTGATCCAGTGTTACGCAAACCGTGGTGCGTGACAAGATTGGAAATGGGTGTACTTAACACTAACAAACACGTTACAAACCGGTAGTTCAAAATGAACAAAAAACTGAGCATCAAAGAATGTGGACTACAAAATGAGTCTCTGGTAACAGAATCCAGATGTTAACGCAACTAATTCAGAAGCACGTAATTTTAAATTACATTAAACCAGTTCCAACCGTCAAAGATCCTCATCGACTGTTTCCATAACGTTATTCCATCTCATTTTTGGCCTTCCAAATGACCGACCCCCCCCCCCCCCCCAATATCCAGTAAGCGTACTCCATGTAGAGAATATTAAGTTCTTATGCTACTGCATTTAAAATTTTGCTTTCAACAGACGATTATTTTCTCAGTATTTTCTTAGAAACTGTTGTGGCTCAGAAAAAAATCTGAAATATAATTCGACGACTCCAAGTACCTTCATACAGTATAATGTGACTAAAACAGATATTCTGTGCTTTACTACCACATCCAGAACCCCAGTCGTCTGTTCAGTTGACACTCTCGGCCTATATCCCCAAAGTTAAAGAGGCCGGATCGTGAAGCTGACTACTCATCTCCATCCAGTGGGATGTCTAACCTACAGCAGCCGACTCCAAATTGCGTGCTTCAAGGTCACATCAAATCGTACATCGTTGCAGATCGGAATTTCTCCCGCATGTTTCCCAATTAATTAATAATTAATTCGACGCTACATAATTTGAGCTACTGATAAAGTGTTTAAATAAATCATCAATAAATAAAAAATTACTGATGAATAATCATTCTCCGTTATTAGTAATGGGTATCACACCCTGGGCCGAGGCTTTGAGGCTTGCGCCGTGCTTATTTTGCTAGTAGCGGCACTTCTTAAGCGATCCACTGTCGCGTTGCAGGTTCCACGTGTCTTGTCCCAAGAATTGGCCATAAAGTATCCTTTCGTGTCGTGTGTTTAAATAAGCACTCATCAATCCACTTTATTGGCTTACCAAATGAGCCTTGTACATTACCCCGATCATTACGTCACAACATACCTTAACGCTCTACTGCTAAGTTGCTTTCATGTTCGCAAGATATGCACAGGCTCGGTCTGACACAAACCGTCTTTTGCTTTAGAACTAACGTCTGCTTGGTTAGATTTTCGACCGGGTTTTGTTCCCTTCGAAAGAAAGAAACAAGGAACGGAGTGCCGAATAAATAAAGATGAATAGATCTAAAGAATAACAAAAAGAAAGAATGTAGTAAAGAACGAAGGAATAAATGAAAAAATAAACAAATTTAGTAGAGAAACAATTAGTCTTCTGATATGTTATGCCTTCGTCATTAGAATGAATTTCTCTGACAATGGAGGCAGTAAAATCCTCCGAAACGGCGGTTAATTTCCACCAGACTACGCAGAGAAAATTTCCAGAAGACGGTCGTCTTCGTACCCGTTGCCTCCAGAAACTGAATATTCAATTAATATAGCCCTAGTTCCGAAAGTGGGATCTCTCGGAAGTGCAGTATGTTTCTTCCGAACGATTGCTGTCCGGAACCCTAATGGTGAGACGAATACATAGGCCCACATGGGAGGATAATATGAAAATGAAACATTACAGAAATACAAATACGATGATGCGAAACGAACTAATCTGGCTCAACATTGGTCCAGTGGCAATGAACTACCCTTCCTCAGCTTGTACGAACGGAGGTGGGGCGTTGATCGAACGCTTTTCGTATGGCGTTTATGCAACAGTTAGCAATATGACTGTATTTTTCTTTGTGGCAATCAGTGTTATCGAGTGCGCCGTAACATTTATGAAGACAAGCAGGTCCTTCAGAAGTGGTCAGCAGAAAAATGGAGATATGTAACTACTGGATTTGTTATCTGAAGCACTTTCATCTCTTTTATTAGTCGAGGACGTAAGATTACTACAAACCTTCGAGATGGCGCCAAACTTTATGCGTAGATAATACACTGCTGAAACACTGTTCGCTGTACCAAGCCGCTGGATACAGAGTGGGCCTGAAATAGGTACGCTACATTTCTTCCACACAAGTGTAACGAGCATACCGCCATGCTATTTCGCCAGATTATCGTTGGTGATAACGAGGTATACGCTACATAAAGTCGAGAGGTCGATATTAAGTTTTTAAGCCTATGCCACATGAAGTTGATGCTCGAATCAAGTCTTAGGCCCCCCCACACTGCATAAGTTGAGATTGACCCTAGTTTATAGGCTACATTTCGAAAGACCAAGGCGCAGACGGCAGGATGATATGAACATGGATGGATATTAAGGAAACAGGTTGCAATGGCGTAGGCAGGATTTTGCTGGTTCAGGATAGGGTGATCGCCGTAATGAAAGTTCAGGTTCTATGAAACTCGTAGTATTTGTTGACTAACTGAGCGAATCGTCAGCTTCTCAAGACGGTCTAGTCTGCATGGAGTTGGTTACGCAATGACATATTAAACGGATTAAACCAAAGATAACATACAACATACGATCGTTTCAGAGGTGCTTGCTACCCCCATCAGAGCAAGCACGAAACACTGACAAACCAGACTACACGACGCAACAACCCAGAAGACAGCCAATATTCGTATTTCACGTTGTCCAGTATTCGAACCGTGTACTCTCCCTCCCCGAACTGAAAACATACATTGGGAATGAAGACATTTTAACAAGGCACGAGCTATTACGTGCCGCCTGAGTTGAACCCTTTCTTCGCAGAAGCGCTTTTGTTATAATTTACTGGCTTATTATCGGGCGTGATGTGTCAGCGTGGAATGTCCTTTGTAATGACGGCGCGAGTCTGGAGTAGTAAGAGGTCATCTCTTGTATCACCAAGATGATAATGATGATGGAATTTGGCAAGGCTGCTTGCGCTCTCTGGTGCGGAAGTAATTCTGGGAAGAGGGCTGTCAGTTGGCCTCCTGGCTGTCTTGCTACAAAGACAGACTTGTTCGTCAGTTTTCCTTTCTGCTTTCTTCAAAACTCACTTTCCTGACATGTCACATTACTGTTTCAGAATAAATCTGTTTGTTTCAGCGACTGGTGTATACGATTTTCTGGCAATAATTACGACCGAAGCGTTATGAACGACATGTAGGTTTGTCACTAAACACTTCTATGTGATAGAAGAAAGAGAAAATAACATTCTTGTCATCTGTTAACAATTTAATCCAATAATTCGGGACTTTTACAATAATATGGCAGTTCAGAATCGAAAAATGGCATTCTTCTGTAAATGTAAATCACAAGGAAATGGTTAAGACCACAAAAGTTTAACGTTCCATGCGTGGTACATCTTATTACTAACGAATTTTAGCCTATATCCACTTTCAGTTGCGTCGTAAATGCAGAAATACTCTCCATAATGTAAATATTCCGCTTTGATTAGGCCTGTGTTACATTCCAAATTACAAACATCTGAACTTTTAATGTTTGTGGCTGCCTTTTAGTAATGTTATATATAATGTATTTCTCTAAAATTTTCCTCTGTGTAATATCGCCGGATAAAGACTGTTTATTCAATTATTTTACTGAAATTAACCATTGGGCTTTATCATTACCTGGAAATCGTAAGTCGGAAACCTTATGACTGATACGCTTTCATAGACATTTCCAGATAACACTTATCACACTTAGTGATTATGCTGAAACTGATCTGCATAAGCAGTTTAAAAATACGTGTTGTTTATATCGTATTTTCTTTCCAGACTAACAACATTGATAACTAAAGCGATAATAGATACACGAATTCATCATAAACACTAATAACAGATTATTTCAAACAATTTATCATTTCTAGTTTTGATGAAATATCCTGTAGTTCTTGAGAATTTACCTGAAAGCCTTAGGCACACGCACATCAACTTGATTGGCGGGGGCGATGCCGCATGCACAATGCATTTTGATCCCCCCCCCCGGCCCTTTCCACCTTGTGTAACCCTTTTAGTATGAAGTTGGCCAAGCTCGCAGAAATTTTGCGTCCGTAAACGACTAAGTTAAGCTCTTCCCAATTCTGTTTTCTTCATCCTTAATAAAGACCTCGGAAAGGACGAAGTGGCTCATTCTATAGCAAAATGAATCATACTTTTACTACTTGTTGCACCAGCTGACGGCTTATCATAGGTTGTATCTCATCACAGCCACATTAGTTTTCATCACTGTCAACATGGTATCTTCCTGCATCTTTGTCATCATCTTAATCATAACTTATCTTAACCTTTATCATCACCATCATGTCATCTCCAATACGACTTTATTATTGGTTAATGCCCCGTGCTTGTTGCCTCCATCATCAGGACGATGGGGAAAATGACAAATATTTGGGTACATACTGCCTTTATCTTCGGGCGTAGGCAGTAACTTACTCCAAACTGTTGGTAACCGCCTACAAGATTACAGTGTTAACGTTTGTATGCCATGAGCGTCATTAATTTGATAAAACACAAAATGGTACATGTTTTGGACGCCACCTGTCACAACCCACAATATCACAAACTGAGAACTGTGCCGTACGCATCCACAGCATAAATATCTAACTTACGAATTGGGCTATACGTGTGGCGTACGCTGTGTTATCTCAGGTAAATGGCCGTGTTATGCTGGTTGTCCCACAGAGAAGAATGAACACAAGTTCAACATTTTGTATCATAATGTGTTTACATCTTTCTGGGACATTCCGTACGTACACCTCACAGAAAAAAATTAATTAAGCTCTGTTTCAGCATCGGTCCTGGCTTGATATCTTGTTTCTGTACAAAATCCCAATTTTCATGATAAAAATATAAAATATAATTTTATCTTACCTGAACTCATAATCATCTCCGATTTATAAATACGATTACCCTAGTCATATCCCGAATTCACGAAACTAAACTGTGAAGACGTGTAGATAAGAAAATGGCGCCATGATTCGTGTTTTATTCAGGTTATCATGGCGGGCCAGAGATTCGACATGTTGGTACAGCTCCTCAGGCTGTATTATCAGTCGTCAGTAAATTCTGTGTCGGCCGACGCACTACGCAGATATTACCTTAATAGAAGTTGACTATGACGAAACACGGCCAAACTGTATACAGATCCTTTGCGGCTGGAGTTCAATATGCAACTTTCGGAGAAGAACCGCTTCGAAAACTATCCGACGTTTCAGCTGTCATATTCAAAGCTTCATTGGTTCCACAAATTTTTATGCAGACGCGATATTAACAATGCGAAAATAAACAAACATAGAACGTAAAATATATAAACATTTTTCTACCTATTAAATGAAGAGGAAATCTAGTATAATGTCATCATACCAAAAAAGCGTTAAGGCAGATGACACAGATAAGACGAAGGTCGTTCAAACAGAGACACAGATAAGTGGGAAGATAAGAGGTTATCTGTTCATTTGTACGCTAACACTTTGCTGACATTAAAAATGGGGATTGAAGCTTGAATAATGTAAGGCAGTTTTTATGAACCTTTCTGGTAAAGTGGATCCCCTCACGGAAATTACCTCATACATTCGGATTAAACAGAAAACGGACCAATTTACATATGAAAAGAAAGTATAGTTCGTTTTCGTTGTTTTACTTCACTTTGGAAGTAAAAAATGTATCGAAAAATCTTAAAACTTGCATCAATATAGCATCAAGAAATTGAAACAGTACAATCTACAGAATTTTTGGATCCCTCAGGCACAACCTGCGGACCCCGGGTTGATAAACGCTGCTGTAAGCTACAGTGAGTCTTTCTGCGAGTGCGGACTAGCGGAAAGTATCTGACATTCCTCCCGTCAAGTTTGGCTGACCCATTGAACCATAACACGGAAGATCGCCTGACGGATGCTCTGTGTTGAAAACTCACAACACATTCTACGTTGTAAACTGTTCGATTTAGTAATCGAAGTGATTCAAAGCTTAGCACATTCAGACACATGCAACCGGCACGCCAAATAGCTTCCGCGACGACCGCAGTCCACATTCACCTATCCTATTTCCTTACGACGTTTTAATAATATCATACCATCTGTGTCTAGGTCTTCCGAGTGGTCTCTTCCCTTCAGGCTTTCCAATCGGACAGCCAAAAGTTTCTATGTTTTCCTCATCTTAATTTTTATGACATTTGCAAAATATCGAATAGCAAGTTTGAGAAATGCCACTTCTACACAGCATCGTAGTATTCATAACTGAAACAATCAATAAGACGTCGATTTGGTGAATTTGTTCAAATAACTCGGATTTCGGACACGAGAAGTTTTACTCAGAAACGGAAGAGATGCGAACTTTCGTTACAGCCATGTATAAATATCATAATCTTGGATAAACAAGCGAGATAAGATGGCACGTGCGAAAGGTACTGGCAGTTTGTGTAAACAATGCTTCATTATTGCGGCGAGCGATACAGGCTAATCGGGGACAGGGAACGGGGACTACAGTGCGACCAGAAACTTCATTATACGCCTTTTGTATAAGGAGCCATAAATGAACAATTAAGCGTTTGGAGTTTATTTCAGGAACTATCCTGTCCACCTACTAACTTGTGGTATTGCTCCAAATATGCATTTAAGGAGGTCCCAGCCAGGAAACATGTTATATTGACTGATATTTTTCGTGGCATTACTCAGTCTCTCGGACATTTAATGCCTTAAAATAAGAGATACCTTCCTGGTATTAAATATCACCATCATCAAATTAGGCCAAAACCGCTTCCTCTCACATCCTTTCCATTTCATTATTCACCACTACTGAATAAAGCGTCGTTAAATAAACTGTAAATAAATAAATCATGAAAGCCACAGGCTTGTTACTCTGCAGTTCACGAACCTATCTACACCTGGTGGGTCAGACAAGACTAAGGAATATAGACGCTCATAAAATGTACATATGTTCGTTACAGTGAGGTTATTTTTGTAAGCGCTCCTCAAGATACTGAAATAAAACCGTGGACAGGCGAAAGCGCGTATACCGAGTCTTCTGCAGTTCTTCAGTTGTCGGTAAATCGTCATTGACCTATCTATCAGTGATACAGAGGACTGACCCACGAGCGACGTTCTGCTTCTTGCATCTTTTGTGTTAAAGTGTTGTTCCCAGAAGGGAACACGCGGTCCTCCAAGCGAAACTCCCCAACTAAAAAACTGCTTCAGCTTACATAATTCACGCAAGATGATTCATGCACAGCGGATTTGCACGAGTGCCTTTCCATTCACCTGGTTACGACTGACTTCAAACTTTGTCTCCTGGCAAAATGATATTTTAACAATACTGAATCCGATCCTTAATCTTCATGAACGCTGCTAGTTGCATATCTGCTCTGTTTATTCTTCTGACGCTGTGGAGATTGCGTTATTTAAGAACCAGGTCCACGAATATGGAAATTATTTGTTTAAATCCGGCAATTTTATAGGCCCAAGACATTCAGATTTTACTTAGAATTTATTCATAATGATCTTGGACCGCAGAATGACCTGCTAAGCGTTCGCTAGGTTTCCCGACAGAACCGGTTATCCTCAACTGAGGCACCAATAAACGACTCAACAAGTCGTTTTTCAGTGCAAGAGTTACAATACTCAGCCTATCAAGTTATTTATCAACGCTGACTCAACTGTAGATGTTATACATAGTCGAAAAAGACAGGGAGATTAACGCTTCGTTTACTTTACATTCTTTTAAGCTGCATTGGTTACACAGAGTCAAATGGTAAGATGTACAGGCGACGCATAATTAATTAATCATCCCGTTTGAAATTACTGGATTTCTTTTATTCATTAGTTTTAAATTTAGCTATGTGAATTATTATGAACCGCTGTACTGCCCGGCAGCGTGTAGGAGTTGTTGACTTGTTTCACAAACAATTTCTCAATTCAACTGACGTAGAGAGGATTTTGCAAAAAAATTTAACAACCGAACGCCTGCAGTGAATCTTGACGCAGGACGTGCGTCTTTTCCCGTACAATATTCAGCTCGTCCAAGAACTGCAAGCAAAGGATCATGAGTAGCGCCTAGGAAACTCCCGCACTTTCTTACAGGTGATTAATTAATTATGCGTCATACTGTACACGAATGAAGAATTGGTAAGGAAATGACAGGAAACAGCGGTGGCCTGTATTAACGTCTACTACCCAAGCCTTGGGTTGAGGTGCAGAAGAAATCATCGAACCAGTGCACCGAAACGTCGGATAAGATGCGAATGGCTTAAATGTGTGGATCTGAAGACTGGCGATAGTCCTGTTAGAAGGAATCGTCCTAGGATTCGTCTGGAGGGACAGAGTACAATTAAGTACCTCAATTAGGTCAGCCATTATGTCGACCAAAATTCGAACTTGGTATTTCTATAGAGCGTTAAAGATGCACTAATCTGCTTGGACGTTGTGCAGGAACTGCTGTTGTTTGTACATAGTTTTCGAGTGGGAGAAACAGGTGAGGATTGGCGCCAGAGGATGCCGATGATGATCTAACAGTTCAGGTTAAAATTGCGAAAGATCTCTCTTCACAGAACAGACAGGCCAAATACGTCACAGCTTCCAGCACGTGGTTTCCTGTAAAGAAATTATTTTTTATGGGTTTTGACGGATTATCGGTGATTCCGCTTTGGGTTCTTCACAGTGCAAGATGGATTTATTTTCCTTCATTAGGGCTGTTCTGGTTTCTACTAATCACGCTCTTGAATGTTTATGACCAGACTCTTGTCTTCTGACTGCTTGAAAATGCACGAAGAATTGCAACAACCACCTCACTGCTCAGCCATTTGCTTCAACACCCGGCCGTCCGCTCACGAACCACACCGAAGCAGGAATTCTGTGCCTCTTGTAATGTTTCTTGAAGCCATAAGGCGTTGACAGACTTCTCCGTGGCACAAGACGCCTGTTTCATCCTCCCACAATCCGCCAGAAACCACCAGAATATTCAGTGCAGATGAGCTGACGTCACTCCCAGCCTGGCCAACAATCTTTGCGGGGAGGGGGTTCTTTGGTGACGCAATTTGAAGCTTCTACTGGTAATAATGCTGAGAATATTTTTACTTCTCACACGGGGTCTTCTGAATACGGCAATGAACCTTCAGGTTCCGTAAAAAACGATAAATTTCTTCGAAACTGTTTCTTTCTCAAGATGTACCCTGCTCCATGTGTCGATGTTTTTCGGGGTAGTAACGTTGTGTGGACTTGTAGGTAGATGTCTACGTTTTGGATGAATATCTGACTCCATCTTCAGGCTTCAACTCTGAAGATGAGTACAGTTATTAAATGCAGTAAAGTCTTTTTGAGCGATGATTCCCATCGATAGGAATTAACTCCGACGTTTCGGACATTTTCTCCGAAAAATAGGATTTTACTCTGTATCGACCTGATAGATCGCCGCATCGTATTAATTATTTGAACATCAAGTACAATATGGACCAGATTACATTCTCAACCGTTTTTCGATATGGTAAATATTCAGGCCTGACGAAGTACAAAATGCAGGAATATATCTGCAGTGCGACTGGCTTTACAACTCTGGATTTATTTTTGCATTAATGGTCGTCAGTGCCAACGAGACATGCGAAATGACAAAAGGACGCATTAGCTAAACAAGTCCTATACCCGACTCCAAATTGGAGTACATCTTTTCACTGTTCATCACGAAGATACCGGTGGGAATTTGTCAGCGTTCTCCAGCACCTGCTGGTGGCTGGAGACTGTGAGTCCGACTATCCACACGAGATAAGCGGTGCGAAGGGAAGCACTCACCTTCAGTATCTACAGGCGCCAGGGATTTAGGGCGTTGCACAGTAGCATTGACCTTTACCGCTTCCTGTACATTAAGGTGGGCGGGAGAAGATAATGTCTGCTCCATTGACAGATTGCATTTTAGAGTGGCAGACCGAGCTGCAGTCGCTGGAAATTAAACGATCCATCACTCGATTCCGAAATATTATTTACTTCCGTTTCCAGCTTAAAGGAATATCCTGCAGGCTAAGTTATTGGATGTAGTGCACTGAGCCCCCCCCCCCCCCAACCTCCATTGCGCACAATGGCAAATTATATGACCTTTGAAAAGGGTGGTACACACATTTCTTGCACCGTGTTGTGAAACGTCGTGCTGATTCGGATTTGCCCCGATGTTCCACCTTAATTTTACGTTCCTTCTCCATAATGTCCTGTCCGGCAAACGATATAGCAGCAGAACACGAAGGACAACTTAAGATATACGGAAACCCGTCCCTATACAATCAGAGTAAGACCAAAACACGGGTTTTTAAGAATAACGGATTTTTATGACTTCTCTACAGGGGAATTTAACTAAAGTCTGTCGATACATCTCAATTTTAGTTGATTCGGTAAACTGTGACGTTCACTTTGCACCAAGTCTTGCGTCTTTACTGTGCGCGAAGTGACTAGGTTTACATGTCTTGATCCACATTACCAGGGCCCTGATTACGATAGATGTTAGTTACCCATGTGTGTTCTAGTAAGGGGCCTATTTAGTTCAAACGTTGCTTAGAGTTACCATGAGACTACCCCAGATTTAGGGTAAAAAGTATAAGCGCTGAAAAGTAAATATCATTTTTGTTCCTTGCAGCATCAAAATCCACGCCGAGTACAACCAGGCTCCATTCAGAACGTGACGGAATAGGACGAAGACTGCAGACTACAGTAATGCATTGCTCTGTCGCATCGCAACACAATTAGGTAAGTTGGCCAGTCTGTGTAATTTCGTACTACTGACCCTTTGCAATAGCGTCAAGGTGAAGTTCACAGCCTTCTAGGATGTTACGTCGTGCACTCTCATAGAAATCTACCGACGTTTCAGAGGTGCTTATTGCCTCCATCATAAAGGGGTTCGGGTTTGTTTGTTATACCATTATTGTATTCAAAACAACAAATTTATCAAAAAAATAATATGTTGAAGAAATTCAGGGAAGTGAGATTTTCCGCTAATTTCCATTAATGTCCATGTTAAAAATCTAATTGTTCCCATGTCATACTAAAAACAAATACAGGTGTCCTTAAATTAGCGAACGATTTGAATGATGTGTAATTATTTATTTATAACACGCGAAAAACATATGGGTTTCAAAACAGTCTCACAACATTTAATTTCTTTCCACACGGTATACACATCAAACTAATTTTAGTACTTTTATTTTTTTTATCAATAAGTCGTACGCTTTTGTATTAAGGTCACTAAATGGCAACGCCTACAAACCAATGAAGTTAATTGTGGTACTGTTAAAAATTAAAACGCGTCAGAAGATTGCCTTCGCCTTCAGACGCGTCATTAACATTGCAGATGCTTCGTGAAACACATCGCCAGTAAATCAGGCAACAGACATGCACGCCTCTTTCTGGAAAGTGGCAACAGATAGGTGAGATGATAACAGGGTAGTGACAGCCCCTCGAGATAAGAAGACCGGAGCTTCTGGAGTCGGAGTATTCATCGTAAGAATCTGTGCATGTGTACGCAGAAACCCGACAGGGCCCCATATCGGTTTCCGTTCAAGCATGAAAGTCGGGTACGGTCCAAAGTCTAGATGCGGGAAAACTATTTGGCACGTGAGCAACCACTGCGAGCGGCTCGTATCGGGCACAAACTGCAAAAAGTTCCTTTAAGTTTTAGTTCTGGATGGCAGTTGAAATTCTGCAGTCGAATCCTTTCCTAGAATTGTGACGTAACCCACACGCCTACTTGTTTGCGCATATCTATACGGGCCAGACTGCTTTGAAATTCAAAGTAAACTGGATTTGGTGGAGAAACTATTTTCAAAGGCACATGGACCTCAAAGACGTATACAAAATGAATTCGTTTATAAGTTAAAGACGCTGTTTTAACTGAAAAGGCGACTGAATTATTTAATAACGCTTCTTGAACTGCCTACATTTGCATTCAGCAATGTGACCTGCTTTAAGATAAGGGTGTTCTGAAGGGACTGAGGAAAACCTGGCAGGATAACCGGCTTCTGCGTCGTAGTATCAAAACTCTGTTTGAAAGCGAAAGTAAGCTGACAAGTCTTTTTCTTCAGTCTGCGTGTGCTAGCAAACGCCAACATACAAAGTGGGGTCTGTAGTAATTACCGCGCACAGCCACTGTGAAATCCTGCCCAGTAGCCGATCAGCAGGCGGACAATAATCGAATCTTGACTTGAAGTTTCCACAGAAACTAACTGCGGGCCTGAAGCCAAGGTTTGTGCAAAATTGTACAGGTAGCACATTTGGGAAACGCCACAATTTAGTCACACGAGGAACACTCCCATCGTTAGTTTAATATGTGCTTGCTCAAAGGAATCCGTTACAGGCTTACAGTGTATCGTTAGAACAGATGTTTACTTACAAAGTTCAGCCTAATCTGCCTGACGAGAGATATCAGTTTATAAAAATTTCTGTTAAATTCTACCCCTGAAGAAGTCTCTAAAATCACAAGAGCCCACCAACAATCCCTATCCTGAGCCAGATTAATCCAATCCACATGATACTAAGTTTATTTAAAGATAAATTGTAATCTTCCCATCTCCGTTTGGTTGGACAGCCTGAAAGGGAAGAGGCCACTCGGACGTTCTAGACATTGATGGAATAATAATACCGGCATTAGAATGGAAATAGGATATGGACCAGTGGCGGGCTCTTGTGGACACGGTAACGAACATTGGTCTTGTATGAAAGGCGGAAAATTTCTTGATCAGCTGAACGTAAATCTGATAAAAGTATTTTTCTCCAGGGAATTGTAATACAACTCTGAGTCCAAATATACTCTTCTGATCGCCTTACTGCAGGCAATGTTTTTCTTGGTGGAAGCATATTCGCTCTATATGTAGTGACCGGAAAAACTCCGAAACACAGGAAATTTGAACGGAAAGTCCTCCAGCTGTGAGAGAGTCGACGTATTCCTAGTCCGAGCACAAAACTTACTTATCTTTACCCTTATTAAACCCGAAGAAGCTTTTCGTGCAAGTAGCAGAGTGTGTGGGGTGATGGAAGTGAGGGCAGGGGCCTGCGAGTCTTAAAACTGTTTGCTCGCTGCACCTTGTTTGATGACTTGTTCCTACACGGGACGCGTCCCAATGTATACACTAACTCCGCCTCGGCTATGTTTGACCAACTTATGAAGTGCCTAGTACCGCTCCGTTGTAAAGAAAGGCGTAAACATCCAGCCGTGTTTTACGGACCAATTCTTACGAGGGGGCCCGGCACGAGCCTTCTAGAGTGCTGCTGAGTAGGAGTGGACCATAATGGTTTCAATACAGGATGTCCCAAAAAGATACAAGCACATCAGCAATTTTGGCAGCCGCTTGTCTGTCGCTCACCGCTGTCAACGGCGCCACGAAGCTGACGGTGGTCATTTTGAACACCCACAATGGATTCGCTAATTCACTAAGTGCCAATGCTGACGCACATAATGGTTTAGTTTATTAAAATGCCTTTTATACCTTTCATTGAATGTGTGTTTATGTCTTTTTGGCACACTCTGTACTTGCACAGTACACAAATTGCCTGTGAATGGCAACGCCTTATATGGCATCTAACGGAACACCTAAGCTTTCTGAAGCTTCGTCTCCCGATTGCCGTACCCTATTTTCTGTTTTGTTTCTGTCTTTCTGTTTTCTCTCTTCTTACATCGTCGTCCTACACTTTTACTTCAAGGCTCGTTGAGATGTCACTAACTGCACCCTCCTTTCCCCTTTCAGCTGGGCCTCTCACGACGTTGTCAATCTTTGGAACATACGTGCATGTCTCCTCTTCCTTGTCTGTTTCTTTGTTTTCACATTTCATTTACCTCTTCCTCCCGAATTTCTTTGTTTCCTTCTTTTGTTTATTTTCCTCATTGCTTCATTCATTCATTTATTTTTATTTATTTTGTGTTACTTTCTTCCGTTATATCATACCTTCTTTCCCTACCTTTGTTTGATTGATTCTTTTTCTTTCAATTTCCTTCCTTATTTCACCTTTCTGTCTGCTTCCTGTTTTCCATTCCTTCCTGTCTTCCTCATTGTCTCTTTCTTTTTCACTGCTTCTTCTCTGCCTGCATAGGATTTAGGAGAGCCCACGAAACCCTTTCCTTCAAAGGGACCCGTATCGTTTCGAGACAGAATGTTGCAATTACTAATTCACCCGACCCTCGATGCACAAGCCTTGATATGATGTAACGCAGATCATAGGTTAACTGTACAACCTTCCAAGAGCAGATTATAGGCCTGTTAATTCCACGGTTTAACACGCCGCGTGAAGTGCGAAGACTCGTATATAGGCTCGAGTGATCATAATGGTAAGTTGAGAACGATGTGGGAGGGAACGGCCATGGTCTTCTGTCTGTTACGACGAACGGTTTTGGAATAATATCAAAAACATTTGTCGGGTTAGCAGGTCTTCTGCACAGGATTCGAATCGCTTACCGCCCACGTACAAGAGTCTACACTGACCTCAGTTGTGGCGTTTTTTGCAAAAAAAATATATCTTACAAAACATTTCATTCCTTAGTCTCGCTTCTGAAACGAAATTTCTGACATCCTCCACAATGCGACATCACTTCTGTTGGTCCAGTATACCGCTTATTAACCAATCAAGACATCGGATGTTATTAACATGCTACCATTTAATCATTAATGATTTTACAAGCTAAAGCACAATTGGTCCTACAATGGAGTGATATAATTTAATTTTTGTCGATGTTGATCTTTCGGGTTGTAACGCCGCGTGGACCTGTAGGTAGATACCAACATCTCGGAGAAACATCTTCAGGGCTGGAGCCTTTAATATGGATGCAAAATGTTCTTCCGTATAGTAATATCTACTTGCAAGTCCTTAAGGCTTTACTACCCAGAAGATCAACATCGACATTCGCATGATACCCAAGAATGTAGCGTGCGTGCAACAGGCCGTGTATGCCTTTAAACGGAGCGACTGTCCACTGGGATCGGCTGTTGAATAAATCTTCTGAACGTACTGCGCAGTTGCTGATGCACGGGTGGACAAGTCGTCATTGTGAATGGAATCTTATTGGCTTGCTGTCGGCAACGGATTCAGGGCTCCCACGTGGCTCTCATTCACTTCTAGTCGACCGGGAAAGCTGTAGTGTGGGCTACTACCGAGGGGACATTTCTCGGAAACGTTACGTTATATAAATCATACATTTACTAGTTCTTAATAACACGCTTTTTACAGCGATGGTGCGTAACGTGTGGTATGGCCTTGTGTATGAGATGGTTGTTTTTCATCAAATATTTGCTAGGATTGGCGCCCTACAAGGAAACTGTGTGCCTTCGTCTGTACATTTTCCAGTTAAACTACAACAATCATTTTTACTAACGCCAAGAGACTGATTTTCGAAAACCCAGGAAAACAGTTATAGTCGTACTCGCCGCCGAGGGAACTTTAAATCCCACCTATAAGAACAGCATTTTTTCAGGTGGAGCTACACCTGTACTCCCCTATACGTCTGCGTCGCGTGATGCTTCGTTAAGGTCCGGGGACACCAATTTATTAAAACTCTTATAAAGCTTACTGTAAATTGGGGACCAGCGAAAATCAGAGGTAGATGCTTGGAAGCTGCGGAACGTTGACCGGCCCCAGTGTGTTGTGAATGGCGCGTACCGAGCGTGGGAGGACCGGTGTCTTGTCTGAATGACTGAGCCCACACCGCGGTTCTTGTTTCGTTTATACTTGTTTGTTCCATCGCCCACCCCACGTGGTCTAGACCGGTTCGCTCAGTGTCCACATGGACAGACCGACCGGATAATAACACTGCGTTGCAGCCAAGCGAGCGGTGACAACTGACCTCCTCATCTTCGAGGATGTATGGTTTTGCTTCAGTGGACGATTTGGGTCACTTCCGGAGAAATTATTTAGTTACGCGTAAACAGTTCCATCGTGTTACTTCGGTTTGCTGTTTACGCAGTAGAGTATAAAGGGTATGCTAAGTAATTGTCGACCTAATGGTAACGGCAGTAACCACCTCCAAGCTGTCGGCCATTTTCTACCAGACAACACAGAGAAGACATCTCCAAATTCGTCGCCGTGAGAATCTGAAATCTCCGTCAGTATGTGTAAGTTGGTTTATCTCAGTTGCAGCATATTCTGACGCAGTGATACAAATGTCTAAATACGATTTAAAAAGCACATTACCGATGTTGGAGATCACTAAGGACAGTGGAAGAATAATAGACGCCAAAGTGTTTAAGCAGTGGAAGTTTACGTTTCAGGAACACATTCCACACAGAATTGTCTCTAAAATTTACTTTGGTTGTGCACGAGCACAGCAACTGAGAAAAAAAAATCACAACGTCGATGAACGCATTTCGTGACACCTGAACCCACTGATGTGTACCTCAAGGTCATTTCAATTACAAGGGGCTGGGAGTGCAGAAACAGCGACATGATGACGTGCGCGTGTTCATCATCGAAGTAGAGAGCTTGATGTTACACAGCGAAACCACTGCAGCCTACGTTCCGAGATGGAAAATACACATCCCCAAAATTACTATGGGCTGTCCGGCCGGTCTGGCAGGCCTAATAGAACGCTTTACATTTTAGGCCTTGTGTTAGCTCTCTCTGTGGCCGCTGTGGGAGTACAAGGCGAACAGGGGCGAACAAAAACTGCAGAAAGCTATAACGATATGACGTAACTGAGATGTGTGTTGTAGCCTCGACGATGGAGGCAGTAAGCACCACTGAAACGTCGGTAATCTTATACCAGATTAAACGGCGCTACAACCAAGAAGACAGCCATCTTCGAATCACAAAGAGTGATAACCTGAAATCTCGCTCAAGGTTTTTCAATTTGTACACTTCGCCAGCCATGATTATGGTTATTAAATAAAAACGAATGATTTGGGCAAAACACAGGGGACACAGGGTAATCCTGCATTACATGGTCGAGAAGCCTCGACGTATGAGGTCACTGGCGTGGCAAAGGCGTGGATGAGAAGATTCTGAAGCTGGGTGACAGCTGCAGGAGTAATCTTTGTAAGAGCATTCTGAACAGCGTCTTTCGGTTCTTTCATAAGCCCGCATAATGCACTGCTACGACATGAGAGATAAGGTTTTCTACTGGCTGCTCTGTTGAGGTTTGTAAAAGTCCTGAGCCCCAACCAGAACGTCACGGACACGGACACACATCTGGAGAAGGAACGAAAAAATGGACTGGTGCCCCGCCTTCTTACGATCACGTGTTCTGAACGATTCTCGCAAGGAATATGACTGTCTTCTGGAATGCTGCGTCGTGTAGTCTGGTAGACGTTTACCGACATAATCAGAGAGGTGCTTACTGCGTCCTGAGGATGAAGGCAGAAAGAACCTCTAAAATGTATGTCATTTTCTACCAGACTACACGACGACGCAACATCCCAGAAGTCATTTTCATGTTCGTGGCCGTGAGAACCTGAGATCTCACCATTCTCTAACATTGTCATTTTACCTTTGTGCCCCGGACAGTCAAGAGAAAATATCCAAACCTGGAACCGTGGGGGGGGGGGTGTTCGTACCCGTCATGTAAGCCTATATTTATATTTTCAGACTTGATAAAATTCAGCCTAATAACAATACAGGAGACAAAGGTAGCCCTTTTAATGCACCAATAAATAAATAAACAAAGATGAACTGTTGTAAAAGATTTACAGATTCGTCACTTTATGCCATGCCGAAAAAGTCTGAATATACGCCTCCGCCAATGCTACTGACTTTTTGATTGATTGATTGACTGTTTGTACCCACCCGAGATCTAATCGTACGGTCAAGATACAAAGCAATGATGAATCACGATCTCGAAGACCACACACATCCTTCGTGTCTATAGGCGGAACATTGCAAATGAAGATTTATTCCCCTTCAGATGCATATTTACAGCGTGTACCGAAAGCAAAACTAAAGAGGCATACGATTAATGGCGATCATGTCCGTATACAAATTACTGGACTCTTTCAGCTGTCCTGACAGTTGAACAAAGAATTTTTCATAACTCTGTTAACATGTTTGTTTAATTTCCCCGAGATTAATATTCGGAGTTTTCTGCTACGTGATTCATAACTACACTATGGGTAAAATTAATGTACATGTTTTAATTCAGTGGTTCTGTTTCACGGACCGCAAAACTAAAGTATGTTTCCCGTTGAACTTTTTTTCAATATTCAATATAAATAATAGGCTGCAAATATAATTATTAGGTCTACCATCGTGTCTTGTCATTTTTATTTACAAGGCAGGAGCGCACACGTCTTAAACACATTGATAAAATGCAATTAGAATGGCATACTGGGTCATTACAAAGCCAGCTAGTTAGTTAGTTAGTTAGTTATAATAATTGAAGTCGTGTGCTGGCAGCAGCGCGCGGATCACCGGTTTGGGAACGCAGTTTCAGAGGAGATGCCTGGTGGACATATTATACTTCTGCATGCTTACGTGTCACTTTTACAGCACTTATTCTATCATTTGATGGAATTCTGGTCTTACCGTACACGCGGCACTGATCGCAAATTTCGGATGTGTCTGTTGGGACTCGAACAGACCACCTGAAATCTCGTCGTGGCAGGCCTGATGCCGAATCGAGCGTCAAGTGTTATCGTCAGCGTCGATGTACACAAAGACGGGCCCATGAGATGGGAGGAGTGTTTGAACTGCTGAAGGTACTAATTGTTATACCGCTCCTCGCCGTTTATTCCTGTTCATGCGTCCTCTTCCTTACTTGAATGAGTGGGTTGTAGGTGTCTTTGCCTTATTAGGAACAGTCACGATACTGCATGATGAAGGGGTCAAACCCCGGGTCACACAGCACGCGCAGCACCTCCCCCAGCTACAGGGGTGACCAACCCTTCATAGTGCTCGCTGAGGAAGATGAACTTGTCGTGTAGAGGAATTTGCTGTCTTCATCATCAGAGCTATCACCATGAAACGCCGGTAAACTTCTACCAGACTACACGGCGAAGTATTCCAGAAGACAGCCAACCTCCTTCATACACGCCGCTTTGAGAACGTGAAATCACACCTTCGTAGCCAGAGGAAGTTGTTCATTGCTCGGTCCAGTCTTCTTGAGGCTCAGTTTGGTTTGCTGACCTTCCCTTTTTACTTCTGCCAGCTTTTTCGTTACATTCCTTTTGGGTTTCATCATCATTAGTTCCCATTCTGATCATGATGCTGCTGCCTCCAACGATATATTCATTTCGCGTACACAAGTCTCCGGTCAGTACTAATGACGGAAATATATCAGTCACATATATCATCTAAATTTGTAATTTGGCTACAATTTTATAACAATATAAGTTTTGAATGATATTACTTGAAGTCAATTCTGCACCGTATATGACATAATATATTAAATTTTGTCTCCATACGTTTTTATTATCAAAATTTCTACAAGGTCCCACAATGTGACGTGAGACCTAGTCCTCATAAACCTTTTATCTCACTAAATTGTAATCATACGCGCAAAGAGAACACGGTGCTTGTAATGCGTTCGTTTCCCGAACGACACTGTTTTGGGGAAGTCTGGCCACGAGCCATCCCACCTCGCCAGAGAAACCATGACTGTAAGTACGCTTGCATTACAGCCATAAATTTTAGTAGCCATCGCGTTCACCGGAACTCATTCCACTGCAATATCTTTTCTGTGTGATTAGTGGAAGTAATAAAGACGACATGTGCAAGTGTTCGTTATCGGTGTTCCATTATTAACCAACATTTGAATTTGTCGAGGTGGCACACGCGGACAGCCAGACATGACGAAGGTAACAGATGCATTTTAAAAACTGGTCAGCGAGCCTAATACGAATACTATGACGCGTCATAGCCGAGCATACAAATCCTGTATTTTCATTTTCGTTTCAGTTCTTCCTTCTCGTAAATCCATGTCCGTCATTGAATAGCATCGCCATTCGTGATGTTTCGTGCTTACACTAAAGACACACATAGGGTAATCTAGGAGCTAACGAGTTTATACTAGGGGCAAGCACAGAACCTCAGCTTGGAAGACTGGAGGGAAGCCCTGACCTCCCGAAGGAGAGAAATCGCTCAGCCGCCGCAGCAGCACCGCATCCTGTTGGGACATTCCTTCACATTCTGTGTGGAGCTCCCAAGCGTGAAGGCCTTGCATCGCTCACCAAGCAAAGAATTCCGCATAAAAAGAATGGGCCAGGGAAGCGTCGGGAGAGATCGCCCAACGTCGTCATCAGGGGTGTACAAACAGTCTTTAGTTGCAGCGCCGACTTAATCACTGACCTTCTTCGGGACTGCCTTTCCGGAATTAAACTATGCATGGCTTTTTGCGCCGTGTAGTCTGGTAGAAGATTGCCGACGTTTAAGAGGTGTCTCCATTATCAGGACGATCTGATGATGGAGGCACCAAGAACCTCAGAAACGTCTGTAAAATGAGTACTCCACTGAGTGGAAGCGGTGAATGTGACGGAAGAAATGTTTTCTTACTACTGAGGCCCTCCAACATTCTGAACAACCCATCACGTGTCACCATCCACTGTCTGCCCTATATAAGGTTTCCAAGAATGCCCAAAAATTACATATTCGCCCCCAAGATGGCAACTGCAGTGTTTGCCGAAACGCTGGATAATTGTAAACATTCGACACAGCTCTTTCCCGAATGCCGAAGTTGTAGCCGTGAAAACCCGAGGGCAATAATTACCACACGGGGGGGGGGGGGGGTGTCAGATGCTCTAATTTCTATCAATGCCACTGAGAAAATCGACGTTTTTTCCATAATTGTGTTCCGGATCGGCCGAGCCTTTTGTGTTCTCTGATAAATAACTGTTCAGCTTCGGACTAAATACTAAGCTAATCTAATAATGACAATTTTAAGAAGTACAGAAGGAAAAGCCAAAATGGAGAAAACAAGAAACGAAAAAGGATGGAGAGAGAATCCGAGAACTTTCCGCAACAGATGAAACGGGCATGTTTGAAGAATGAACAAAGAATCCAAAAGAGACTTTTGAACATGCAAGTGACAGGAAAACGCCCTGGAGGGAGAAAGAAATAAAGATGGGCACAACAGATTAGGAAAGATGTACAGTGAAGGACAGGAACTGAAAAGGAGGAGTAACTGGGGGAAGAGAGAGACAGACGCAGAGGCTTGGCTATCGGATGACCCACACGAAGTTAATAAATTTTAGGGAGAAGATTGCCTAAGATGAGATTGCAGGACGCCTTATTCCTAGACATAGCTGCACGTACTTAACCGAAGTAGCTCAGTGGTAGCATATCGGATTTACATTTACAATATCCGCACTTCGAATCCATTACTTTATACGGTATGCACGTTTATTACTCAATTCCTTAATAATAAGCCTTGTAGGTAGATACCAACGCTTCGGATGAAGATACTGCCTCCATCTTCAAGGCTTTCAGCCTTGCAAGTCCACAAGGTATTAGAACCCAAACATCTTCACTGTTTGGAAAACCTCAAATCTCGTACAGTCCTTTTGCTATTGTCACTACTATGCCAGAAACACGGCGATCGCCTGCAACTGCAGGCTTTCCTGCAAAGCAATTATGTTGGAATAGTTGCCTAAGCAGAAGGCGATCTGGTCAAACTACAATTTCTCCAGAAGAAGTCGCTATCAGGGGTGGTGCCCATTCTATTTGCCAGTGATTAAAATTCCCCTACTAATGTGAGTAACTCTTGACTATCGACGTGATTTGTCACCTGAATAGACCTGTCTCTTTGGAAGAAATAACGCATCGGGAACATAACTGAAAATATTTACGCAGCCATTCTTGAGTAAACACGCGTAATGCAAGGGATCGAGGCAACAAAGCATGTTTTGTGCGGTCGGTATTGAAAGTTGTTTATCGTAAATGATGTTTGAATTGCGTTGCCGATCTGACATTGGAAGTCGCAAAATCTCCACTCCTCTTTCTCTACAGTAGTATTTAAATTCATCTGGATAGATTCTGATACCAGCAAGTCTTAATAGCCTAGGACCGGCCACTGAACACCAGCATTTGAAACATACAGTCGCGGACTGCGCAAATAACCTGCACTGTGTGAGATGGAATTAAAACTATGATGAGTAGAACTACTTAAATTACAGAAATAGATTATTGTTTTTCTTTCATCTTGTTGTGCTGGCTCAGTAAGTTTTTCCTGTAGCTATTGAGTCAGTACGTCAAAATAAATAATTTAATTAAATTTATTGTTATTGATGGGGACAGGGGCAGTTTGGAGAAGTGACTGGATATAGACTGGATGGGTTCGATTCTGACAGGAGCAACATTTTTCTCTTCATTACTACGTCTAGATCGACTCTGGGGCCAGCGGACACCGAGGCAATTTGTTCGTAGCGTAAAAGCTGCCGGAGTGTGATTCTCGTTAAACAGTACCAGAATGTTATGAATTCGAAAATTTCATTAGACGATACCGTCATTTTTAGTAGTGGAATTTTCATCAGATGGTAGCAGCGTGTTTAGAGGTAACGTTCTTCTTCAGATCGTACAAGTGTTGACGTTAAACTTTACAGAATTTCAAAAGATAGAAAGCAAAGATGCAGGAGGAAAGAACCAAAGAAGAGCGAAAAAGGGGAGGTGGTGTTTTTAATGTATGAACTTCTTTAACAGTTTGGCAGGAGTACGATGTTAAGAGCGATTCATTTCCGACTAATAATAACATTCATAATTGCATAATTCATTAATTATCAGTTTCTCCAATGTTTATGTTGTTTTATTATAATTTTCTAGTCTTCAAATGGCGTTTATAGAAGAAAATGACTTATCAAACCTCGTTGTTGGAGCCGTTTATATTTGCAAAGGCCCCACGTAACGTATTTAATATTAAGATAGACAAATATTTGTATAAACTGAAATTACGAAAGCTGTGGTGACACATACGTATTTTTATGTCAATAACCAATTTATTTGTGAATATATGTAGCTTTTGCTGCTTGTGTTTTAAACCTACTCCTTCATTCTCGAAAATGAATCGCTTGTAAGCCACTCGGTGCAAAATAACGAGTTTTACGTACAGAAGCAATCGATTAATTACATGGAAGAGATACAGTTGTGTCTTAGTGAGACATTTTGAAATTCTTCTCATGAGAACTCTTCTCGAACAAGTTATGTAAGAGAGGACAGTGCTATTAAATTTACGATGACGACTGTATATGATGATTTTTTGATAATTTCGAAGCAAACATTCAGACCTACGTGCATATAACTTTCCTTTCGTTTTATGGGTTGTATGACCTGAATCAGGAATATCAAAACCACTGCAGTCATAGATTTTTCATGCGGCTAGACTCAGTTCTCGAATTATACAAGATGTACGGTCACAAATGACACAGCTTCAACAGGTTTTAGTTTTCAAATACATGTCAGCTACTTTCGCGAACGCTGTTTTATACTTCAATTAAATAAGCTGGAATGTGTTTAAATTAAATTCACATTTGTTTATACTTGTATGAAAACAGGAGAACGGAACGTGTATCTTACTCTTAAGCTCAGAATTAGGTGGTTCAAATGTTTCCCACCCAAATCCACGTGGTGGCCCCCGGAACAGTGGCGTTTTCATTTAAGCAGCTCTTAGCATACACCGACTTTGACGTGCTTGACCTGAACCGTGAAAAAACAGTGTAGCAGCGGTGGAATAATACTCACAGGGAAAGAAACTGAATGATTATGAGACAAACATGTCCCAGCGCCGCTTTGTCCACCACAAATCACACATGGACTCCTCTAGACGCAAACCCGGGACTCTGCCCATACGTTATTGTACCCTGACTGTAATTTCATGTGTCAGATTTCTGAAAGAGCTAATCGGATTTAGGACAGGGCTGAACAACGTGTTAGAACGTTCATAGACATCTTCAATTTTTCAGTTTAACGCTTTAAGCACAGTGACAGTTATGGTGAACACTTGTTTTAAAGTTTAGTTCATTTTATCCAGAAAGTGCTTTTAATGGTTTCATATGATTATCAGATAAACAACGATTATTTCCCTAACAGCATCAACAAACTGATCTTTCTAATAGGAAAGCTATAATTTTCACTGAGGCACGAACTAACTTTTAAATACTATTTAGATGAGCTTCGTTCGTAAAAGTGATAACATTCTTAATTACAGTAATTTCACGTGTTTCTTTTTTAAACGGGCGTGACACATCGCCTCTTACCCGACCACTCAGGGTGTTTGAGAACAAAGTTCTGAAGTAGTTATTTAGGTGGAGAAAAAGTCACGTAACAAAGAAATGGAGATAATTAAATAATGAGGTCTTTAATCATATCCACCGTTCAATTAATGTTATTAGGATAATTAAATCAAGAAGGATCCGATAGACGCGACATGTAGCGTGCGTGGGGGGAAAGTAAATCACACAAAAATTTCGTTGGAAACCATTAAAGAAAAAGATAATGTAGTACACTTAAGCCTAAGTTAGAGAATAATATTAAAACGGTTTTTAGATTAATTGCATCAGACGATTGAGACTGGACTCTGTATTTCACATTTCGTTGAATTGTCCACAATTAACGTCCACGGTCATTGAAAAAAATATTTCACCAAACACGTTTCGCATGTTTTCATACATCTTCAGGGATACGTAACATAACATTTTCTAACCCAAAGTTTGTAGTTATTTAAATTATGTTACGATAACCCTAATGTTACACGCGGGTTGTATTCAACTCGTGTATGACGGTGTCCAACTGTCGCATTTTGTGAACACGGTAATGAATATACTAACTTCATAAAAGCTGGGTGTTTCTGAGAGGCTCAGTAACTATCTAATAGTCAAAGAAGATTCTTACCATGACTTTAATGTTTGACGCAGGATGTGATGTTAAGTCTAAAAAACTTAATATTGCAGCAATTTCGTGACAACAACGGATTACAAGCGTCACCGGCTTTCCATTTACATCCAGTTTTGTCACCAGCTGTTTCTTTTATTTTATATATCCGCAATTCTTAATTTGTGTATACACCAGAAAAAATCCTATGGCTTTCGTACTGAGAAATTCACAAGGCTGTAATGGCATCCGAAACCAGTTTCCTTGCGACGGGATTACCTTTGTGGTATAGTTTCTTTATTGTGAAACTTGTTAAATGTTGCGTATTCTTTGTGTTTAGTAAAGGAATAAGCAACTGAGGCTTTGATGAGTGTTAACAGCTGCCGCTGTACCACTAACCTCCAATTTCTCACAAGGTCTTCGCCAACTGTCGTCTTTTTCAACGACGTAACCCCCTGCGGTTGTCTAGGGGCCGACTACTGAACTAGTGAATCCACACGCGAGAGAGAAGTCAGAAAAGTTTCAGAGCCGCCGCTGTAAAACCTCTTTTCCTTCTAACGCAACAAGAAAAGAAGCGACTGTAGATTATTACTGATCCCAAGTACGTTGTCACGCTGAAACATGTTTTTGGCCTTGTAACGAACAAATGTCTCTTCGTCTCACACGAGTGTACCAAAAAACACAATACATGGCGCCCAGCTTGGTCAGTTTCACTGACGCCAGTCGATTATGTTATGCACAGGAAGGAAAGGATCATTATAAATACGTCTAGTCCCTTTTGTTGCGACACACCGACTGGCCATGCTGCAAAAACGGAATAAGCGACAGTCCCATTATCTTTTATATAAAACTGAAACTGCGTTTGATTGTGTATGTAAACTCCCTTCTAACTCAAAAATAGACAAACCGATTTGCACCAAACTTGGCATGCTTATTCATGAGAGAAATATAATAATTCAGGAAGGTTAAACGCCGGAAAAATTGTCCTGAGTTCGAGTCCAAATGAGGGCGGTTCTTGTAGCTCAAAAACTAAGCAAGACCAATGTTGTTTGTTTCGGCAACGAGATTACAGGAACCAAGGCCACAATCTCGATCAACTATCCTGGGTTCGAGTCCCGATTAACATTCGTTTGGAGATTTTTTCCTGTGATATTCAAGGATCAGGCCTGTGGTATGCTTTCGGGCAATGAGTGATCACCCTGACGATGGAGGCAGCATGTACCTCAGAAACGCCGGTCAACTTCTACCAGATTACACGGCCCAACAACCCAGAAGACAGCCATCTTGAGACCCACCGCCGTGAAAACCTCAAATTCTACACAAATCAGAGAGAGAGAGAGAGAGAAATTAATACAGAACTTTAATAAACGGTAGACCTTAAGGAACGTGTAAGTGATCATTTGGGAGACTCAGACAGAAGGGGAATATAAAAAAAATCGGATATGGTGGTGTTAAGTGAATTCATCTGGCTCAAAGATAAGGGGCCAGTGTGTGGGGTCGTGCCAACACGGTAATGAAATTTTGGGTCCTATACAAGGCGAGAAATATTTTTACTAAGTGGACAACTATCAACTTCTCAAGAAGGATTCTGCTGAACGCGGTCACTTCTACCACCACGACAGCCGCTATGTACAGGTGCAGTATTATGCCTGATCGTATGCAGCAGCAAATCGTAACAATTTCTTAAAGGGTTTACATGATAGCAGATTTTCCCTTCATTATTTATTTTTCTCTGTCGATATCTTGCTCTTCCGTCCACCCATTCCTTCCCTCCTCGTCTCGTCTCATTTCTTCCTTTGTTTCGTTTCTTCGTTTCTTTTTGTGTGAAATGATTCGGCACAGGTGTTGCACGTTTTGAAAAAAATGAAACATTACTGCCAACTGAATTTCGTGTTCCATCTAGATTTTAGCTCTCACGGAAGTGGACTTGAGTGAGTCTGGTTCTCAGGCAGTTGGCGCATTCAGTTTACTTCGCTTTTGAATCGTTAAAAGAAACAGCCAAAATATTAAATCAAAAACACGTCTGGAGTATTTGTGTCGTTGGCAGGCGGAGCTGCGAGCCTGTGTTTACTGCTGCTGGCGCCACGGGCAAGTCATAATATCGCAAGGTTGGCCGACCATATGGCCCATACACGCACTGCAATACGCGGTTTTTGCCTATTTATATGGGCCCTCTCTTATATGCTTCTGGGAACACTTTAGTATGGAATTACATAGACCAGGGATGTCAAGCGACATCGCCTGCCAGCCGTATAGTCAATTTATAGGTTAGGTTAACCAATTCGAGAGTGGTGGTAACTATGTGTACCACCTGCATAAACACTCAGTAATTACATTTTATTAAGAGATTTAATAACGTTTATATTCTGAAATGAAATAATTAAAAATAGATAGAATAATTGTCCTAGTAATTATCGATCTGTTAGTGGATTTACGTGCCTGTAACCTTGGTCAGCAGGCAAAAGTACAAATCAGAGTGACCATGGTTGCCTTTCGCGCTTTGGTTTTGATTATAATACCGATTCTGATCTTAAAGGAAAGAAAGACAATATGTCTTTGAATGTATCAGAAGGACTGAACTAAATATTTGTTTCCCTTTACCCCTACTTAATTTTTCCTACTTATATGTAGAACATGTGGCAATCGGTGTGAGTGACGTATTCTTGCTACGAAGATGCTGTATTTTGGAGGCGAAATACATTTAATACAGGCTTATAATGACACGGCCATTTGTGCTTATTATTGCTTAGGACATGGGCATCGAACATGTACCCCTTATCCAGCAAGCAATATCGTCTGCAGGTCTGCCTGTTACAAGTACATTACTAACCAATCTACTAATTAAAGCCCCTGCAACAATTTCTGAACTCACGGATGGCCAAGAAACACGTCTCAGAATAGCAGGAAATACTAAAAAGTGTGGATGCGCGACTTCTTGAAGGTGGTCGACATTTTTTATGCATCTACTATAAAGCTGTTCCGTAGGTTATCTATAACCAATACAAATTTTAAAAAAAAACATCTCTGTCCTGTCGTATTGACGTCGTCAAACCTTACAATTACTGCTGTAATCAGGGCTTGCTTGAAAAAAGCAAACATGTATTAATCGTAGAATGTCATAACTGTATGATGTGAAACTGAACACGTTTTCAAAAGTAAAAACAAGCGAAGCAGTAAAATAATTAGACACTGCACGGCCTTGTATGAGTTGGTAGTCTTGTTTCACTACACACGCAGTCTGATGAGGTGTGATACCGCTGAGATAAGTTTTTAGACGACTAGACTGACTTGCAGTCTACCGCCTGTTTGTTCACCTCCGTTACCTAATAACCCTCCCCATATAGGGGATTCACCCTTTGAAGCCCAGACATAACTTCATGTAGGGTGCACCTGTTTTAACAATAAATAACAATCCATGTTACCACAGCGGGTTTCATATGATTCTCAGAATGAACAGCTCTGGCGTCTATAACATTACTGACATACTAATCTCTGTAGTCGAGACGAGTTGTGTTTTTTTTTTTGTTCAGGTGGGAACTTAATTTTTAAACAATATTTAGATTAGCTTCGTGCTTGAAAGGATCAAAACAGAATATGCATACAAACTTTTAACACACTTTAGGTAGCATTACTAACATTCTCAATTAGTTGTTCTATTACAGCTCGATTTTTACTTTACTTAACGACTTTTTGTCAAATGCGTTGACTAGCGCCGAATAAGAAATAACATGATGGGTTTGGGAGGATATAAAAGGAAGCGACAATGATCAATTTAAGGCACTATTCCAGCGACAACTTTCAACTAACTCCATGGAGTAAAGCAGAGTACGCTCAACTAGTAACGAAATTGAATCAAAACGCTTATTACCGCGTTCACAAGATCCCACCATCTGTCCCTTTCCCGAGCCAGATGAAAGCAATCCACCTCCGAAAAACTATTTCTCTCAAATAGATATTAACATTTTTCTCTTGTCAACACCTAAGTTTTCTCTTCCCTTCAGGCTTTCAACTAAAATTGTATGCACTTCACACCTCTCCTTGCGTGCTGCGTGCCCATATCATATTGATTTTATCATCCTAATAATATTTAGTGATGAGTAAAATTTATGGAGATCCTCATTTGCAGTTTTCTAAAGCGTCCTGTCACTTCATCGGTGTTAGATTCCAATACTTTCTCCTAAGAAAAGCAGCGCCCTGTTCTCAAAAAAATCGTTCTGGTACCTCCCGAATACGAAGCAGACACATGAACGTCGATAATGTGAGGCTTATTTTAGGCTACATGTAGATTTGGTTTTTCTTGCCAATTCTATTTATAGCGTAAACATTATTATGTTCTTAACCGCCAGCAGTCTTCGAGGCATCCTCCGTTCTTGTCAATCATTACACTTGTCGGCATGAATTGATGTCATTCATCTCCGGGCGAATGGCATCGCATGCCATGTTCTTACGTTTCCTCTGCCTGTCGCGAGTTAACATTCAGCTCCTCACAACGACAGAGTCTACTTCTTTGTTTTCTGTATGTGCTGTAATTAGTTATAACAACTATTAATTATAGCATAATACATATGTATTTAGAAATACTGATGAAGACATTGTACACACACTTCGACCCTAAAGAGACGATACGTTCCTCTGAAACGTCGGTAATCACCTACAGGACTAGATGGTATCACAATGCAGAAAACCACACTCGACACTGCAGCAGATTCGGTGGTACGGACACGAACTAACAAAGAAGAGTTTTACAGCAGATCGTTTTGCAGTGAACAGATAATTTTTGCTCATGGTGACGGGATGGCAAATAACAAAGAGATCATATGCGGGAACGTGACGTATAACTAGTTTAAAATTTTTTAATCTCCTGAAGATGGTTTCAATATATTTAAATAGTGCATGTGGCTACACACCAAATGAGGTACACATTTGTATTGTTCCTTTTTTAATTACCTTGTGATCCGTGGGCTATAGATCGGTTAATATTTGTATTTCTGTTACTATGACGAAGCTCTTTAAATATATATTTCTGGCTAGTGACTTGAAATTTTGGTATGTCTTCTTCGACGCAACAAAGGCTACGTGTGAAAAAATATTGTATCCGAAATAAATTAAGATGAAGACAGATGAACGATGTATGTAAAATTTAAAATAAAGTGAAACGTGAGGGAAATTTTCCACTCTTGATACCAGATTGACAATATTCTACCGATAATTATAACATTTATTTTTTAATTTTTCACCGTTACGTCATATGGATTACATGTGTGTACTTTGCCAAAATGCTGCTTACAGCTCCTAGACTATTTAAAGAATCTTATGCTCGGATTGGCCACTGTATTGCGACTGAACTTTATAAATGAGAGCCACTTTGGATAACAACAGTGGGATAATAACGGCAGTGTAAACACTAAATCCTCGCAATAAACAAGACACGTGTAAGCACTTCTGTCCAAGTTTTGTGGTCCCTCGTGATATTTCTATTTATCGTGTCGACCTTGACTGCGGAATTCTATATAGTCCTACGAGCTTTATGCCACTGTTGCCCTCAGAGGCGCCTGGACAGCGCCACAAAGCAAAGTGAATGCATTTGACTGATCAACTGCTGTTAACCAACCTCTGACCCACCAAGCCTTCACAGCACAATTATGACTGCATCGAGTCATGTCGGAATGGGAAGGAAAATGCTGTTGTTTCAATTACTGGGACTCCCCACAAGTATTTATAGAACATTAGCCATCTCACATTAATTTAGGGGCCCAGGATGAATTCCCCGCTGGAGTGGAGGTTTCCGCCGTTTCTGTCTAGAGCTGATATTCCCAGCTACAAGGGTGTTGTGCCCTCTTTATACCCTTAAGAATCCCAAAGGACGCAAAAATCCCGTCTTTCTAATTTTAAACTACAGTTACAATTTATTTTGCCTGAGACCGCTTTGAGCATAGGTTAAAACTCTACTGGTTTCAGAATATTGACGACAGTATTATATCGAACGGGTTAGAGCAGCGTTAACGCACTACAATTAGATCCAGGAAGTACCCGGTTCAAATTCCGACCGATTGCCTCTGATTGTGACTGGTTTTCATCACCTAGTTTTCTCCAGGTAAATTCAGGGATATTACTTCCAAGTAGGTCATGACCTAGACTTTCCAGATTCTTACCAACCCATCTCTCGATTATCTTCCCAATTCCCTCTACACTACACACCCATTCGAATACAGTTTAAGCAGCTTTGTCGTACAGCCTAACACACGAATCAGTCAATAGTGCAGGATTTAATGTTTTCACGGCGGTGAGTAAGAAGATGGCTGCTTCTGGGTTGTAGCACTGTGTAATCTGGTAGGAGTTTACCAACATTTCAGAGGTCCTTGCTGCCTCCATCACCAGGGCGATCATACTACATTTAACGTCACCGAAGTATAAGTCCAGTAATGGGAAATCCCCTTACATAATCATACCCAGAGGCAGAGTGGTTACAGCAGCCAATTATTTAAATGAAATTCTTCTGATTTTCAGCTTGGAACTCCGATATAAAAGTTGTTTTGAAGTTGAATTACGTAGACGGACGAGACCTCAACACCATGCGCTTATTTTAATAACATTGTAAATTGCATAAATCCAACAAAAATCTCGATTCCCTTTCGAAATGTGTCGACCTTAACGCGAGATACCAGCGCTATTCGTTTAACTATATATCTCGTGAAGCAGGTCCACCGTTTTGTCTGTATCTGTGATTAATGTACAAGTTTCAGTGTTAGGAAGTCTGAACGGGATATCTTGTGCTATAAATTCACCATCCTTGTCCATAGGGTCTTCGGCGGGAGGGAGCTGTGAGCTGCGAGGGACGGAAATTCTCTGAGAGGCGCCGTGAAACCCAGCACAAACTACAAGACGACCATTGCATCACATATGTAAGCACATTCTTTATTCCGATGTTGCCGAATTTACTTCTCATACAGCATTTAATTGGAGTTGGTGAGAGCGTTATTCACAGCATCCTGATCCGCATCGCACCATTTATAATTACACGACCAACCTCTGCAATCAACATCCTGGTACTAGAACTTGAATCACGGAAGTTTGCTGTTGCTGGACGTGCCCAGAGCCAGAGTATATCCAACTACATTTTCTTGGGAAACATTGTAAAATTCGAATGTCGCTATCTGGGAATATATCACGTAGACAATCGCTGGCGAGAGGCGGTCCTCAGTTTAGAGGCTAGGCTTGAGGTCAGCGATCATTTACTGCATAATTTTGTTTGTCAGAAAACAGACGAAGGCCGCGGAATTAAAAACATAACATGTTAATGTATTAAGTTAAACGCCATATCCGTGTCTTCATAGTTTATTTAACTACGCTTTCTCACTACATCGATTAAAGTGAATTAAAGTTATAACCGTCGAAATTCAACGGGCAGTAAACATGATTTCTACATTTCACCAAAAAGTAAATTTTTGTAACTTTAGAGATTACACTTTTCAAGTTTTCCTATGGCGCGCTATGTGTTTCTGACACACCTGTGGCTGATTTTCTAAACGGAAAAAGTCATTAATGTTCTCGGGGTTTCCTATCCAAGTGGGACATTTACTTTTGTTTACAGCAGGTTCTAACTCTGCGTTTAGCTTTATAAATAATAAAAATCTACAATTATCCCGCTGCTGTCTGTACAAGAGGAGGAATCTGGAGGAAATGGTAATTTTTCTTATGAACTGCCATTCGGCAGAAATTGTCTGTATTTTTTTTTAGAAACCGCTGTAATTAATTTTCAGTAATAGAATAAGTCGACAGTTTTCCCGCATTATCTGTCCGAAACGTCCTTTGCATTTTACATTTTTCTCTCGGCAGCGATTTAAGGTTACTTCATGTACCAACCAGGCCGACTAGTTTTATAAAGAACGTGTGTATGCAAATACCCTATTTCCTGACGGTTACAAAACAAGACAGTTATGAATATATCTTGAGACAACGAAGGAAAACTTGATTACGTATAATTGAGCCATCTATGCCCATCTTACTAGGCTAGATACTGCGTTTTGTATTCTTTTTGAAATGGTTACTTTGCTACGGCTTTGATAATCAATTTTATGGCCTGAAGGGTTTCATTCAAATGCCTTGGTAACTTTAAAAATCCAGTTATATGTTAAGTGCACTTAAATGTGATTATCTCACTGTTAATGTTTTGCGATGGTGATATCATAACCGAAGTAGTTCAGATGGCTCAATTACGTATAATTATGCTGTACCGCGGTGTACCTTAACAGACCTCGCAAGCAACCTTGCTTCATGTGGAATGTTTGTATTTCAATGTAACTATGACACAGGTCCGATCGATGTTACCGCACATTGGTTCTTATTTGTAACCCACCTGCTTCAACACGGAATAATTAATTATATTTTCTTTTCATAGACTATAGAGGTTATGTATGATTCTCAGAGTAAACAGTGATTACTTTCTTAAACAGAATAAACCAGCTGATAGTTAATGGAGACGCGTTGTGTTCTCTTAGCGGTACGGACTGAATTTCTAACTATAATTTAGATACGTGAGATACGAAAGTATTAGACAAAGAAATTAATACTTTCGTCACTGAAATCGCCGATGTCATGAATATCCCATACTTTACCCTATGCTGACACGATTTGTGCTTATAGCCCGTAGATTAAATTTAACGCTGTAAATGAGAGCAGTTCACAGTGAACTTGTTTTATGAGTTCGGATTGTTGCAGTGTTCGTTTAATACACCAGCATTAACATCTCCAACCGTCGTTTAGTTGTACCGTATTTTCTACTGCTGGATTAACGCTGCAATTTATTTTCCTTTTTATTCATAAATTCAATTCTAAGTTTATCACGCGAGTGTAAATTTCGAATTATAATACTGAAATAAATAACATTCAACACAGAATTGCCAACTTAAAAGAAGCAGCAGCAATAAAACCAGAGTATGTTACACTTCCAAACTTTGATATCTAGCAAATGACAGGTTGTTTCTAACTGAAGCGCAGATTCACAGAAATCAAAGCCGTAGACAGGTCTAAATGTTCACTGATACGTACAGACAAACGAAATTTGTGTTAAACTCTCGGGAAATTCAGTACAAGTACCCTGGTTAGATGTGTCTGAATTGTTATTAATTTTTAGTATTTGTATAACAATGACACTAGCATCTATGTAAATAAGACTTGATTTAATGTATGCTAAATCATGTAACAAAGTAACCCAGTTTTATTCTGAAAATATAGTTAGTCGGTAAAGCATGCGTTTTGGGTTTAGCTGTTATATTAACGCTAACAACACGATCAAAAATAACTTTTAGACCTTCTGTTTTACAATAGCTTATCCTCCTACTAGCATTCAATCCTCACGATTGATTAGATTCGTGAACTCAATAAGTTTTTCCACTGTTTACAGACATTTAACATCATCACTTGTAGAGATTTATATAAAACAATAAATTCTTCAATTCCCATTACATATGACAGTTATCTAGAACGAACAATAACAAACACCAAGTGATATTCTTAATGCCTACGTATTACATCTTCCGCATAATCCAATGCTGATAACACAGATTATTTAAGTACAGAGCAAAAGAATGTCGTAAAGCTATATTGGAGGGAAATGCCCGTTTAAATTCAACGGGGAGGGACTCATTTCTTGTCTTCTTCCCTTGCAGCCTTTCTATCTTTTCCTTATTCGTCTTATCCTTTCCAGTCCCTTCCCTCGCTGTATTACTTTCCAATTACTTTCAGTTTAAAACAACATTGAAATCTGAGTTATTCAATCGATTTCGTCACCTATCTCGTGAGTGCACCTGAAAGAAGTATTTGTAAAATAGAATAATTTACCATACAATATCGTTCTGAGAACTTTAGGGCCTTTGTGAGCTCTACTGAACACGCACCAAAGCAAGCAAACATCAAACTAGGTTTTATATAATACAGGTATACGAAGTAATATATAAACTTTCAACCAAGGTAAAATTGACAACAATAAACCAATGTTGCAACTTATCGGTCGATATTTTATTATACTGAGAATGATTTCCTCAATTAAAAAGATCCATAATGTACAGAAGTTTATTTTAATAACGACATTTCCAATTGACTTATTATCACCGAAGGTAAAATGACACGAAGAAATATGAAGTTCTGTAAGAAACGCAGCACACAGATTAACTGACTTTGTATTATATATATAAAATATAAAACAAAAGCAATAGCTAGTCATAACCACAATTAATGATACTGATCACACAACGAATAATGACTTACAAGTACCATAATAATGTTGCTTATTAATGTTATTTTGATTAGTGACTTGTTAAAACCATTACTGTCAAACGTTAAGTGTTGAGCTCATGGTGGGTCGAGCCCAGTATTACATATTACATAAGTTTAATAACTGACGGGTACATGTACACTGAAGAGTTAATGTTGATGGACAGGTGAATGGATAGCACATGGATGATGATATAACCACGACCGTACAAATAAAACAAGTTTTCTCTGCAAGAGAGACTGCATGGATGCTGTTGTGGCCGAGTCGGATAATGACGACGAAAGTAGCAGTTTTAAGTTACATGAACATCAAACGACCCGAGAGGACTGGACGCTCAAGCGGCAGTTTCCAGAAAAGTTATTAATTATTTACACACAACAGTTGTAGGGCACTATACATAAAATCCTGTACAAAACGGAAATCTGGCTTTATCGAACAGTTTCCGGCTCCAAGACTACAGAGCATTGGTCGCCAGCCCGCTGGCGCAGAAGAGCCCCCCCCCCCCCCCCCCCCACATGACAGTACTTTCCTTATACATAATTACTAATCTTCCTGTCATTAAATACTAAAAGACGTTGAGAAACTTCCTTAATTGAAGAAACTAACCACAAATTTATGACGCTATATGATCTATGCCGGTTATGTACTCCCGATCATGGAGAAAGGACGACGGTTTTGGCCGGGAATGGTGAGTAAATCCTGAGCACGTCGGTCTTTGTCGAAGTTCAAATAGGATAAATCCCAAATATACGAATTACTGAGCAAAATCTGTTTGAAAATATAAAATGTGAAATATCAGTGGGATTAAGAAGACAGATGATGCGACTGTTACTTACTTCCAAGGACTCGAATTTATTTGTGTCAAAATGAATAGCCCCAAACTCAATGAAGGGCCTCAATGAGGGACACTTGAAGGTTAAGACAGTCTACACACAATTTCCTGCAGAATAGTCTGTCAAAATGGAGAGTTACGCCCATTGTTAATTAGATGTGTAGTTCATTCATTACTTCTTATACGGACAATCAAAGCGTAAGAAATGTGCATAATTTGCCTACCTCTGCTGTTTGCTGCTTGGCAGTCGATCGATCGATCGATCACTCGTCTCTCGCGACACCACGCCGAGTGCAATTCTTATTGTCAGGGGTGACCGATTTTGAGGTCGTGCAGAGTAGTACAACCTCCACATCAAATTTCATCCAAATCCGTCTAGTGGTTCTCGAGTTGAATCGACTGGACAGACGGACTGACATGTCCAGCCCATTAATGTGTTCTCGCTGTGCACTTCGTGCAAAGAAAGCATAAAACGCGTCGAAGAAGTAGCAAGCCGGATGTAGGGGTAACAGACGGAGCTGTAGCTGGCGAATATCTGTTCAACACTTAATATATCCGTGCGTGCCGCCAAGCCGACTCGGCATTTATTACAGACTTGTCGAGAATTTCTTTTCTCTTCAAGGCCGGTCGCGCTGAGGAGCAGGCTAGGTTCTATTTTCATTCCGGTTAAATATTCCGCGGCACAGAAGCGAATTCCAGACATGTCATAGCAAAGGTATTTTCCCTTCCGTTTCTTTTGTCTACAAAACAAATAAAAAAGTCTGTTTCTTGCCCTAAAATACTTTCATAACAAGTGTGTTACAGAGCCCCGAAGCGCAGTTAAAGAAAACATGCAAGAACAACCACTGCTCCACGAAAATGAGAATAATTTACAAGGACACAGGACAGAATTACACCTAAAAAATGCATTAATACTAAAAAAAATACTAAATACTTTTTATTTCTCAGTATTAACAGATAAATGTGTAGACAATGTATACTGTTAATCGTAACGGGATCACGTGTTTTCTTTCTGTTGTTTAAAATATAGTCAAGGCTTCGTGCTTAGATATTAATTTCATAATTTAAGCCGAAATTAAAAAGAAAATTAAAGTTAATATGATTAAATATAAAATTATGGACTTTAGAAAATTCAGTAAATGATTTAAATGTCATGTCATGTCTAATGATAAAATGTAAAAATAAAAAGGCACATACAGAATATAGTTGAAGTAAAGGAGGTGAACTCATGAAATATATATCCTTGTCAAGATTTACAGGTCTAATGGTGAATTTACATGTTTAATGATGCAACGAAGAAACCTTCGAATTATCCCGCTACAAGATTAACATCAGCAACAGATTCACAAATATGAAACGCATCTGGACAATATGTGATCTCCGAATATACCTTTTGATCCTTCACTAGTGTTGACCCTCCTTCTTTCAAGAACACGTCCCAGAATAAGAGACTAAAATACTTTTTAAAAGGCAGATATGTAATTTATGTAAAGAGAGAAATTATCGGCTCGTTTACCAGTTATTCTATTTCACACTTTCAGTAGAACGCAGTTCATGGAACAGGCATGAAGCATGCATGCAGACTTGTTCTTCTGCATTCACGCTAACAAGCCTATGAAGACATTCTTAAATGATAGTAACTCATTCAAATAATCTTCTCATTAGAGCGGTTACTAAGGCTGTAGCAGCCTGTAAAATGCTACAAATAATAACTCTTTCTTCAAGACCCAGGTCACGAGGAAGAAGCCCGTTTCGTACGGTTCTCTGAAAGTCACTGGAATGCCCACAGCATGCAAGCCATCAACTTTATCTTCATCACGTTCATCTTATTATTTACCGCCACGTACTGCTTCTCCTTTGTCCTCTTTTCGCCAGTCTCTTTCTCCACCTCCTACATTTTCCTTAAATTCCTCTTTTCCTTCAATTTCTCCTCTGCATAATTTTTGTTAATCCCCTTCAACTTATTCTACTTTCCTCCTCCACCATATTTCTGCGTTTTCTTTTCTTCATCCTCCTGATTCTTCTTTTCCTGTTTTCTTCTTTAATCTTATCCTTTATTAAACATTCCTTATATTTCATTCCTTCCTCTTATATCTATTTCTGCCACTTCTCCATCTTCTTCCACAATTCCTTTGTCTTCTTCTCTTCCATCACATGCTCAGTCTCCATCATTTTCTATCCACTTCTCGTGTTTTACCTTTATCCTCTTCCTCATTATACTCCCACTTATCCTTACCTCTTCCTTATTACTCGCCCATCACACCTTCTGTCCAATGTCCTGATCGGCAGAACGATTCACAAGTGAATGGATGGCACTTTCAGGCCGAAGGCGAGGAGCGTGTCAACTCTTGCAGAAGCTGCCGACTTGTTGCAGATGGAGGTGCTGTGGGGGCAGGCGGCGCTGCTGGTGCAGGTAGCGTGGCTGCTGGCTGTCAGCGTGTGTTCGTCTCCTGCTCCTTGGGAGCGCGCCAACGCTTCAGGGGGACTCTTCGAAGGCCTCTCTCCTCAAGACTACGGGTTACGCCCAGGGAATCCTTTAGACGAACTTCCTCCACCTGATCTCATCGAGTCGCCCAACAAGATGCTGGACCCCAAGCCACACGACCTCAACGCAACTGCCCTGAGAGCCATGTTAGGCCGCAGCTTTGACAGTCTCTTCATGAGTATCACGCGACCAAGGTAAGAAGAACTATTTCATCACAAGTATTTCATTCTTACTCTCCTTCCCCCACCCCCGGCTGTTCTATTTCCCATGATGTACGCGTTGATTACAGATATTACATTTCCCTCTTAAGATGCCTTGTAGTCTGGCAGAAATTGACCGATATTTCAGGTCGCTTACGACACTCTTCTCTCCTCTTCGAAAGTAGTCACTTCAAAGACAGCGAAGAAGATTCAGAGTTAGCATTAACCTTGACATTAAACAAGTTTGAAGATGACCGTATTCTAAGACGTCGCACCGCGTAGTCTGGTGGATAATGACCGACGTTTCAGAGGCGTTTACTGCCTTCATTAGAACTATAACCACCTGGTGATGATCCTGATGGAGACAGTAAGCACTTCTGAAACGTCGGTCAGCACCTACCAGACAACCGGAAACACCACTCAGAAGACTCCCATTTTATACTCGTCACTATGAGGACAGGAAATCTCACATAATATTCCTACTTTACACACCAGTTTATTTTTTTCACATACGTGTGATCTGTCAGTATTTTTGTAACAACCTATTCATCACTGTCATTATGGCTTGTACTGTGTTAGAATTTTTTCTTCGTATTGAATATTTAACAATACAAAGAAAACTAATTTCTGAATCCGTGCTTTAATTTATGTGGTTTGATTAGCTTTTGATCTGTAATAAATTAACATTCAAGGCCAATGAGGTGTAACAAACAGAAAACAGGGTGTTTATAAAGTACGTATCCGCCATTGGAGTGCATTTTACCATTCTTATAAACACACAGGTTTATGCATAATTCTTTCTAGAGTTCATATGAAGTAGTGTATACAGTTTACACTCCTCTTATGTGCTGTTCAGACACTTTAAGGGTAGCTCGCCTGATCAGTTTGCAAGACTAAGAATTTCTGCACAGGAAGAGAGGTCGGCAAAATACTGAGTCCCTGTCCATGTAAACTGTCCAAACATTGGTTTCAAAGTAAAACAGATTATGGATTGAGGTTGAAACTTTTAAGGCTCCTAACGTCAAACAAGAATGGAAAGGACACTGTAGGGGCAATATTCACACCGTTCAGCACCCCTGATTCCACATCCAAACCGCACACCTCAAATCTTCAATTGTTTTGTGTGTTTGTCATCAGTCTTTCGACTGGTTTGATGCGGTCCTCCATTTTCGCCTATCTTGCGCCAATCTCTTCTTTCCACATATTTTTTGTAGCCCACATCCTCAAAATTCTGCGTCACATATTCCAATCTTTGTCTCCCCCTACAATTCTTCCCTTCAACTGTTCCTTCCGTTACCAAATTAACCAATCCTGGGTGCCTCAGAATGTGTCCCACCATCCTATCTCATCTTCTAGTAAGATTTTTCCATAGACTCCTTTACGTTGTCAAAAGCCTTCTCCAAGTCTACAAATGCCATAATTGTATCTTTATTTTTCTTAATCCGTCCTTCTATTATTAAACGTTAGGTCAGAATTGCCTCTCGAGTACCCATACTTTTTCTAAATCCAAGCTGATCCTCATCTAGCGCCTCTTCAACTTTCCTTTCTATTCTTCTGTATATTATTCTAGTTAATAATTTTGATGCAGGAGATATCAAGCTAATTGCGCGGTAGTTCTCACATTTGTCTTGCTCTCACATTCTTGGGAAGTGCGAATCTTCAATTAATGGTGTTTTTAAACAGCACCAGTTGATTCACCACTGGCGTGTTACGAAATGAGAGTGTGTCGTAGTTACTTCATCGGCCTAAGCTGACAGGCATTTCAACTATTCTAGAGATAATCAAGCGAGATTCGATCATTACCCCGTCTAACACGCTTTTATTTTTCCCGAACAACTTCGGCCTTCGGGGATGAGACGCGTCAAATATTTAATTCATCCAACTTTTCGGCAAACACTGCAGTTGCCATCTTCAGAGTGAATGGTTGGAAATTTTTTGAAGCCCTGAATGGAGAATGCAGTGGGTGGCCACGTAATCTTCTCCGAAAGCCGAAGTTGTACATTGAACTGCATCCGCGAGAACCTTCGGACAAGGATGTCCTTTTCCCCGACGTTCTATCGAAAAACAGAAATTCAGGCCGCGTTTCCCGGACGTATTCATATTTTTTTTTTTTCAAAACTCGAATTAATTTTGTTCCAGACACTCGAATCGTAATCAGTCGACTTCCAGCAGCAGTGATCTTGTCGAATTTCCATTCCGACGCAACAAACGAGGGCGCCTGGTACCAGTAGGAGAGATGCCACACTCTCTGCGTGAAATGAATTTCAGATACATCAGACTACCAGACGGCTCCCGTCTCCGTACGCGCATTTCGGCCAAACTCAAGAAGAAATTGCAACAGTTCCTGTGGGCCTTCACTGCCTGTCCCATCGTCTATCGCTGGAAGGACCTGGGGATTAGATTCTGGCCCAGATACCTCAAGGAAGGACACTGTCCGGCAGGAAAGACGTCGTGCTCTATTCCTCCAGGCATGAAGTGTCGTCCTGCAGCCAAAGCCCACAAGACACTCCTCCGCTGGCACTGTGCGCAGTACCCTCATCACCACCATCACAATTCTGGTAGCAACAGTGCAAACCATCATCGGAACCTTCTTTATTCTTCATCGTCAACGCTGAGTGCCACAGTAAACCCTACAGTTGCAGACAGTGGCATGCTAGGCCTTTCAAACAGTGGGTCAGCACATAAGCAACACTGTCACTGGATAAAAGTAGAGTATCCCATTGTGACGCAGTGTTCGTGTTCCTGTCCCACTAATGGCAGCAGTTACTCGTAGACTGACAGTTGCATTCATGCAATGCACTTCCGTTTTAAGAGTTCTTCTGCGAACGCATTCTCGATAAAACCCTCTTTAAGGCGACTTCCTTGACCGAAGAGGTTGTAGCTGATGGCTTGAGGTGGAGCCTCTTCTTAAACCACGGACTTCGCAGTTTTGACGAAGCCTCCGCCATATGTGCATTCCTCGAGCGAGAAATGTCTAACCAGGTTCAAGGACGACTATTTATTTATCAGCCAAATAATGTTCACCAACGATTCTTCAGATAAATAAAAATAATGTGTAGTTCTACAAAAAAAAAACATTATCACTTTGTACATAAAGGTGTATATAGCTTACATGCAGAATCTTTTTAAACCAAGAACTAAATTAAATGTAGAATAACTGTAATGATACTCTACTGGGGCAGCTACCTTCGGATGTATACCTCAGGAGTTATTAATGTCTCAAGAAGAAAGCCGATATCCATGACTCTAAAAGATGACAAATTTGTACTACACTTACGTATAGAAACGTATAGGAAATACGAATTAGCAATATATTTCAATGTGATCAGCTAGAACTTCCGAAGGAGGAGTACTTACAGGTTTGGAAGTCGCGCAGGAAGAACTGGATTAAATGCGGTTTACGAGTACTATGTTTTAACTGACAATTTATCTGAGACAACCTGAAACAAGTATTTTGGCCACGATATCACGTGAACAGCAAGATGACGCAGATAATGAAGCTGATCAGAAAAAAGTTTCGATCACTTTGATTCTTTGCGCTTCTCGGTGGATTCTGAAACTCCTAGTCTTCTGTCTATTAAGTGCCGCATCTAATGTTGAGTGCCAACCTTGCACTGGATGTGAGAAGATAAATGCCTCCTATCATAAGGATACTAACACGGAAACAATAAGTACAAGACAGTAACTAGATACAACAGTTCGTATTAGCCGTAAATACTATTGTAGTCGCAAAGTAAATTATTAACACCATTTTAACTTTACAGTCTGTAGTTTCATTGTGTTCTTTTCAAAAACTTGCTAAGAGGTAAGTTCTGTTCGTGTCCCTGAATAAAGTGGAAGCCAGGACGCCAAGGTGGACAAGACTGTTCGCAGTAGGATTTCAGGTTCTCAAGGTGGTGAGTACGAAGACGTCTTTCTTCTGGTTTGTAGCAATAGCTCTTATAATGGAGGCAGTAAGGACCTCTGAAACGTTGGTAAACGTCTACCAGAATACAGGCATCTAAGAAGACTATTCCCTTTGAAGCGTGCAGGCCATCTAAATAACATTCACATTTTCAGTTACCACCTCAAAGAAAGCACAACGTTTCTGCATTACAAAAGTCAGTTGGTTTATGATGTTTAGGGAAATATCGCTGTCTATACTGATAATCATACGAAATTCATAAAACAACTAGCCAATTCTCACAAAAAACTGCACCGGAACTTATTCTCCGAATACAAGTGTTCGGTACAACGCGGGAGACTTGACATGTTAAGAAGTGTATTCTTTGCGTACTGAAGTTTAATATTTTAATTGTATAATTTATGGCACGCTGTAATTTGTATAAAGGGGCAACACAAAAATACTTTCAAACTCAGACGAATGGATTTGTCAAACTACACATTTGAAATGCATGCAAACTAACCTTAGGCAATGTGAAATTAGATGTTCGCACGTTCCCCGTCTGCTTGCGCAGGCGCAATTAGCAGGGACACGAAAAAGTGTGGAATTGAAGGGAGGACGGACTGCATAACCTTTGAAGCTGAGTTGTTAGTCAAGTCTCTACCACTAACATGCTACTTGTTTACGTGTTTGCCTTCGGCGCAGAGCGCTGTATCACATTCCTCGCGACTTTAATTGCTTAACCTTTGCTCTCCGCGTCTTGTGATTGTGTATAATGTATGATGAAGAACGATACGGAATTGCCATCTGAGATTTAGCTAACACTTGAAAAAAAACACGCACCGCCACTGACTGAATTCGATCTTAAAAAAATAGCGGTCGTGACATACATCTCTCCGCACCTTGAACGGAATTAGTCCACAGAAACAGCACATAACAGCTTCTGGCGTACCTCAAGGAGCTGTCTGCAGGTTTCACGCTGCAAGCCCACCACCTTGTTCTGATATCATGAGTTAATTATAAAACAACGGAAGTAATACAAAGTATTAAATTATGCATGAGGCATAAATGTAGGGATCGCAAATCAACGCTTCTGTCCCACATCAGGCTTAAAAAGACAGTCTTCAGGTTTTACTAACAGTATATTCGTCAATTTATCTCCAATGGGAATGATAATATACAGCTTCCTAGGGCGCATCTTCTGTAAATGACTTCGGCTTCCAAGGGTCCAAGGAGGTACGCCTCCGCCATGGCCGACTGCAAGAGGCCAAGGTGCACATTCAATATTTTTCAACGTAAAAACACAGTTCCCTACATATTTTGGTTCCTTGTGTTACTACGAACACAGCGACATCAATTTAATGTTTAATGTTACCTGCGTATCGTAAAGATTTTTAGAGTAATTAGAGTAAAGTATGTCATTATCATCACTGAAAAAATAAACTTATAATTAACGAGAACGAATTTCTGAACCAAACATATATTTTTATGAATTTATTCAAATTTTATATTTCTTAATAAAGACCTTATTTGTCTCGAATTAACGGCGAGGCATACAAGGTTGCAGCGGCGGATCAATTGTCTAGATACTTTGAAGCAGCTAAGATGATATTGAAAACAGACAAAACAAGTTTTTTATATGGTTCAGTGTTGTTTTATTAGTTTATATTAATGTTCGTATTGTTAAACTGTGGTACACAGTATTACCGCAGTATGCAATACTGAAGCAAAGAAGTTATAAGCTTCATGAATCCTAATCATTATCATTAAATTTAAAAGCCCTTCTTTCGCAAATTAAGCAGAAAATTTAATCCTATTCCCATCTTGTTTTAGAAATTTGACAAGAGGCCAATGGAAACACATACTAAAAGTCGTAACGTGTGTGTTCCTTGAGGCTTATAATCGCATAGGAACGTGTAACGAAGTTTTAATAAAAATAAACAAAATGACTATTCAATTACTAGACCACTGGCGTCCAGCATTTAACTGGCGACGGACTTTTACCAGTTATATTAGGAATACTGAAATAACAAAGAGTAAATGTCAAAAACAAAATAAAAAATTGCATCGTAATTGGACTGTATATTTTACCATCAGCTTCGTAATGACGCCAGGCTCCAGACATCTGAATGTAATTACTTCTTGGTTGAATTGGCCACAGTCATGAAATCGAGAGTTCTACAGAGCGTTACAAAAATCGAACACCTCAGACTTTTAACAACTTCCTATTCAAATTCACGCGGTTATAGCTATATGGAGAATTAACCTTGCGTAATAATACTGTACTAAGCACACAGAAGAAGGCAATGGCAAACCACTTCTGGATCATTTGCCTAGGAAACATATGAACACGTCCCTATCAGAGGGATCTTGTTCATAATGTCACCAGGGGTCGGCTCCGACCCGATGGTACTAAAAAAATGAAATAAAATAATATACAAAATATGCAAAATACATTTTATGAGCGATTATGTAACGGGGTTTCGGGTTAATGCAATCGAAAAGTGAACCGTATACGTAATGAATGTTAGCTTAAAGATACGTACTTGTCTTGATGACATATTTTAGGTCCCCCATATTTTAACTTTAAGATCACATCTAAAGTCAGGCGTATTATTTTCCTTCACCTGCTTAATAAACCGTAGGGCCGAGTGTTTCCTCCCTACGTTTGTGTGTTTGCCTATTTATTCCAGCTAATTATTATTATCTAGCTCTAGTCCTTGACAGACCTTGACCTACTCACACATGGGAGAAGTTACTTGATCCATTTAGGCATTTGGTAGGACTCCCTGGACGAGAGATCATCCCGCCGCAAACTTACGGTAATACTTCTACCAGTATTCCACAGAAAAGAGTCTTTCATTTCAATAACAATGAATAAAGATCCTAAATAAACATAAAGTACCCATTAAGGACACTCTGTATAAGGTTGGCAGGTATTTTTGCCTGTGTGTTGTGTTCACGTTTCAAAACGCAGAATGGAATGGCACGTGCAAAACATTTTTCTATCAACTCTGGTCTTAGGAAGGAGGGGTGAAGGCATGTGTTTTCGTCATGAAATGAAGCTGTAAAACATTTATCCCACATTCTACACACATACATTTCTCTGCGTTTCACATGCAAATACATGACAAAAAAACAACTGTTTTTTTAGAGAAATGTCATAGCAAATAAAACATTTAAACAGCTGAAAAATTGCGGACGCGTCAGAGTTTCAGAAGAAGATGCTGTTTCCCTTTGTCGTGGCCAGTGCTTCGATGTGTGACCGTCTGAAGACACCACATGCCAACATCTACAATATTAGAAGTGGTTCTGTTTGAAAGGGTGACCATTCGAGTCTACTGCTGCCTACAATAATACATATTCACATCGTTACATCACAATACCTGACACTTTTGTTATATTAATACATAACCATTCCTCATACGTGAATTGTGCTATTTTGGGTTGTCACGCCATGTACTCTTATAGGTGGTTACCAACGGCACTTGTCACTTCTACAATGAAGATGGAAGTTGCACATACCTCCAAAACGTTGATAACCACTTACATGACTACACTGTGTCACCAACCAAAAGAGCACAGTCAACATTTGCATCGTTCTGAATATCTCAAATCACTCCTACATTTCTTCTGTCATATATTCTACAAGAGGAAGCAAATTCCCTCCAAACGCCAGTAACGTCCGCTACTTCAGAAAGGTATGAATGGGACTTTTTAAATCATCCTGTGTAGCTGTAAGCCTTGGACGAGCTGGTGTTTAGTCTCAGGATTCCTACGAAGCACCAGAAAGGATTAAAACATTATAGAAATTAATTCTTAATTTTAACAACGCAGATGATGACCTTGTTCACAATAGAGCGACCCTGGCGATGGGGGCAGTAAGCTCCTCTGAAACGTTAGTAAATTATCTACCAGACAACAGGGTGCAGAAGACAACCATTCTTATTGTCGTTGGATTTGAGGTTTTAAATGCGGTGAGTCTGAAGATTGTTGTCTTCAGGGTTGTTGCGCCGTGTAGTCTGGTAGAAGTTTACCGACGTTTCAGAGATCCTTGCTGCCTACACGGCGCAACAACCCAGAAGACAGCTATCTTAATCCTTATTGTTATTGAGGTTCGTGTTTTAACAATTTGTTTTAACTTTAACCCAACAGCAAACTGCTTCGTTAACGTCTATTCTGTTAACATTTTTCATATTCAGAAGCCTTTTCAACAGCAAAACAAACAAAATATTGAATCAAATATGAACCAGTTTACATTGAAATTAGAACATAGAACCGAACCAATATGATAACCCTGTATAACCACTCAAGCGCGTGCTCTCTCAAAACTACGACGTGAACTAAGAATAACGTCGGAATGGACGCCGAACAGACGTGGCGCCATCGTATCGATGACGGACCAACCATAAAAAACAAATGGATCTCGAAATGACGATAGTTGCCAGAGAGTAGACGATAACCGAAGGCACCACTTTAAGGCGCCAAGGTGCCCCCAGGAGTGAGATCTAATGAAGGACATGTTATCACTTGCAGTGGCGTCTAGCTGTTGTCTGTCTGGAAACGAGACGTCGGTGGAGCTCTGTAGCAAGTGAAGTCAGTTTGTTCGGACACCCGAGGAATGAAACAATAACCCTTATCCAAAGTTTAAAATGTAAGACTGGTGTTTTATTCTTCAGATAAATTTAAGTTTGAATTCTATAACCACTGCCAGTTTCAGAGCCATCTTACACAAAGCAGTGCGAGTTGCCAGTTATCTGAAACCACTTTCCCCACCTATTCTCAAAATAAATATAATTTCAGAGTCCCTTTTAATATTGTTCTCCCATCTACGGCCAGGTCTTCGGATTGTTATTTTTTTATGATTTAGGCTAATTAACGACGTCGTATGTGTTACAACTCAGAAGGCCACAATCAACATTTTCAACGCCGTGAGAACATCAATTCTTTGATTTCTTTCAAGCGTTTTAAAATATGTTAAATTAAAAAATGCTTGAAAAAGTGTAGATAAAAACAATGTTTAAATTTCATAAGGTAGGTCAGTAAAAATCCTGTATTTTTTCAAATACGTGGTTTTAACAAGGGAAATGAGACGGCAGGGGTACGAAGAAAAGTATAGAAAAATTTTGATCGGAAAATCTGAAAACGACACAATTTGGAAGACATAAAGCTGGGTTCAAGGGTGATATTAAAATAGATCTTGTAGAAATAAGTCGGGTAGGGCCTCTCAAATAATGATTACTAAGCAATACACGCGGCGAATTACGAATTTAAGCCTGACTTAAAGAAGATTTTCGGAGATGAATTTAGATATTGGTTTTACCATTCAAAGACCTGTAAATAAATTATAAGTTAATAAAAAGTTATATAACTAGATTATGATGTATCTACATAAGCAAGTATCGGCTGAATGGTTGTTCATTTGGTGTTAAGGGATTTTGGGCCTTGAGAGATAACACTCATGACTATGTATGATAGATTCTCAAGTCATTCTTATCAGTAAATTTGATAGTCATTATTATAACAATGTTCAGCGTTAAATGGACACGAAAACCAAACTATTATAGCAGAACGGAATTCAGCATCGTTAATGAAATGCTTAATAACTGACACTTTGTAGCTCTTCTCGCCAAGTTTTAATAAAGCTAGCCCAGACGGTGTTCGTTCAGCGGGACAAGTTCACAAATGTTGCATCATTCCAAGGTAACCAAGCAGCACAACCTGATCATGATTAACTTCTTTCGTCGTTTTCCATGCGTGTATGTGTTTTTCTCCGCTACTGGTGTTGCCACAGCTTCTGCTGCTGCATTTGGAAGGTTACTGTTGTAATAATTCAAATACTTCAGAGGAAATGATCAGGTAAATGCGTGAGACATTAATCTTACCGCTATTCCACGTAAGCCACAGCCTTTTATAAATGCGTCTATATATTTCCATCATCTTATCCACTCTCAAGCCTACTAAGATGTGCTACGAATATTGCAAAACGTCGGTTACATCGTTTTAGAGGTTTTTCCCTTAAGTTGATACTTTAAAATCATTCTTGGAATTCTGTCAGAGCTCATCCTGTTACGTTATTTCAACTCTATTATTGTTATACAAAGTCCCTTCTATGTAAAGTTGTGGCTGTACTTTGTTTCGCGGTCCGAAACTATGTATCCCACAGTGCCACCCTCCTAAAACTATAATAGTTTATGCTGATACTAATCCATGATTCACTATTACAACAACAATCATAATCTAGGAAATTTGTCAAATTCAATATTTGAATGTCAGTGTTTGTAAGAGCTGTTTATGTAAAATATTCACAAGATGCTCAAAGATGCAAAGATGTTTAAAGCGAAATGGCTCGTAATTCCGCTGATTTCATTAACTGTCGGGACTACGTTATATTCCTTGTTGCGTTTTCGTTAACACGTGCTCCATTTGTTAGTAAGATTTCGGGTGAGAGAGTTCGTGTTCGGACGACGATCCAAGTGGAGGGTATTCACTTCGCCATTAAAGTTTTTATACGCGAAATTTCGTAAAGCGAGGACCGACTGTTTCAGAATAAAAGGCTGATTCTTTTGAGTTATTTCTTTGTCTATTTAACGACGCTACGTTAGCTGCTGAGATGTACAGAACTGACTGAGATAGAGAAATTAACATCACATAAGCAAGTCATGAAATTAGCTTTCTAGAATCTTGTTTGATCCTGTGATATCTGACCTGGGCCAATAAAAACATTTGTGGATGTGATGCAGTCTTAATTGAAAGCTGTTTTCACGTTCCTTGGGGATCCAAGAAATTTATAGAGAGACAACGCATGGTTTCAATTCTTCTGTTTTCATTACCCGATCCTTTGCCGTGTAATATTATGAGGATGGTTACATTGAACTTCGGCGTCTCTTTTGAATACTGCTCTCATTAAGAAGCTGTGTGTTTATCTTCTCACAAACAACCGCCATATTACACAACCTTGGCTCGTTCGTTCTTTTCCGGATCTTATTTTAGAATTTATTTGAAAGCGTCGACAACACAGTTTTAACATTTTCACAGACAACAACGATGACTTGGGTTGCCGTAGTTAGTCATCGAAATAGTTCATATTTTCTCCGTAAGATGTCATCCAATTGTCAAAAACTCGCTTCATATTATGCTACAACCTCAGGTCAGCATAAATATTTTTGGTAGCGATAATTTCCATAATTTGTTTTCTACTTGGATACTTAACCACGTCTCCTGGCCTACTACCATTTAAGTGCCTCAAGTAATATTAGTATTATTATTATAATATTAATATAATTATTAACTGACTCTGAAGTTATTTAACGTCGCAGTGTCAAATGCATTGATTATGTAACGTCAACTGACAATGATTGTGTAAGAGATAAACTGAAGACGATGTAGAGGAAGTGGTTGTGGTATACTTTACAGTACCGTTCAAGTATTTGCCTGGAGTAAATGAAAACCACAAAATACTTCAGTCAGAACAGACGATATTCGGGCCAAGATTCGAAGCCGAGACCTCACGAACAAGGAGCAGCAAGCAGCGACTTTCGGTTAAAATGTGACGCTCCGCTGACAGCCTAATTTTTTCGTGTTACGGAAAGGAAGACTGAGTAAGAAATTGATCAAAGTTCGACAATTGCAATGCGAAATTCTCCTTATTTAAAAGGATCAAGTGTAAACTGAGTATGTATGTCACTAAAGAACAATACTTTGCATTCATTAAAATATAATACTGCATAGACACACAAATTTGTCTCTAAAATTTACGTTTATTAATCAGAAAACCTTAGAATGAAATTTACGCGTTTTAATAATGAATTATAATTTGGACTGTGTTACATTAAAACACATATCACTAAATTTCAAGTGTCTTACGTTATTCAGCGCTTGATTCGGGCTTCGGTTGAGACATTTAATGACGCTGAATCACCTACAGAGATTGTTTAGTGTCGTCTGAGATAATATGCACAGCGGACTGGAGAAAACCAGGAAAGATCCTATACTATTCATAACAGCCTGCCAATAGACCTCATGCAAAGAATGCGCTCAAGCCCAACAGCCCGCGTAACACGCTGGTTTCTTTGAGGAGAGGGGTTGTTTGCCCCCCTCCCACCATTCAAGCAAAAGAATCGTCCTTTGTCGGCTATCCTCGGAGCTTCACTCCATATCTGGGCACTGTGACCTCCATCCACCTTCTGAGGACGCGCCACAGCACGGTGTCAACCCACGTAAACACACTGTAATTGTCTTCTTACATCGAAAGAGAGGGAAAGCAGAACTAATAGGAGATCGATAAAGACTTTGCCTCCATACAAAATCTCACGCGTCTTAACTCGAAACGAAGGTCCGTAAGATTAAGAAGGAAACCTCAAATCTTACTCTGTAAGATTACATTTCGCGCTGCCGCAATGTTGTTATTTTACAGCCTACGAGAAAAACTAAAGTTTCAGATTGTTATAATGTCACACAGAATTTCAGGACCTTGATATAAGAAGCTTATTCTAATGTCCTCAATGAAAAAGTCTGCACGGCCGCCATGCTCGTATTATTTAAGGTAGTTGCATAATATGTATGCCACGTCTCATGAATATTCGTCAACTCGCTCAAACGTTATCAGGCAGTACGCACACATGGGTAGGTGTGATTCCGTCTATCCACGCCTACCATTCCTTAAAACAAAACAAAAAACCATTAGGCTAAATGCCCTTTGTTCGCATGTGTCCTCACAAATGTATCACGTGTGACCTTGTCACCTAGAGGAAGCCCATAAGGTTATTGCAGTTTGTTAAGTGTTATTTGTTTTGACTACACACTGACACAGCTTGAACTACTATCACTGGAAAAGAAAACACTGTACAATTCCCGCAGAAGGTCGTTTATTTTTAGACAATATTCTGTCATCGTACTTTTCAGCGGCCTGTTATGTTTAATTACCTATAAGTATAACTGCGCAAGTCTCCAACAAAAACTACACACAAGTTTACGATGAATTTCGTTCTTGGGAAGTTACATATCATTAATTATAGTTTATTTAACTACGCTTTTTCCGTAGCTCAGAAAAAAAGCGTGGAATGAGAGGATGATTGTTAATAATGAATTGGAAAGGATGTGGAAGGAAGTCGTCGTGGCCTAACGTAAGGTACTCGGTCTCCATTCCGAGATTTCAACCCGGGACCTCCCAAATACGAAGGAGGAGTGATAACCAATGGACCACGACGTTCGGTAATTGTCGATGCTGGGCTTCTGGGTTATAACAACGTTTAAGTCCACAAGGCGTTAAGCCCAGTAGACCAACACCATCTTCTGTACCTGTGAACCTGAAATCTTACATTTTTAGGTTTATTTAAATGTTAATAAATGACAACCAGACGATATTCAGAGCAGGGAAAAAGGCATTTCAAACGATATCAATCGATAATAGCACCAAAAATAATTAAGAATGAAACATTTTTCAACGAATATGGCAACTGTTAATTAAGAGAACAAGGATTATTTTGTCGGAAAAGTGATGTACTACATAAAAGAGTTCGACTCCCGACAGGAGCATTTGAACTTTTCTTTTCGCCACTGCCCACAACTGCTCAGATCGAGTGGGCAGCACTCCTAGTTCGTATTCGGGAGGTCGCAGCCCTTCGACAGAATTTAACCGTTGACCTTTAACAAATGAAACAATAGCAAACTGAAGATTCCCCACCCAGTGACTTAGGTGCACAGACAGGCATGAGAAACCGGTGTATGAACGCCTGAGACGCGGCGCCAACTCTGATGTTAAACTTAAAATAGGGATCAGAAGTGACGAGCGATGGTGGAGCCTGGGCGGTTGGCTAGACGTGTCTGAGCACTGTGAGATGTGTGTATATATAGGATAGGGTCAGCTGCAGTGGCGCCAGCGACTAGCTTTGAGGCGCCACACTCATTATATATTATTATTGTTATTGGCTTGTGCTCGAGGTCACGGACACTCCCCCACCGGTTCGGTCACGCCTACCCCACACCGCGTGCAGGCTACGAAGCTCAGGCTGAGGTAAAAGCCAACTACAGGTACGTGAGTGACATCCTCGGGGAAGTTGGTAAGCGCCATTAGCAGCTTTGTGGGGGATCAAATTTTGGTGAAGGCAAGTTACTGCTCATGGCAAATTACTCCGAAACGTCGGATAAAATCTACCAGACAACAGGGCGCAACAACCAAGAAGGCAGTCATCTCCATATTCGCCGCCATGAGAACCTCAACTTCAGAGACTGTGCATATCTCAATAAGAACACTGACCGCTTTTGGTGCTGGTTCATGATCTGCTTTTTGCTGTGATCCATTAATCGTTCTGTTTGCATTGCTGCACCACGAATAATTCAGATTCTTTATAGTTTCATTGACTCTAAAAATCTTTGGCTCTTAGCCAGTGTACATACATCGTTTACGATTTTCTCTTAGAATTCTTCTTAACAGTTTAAAGAAGATATATTTCATTTTCCTATCGCATCTACGACAACCCAATCTATAAAATGCATGGGATTTGTTGACCAACTCCACATCTGTTAGTTTCTCAACAGACGACATTATCCAACATCGAAGGTATTGACGCATCTCATTGTTTTACTCACGATTTCCAGGCCAGTGCTTTAAAAAACACCCGTAGCAGACGGACAGCGATGGGGAGGATACAGAACATAAACATCCAATTGCTGGCACCAACAACCACGACAGCAGTGGGTCTGCGTGAGCCGTGAGCATATGAGTTATTACGAGCACACGACGCTTCATATGCGTAAACTAGAACACCTGTTGCGCTGCCAAGTCGGTTGGGTTGCCTAACGTTTCGGCGAACCTGCGTGACATCTCATGCTTTTAAGCAATTAAAGAGAATACACAACGTACCAGCAGAAACTGATTGTCGCATCCTGTTTCTGTCAGTCGACCACCAACACACTCGTAACTTTAACGCTCTGAACCAACTCCAAGATAAACTTCTTTCACACAGGGATTTGTGTATCTTTCTTTTCGTCGATTTCAGAGCATCAGTGACTCTGGGCGAAAAACAAACGAAACTGCGACTCCAACCGACTGAAATAGAGCGGCGTGTACGACGAAGAGTGTAAGGAAGGAACAGAGATAAATAGCAAAGTCAGATGCTGAGACATCAGTTTCCGACTTCAGAATTCATTTTTATTTTGTATGTACCCTTCTTGTTCGTAATTATGTTCTTCCTCCTTTTCTCTTTCCTATTCTACTTCTTCCGTCTTTCATCTTATTTCCCCACCTCTCATCTTATTCTCCCTCCTGCTTCCTTTCTTCATCTTCCGCCCTTCCAACATCTCACCCCGCTCCAATTCTTCTCTTCTTCTTATACCATCCAACATATTTCTTATTCTGTTACAACTCATCATTATTATTCATCTTCTTCGTTTCCATATCATATCCTTTTATCTTCTTATACCTTTCATCCATTTCTTCTTCTCTTTCTTTAATTCAATCATAATCTTCTTCTCCTCCTACAATTCATCTTTCTCCAGCTCCTAATCTCAGTTTTAAATTCATCGCCATTATTAATAAACTTCTTTATTTCCATCCTAATCCTCATTCAACGCGAGACTACAAGCTGTAACATCCCAGAAGACAGTAATCTGTATTAATCTGAGAATAACTTCGGCTTTCGGGATAAGCCGTCTCGATTGGCGTGATGGTGGAGGCAGGAAACGCCTCTGAAACGTCGGCAAACTTCTATATGGCTAACATCCCAGAAGACAGTTATCTACATAAAACATTTCTAGGTTAAAAATATATGTTACTTATTTATTCAAAAAATCGAATAAAATATGAAAAATAAACAAACGAACAAGTCAACTTGCTTCTCAATTGAAAGTTATACACTGATCGATCTAGTATCAAATTCGTGTTCGCAATGTACTTTGCTTGTCAGAACTTCGTGTTGCGCGAACTTGGTGTCTGCTTCTAGGGTACTGAAGGTGTGATTCAAGGACAAGGTTAGAACGAACATACACAGGGTTGTACGAAAATAATGTCAGGTTTTAAACATGAAAACATTTTCATCTGCTTGACATACAGCTACAAAAAACTGCATGTTTTCCCCACCCCTCAAAATCGTATTTTCCCTCCGTACTCTCTCTCTCTCTCTCTCTCTCTCTAGAGAGAGAAGGTCTGGTGTGCTACAGCAAAGGATAAAGCGACTGGTCCCGTATTCTCCCTGAACCAACCATATAATGTAACGCAATCTTGTATATGCCGCATAATTACGTTATGCCTCAAACAGATATCGTTCATGGCCTTATTTTCCTTCCACACGATGCACCCCCATATTTTTGACGCACGATTCGTGGAAGTCTGAACAGCAGTTTTCTGGGTAAATGCATTGGGAATCTGGGACCAGTTCTTAGGCACCCGAATTTACCGAAATAACCCTAATGAATATCATTTTACGTTCTTACGGCGACGAATACGATAATGGCTGTCTTTTAGGTTGCTGCGCCGGTTATCGCCCGAATGATGACGGCAACTAGCACCTCTGAAACGTCGATAAACGTCTACCAGACTACACGGTACAGCATACCAGAAGACAGACATCTTAACCTTAACACCTTTTTATTTTCGACGTTTGGGGTTATGTCAAGGTCTACGGCCATTAAAAAAACAACTGACCAGTCTGGAAGAACTGAAAGACAGAATCAGGTAGTCAGCCCGGAAATGTCTCGCAGGAAATGGATTACCGTCTCGACATGTGTAGAGCTACAAGAGGCACACGCGTTAAACTCGACACCACAACAAAACTTTGACAGCCAATCACTCATTCTGTTCCGTAATATTTTAAAGCTCTATAATTTTTTCTTCCATCCTCTGTATCGTAACCAGACAAAAATATCCACTAACTTGTACCCATTGTCTGAATTTAACAGGGTTAAGAGCACACAGATAATCTTGCTTGGATCTTTGTACACCCCTATGTATGACACAATTAATTTCTAACCTATAATATTCATAACAAAAATAAAGAAGTAAAAAATTCCGTCGATGACGTAATTTATATACAACATGGCAGGCAATCACGAGTGCTGCTGATCTAGCACCCATCAGAAGATGACGTCACCACACCACGCTGCCTCCTGTCAACCTGGTTCTGTGCTACTTCGCAATGCCAGGGTTCACGCCTTCGTAACCTGTCCGTGCGAGACACAATCTGATTCTGCCTTTGTCGAAACCAGTCTTTTGGGCACTGCGGATGGAGAAGACGGCCTCAAGATACGGATGGTGCCGTGGACAGACGACAAGTGGTGGTCCTCAGGTTTAGAGGGTTGAGCGCAGGCATTTTACCATGTTTTACACTAAGCCTCGAGCATGGCGAGCTGGAACACGACATTGAACCTTTGGGTCCCGTAAAGGACTGTGAATTTAATGATCAGTTGAGCGACTACTGGCTCCATGAGACTGGGTGCGTGCGTGCGTGTTTGTTTGTTTCAACGAAACTCTCCTGTAAAACTCTGTTATAAAGAAGCTCACTGACAGTCCCACGTGGCCTCTTCCCTCGAAAATCCACGACCGAAATTTATATGCATTTTTCACTGCCCACTGCGTATGCCTGTTATATGTTCCGCTCATCTAATCGTGTTTAATTTTATCACCCTAACAGTATAAAGTGATGTACTATAATTAACGTGCCATAATTAATTGTACTCTTCACCATAATGAAGACGACCAGATCAAGGAGGATGAGACGGGAGGGGCATGTAGCGGGCATGGAAGAGATGAGGAATTCATACAAAAATTTTGTTTTAAAGCCTGAATGGAGGATACCACTCCGGATACTTTGGCGTAGATGAGATGACAAAAGTAAAATGGATGTTAGGTAAATGGGGTAGGAATGGATTTGTCTGGAGCAGTAGGGCCCCACAAAAATGGGGGATTTCTTAATTGGCTTAACAAAGAAGACTTCTCAAGAGACAGTAAGTTCACAACATTAAGTAGAATTAAGGCTAAGATGACGCCTCGAAGACGTGTAAGGGAGTGAACGTAAATCTCTGCTTGAGCAATATACAGAAATCAGTGGCCAGCTTTACGTGTCGGCCGACCTTACCCCGGTGAAAGGTTCCGAAATTCCCTTCGGTTGGGAGGTTGATTTGGTCGAAGAGGCAGACTGCACGCGGTGGCGTAGGAAAAAAACCATGCTCATGACGGGAATTAAAAGCCCCGGTTGTCCAGCCTGTGGCGTAATTGCTAAGTGACCCAGCTATTCCGGCCCCACATCAGATGAAGGGCAACAGTAACAGCAAGACAAGATTCTGCACGCTGTACCACAACGACAGCTGCTGTGACTTCCTAGCCCAGGTGTTCCTGAGGTGCGCGTGATGATGATGTCATGGAGCTTGCGGGAGGGTGTGGTGGCTGCTACCGCGTGACTAACATCTCCCCCCCCCCCCGTTACCTAATTGCCAGCCGGCAGACAACACAACGTCTCGTCTCATTTGCAACCAATGCCACATTATTTATAAATGTACTGTCTCACAGGCGTGTTAAAATACCAGTACCATTCATGAACTCTAACTATAAAAAAATCTCAAAACATGAATTGTACAAGGATTACTAAGAGCTCAGAAATATAATACAACAGGCAACAGATGCATAATGTTACCAGTAACAAAAATATAAATAAAAACTTACCAGTCTAGTAGAATAGAGTAATTCAATCAACGAACTGTAACAGAAAGAAAAATGTCATACTCCGTTTCTGCGTCAACGATTTTCGTTTAATAGAAGTAATTTTACACAGGATTTCATAAAACAGGATGAGTCACTGCCTCCATCATCAGGGCGATCGCCAACGTATTAACAAAGCCCAATGTTACTTAATTTCGTATCGTCTTGCGTATGAATAACAGCAAAATAATCCACAAAGATTAGGATTAAATAATGGCCTAAGTTGTTTTCATAACACAGTGACATAAGCAGGCAATAAATAAGCTTTATGCGTTGAAACATAACTCAGCCACTGATCTATCAATTACCATCATCAGATAAAAAAGTATCTGTGAAACCCAGTACAGTAACAGTGACAGTTATAATCGTTATAGTAACTTTACTAAAGGTTATGAACGTTGCCATTTTGCTAATTAAACGTATATCTGCGTTCAGGTCCGCATTCATCTATACAGCTCGTACGTCACACCCATGTTGATGACCGGGTAGGGTCGAGTAAGGTCAGGGTGACCCTGTTCACGGCCTCGCACTAGGCGCATCCACACAACGCACTGACTGTTCCACAAGGCCCGCCCTCGTTGATTTTTGTTAATTACGAGTTAGACTGTAGAACGACAAACTGACAAGTCATTTAGTAGAGCACTGGTGATGGTATGATTTATTAAACGTGCGTGGAATAGACTATCGATCGTAAAGCGAATGCCTCATTGGCCAGTCAGTTCATTTGTTCAGTTACGTTTGGAAAATGTTTGTTATGGGTGTCGGTATGTTTTGAAATCCACATACTAACCCAATGATTCAGGGTATTTCTTGACATGTTGATGGTTCAACAGATTTTATGAGATCCGATGATTCACTACGTGGCGCTACAACCCGAAGACAGCCATCTTCTCAGTTAAAGTTTTGTATTTCACTGACTAGTTTTAAACAAAGGACAGATACGATGATTTACAGCACAAAGGATGCTGACTGCGGATGTCTTCATGGCTGCATAGAGGCAGGCCCACTCTGCCAGGATGTCGTGTGCCTGTGGGCACAGTCAAGACACGACATTACCTTGTCAGTGTGTTTGTAGTCTCAAAGGGCGTATGTTCCATGACTCCCTCAAAACCAAACATGGAACGGCAAATCACGCGTGGATTTTGTGACGCTTTCCATTGAACAGTGTTTGTTCATTAAGTTTCAAAGGCGGTGGGCGACAGCTAAACTTCAAACACGTCTTCATGTCTGTTGTTATGATGGCGTTTTAAAGACAACGTTCTATCGGTTTAAAACAATTTAAAATGTTCTTAGTGTCGAACCTGCAGGAAAGTGACCACTTGAAAATGCTTATGTTAAAAGAAACATGATAAAACTGACAACATGAAGACCCTTCAGGATTACGTTATAAGAAGGCATTTGACAAACTGAGTCGTCCAGGAATAAGAAAAAGCGACTGCAAAGAAAGTAATTTTAAGGAAACAGTCGACATTCACTCACTCTTCACTGCTACGGGTTACGTAAATAAACAACACAAAATCCGTTCAGGTATCCAAGAGCTTCTAGTTTGTAACGTAAAGCCATACAATCAATGTTTTACAAAGGCGCTGCCTCGTACACACCTTACTTTACTTAAGCACACTGCACGTTTGATAGAACAATTGAACATATTTTCCAAAATAGACACTGGACGATGAAACAATTGTAGACGTACTTGACAAGGATAGGAAACGACCGGTGCAAAATGTCGCAAAAACTTCTCCATCTACGTAGAACCGTTTCAGCTATGAAAATTCAAAGTGCATGACAGAGCTTGAAGCACGCGTCAGATTCTACTGTTTCTCCTCCCAAGTGGTTTCACACGGAATTTCCTGATCAAAACTTTATGTACATTTCTCCCCAATGCGTCTTCACTTCCCTTTATTCTCGACTTAATCACCCTGAGGGGAACACACCACTCAGAAAGCATAGGCGTAGATGTAAGTATAATATTAAAATTGATCTTGGGGAAAAAGGGTTTTAAGATGTGGACTGGATTCCTGTGGCTCAAAATAGAGACTACAGGCGAGCGGCTTAGATAAAAGGTGGGGAATTTCTCGACTGGCTGACCACTATCAGCTTCTCAAGGAGGTCTCTAGGTCTCTCATCCATGGACTTACAATTAAATTAATTTCATAGTTATTATTGTAATTACAATTAGATACCAGGGTTTCGGAGAAAAGTACAGTCTCCATCTTTAGGTCTAAACTGGTGGGGGGGGGGGGGAATATTGACTCACTGAGCGGCTGTTTACTTCTCCTTGGAGTTCAGTCTGCCAGTTAAATCTTATTCATTTGATTTTAATCATCTACTTATTTTATTTTCTTAAATGTGTTTGTTATGTCTTTCACTTTGAATTTAAACTACCGATCGTGAAATATATCGTACAGAAATTTCCCTCACATGCAAAAATTTCCCCGGCAGTGCAGACCGGTCCTGCTCACGCCCTGGTTGGTACAAAAGCCGCCATGATGTCATGAAGCAAGAATCTGGAGCGATAAGCCGCCTCGGGGCCCGGGCCCGGGCTGACGTCTCACTTCATCTCCCCCCGTAAACCCGTGGGGGCCTCAACAGACCCCGGAGTAGCCGGCCAGATAGAAAGGTGAGAAGAAATGATTCGTTAATACTGCTTTTCAGTTCTTTAAAAGCCGGTCCTGTGATTGATGACACCCCAGTACTCGTCACATTCAAAGCAACAAATGTCATTTGCTTTATAACATATTCATTGCCGGTTACATTACATTTTCCACTTGTTTTATATTGGTGTGAAATGTGGCTACCTACTTTGGCAAAATAACTTCTTCTTCTTCTTCTCGAACTGTGCGTTCATCGCCCTGATGATGGAGAAAAGTTAGGAAAGTGAAAGACGCTAAATTGTATACTACTCAGTAAGAGTTTAGTGTGACTATCCGATTTGTGATTTAGATCATATATACATAAGTGCAATATTTTATATCCAGGAGTGCCCGTTTTGAAAAGGAACCTGTCTGAAACCAAAAAAAACATCAAGTTCCTTGACATTTCCTTTATATTTAATCGACTTCATGAAGAAAGTCCATCGCCTGATAGGGCCCGAGCTGTCACCCTTCGCTACGAAACACCTTCTGCAGACTTCTCCTCGCGTTATGTGTTGTGTAAATACATTACGAGGACTACCTACTCAGTATACATCATTTAAATAGACAAATTTCCTCAGTACAAGCTGAAACGGGCAGCCAATATTTATCTGCTTAGCATATTACGTGGGTTACTGTAAAGATGATGTATATCTTGTGTAACAGGTAGTCGGTCCATTTACTGCCAGCAGTTCTCCTCGCCCTAACAACCAGTACATGTTGAGATGGGTTCCTCGAAAGGTCACTTACAGCGCGGTTTCACTTGGCGATGACTACTCGTTTCAAAATCACAGTTCTTACAGAAAAAATTTAACCACGCTGAAGATGAAAGTCTTCTTGGATAATGTGCCGTGTAATGTGGTAGAAATTGGCAGATGTTTCAGAAGTACATACTGCCTCACGGCGCCCTGATGATGGACGCAGTAAGCATTTCTGAAACGTAGATAACAAAAACCAGACTAAGGCTTCCCAGAAGACAGTCATCTTCATATTGTGAGAACCTAAAATATGTACTTCTGAGATCATTTCAGGAAGAAAAAGCAATATTAGTGTGTGACGGGAGATTAAGGGTGTTTGTAAAGAGGTTTAAGGAGAATACTGAGACTTAAAAAGACAAAGAGAAAGTAGGATGTGGAAATTGCATAACGACGGGTCTCTTAGCTGAGATTTCAGGTTCTGACGACGAGTATGAAGATGGCTATCTTCCAGGGTGTCGTGCCATGTAATCCGGTAGATATTGACAAACATTTCAGAGGTGTTTACTGTCTCCATCATCAGGGTGATGAGTACATCGGTCAATATCTATACAGCTGGCACGGGATTGTGTCCGATGACCAGGTTTTATGGACGCGGAAGGGAATTTCGTGCCCTATAATAGCAAACGTCTTCACCAGCTGAAAGCTATCAACTTTTCAAGGAAGACCCTTCAAGTGTACATGTACAGACCTACTATGCAGTTGGCGGGTAAACTAGTTTCTTACGCACATAACAAATACGATTAATTTCATGTACGTTACAGAACGAGAGAGAGAGGCACTTCGTGTCTGCAACGTACTTCCGTATTGTGTCCATTCTCGTGTCGAAACCGCATTGCAGTCAGTGTCTTCTCACGGCAGGTCACATGACGCCTCGTCTAGACCAGGTTTAGCTTCGCCTACGCACAAGCTCGATTCAAGAAACCCAAACGAAGTCGCAATCGGGACGCACTAAATTCGCGTCGAATATTGTCCGACACAAGCACCCGACAAAACGCGTTAGTGACTTTCACTACAAATGAAATAGCTCTACAGTGCAGAAGTTGGTAGTCATTCCGCTTGTTCTAAAATAACCCGAAGTGCAATTCCTGTGTTTCTAAAATCACGACAGGATCACATTCTGATCCACTTGAATCTAGTCCACAGCTCACAACTTGTCCATATGAATTTCAATTACTATTACTCTTTCCTTCTCTGGAGTGTAAGCATTTCACACCGCGCCATGCGGTGCTACATGCCCCGCCCATCCAATACTCTTTATCTGATATCCTAACAATAGGCCTGTCTGTTGGAAGATAACCAATTTCGGAGCATCTCATTCTGCAATTAGCTCCAGCCTCCTGCTACTTCTCTCTTTTACGTTCAACAATTTTCCTCGATTACCCTGGCCTCAAACACTTTTCAATCTGTGTCGTTCCATTATGGTAAGAAAGCAAGTTTCACAATCACACGAAACAGCAAGTAAAATTATGTAGCCTATATTTTAATGTTTAGCCTTTTCAGATAGCAAACAATCAGACAAAAGACCCTGAACTGAACGGAAGAAGGTATGAAATTGTATTGGATAATTCAGTACGTATATGCGAAGATGATAATGACAATAACACTTACTACTGCCTCATGAGAGGCCGCCTGAAGGCATGTCTATTATTTGCATATGAGTACACCCAGAGAATGAGACCCGTTTCTTTTCTGTCCTGCTGAGTTTGCATCAAAATGGGTTACTTCAGCTTACTCAACGATTCATACCAATTAGTAATTCATCACTTTGCATTCACCCGCCTCGCTATTGGTCCAGAGGTTCAGGAACGAGACGGTAAACGAGTTAGCCGCTGTCAATACATTATCATCCGGACCATCTACGATCATAGTCGTTAGCCTCGATGAAACAAAAGAGCCGCAAATCTCTTTTGCATTGCGGAGAATATCTCGGTACATCAGGGGTGGCAAGCTTTTCACACACGGGCCAGGTGATTCACCGTTTCGGGTAAAGAGACGAGGTAACTGTCTCATTGAACTGTTGACTGGAAGCTTGCAGGTGACCTGTCCCTCGCACTAGACCATTGATCCAAAGGCAATTACGCATGTGATGCGTAGTGTGTGACAAATTGGGTCGGTGTGGGTATTTTTCAGCGGTTGAAGGCCGTTGGTGGCCTAAGAGATAGATGTTGCGGAGATGCTCCATACACAGCGCGATCCCACCGTTGCAGAGTAGTCTGACCAAGGACCACACTGCATGATACAGCGTCTCTCTTGAAAAGTTGAGTTGTTCATCCAGTGATACTACCTTTAGAAAGCCAGATGTTGAGAATATTGGACGTGAGGATACGAACTGAATTCAGGATAGCGTCTACAATGACGATGTCGATGAACAGTTCCTTAAAAGACGAAAATTTCTTCACTGCTCTCGCTGAGGGACTGTTATGTATGTTCCATGAAGTTACGAGTTGTTAATGGGCATGATTTCTCAGACTTATAAAAATATTTTAACGGTGTAAGAGCGGAAGTGGGTTAAAAGGCACACTGTAAATACAGATGTCTACATTTTCCTATTTTATTTATTGCTTTTCTGATGATGACGTTCAGATTTTAGCTCGACAAACATTTAAATGTTAATCCTTAAGTCTCGGGCTCAGTTATAACAACCGACAATTTATGAGTGGCTAAAACTGTAATCTCTGAAGCAAGATCAATCCAATTCGCAAAGCATTAAGAGCTTATTTACGTTATTTATCGTATACCAGTTACAAGGTTCAATAATTCTCTGTAAACTCTAAATACTTTACTTTAATTTCCAGGTCAAGTCGTCTCCGGAAGACGAGTAAATAAATTATCAACTTTAGAAGCAAAGATTTAAAGCTTAGACATCTAGGAAGCGTCGAAAATAAAGTATATTTCTCTGACAAGAAGAAGCTGTTATAGTTCTGTGCTGGTGCTATTGTCACATTTTCGGCGTGTTAAAATAAAATTTGTCGTCATTTGTAGTTTGGCCTCAGTGCAAAATTCCATGTTTCTACACTCATTTAAAAGGCTGCATATGGGCCTCACAGCCGATATGGACATCCTGGCGAGGAAAAAATGCCCCGTCTTTGATGGGAATCAAAGGCGGTTGTAGTGAGTAACTTTAATGACTTTTCTTAGTTCTTATTTTGGCCAGGCCAATTAATATTTACAAATGAAAAGTAGGACCAAATTGTTAAGAAATGTTATGGTGAGTTTTCTTACTACCACTGTCAAAAGATGTAATCATACTTCATTCAGGTGCACAGACAAACCGACAGTTCAGCCCTGAAGATGAAGATTTTTGTCCGAAACGTGGGTATCTACCTACGAGTCTACATGGCGTCACAACCCAGAAGAACAACATCGTCATTTTCACCGCCGGGAGATCCTCGAATCTAACACGGTATGTCATATTTGCTTCAGTGCAGAGCAAGGAAATGAATATGGACCTTAAGTCGGTGTTGCATTACGGCAAATAGTGAAAGGCGGCAGATCACTGTGTAGGCTAAAGTCTTAGTGACTGCACCATTGAAAAGCGAGTACACTGAAGCTGGCAATGGCATCGACAATATCAATAAAACATGTGCCAAACAGTTGTGGCTCAGCAGCGGCAACAGTCAGGCTGCGTGCCACAAGCTGACGACACAGCGCTTCGGGAGCCAAGCAGACCACGAAGTCCCGCAGACAATTAGTGCCCTCGTAAGGGTTCTGGAGTATCTGCGAGAACTTCATAATATTAATAAGGAACTTCAAAGGTTTAATGTCTGATCATTTGTCACGCTCCTTTTCGGCCAGCTGGTGCGACGCGAGTTGCCAGACCCACAGATTCGCTGGATCACTGACTGCCTGATTATGTGCAGGATATATCAATGAGAGTTAGTATTCGAACTCAAGGGTGAGAAAATAACAACTGTTTGAGAATAAAAAGGATAGGAAATTTAACTCTGTTGGAGTTCCCATATTTTCCAAACGCATTGGCCATGACTCACTTATTGCATATTCCTACGTCAATGTCGTTCCACGCACGGCTAATCAATCACATTCTCTCACCCACACCGAGTCCGAATTGTCGTATTTCCTTAAATATTCACCACATCGGAAAACGATTCAGATAAACGACGTAGACCTTGATAAAATTGATATTTTTATATAGATCTTTAAATCTATTATTTCATTTTATGCATTTAGCAGAAAACTCAGAAATATAAATGATCAATGCACGCAACTTCCTCATAGAATGCGACAATCAAATAAACAATTTGAATTATACGTTTCGATACTTTTTATCCGTTAGTTATACTGTCTAACGATTTAACACCGATAAGCCTACAACTGAGACGTTGAAACACTGTCAGTTTTATTAGAATAAATGTTGTATGATTACCCTTTAAACGACATCAGCGTAGTTCCAAGGAATCGGTAAAATTCCACTGATTGGTGCAAGCCCTACGCACAACCTTGTACAAAATGCAACTCTTTGGCTGCCCGCGACTACCTGTTAATATATTCGCAGGTTTTCTTCCTGTCAAATTCTCTGTCCTTCAGCAGAAAACCTAACACCCGGCATGCCGTGATGACAAGAGGCCTACTTAGGTTGCAACATGAACTGGAAGTCTTGTGCCCAATTGCGGGCAACTTTACTGCAAGAATTAATAAGCCAAGAAGTATGTAAGCTATTAGGTAGCTAGTAACTCAGAAGTTAAGTTATCATGTGATAGTAAGCTAGTAAGTAACTATGCTCATATGAATGGGTTTCTTGATTTGACAATCGTCCGGTACTCGGGAAAGAACACGTTTTGGAAAGTGTATTTGTTTTTGTCCTCAGATGATAAGGTAGTACGTACGCAGCTGGCAAATATATCAAGGGGTGCTTTTAGTTATATTTCAGGTTCTCACAGCCTCCTGAGGTACTGCACCTCTTAGTTTGGTAAAGCTTGCTGACGTTTCAGAGGTGCTTGCCTTCATCATCAAACTTCTGCCAGACTACACGGCGCAACAACCGAGAAGACCCTACGCCGTGAGAACTTGAAGTCTCATTAGGTCAAAATTATTATGAAAATTAGACGACTAAGGTTACAGAAACAGCGACACGTCATTTTTGTATTAACTATCCTATTATTACCTTATTACTCGTGATTATTTTTTTATAACATCCAAGCCTACATTTTGAAAAATTTCGAACTTATGTATTAGTTATTATCACAGGAAAACCTTGCAGATTCATCGTATGAGCGTGGTAGGTAATTCCTGTCAATTTCGCCGAAGCGTTGTTCTATGCAATGTTTATTTGCCAGCACTAGCCGCCACTGGAACAACATCGTGTGCAGTGGCTGCACCCCGCGAGCCGAGCCCACAGAACAGGCAGGCTGCACTTCATTGAGAAAAACCTGACTCTACAGACGCCGCCTCTCATGCCCTTTGAGTGATAAGAGGAAGAGGCCTGTTCACACCAGACACGGGGATGTGAACCCGAGCTCATTTACCCCGAGCAACAAATTCGCATGTTTTTCGGGTCGTTGTTTGCGAAATCTCCACCCTCTGTGGCACTGACAGTAATTTCGTTAAAGTTATTGATGTAAGACTAATCACACTACATGTATCAACTGCATAGTTAGCAATGATTCATTACACCTAGTTAAATATCGGTCATATAAAAATATTTCAGACATAAGTTTTAGATTTCTTTCCTATAAAACTTTTACTCCATCCGTCTAAAAAGTTGGTGCAAAAGTATAGTTTAATATTATGGTCCTACCGATACGGATCAACCATTGTTTTTGGTATAGACCTTTATTACCGTGTTGGCAAGAGTCAGCCACTGGCGCCTATCCTCTTAACAAATGTTATCCTACCATCTACGTCTAAGTCTTCCAATTGGCCTCTTCCCATCAGATATTACGACCAAAGCTAAGTATGCGTTCCTCATTTGTCCTACAAGTGCTACATGCTCAGCCAATCTTATCTTAATAAGATTCCAGGAAGGATACAAAATGTGCAATACGTCATTATCAACCTTTCTTCAGTCTGATGTCACTTCCTCCCTCTTGGGTTCCAACATTCTCCTCAGTAGCGTAAATCGCTGTGTTCACCCCAAGTTCACAGACCCATACGCACTGGGTCACGTCGTGAGCGAGTCGAGTCCACTCGACACCCTCACATCCATTTTTTGCAGACAGCATGAGCCACACTTACGTCCCGATTAAAAGAAATAATAACTCTGAAATGAACGAAGCTGATGATTCTGAGCACATGTAAAAATGTACCTACTCGCATTTACGAAGTTGATATTAATCACAGTTTTATGGAGTCATCTTCGTTTCGCTACACATCTAATGATTTATAGGAAATTAGAATTTCGGGCTCGGGGTGAGGTGTGTGGTGAATTTCATTCAGGGTAGCGAAACTGTGACAACCCATCTCCGGCCTCACGGGACTAATGAAAATCACGCAGAGACCTGAATAGGAAGGAATAGGCTGAGGATCTGACGCCTCGCCGACGCCCACCCAGCAGGTTGTTCCTAACGGGTTTCTACCTGGATGCAACAGCCTGCATACGTGAGCGAATCGCCCCTGTTTTACTATTCTCTACGATAGGAACGACTGCCTTCTGCGCATCGCATGCCACGTCAGTATTTAGCTTGAAGAAACAGGAACCTTCATTTGTAGTTCTTATATTTTACATTTCTATAACACATTCTAATTTGTATGATCTGAGGTTTTCACAGCGGTGAGTATGAAGATTTCTGTCTTCTGGGTTGTCTACCATACTACACGGCGCAACAACCCAGAAGACAGAAACCTCTTTACATTCTAATTTGTAGGATTTCAGATTTTCACGGCGGTGAGTCTAGATATGGGTGTCTTCGCCCTGACGATGGAGGCAGCAAAGACCTCCGAAACGATTGTAAACTTCTACCAGACTACACGGCGCAGCAATGCAGAAGACAACCATCTACATTTCAATTAATTTGTACAGATTGGGGTAATCGAAGATTTTAATTGACATCCAGGGAACCCCAGACTTAGGAGATATTTGGAACAACAGAACTCAGCGTTCAGCCCTTGTCCAGCCCAGTTTTGCCTTCCCATCTGTCCGTGCTGCTGTGTCTTGGCTGCCCGATATTCGCCTCTGTGTTTGAATCGGCGAGTGTGAACAAAGCTTTGTCATGTCTGGTGTCCAATTTTGGGAGCAGGTTTATCGCCTCGCCCAGCCTGTCACGAGCCCACATCCTGCCGCCCGCTGCTTTGCCTTACCTGGCTCTTCATAACACAGCCCCGTGTTCGTTCCCTGTTGCTACTTGCTTTGACAGCTCCTAATCTAAACTCGTATTTTGCCTAATCAACCGAACCAGTACGCTGAAGTGGGACAAAATCATAACCTACAGCATTTCTTTCACAAGACTTTGTAGTTAAAATGACTAAAACGGCCGAGTACATGTAACGAAATCTAACTGCCTTTCCTTCCGCTGAAGTCCTACATATTTACATTAATTGGAGTTATTGAATTATTTAATGGAAGAAAGAACATCTTTAAAAGCTGACAGTAACTCAGGTGGTAAATATGTTGATGCCCTTTATGAAACGAAAGGCACACAATTTTAATTTCTTGCTACCAGAACCGCCACCGTCAGAACTTTCAATTTCTCCCGCATCGCACGAAAACGGCGCTCGTACAGTCAAGTGTTATCGAAAATTATTGTTATATATTATAAGGAGATGGTTGTGAATAACAAATCCAGAGATATGCACGCGGTTTGAACAATACCGGCACTAACTTGAAGTGACTGAAAAACCGAGGAATACAATAAAATAATAGCAGTACGTTGTACTCACTGGCCGCCACTGAACCCGACACTCCTGTAAGAGAGTACACACTCAGTGCGTAAGTAAGCTCATTGCTGTTTTGTCTCCTTGGCCTTTTATTGAAGACAGGACAACACAGTCTGGACACGGGGTATAAATTACGTTTGTAGGAAGCGTGCTTGTGAGGTGCGGTGAGGTCCTTGGCGACCTCCACTCTACGACGAGTCGCTCTCCATGCAAAAGTGACACAATGAACCTGCCTGGATAAACGCCAAAGCGACTAAATTTATGTCTCAGTTTATTTAACCCTTTGCACACAACACACGAGAGATTTCACTTCCACGAAAGGACCATTCTAATCTACGACATATTAGGTGTTTAGCAGTGAAGGAAACGTGTCCCTCAACCCCCAAACAATTTATTCCAACAATTGTGGGCTTCGACGATACAAAATATATGCTATAGTTGAAACATACCTTACTAAAACAAGAGGATTTCATTAATTTACGGACACGATAAATGGGAGGAATGACGAAATATAAATAACATGCCACGAACTGGCTGTGTCCTATTTTAAGTTAATATCCGACCATTTGCCTGTAGGATTCGTGGATATCAAATACTTCTGATAGAACTCCCAGCCTCCAAGTGGAGAATTAAACCGGCGATTTCGCAGTGTAAAGGATTACTTTTATCCATTAAACCACGATATTTGGCAGCAAGAACTTCTGAAACGTCGGTAGATCACACGGTACCCAGAAGATGGTCACTTTATTACCGCTGTCTCCGTTGCTTGTTTGCATAATCTAGCGCCAGTACGACGCCCACTAAGTAAATTAACATTCTAAAGTTACAGTTCTTAATCATTCTGTCTTGTGCAGACAAGTAACGTACGCCACAAATATTTTAAAGAGGTCGCCGGGTGACTCAGCAACCCACAGCAAACATTTGTATGGTGGGATGCCTATGTGGAAGGCTTTAATATCAGTTTCGATACTGCTGCTTCGTCGGAACATGTAATAGGTACAGTAACTCATTCACGTGGTCCTTGTTCTGCATATCGGATGTCCCATCAGCACACAATAACCGGCTCCGTACCACTGTGTACAGCACACCGGCGAAACTTTCGCAATTCTGTGGAAACTGTTTGCGATCGCGTGCCTACTGATATGCTTTACATCACTGGCAGTATCAGTAAGCAATCTCTCGTGGTGCTGGCGCCAAAATTCAACATCAACCGTTAACCTTACGCTATGTAATGACATTCGAAAGCACGAAATCGGTCTAATTATTACGCTGTTAATTATGTGAACAAACACTCACACACTTACCGGAAACAAAACGTTTCAGGTCTTTGCCAACTGTTCCATTCGCAGGGTAGGGCGGTAATATTAAAAGGACCTTACACAAAGAATGTTAATGAGCTGGATGATTCAACGACGGAATTTGGTTGTCCTTTTAACGCTATGTGTGAAAACAAGTGTTACTACGGAATATCATAAAATTAAAACTGACCATATTCGCATCATTATTACGTCTGATCGATAAGCAATTTAAAAACGATTGTGAAATTCTGTGTCAACAAGTGGAGACAAATCAGAAACTCTTTACAAAGAAATCGTTTAATAAGCTTCACTCACAACAGGCCACGGGTTTACAACTGTGTAGCCACACCAGCTTGTACAAATTTTAACAGGCTCTTTCGCAATTTTATGTAGGTCGATTATCTGTCATCTCTGAACGTAAAGGCCTTTTGTTTAGCAACTGTCGTATTATTTTTTTAAAAAAAAGTAGCGAATATGCTGCTCTCAATCGAAGTTCCCAGAAATGAATGCATGCTGTACAGACATTGAAACATATCTGATTTAAAATATATCAGTCAGATCTTATTTTTCACAGCATTAAAAATACTTTTGCATTCAATTCCTGGTCCTCTTAACAGCTATGCTTTTAGGCAACAGTGACATTCAACAATGCATGAGGCTCAGAACTGCCATTTTGTAGCACTGCACTAAGATGGTGGAACAGAAAGATTCAGTTATTGTTAACTTATTTGCGTTGTGCACCTAGGAAATAAATTCTACCTTTCGTTTACACATTTTCTAACCTCCTCCAAAACGAAACCGTTGTAATCTCACAGCCCCACATTGAGTGCAGTTGTGTAAATTTTAAACCTATTAATGAATCAATATAACTACCGACGAAATCCTGAGCTCAACGTTGTGCTAGTAATGGACGCCACATCATCTCTTCGTGGGCAAATTCCTTTACTGGACCTGAATCCAGTTCAAACTCCAACCATATTTTCCTAAAATCCGTTTTAATATTATTCCTCATTTACTCAAGGTCATCTGGGTGACCTCCTCCTTCCAGGCTTCCGAACCAAAATTTTTTACGCATTTATTTTCTCCGTCACTAAAATATTACAATGACCGATTAATACAGAACCACGATGGAACTAACTAAGTTTTTTCAGATATTTGTGAATACATCAGATAACTAGATAGCGGAAAACGGAAGCAGAACAAAGAGAGGCCCGGCAGCTTTGTTTATTACACGGAATATAAACATGCCGCTTACAGCATTGACAGAATCCAGAATATTCGTGGAAGTAGAACAGAGAACCATGAAGGCCATCGGCACTGCAATATGCATGTTGGTACTGTTGGGGTACTACCCAGCTATGGCAGTAAGTATCCTCAGCGAGATACGCAAATAAAAAGGCAGGGTTATCGATTATGGTAGGTAAGGAACAATGTGATTACAGGTTTGCCCAATTTCTGCGCGTAACACAGCTCAGAATAACTTGCTGTAAATTACTATATGTCCGTCCGTTTGTGGCTTGGTTGCAGCAACACTATCCAAGAAAGGATTTCAACAAATTTCTATATTCCAAGCTCGTATCAACATAGCAGCAGATAACGATAACTGCTAACCTACGAATGCCATTTTAATCGGAGACAAATGTTTCTTTCAGTTCTACTCAGGGAATGCATGTATTTATGAAATATTATAAACACTTGTTCCTTTCCTCTTTCAGACACCTTTCGTCTTGACGCTGCAATCAGCTAAGGCAACCTGCTCTAATATCGATTTCATAAATAAATTGGATGTGAAGATTGGGACAGACGGTCCTCTGACAACCCTCAATGTTAAATACGATATCGTCAAAGAGATACCACAGGATGCAATGGTACGTATGATTAAATTATATTCGTGCAGAGTTTTTCTTGTCTATAATTTAGGGGTCGGAAATCTTCCGAAGGTCACTGGAAGTGTTCAAACTCTTGTGAACCAGACCCTATCCTGAGCCGAGTCAGTTTGATAAAATCTGTCACCTTACTAACAGATATCACCTTCACTCTATAGCATGCTGCAATTTTAACTACATACGAAAGCAGACGATAAGATGATGATAATTCGGGAAGATAAGTAGAAGCATGTAAGATCTGAGGCTCTCACAGCGAAGATACCAATGTTGGTCTTCTGGCTTGAAACTTCATGTGGGCTTGTAGCAATGTAACGGAGGAATATAATTCCTCCATGTTCACAGCACAGATTCATAACCCGTAAGATCACTATAGACAAAACCAGAAGACTTTTCCATACTTAAACACTGCATAATAATAAATGAATACAGATATGCGACCTTTTAATCTTTCAGTGTAAGACAGACTTCTTCAAGAAAGAAGGAGACGAGTACAAGAAATTGCCCCTCTCTTTAATACCAGAAAACTGTTGCAAGGTCTTCGAAAATGACATATACAAGAAATCCATGGAGAAGCAAAACGTTCCTAAGCAATGCCCTCTGAAAGAGGTAAGTTTTACAGCTCATATATCAAAACCAGTAACTGACGTTCACTTATGAATTTGAATTCTGGGTTGTTAGTTGTTACAGTGTAATCTGATAGAAGTATACAGACATTTCAGACGTGCTAACTGCCTCCATCATCACGGCAATGGGAACTATGTGTACGGCCTATTTTAACGCTCGGCAACTGGGTATTTATGTTTCTTGAAACTTTCTCAAGTGTAAGCACGAATAATTCCCTTACACAGAATTAATCAACTGATCATTGTAATAGTGAAGTGTTTTATTTGTGGTAGAGACTGAATTTTTAAAATTATTCGAGTGAGCTGCAACTTCAAAGAGTTAATATGAGTTTGCAAAATTCCTTGAAATTTTTGTAGCATATTCAGATAGCAGGTTTTAGACGATGTGATATAAACAGAAATGGTGGATGCTGTAGCAATGAAAAGTAATAAGGACCAAGGGAAGAAAATAAGGGTGAAGGAAGGGAAGAGGACATAAACGTATACTGTCTTAAGGAAATGATGACGATGAAGAAGGAAAAAAGAAAGGACTGGGAAAACAATGCGAGTGAAAGGGGGTAATCCCACAAAGGTACGAAACATATACACGAAAGGAATAAAGAAGGCGACAGATTAACACAGAAAATAAATAATTCGTGTTTAATTCCAACACGCTTTTATATTAGCATAGTCTTACGTGTACCGTAAGTCCCGACAAGCATGATTCTAGGGCCAGCTCCATCGCCATTTTGTTACGTCTGACATGGTACTACTCACTGGCCAAAACAGACAAATCGAAATCCAAGGTTTACGAATTGTTACAATAGCATATGCGATTAATAGGAATAAAGATAAAAACTAAACATCGAAAAATATAAGTCGTCACATTTTGAGAAATAATTAGTAATTACGTATGAGGTTTAAAATAAGTCATAAAGCAGTTGTCAATCAAATTTTTAGAAAACTCATTATAAGTCGCCTGAAACTTTTTACAAATCGTAACAAATGAAGGAATGAGGTCCGTGTGATGATGAACTTACATAATTCAATTTGAAGAATCAACAATTGAATATGGTTTGAAATAAATAAACAACAAACGCACACACTACGTGTCATACTACAACTTGGCGTGAGAAAGCAACTCCACTGCACATATAAAATAATCCATCGAAATATTTGACTGTTGAATAGAACGACTTGAAACAGGAGATGCTTTAAAAAAACTGAGTCAAAATAATTTAATAAACATATTTTTACTCTTGCAGGGAAGTTACTCTTTGGAAAACTACACTCTAAACACAGACAAATGGTCTGAAGATGTTGAGCGCGGAGAATACAAGGCTCAGTTCACGATGGCTCAGCCTTCTGGAGAGTGCCTGTACGGACAAGAAACAGAATGGAAGATCGCAGACAAAGTATAGAATCGCCTTCTAAAGCGAACTACGTGGCTGGCAATGCTTCGTATCTATTGAAATAAACTCGAATTGTGAATTCATCACTGACTTCCCTTCCTCTGCAACTCGTGACCTATTTCACTGAACCTTGTCAGCAGGAAACTCAAATAATTATAATGGCATCCCTGAAACCGTCTCGTACCTCATAAAAGACAGATCTCCCAGCGAACAGGCTATGTACGCAGATGAGATCGGATGGTCACTCAAGAATGAACACGAGATATAACGTGGCAAAATGATAGGATTATTATATTTGTTTAAATTAATATGTTTGCGATTCTGGCAATGTTTGTTTGATAGTAACGCGTTATGCTGCTGGCATGTGCTCGCGTAGATTTACTAAATTTTGTGGAAACAATATGTTACAGCAGTTTTTTGTTTTCGAAAATGCCACATAAAGCCAACTTCTTGAATATAAGCAATACTTAAGAACAAGATGCGTAATTATTTATTCCTCTTCACACATTCAATAATGTTAAAAAGAGCAGTTTTCATAAAGGTTATGAGCAGGTAGGTAGAAATGGATCCACCGATTATGGCCGCCGACCTTGTAGGGAGAGCCCAGTATGCGGAAAACTCAATGAAGGAAGGAAGGAGTTTCCGTCGGTCAGCACAGTCTGTGTCAGGGGTCCGCAGTGGCCGCACGGTCTGAGGCGTGGGCCTTGTGCCGCTTGGTCGCTGGGACCGTGGGTTCGAATCCCACTCAAGCCATGGATGTTTGTCCGCGTTTTTGTGTTGTGCTGTCCTGTGTACAGGTAGAGGCCTTGCGACGGGCCGATCCCTCGTCCAAGGAGTCCTACCGAATGACTATAGATCAAGACAACGAAAAGTTGACCCGCAGTGCTCAGGCACTGTAGAACGGGTCGTTCCCAGTATCCCAGTACAGTCTGTGTCAGTGCTGCAGTGTGCAAGCCTGATATTGTTGTCTTGTGACTGTGCTGTGTTAAGAACATGCCACCTGTTCGTTGCAATCTCCTTTCTGGTCATTGATAACGCCTCGTATCACAGACAAACCACCGACGTCTTAATCAAAGAAGGACGAAATGAAAACCTGGCTACTGGAAATAAACATCCGATTTTGTTACAACGTGTTGGAAGCTCAACTGTACGATTTAATCAAATTAAATAAGTCAAAGCACAAATATTATTTGATTGAACAGATTTCAGCAGACAAAGACTGTACTGTGCTGAGACTTCCGCCGTACCATCCCGATTTAAACTCCATTGAACTTATTTGGGCAGATGTAAAATAATGGGTTTTCACAATTCTTGTGACGTTTTGACACTTATGGACAAAATTCGTCACGCCGTTACAGTACGTCACGCCTAGTCACGCTTAGATACTCTTTTCATATCTTCGTCTTGTCACCCCTTTATTGCAGGTCACGCCTATTCACGCTTTGTCACGCTTCGTAAATCTTGGTGATCCCTTGTCACGAGGTGAAACTAGGTCACGCCTGGTCACGCTTTGTCACGCTTTTGCACGCATGGTTATTAAGTCACGCTTCGGCACGCTTACGACATGTTACGTAAGGCTCGGTTAATTTTGGCTACTTTGCTATACGTTAGATTAAGTTTCGACATGTTGGGTTAGCTCAGAAATGTTCGATTAGGTTAGGTTAGGATAGGTCGGGTTAGGTTAGGTTGGGTAGGGTTATTTTAGGTTACGTTAGGTTTGGTTGAGTTATGTTAGGTTCAGTGAGGTATCCTTAGTGGATATTGTCAGGTTAGGTAACGTTTTGGAAATTTTTTTGACGTTTTGACACTTATGGTCACAATTCATCACGCCGTTACAGTACGTCACACCTAGTCACGCTTCGTCACGCTTGGTCACGCGTTGTAAATATTCGTCTCGTTTCGACATTTCTGGACACATCTCGTCTCGCCGTTACAGTACGTCACGCCTAGTCACGCTTTGTCACCCACGAGCACGCTTGGTCACGCTTAGTGGATTTTGTTGTGTTTGGTAACGTTTTGACACTTATGGCCACAATTCGTCACGCCGTTACAGTACGTCACGCCTAGTCACGCTTGGTCACGCTTTGTAAATATTCATCTCGTTTCGACACTTCTGGCCACATCTCGTGTCGCCGTTACAGTACGTCACACCTAGTCACGCCTGGTCACGCTTGAGCACGCTTTGTCACGCTTTGTAAATATTCGTCTCGTTTCGACATTTCTGGACACATCTCGTCTCGCCATTACAGTACGTTACGCCTAGTCACGCACGAGCACGCTTGGTCACGCTTAGTGGATTTTGTTGTGTTCGGTAACGATTTCACAATTTTTGTGACGTTTTCACACGTATGGCCACAATTCGTCACCCTGTTACTGTACGTCACGCCTAGTCTCGCTCTGTCACTCTAGAGCACGCTTGGTCACGCTTAGACACTCTTTTCCAATCTTAGTCGTATTTGAACACGTGTGGTGACCTCTCGTCAAGCTTTTATAGCATGTCATGCCTAATCACGCTTTTGTCTCGCTTGGTCACGTTTGGTCACACTTTGTAAATCTTCGTCACGTTTCTTCAGATATGGTGATCAATTTTCAGGACGTCAAAGCACATCACGCCTAGACACGCTTTATCACGCTTGGGCACGCGTGGTCACTAAGTCACGGTTTGGCACGCTTACGTTATGTTACGTAAGGTTCGGTTAATTATTGCTAAATTGCAATACGTTAGATGAAGTTACGATAGGTTAGGTTAGGTTAGGTTGGGTTAGTTTGCTTTTATTATGGGAGGTTTAGTAGATGAGCTTATCTTAAGCTATCCACAAAAAATGTTCAGTTGCTGTATTCGAATTATTTTGAATTCCTGTTGCAAAATTTACACTGCGTCAAATTATATGTTGTCAATAATGAGTTTCCTTACTGTTGCTTTTATTGAGATAGTCTATATTTATGTCACCACAAATTCATAATTCAGATTCTGAATCATATAGATACTTTAAAGAAGCATCTAATCCTCTTAGAATTTTATTAAAATCTCCTGAAGAAGCTCTGAATATGTTTAATATAAATAAGTTAGATGTTTTTACCTCCAGTTGAATTGCAAAGATATCTAAATCTTGCTCTTTACAATATCTACACAATTATTAGTACAACTGGCAGTCATTTGATGAGAGTTTTAATTTATTTTGCATTTAAATAAATTTTGCATGGCATAGTAAGTTTAAAAACAAATGTTGCTTTCAATGGGATACACAGTTCCAATATCGATGTCTTAAGCGTGGTGTGATTGCATTTTCTCCATATGTTAAACAGAATCTCAGTTAAAAACCTTTGGATTTTTGTTAAATATCATTGAGAAACAAAATTTTCCAGTGAAATCCGACTGAAAAATAAAAACTGAACACATGTCAACAAGAATATTTTACTGTCACAGACTGATTACTAATATTGTAAAACTACGTGAAAATTTTTAAATTCAATTTCAACAACGTTCAAAATTGCTTTTTGAAGTAATGACCGATATTTTTGCCCTTACAAATGAGTTGCGGGTGCGGTTAAGTGTAGCAGGAGTACCGTAACGAGACACCAGAAGTCAGTCATCTGGCAATGGTGTGAGCATGAACGGCTACGACGTTCTATTTCCCCACAGTGCACTGCATTGCCCAAGACTGTTTGTGTACATGGAATAGCAACAGGCGGAGTGCGCACGCGCCAATCGGACTTCCCTAGGGACGCGGACAGTATCGAAGCTTTCCAAAGGGAGTTGTGTCACATATGCCTAAAAAGGGGCCTGATGAGGCTCGTGACCTACTGTGCATATTAATTTGTCATTGGTCACATTGCAACAGAGAAGTTAATCAGAGCGACCAATCTGCCCGATGGTATCACAAGTTCCGCCAGATACCTATAATTCCGAGTGGAGTCATGAAGGGGTTGTATTGTCACTGCATATGAAAACTATCACGCGTAACTTATATTCTAAATTACTTCCTCTAACTGTACAAAACCGACTAATGAACTACCATTTCATACAGGAATTCATAAGGAATTCCTGAAGTCAAATTCTTTTTAAAAAATAACAAACTTTTTGATGAGAGCTGTACTTCTGGTAAGAAAGTCTCTTAACACTAAAACCACAAATAATTGATATATTTTGCACAATTCGAGGCCTTGATTCGGAATATCCCAAAGTCTGGACAAATTGTTATTACACAGATCTTGGCACACAATCAATTAATGTTTATCAAAAAGTACCCCAAGCACAAAATTACTGAAAATATAATTCACTGATCTATTATAACTACTAAATTGGGTGTTAGGCTATGAAATTGATTTATCTGCCTCAGAATAAAGACCGGATCATGTGAACACGGTAATGAAACTTCACGTTTGATAAAATTGGTGGAATTATTACTAGCTATGCGACTAATAGCTTCTCAAGAAAGACTGTGATTCACTGGGTTTAGATATTCTATTTACGTCTTTAGTTATAATAATGAAGAGTGCCGAATATTAGACTTACTACCAAGTCAGGTATTTCATGACAGTTTTTGTAAGAACAATAGTATCCAAATATAGACATACGCTAAAAAAAATATGATGTATCATAGCGATTGTAGTAGAATGTATGTAATAATGTTGCGTTTGTTAACAAAACACACAAAAAAATTTCCAAACACACAGCACTCGTTCCACAATGATCATAAAATCTGATCAAAAAAGTGTATAAAATGTAGGGCGAAATCCAAAGCACAAATCAGTCTAGCCAACAACATGATCGCGATCAGCACTGTAATCTGGGCGCTAACGATTCTGGTGTACCATCACGCACAAGGGGATGTGAGTATTGGATACAAAGGATACAAATCAGCACAAAACGCTTCATATGCAAACGTCATTGACATCCCATATCCAGAGTAAGCAAACCAACAACTATTAACACTATAATAAGACACTATTGCCATTTGTTTACGCGTTTCGACCTCAAGAGGTCATCATCAGTGGTATCAGGAAAATTAATACATTTAGTCAAATGGTTCAAACTGGATTCAGAATTAAAAATGAAAAGGGTATTTGACAAAATATTCGAAGTGACACTGCAATAGTGTCTTATTATAGTGTTAATAGCTGTTGGTTTGCTTACTCTATATTCTAATACACTACACGGTATGCAAAGTTTTAAGATCCCATATCCAGTAACTAAGATTGTTTCTATTGGTACGATACTGTCACTATGCTCTTAGCAATTTAGGGATATCAATCGACATTGGTAACAGATACGATATCGACGAAAATTCTTCGACATTGATAAACAAAATGAATAAATACAGACATATAATTCGCTTTACGCATCACATAAAATCTAATGATAGGATGATTAGTGGATAAATAAATGGAAAGAATGTTGACAGTAATGGAGGATTAATTTAAGATAATCTCCCGGCATTTGTCCGGGAAAGACTAAGGAAATCCACAAAAAAGTCAGACAGGATAGACGGTCTCTGGGTCAATATCTCATCCCGGAACCCCCCCCCCCCCCCCCCCCCCCCCCGGAAAAGAAGTAGAACCGTCACGTTCGGTTTCGTGAAGCTGTGGACTATTATTGCTAGCATAAACTTCCTTATTCTTTCTCTGATGTGGACGTTAAACAAGCGGCCCCCATTCCCATTGATCAAAGGATAAACTGAACCACGGCCTACGAGAATTCTCATATTATAAAGGACAGTCTTTCACACTAGAGAGGCAAGCAGAGTTCAGGTCAAAACAAAACAAAAATTAGAATAGAGAAGCTACTTGAAGAACCCTAGTTATCAGAAAGATTAACCCATAAAATCTATAAGAATGCAAACGATGTAACTCATGTCGATTAATATTCTTTCTGCACCGTCTGCAAAGTTTAAAAGTCGTTCTCTCCCCGTTTTAACAGCTACCAACAATCCGACATAAAACTGGGCTGTTTTTACACCGAAATAAATACGTGAATTTAAGCGAATTTATTTACTGGAACTTAAAAATAAATAAATTACAGATCCCCCCCACCCGCCAAATGCAAACTCTGGTCTTGTCTCTTGCCTGCTAATTTCGGATCGAGTATCAGATAATTCACGAGGATACATCTAATGAGCATAAGAAACTGTTCTGCTTCCTTTTACAGCCGTCGTATGAAATACAAATTACTGAGATAAAATCGATATCTGACAATAAAGAATATGTCGATCCTGTAGAATTGTCAGCTGGAACATCAACTATCAGCATCAAATCCACAGTAAAAAAGGAAGTTCCCCAGGATGCCATTGTAAGTAAGCCTACAATAGAAACGCCTACAGTTCGAAGCAAGTAAATTTATAGACTAAACAGACAAATTACTGTGATCTACTCTTTCCCCTCCTCGACTGATTCTTGGATTATTTAACGACATTTTTGGTTGAAACAGTTTCCAATGATATGATCATCATGAATGCCAAATTGGAAGCAGTCGTGGTCTATTTTAAAGTTATATCTAAATGTCTGCCTGTACCTGCAGCTATTAATGATTTGGCACACCGATTCTACCCGGTTTTGAAAAGGATGAGAGCAGTTTTTCGCTTCAGATATATTAACTATGCATAAAGCTCGCCTTATCTCTACATAAGATAATAGTACTACAAACTGTGCTCATAACAAACGAAACCGGACGTTAGCAGAATTGTCGGTAATGTGACCGGAAGCGAAAGTCATACAAAAACTGTAAATACAGAGACCTGTGTTTTTTTTATATATCACTTCATTTATAGCCCACGTAGCACAAGGCTACAATTTTATCTGAAAAGCGACGGACTAAAAACAATGAACAAAAGTTATATTCAGTGTTGCCAATTGATACGTAAGCTGTGTTCTCAATATGCGTTTTCATTTATTAAAAACAAAATATTTCTTTTCTGCCTTTATTTTTGGTGCAGGAAAAGAGGAAAACTTATTTAAGCAATTTGAAATTTTCAGTTCTGTGCATAGGCTATGTTCATTTACGTAGATGTCAGTACAAAAACTAATAAATAGATTGTATGCGAGGGTCTTGAACAGTATGACACAAATTGAACATAATGAAACAATCTTTATTACAATATAAAATTTGCTTGCCTATTTGCATCTGGCTATATACTCTCGAAAGAAAGACTTCCGACAAATCGAAACCATGTTTCTCCATTTACAACTTTTATACATGTATTGCATCTAAAAACGGAAACTGAACACCCATTAATATGTGCAAAAAAAATTGCAAAAAGCACAGCTGGAAATTGTGTGATGCAGCACAACGTTCCCATTTTTATTTTCAGTGCGAAACTCTTTTCTACAAAAATGTAGATGGCAACTTCAAGAAGAGCCCAATCGGCATAGCAGCTGCTCCATGCTGCGAGGTCATGTTTGAGAATGAACTATTTAAACGCATTATGGAGAACCAAAATGTTCCTAAGGCGTGCCCCTTTACACCGGTAAGTAGTCATATACACTAACTACAGAGCGTCCCACTTAACGTGGAATCCGCCAAGACAGCAGCGAGCGAATTACCGGGAAATACGTTACTCGCAACGCAGAACACAGCCGTCGCTTGCTGGTAGATCAGTTCAGAGTTACGTGGGGCACCCTGCAGTTTACATATGTACGTTAATTCTTACTTTAAAGACCGTGACGCAAATGCAGTGATTTTAAAATCTATATAAGGTAACTATTCTGTCAGAAGAAAGTGTAGCAGAAGTTGACGGAAACTTTTTAGAAAGCAGTCACTTTAAAGACGGTGAATAAGATGGAAATACAACATCAACCTCGATATTAAAAATTATGTAGATGGCTGTCGTCTGAGATGTTGCACTGTGTAGTCTAGTACAGTGGTATTCAACCTGGGGTACGCGTACCCCCGGGGGTAAGCGAAGACATCTTAGGGGGTACGTGAAATTTAAAAAAAATATATTATTTTATAATAAACACTGAATAATCAGTAATGTAATTTATTTAATTTATTTTAGATGTAGATTATATACTATGTATAACTTGAATTATACACCAACAACTTTCGGGGTACAAAGTTGAAGAGAAATTATATCTGGGGGTATGCGAAAAAAAAAGGTTGAATACCACTGGTCTAGTAGATACTGACAGACGTTTCAGAGGAGTTAACTTCCTCCGTCACCTGACGATGGAAAGGCACTAAGCACCTCTGCGTTGCCGATCAGTCTCTACCAGACTACACTACGCAACATCCCTGAAGACAGCCATCTTGATACTCGTCGCCATCAGAAAACGAAATCTCAGCTGTAGTCTTATTCCATTTAAATTTCAGAAGCAAAGCCGAGGGTAGATTTTGACGATGGCTTTATTCTTGTTTTGTTTTTCAGGGGACGTATTCCGTGGAAAACTACGCTCTAGACACAAGTAAACACAAAAACCCTCCCAGAGGAGAATACCGAGCCAACTTCACAGCATCCCTCCCATCAGAAGGAATTATCTACGGGGTGCTTCTCACATTCAGCATTGTTGACAAAGCTTAAACTTTTTAGGGGTTTCGCTCAAGCAACTCCACTTCGTCTACTGTGTCAGATGTATAATATTATCACCATGTATTTCAGTATTTGAAGATAAATTGTCTTCATGGAATATAACCCGTCTTAAATTTCCAGTAAATTTCTCCACAAATATTTCCAGTAACCTACCTATCCCTTGTGGGTGACTATGAATGAAAGATCTGAAAGGATATAGAAGAAGAAAGCGGACTTCGCCTATTTAATGATGACTATCCAAAAATTCGTGTGGACCGAACAACGAAAACCACCAACGTTTCATGCAGGATGGCAGACCGAAATTCGAGCCCAAGAGCGCCCCCTTCCCACAACGAATATGTTACCCGCTCGAACGCGACGTTCTATTTTATGTTAATATCTCACATTTTGTAGATTTACATCACAGTGGAATTTTATATTAATTGTAATTGTTAATTACCACACACCTGAGACTTAATTTAGACGTTTAGCATGCTTATTAATATCCTTAATCAACCTTCCATGTACCCCTAGGTCTCCCAACATGAAACGTGCCGAAAAAAGTGTATTTAATTCATTCTTGACTTAACCATTTAAAGCCGAAGCTCGTCTAAATATTATTTTTAGCATTCAGTCCGTACAGGGATAAAAAATGCACCTTTAAAAAGATCAACTGGTAAACGCTGTTTAATTAAATAATCGCTGTCTACTCTGGAAATCATATATACCCATACGGCAAAGCAGATAATCACCGGTCAAAAAAGAACATTCCGCTCAGCGGTGTTCGCTCCATAGGTACACACCTCATTCGTTGCACAAAACGGATAATTGGCAGTACTCGGAATATGAGCAGTGTTTTACACAACCCCCGTCAGATGCCAGGTTAAATGACGTTGACAATGACGCCAAAGGCATTTACCGAGAAGTTGCATAAATACACACACAGTACAGCGATTTATGTCGCCAAGTAAGGCAGCATTCGAAATGGTGTAGCAGAAGACTGTGCACGCTGTGATGCGGGGGTTGTGAGGAACGCCCTGGCGCCAGTCATCCTGAGCAGCAGGTGACGTTTTCATGCCTGCGCCAGGGTCACCGACACGCACAGCACTGGACCGGTTCGTGTAAGCGCGGCGACTATTTTGGATTCGATTCCCGAATACCGGCGCTTCGCTAGTAAAGCTGTCAGGATCGAACGCCCGAACAACTGATTAAGCATAACTATTTCGCACGACACTCTGTAAAGAAATATGTATTTGCATCTTCACCACAGTTAAGTCGTTTCACTACATACTCAGTACTTAAAAGTAAAATGAGATAATCTTCCAAAACATGTGAGTAAAATTCGATACATGTGACAGACGTCAGTAAACTTCTACCAGACTACAGGTGCACCATTCAAACGACAGCCTCTCGTTTGTGATCCCACTGTTTCTTTTGACACTTCCAGACTAGTGTAACCTGTATTTCCAGAATTCTCGGGGCAGTCCGAATCCACCGAGAGGTTAAACAAGCATACCCTGGAATTCATAAAATGCGTCATTTCGACGATAAAACACGCGCAGGTGACTCATTATAAGAGCTTTCCTTGTCCCCCCTTTTTAATATCCGTGGCTTTACTTCAGTGTCATTAGGAGCTTCAATATCCCATCCGTGGCAACAGTAGAAGCTGCGCAGGCCCTCTGAGTTGCGCGCGCAGTCTTGCTGACTCGCCCTACCATTTTGACTCTGGGGACTGCAAATTAAAGCCTTTCACGATGTATAACTAAATAAAATCCACAGGAATTTACACGTTTCCGTCTTACGCGTTTCTGATACACGCGGCGATTCGCAGGAACGCAAGCCCGCGTATAATGAGAGTCACATGTGCAGAAACATCGAAACAAATTATCCATGATATCAGAAAGACTCGACAACACTGCATTCTGTTTTCAATTATCTTAGCGCAAGGTATTATATACTTTCCCGCTCAAGCAGCCACAAGAGCGTATCGGCCAGTGTAGTAATAAATTTGTGGACTGTACAACCCGGGGTCACACAGCCCGCGACCTCACGACGTCTGACGTCATCGCACACCAAGGCGTGTGGCAGGAGTGCCGGACACACGTCGACTCTTCTGTCACTGGTTTCCAATCGCTCAAGATGCGCTTACATTTGGGGGTCATGTACCAAAGCCACGGCTTCCACGCTGAAGCCTGTTCATTGTACAACACAGGAATGCACAGCCTTGTCGCCACGGGGAACGGATTTCAGGGGGTGGAGTGCGGGGATGTCAAGCGCACAAAACAGACAAATGGAGGAGTGGAAACATGTAAAAGGCTGGAGTACACACATTTTCCAAATGCTTTCCTTTGCGTTCTCTCACACCGCACTGACCTTGATCTTAATTCACTGCAGATACAAATATAATCACAGCACAGAGATTACATTGCAGAAAATCAGAAAAATTATTTCCTTATATTTCATTAAATATTCACCGCAGAGAAATATATTTCTAAAAAGTTGTTGAAATCAAAATAATCTGTATTTGATGTTACGTTCCAATTTCTGTTTAGATCTTTGATGAACCATTTTTGACAAAAATCGATAAAGATATTCTTGGCATCAACTGAACGAAAACGTACCAAAATTAGAATGGCCTCAGTAACAAATTTCATCGTTATCTGGCCAAATAAAACAAATAAACGGAAAGGGGCTATCTGCCCATCATGCGTTCATTTTATGCACTTTGTGCACAAATTATTGGCTCCGTCGAAACGCATTATATATCACCAATACACGCACTTCGAAGCAAACAGTAAACTTCAAAGTTGTTGACAAGACTACTTGACGAAAAGCGGGTACAAAATTATACATAGCTAAGAAAATCTGTGTACATAAAAATCCTTGCTCTAAAGAATGCAGACACACAAAAACAAAACACGTGTTGAATGACGCTATCGATGATAGACCGGTATGTGTATTTATTTATTTAGTGTTCTGTCTGACTACAGGTCCATATGAACAGGATCCTTCCATCCTTTTCTTGGACTGGGACCTGTTCATATACGTTCTTGGCAGATGATCCAGAAGTGGTTTGCCATTGCCTTCTTCTGTGTGTCAATGGAGTAATTGTTGGGATGCCACGGAGAAACCGGGGAAGCCCCCGGAGGAAAACTCCGTGTTGCCTAGACCACGGCCTTGCCCAACAACACAAGTTATAAATTCGGGCACCGCCGGGAATCGAACCCGAGACCCCAGGATTACAAGGCCAGCGTTCTAACCGCTAGACCACCGTGGTATGTGTATTACGAACTCTTAATTACAAAAGATGAGATACTGACCTTGTAAAACTATAACGTGCAAATACATGGTTTGTTATAAAAACTGGAGGCACACCGACCCCGGAACACAGCTGAAGTAATACAGGAAAACGGAGACGTCAGATACAGAAACTTGCTGGGACGTGCCACTTAGAACAGGCCTACCGCGATAGATGTGGATGAACAATTTAAATGTATTTTGTAGGATTTGAGGGTTTTCACGGCGGTGAGTCAAGACGGCAGTCTTCTGGGTTGTTGCGCCGTGTAGTCTGGCAGAATTTTGCCTGTCATCAATATTCTCTTCGATGTGAGAGCCGTAACTAACAGCCCTGTCAACAGCACAAATCTAATATAAGATACGCCCGTAACAGGGCAGGGTTCATGACTGTGTGAGTGTCATGAACTTTCAGAGCCCTATACGTTCTCAGTGATGACGCCACAGGGCAAAATGTGCTATTTCGTAAGACCTTCTTTTAGCAGCATTTCTAATGCGGTTGACCAAAGAATGAGAACGAACTGAACAACGAATGAGGATACAAAAAATCAAAATTGGGTGTAAAGGATAAATATACGAAATAAATCATGACCCGTCGAACTTCGACGGACCTTCAGCACAAAGGATTTTGTTGTTGGTTCTTTACGAAGGCACATGACTGGGTCACTTGGTACGCTAATGCAGCGAGCGGCAATATATGTAAGCACTTTACATCAATTACTCACTACTGTCAAAAGGGTTTAAACGCTTCCACGTAACACAGCTGCCTCGCAAGGTCTCTATCACAAACAGCGTGATGGATGATACTACACGATGTCATTATGGAGGAATGCCGCACGTCGTTTCGCCCACATCGTGGGTCAGTATAATCACCTTCATTGCGGGCTAGTGCCCGGTATCAACTGCCGTGATTTGCACTACACAGCAAGCTGGGTCTACAGACACGCACCGTCCCATATTACTGTTTCAAAGAATTCGGAAACCAGGCTATACAGACCGACTTAAAGTATGCTGTAACACGAAGTCTGGCTGGCGTTCGCTACTTGAACAGCACGCGTGCGAGTTTATGGTGGCTGCATTCCATTACTTGATAAGGTATTCGTGTTCAGGTGATCGAGATGGCGCCACGGCCCAGGAGTCACTATGAAGTCCGCTCCAACCAACGGAAATTACGGGCTTTGTAACCTAACCTAAACTTGAACAATATAGGCAGAGTTCTCGAATAACATTCAGTTTTATAAAAATTCAATGATGAGTCGAATCGGACATCAACCCCGTGTATGGATCACAACTAACACAAAGAACAACTTATGACCACTTAAAAACATGATACGTTACTTTACCATTCAGAGCATTTCGTAAGGTTGAGACTCGGATTTCAAATAATGCAGACAATAAATGTCGGTAACGAAACCTCCAATGCAGACAGCAACAGTACTATATGCCAAACAAAAACTGCGAAAATAATCCATGACGTCTCCAAAATTACTATAGAGAACAAGTACACTACAGACAGAGAAGAAAGATACAGCACTACGGCATGTTTGATTGGCAACGGTGAACCTGAAAATCTTATTTGAATACAATACAAACAATGAAAAACTCTGCAACAGTCCGACCTCTGTAATTAAGTCATTTCAGGCTAATAATCTGCATCTTGAGTGAGTCAGAGCTTCAGTGTAAAGCACCACTAGATGCACAGCAATCTTTTACAAACGCGGGAACACCGCGGTAGGGAAGACCTTTGAGCCTTATTGGAAGTTGCAGGTTGTGGGGAATGTGACCGCTGTCAATTATACCTATACGTGAAAACATGTTCAAAAATAACGATATAAAAAGTGACTCACCGTAGTGGAAGACTGCAGGCTACGAATCTGGTCAAAGTGGCCGTATCCCCAGCAAATAAGATCTCTTCGTCAGGCCAGCCACAGATTTTTTCCGTGTTCACAAAAATTGCGGAAACGCATAACCAAATACCGCGGTCTGCAAAAATGGATACTAATGTAAAATCACGGATACTAGAAATCTGAGTTTGACGACGCATTGCTTCCCTTCGTACGTCCTCACTTCGACTGGTTGCGCGATTACAACATTATAAAACGGTCGTTTGTCAAACCTATTCTGACGTTTAACCTGGTTCATTTCAACCACCACTTTACTTAGGGGCACAAATTAGTTTCTATGGGCACCTTTTGAGTGCTTTGACGTAGTCTGATATGATCCGCGTACATATATTATCGTGTATAGCAGAAATACATACAGTGTGTCCGTAAAATAATGGTGGGGTAACAAACAGTCATAGTTTTGGAACAAAGCACGATAGAACAATGAAATAAACGTCAAAATAAAGAGTAACTCTCCAAGAATCTTACCTGTTCAGTATATTTCGATATGAGATCCTTTAGTTGCCCTGCAGACATCAAGACGATATTCAAGCTCTTGCCATACACGACCGAGAACATCCCGGTGTGAGAGATGAAACAGCTTCAGCGATCCGTTCTTTCAAATGGTCCAAATTTGTTATTTGGACAGAGAACACTTGTTGCTTCACATAACCCCACAAATAAAAATCCATAGGGGTAAGATCTTGAGAGCGTGGAGGCCAGGCTATCTACCCTCCTCGTCCGACCCATCGCTGAGGAAATGTTTGGTTTAGGTGATCCCGCACGAATGTGGCAAAATGTGGAGCTCCATCTAACTAGAGAATAAAATTCTCCGGTATTTGGGGCACTGCATACCCTTCTAACATATCCAGGAAGTTCTTTCCCGTCACAGTTTGTTCAGCAAAAAAGAAGAGGCCAATAACTCTGTCTCGTCCAATTGCGCACTACACATTAACTTTCGGGCTATCACGTTGATGTTCCATAATGACATATGGAGGTTCATTACCCCATATTCTAACATTATGCCGATGGACTCTTCCCGAAACATGAAACGTAGCCACATCACTGAACATAAACTTGTCTAAAAATTCTCGGTCGTGTATGGCAAGAGCTTGAATATCGTCTTGATGTCTGCAGGGCAACTAAAGTAGCGCATATCTAAATCTACTGAACAGGTAAGATTCTTGGAGAGCTTTTCTTTATTTTGAAGTTTATTTCATGTCTCTATCGTGCTTTGTTCCAAAACCATGACTGTTTGTTACCCCACCATTATTTTACGGACAACTGTACATTTCTAACCAATGCTTATACCTGAATGACAAACTGGTGTGCAGAATAATGCCTACGGAACATTTAGTTTGGCCTATATTTACACAATTTACACTATCACCAACACGTCATCACTGTTACTAAAACATAACCGTTCTTCTCGGCACTTGATCCAACAGGTGTCAGCCACAATCCCCATTTCACTAATCACAATAATTCCGCCATTACAAACATCACTGTCAATATTGTATATACTCAGGCAAATTTACACTCCTTCCTTTGAGACTCTTATCGAACTCCAAACGAAGACGTCTACACCAATCGATTTTTAAGACAGCAGTTTGGTCCCGCTTTAATCCTAACATACTTGCTCCTACATGCCATCTAGACAAATAAACTAAAAGTACCAATAATCCATGGTATTCAGAAAAAGTCAATCCATAAAACAAGTTACAATCAACAATTATTCACCACATACCACGGGTTATGTAGCTGGAGCACAAATCGATCCACCCACTTTAATAAAGTTGAGGGGAAGCTCTACCAGAGCTTTGAATAATCGATATTATGAATCACTTAACTAATAACTATGATTATTAAATGAAAAACATTGAAAACTTTAGGAAGTGGCTGAAAAAAACACTTCTGTGTTCAACTTACCAACACATTTTGTTCCTCAGTGTACAGATTACCACCAAATTACTAAAAATGACTGTTGGCAATTTCTCAGTTTATTTAATAGTAATATTTAATCTACTTCACAGTGAATCAGAAAGAATGTAGAAGCAATGTTCATTTTGATTAAAATATGATCCCTGCAAATACATTCTCAATCTTGTGAAATTTGTAGTTCTCTAAGCTGTGAATATGACAATGATGTTCTGAAGATGGAATAAATTGTTTCTTCGAAATGTTCATAATATATTACTAGTTTTTGACTCTGCCATGTTTCAATCACAGACCCTCTACTTTTTTCCTACCCTTACCTGATTTTATCAGTTCTCTCTTTGGGCAAAGTATCCAGTATGCAGTACTGTAAGATATTTCAACTTTATCCTGGAACTAATAAATTTGATTTAAATTCTGCACTTTTGTTCTCTTCATGAACACTGAGAATGCCAAGTTCTTTTGAGCTCATATGTTAAAAACCACAGCTTCAAAAAATTATACCGCTTTACAACAGGTGACATAATATTAACTACAAACGTTACCTTTAATACATTAAAATAAAAGAACTTGATGTGAACTGAATCAAATTTATGCCAACCAATTCATCGATGAAAAATAAAGCTTACTATACATGTCAAGCCACAAGCCAAGCATATGCCTGAAGGAACTGAGCAAAACCATGACAAACCTCATTCAGGATAACCAATCTCTGGGTTGAGAAATCCCAAGTACAAAGCAGTGCAAACAACTTGGCCACAAAGTATGGGGGGCAGTGTTCCTTTACACGACTTGTCAACTAACCAGACGTGTGACGTACGTTATAATGCCATTTGTTCAAACAGGGATACTGGGAGCAACCCGTTCTTCAAGTGCCTGAGCACTGCCGGTCCCAACTTTTTCGTTGGCTTGATCTATAGACATTCGGTAGTACGCCTTGGACGAGGGATCAACCCGTCGCAAGGCCTCTACCTGTACACAGGACAGCACAACACAAGAACGCGGACAAACATCCATGGCTTGAGTCGGATTCGAACCCACGGTCCCAGCAACCAAGCGGCACAAGGCCCACGCCTCAGACCGCGCTGCCACTGTGGACCCATTTGTTCTAACAGTAAATTTTTATGGATATTCCATCAGTCTTATGAGAGAGATATAAATGCAAATTTCCACATTCTGCGAACCTAAACTGGTCCACTACAAGGGGTTAGGGGATTATTATCACTTAGTGATGTCCCCTAGCAGGAAATTCTGTAAACAGCTATTAGCAAGGTGTACAGTGTAGCAAGCAGTGTATTTGTGTGAAAACCAGAAGTCACAGTACAGATACAATTACAAAAGAGGCCCACAAATATAAATCAATCTAAAAGAGCCATATTAACAAAAAACCTCAATTTCGTGAGTCTCAGCAAATATTTAACCATTCTTAACACCTGCCATACAAAACATAATGGGATTTTTGCATTAATTAGTAGAACTTAAATCTCTACTCTGAAGGTCAACTACTACACAGGAACCTCAAGTTTAATGGGCATTAGAGTTACAATTCTGAGAATATTTCTTGGGTGAAATTCCTATGGGAGGGATTGGGATCAAATGGTTTGAGAAAACAACTGGATACTACGAATAGTGGTCCTCAAATCAGAGATCAACATTTACAAAGTACAGTAAATTTTTTGCTCGGTAATCAAGTTTTACTAAACAGTAAAGTTCCATTTAATATTTTGGCATATGTCAAATAACTTCACAATACTTAAAAAAGAAAATATACACATTTTATGGAGGATTTAATTACTGAATTAGGTGGTTATTCATTTATACAACTACTTCCACATCTCGGAGACTGATGAATATTCTATATTTAAAAAAATCTGAGTTACCACATTTGCATAAGATGTGAAATACACTCAAAGTGTAGTGTGGAAACAAAAAAAAACCTTAATATTATTTGTTACCTTAGAAACCACTACTCTGATGGCATAACCACCTTTAACTAGAACTGTCCCAACTAATGAAGTTTTAAGTCACATCTGCAGGTATAACATGGTCGCGTAACATGACTAAATTTTTCCTGGGAACCGGTTTTCTTCTCGCTGAGTGTCCCACTTTTCAACCCAAGCAAAAGGGCAAAGACTTTCATAGCATTTGCGGAAATAATCGCATGGTGCATAATCTTCTCCTTTCAATTTCCGGCATCGATGGTAGTCGACGTAGCTCTGCCAGCAGTACCTGAAATAAAATGTTTATACTTTCACATCCAAAACGTGGTCAAGTCCTGATCGATTTTTAAAACTTCAGAGTGAAAATAACAAACTGTCACAACTAATTTTCATTCTGGCAACCTCTTGATAAGCACATCTCAATGAAACAATGGAAAATAAAATACAGAATTATGTCAGAACTAGCTTCAAACCAAAGATCAGCAGGTGCCTCCACTGTCTACAAAATACTGGCTTGCCTACATGCACATGCCGATCACTTTCAAATTACACTCACCTAGTCTGGTTCTGATTTGGAAATCGTGGATCAAAAGGAGCTGTAGACAATTCCTGTGGTACTTCCTTCTTAGAAGCCATGACAGCAAGAGAAGGCATCGCAGTCAAATTATCCCTGCAAACACGGACATTCAATATGTGAAATCTACTATTATATTTTCACTTAACCACAGCAGCATCCAGACTAGCTCAACAAGTCTCCTGTCCAATAGGTACCTGGGGCTTTCCCCAAGGGTAAAGTGTCCAAGGCACAAGACTTCCCTCACCTCCATTTGGTGCAGAAGCAAAGAATATGTTGGGCTTCATTAACCTCTCATAGGAAAACATGGAATTTTAAGAAGTTAGCATGAAGATGACAATAAAAGACGGTTCAACTGACAAAAGATCTCGAACAACTTCCATCCATCTTGCATTCCACTACAACAACCTATTTTTCTAAGATTCATCTTAATATTATCCCCCCCTCCCCATCTCTAATGGTCATCAAAATGAACATTTCCCAGGAAATTTCCCCACAGAATTTCTTTATTTCTGTTCCTAATTATATGCCCAACCTATCTGAGCTTTAGGCAACTTTTAGAAATCACAAATTCTATCACAAAGTAATATCCTAAATTACTAACTTATTTCAGCCTCCTTATTTAAACACAAATATTTAACTGGGCACTCAGTTTTCACTTGTATCAAAGAAGGCTGTCTTCTGGGTTGTTGCATTGTATAACGTGATAGAAGTTTATCAATAATTCAGCGGTGCTTACTGTCTCCATCATCAGGTGATGAAAACTACAGCAGGCCTATTCATCACCTGATGATGCAGACAGTAAGCACCACTAAATTATTGATAAACTTCTATCACATTACACAATGCAACAACCTGAACAGAAGACACCCTTCTTTATATTCACTGCCATAAGAAACTGAAATCTCATTTGTAACTTAAGTTTCTCCCTCAAAGTAAAAGATCTGTATCTTTCTCAGCAGTCAGCATATTCAATTAAACAAAACCAAAGCAAGGGTTAATTACAATGACCCTGTAAAATAACACTGTAATAGTTTGGCTTTCAATGCTAAGCAAAAGCACATTTTGAGAAATAAATAATGTGATTTTGTGTCACATACTTCAAGCAAAATTTAAAAAAAGACCTTCCATAAAATAAAAGTAAACTATTTCTCAAATATATTATAATAATCGATTATTCAGACAAATTTGTACCATACACATACATAAATAAGGCTTTGCTACAATGGAATATAACATTTCATGTTCTGAGAATGTAAGTGTATTCAGCATGGCTCAAGCGTAACAGATATATACACCTAGTAATAGTAGAAATTTTGGGAGATATATTTTCCTACATGTGTATTTTCCCCTAGATCTAATTCACGTTAAACCATGTATCAGATATACATGAAACGACAAATAGAGGTCACTCTACAATTGCATATAATCCATCACAATGTTCCACGTGTTTAACTTTTCTTCAGGCAATCCTTTAATGTCAGCCACATGAGCACACCAGCTTTCCCTTTGATGTTGATAAACCATTGGAGCTAGGAATGTGAATTTCTATACGAAGTTAAACCATAACCATAACAATAAATTCTGTATGAAATAAATGTTTTAGAGCATTGCAAATGCAAGCATAAAACTTTAAGATTATAGTATGCAAACTGTATTTTGTCAGAATCTGTTATAATGGAAATAAAAACAGAAATAACCAGCAAATTCTTATTAACAAATTAGTTTATAGTCGACACCAGCCTCATCATATAAAATGAAGCATCTGACACAAAGAAGGCCGTCTGTTATTTATGATTTTTCCGTATACTTAGAGTATCATTTCAGAATTAGCTGATACGAGCTCGCCGCCAACAGCAGACAAAGACAAAATCTGAAGAAAACAAAACATTACTCATGCAACTACTTTGGTTACAATGATGGATGTGGTCACAGAGGCTTTAAAATTGCATCCAAAACCTCTCCTAATACTTACCATATTTTACATTAGTTCTGCTTTGTACTGCTGAATACTGATTTTTCACTCATACTCTTAAGAGTTTATCATCACATAATGAAGCATAATATGCCATATTTAGCACGTAAACTTATTAACAAAACGAGGGACAACTAAACGGTGTAATTAAGTGAGAGCTTCAATCCAGCTAAAAACTTTCCAAACATACACACGCATCATGAAAAATAACATATCGCAAATATTTTGTGCAGTTATGGTAAGTTCATACCATGTACCTCACATACCACAAATATACATCACATAATACTGTCATGTCCATCACAAAATTTGCGTCGCAGAATAATTCAAAATATATTTAACACAGACAATGGATCTTGATCATTAACCCCAATATGCAGGTCCTATAATTAGCATTTCCTTTACTATAAAAATTCCCCTCCACATTTGTATACATTGGCACTACTGAATCTCCTTTGAAAGTTATGCGTATATAACACCACTTCAGTCCACAATAAAGTATAACACTGTTTCTGCACTTCTGAGCTGCAACATGCTTATTTTAGATTTGCAATGATAATCAAAATGAGAACAGATATGCAAAGCTAGTATGTGAAGATGAAACATTAATGCCAAAATGAAGTACAACACAAGGTTCATATAGAACACAGATGCCGGTACATATGAAACTGTGATATTCGTGAAAACCTCCGTTGATCACGTAAAAGTGGCATATGAATGGTAGTAACGTTAATATAAATTTAATGCATTTTGCAGGTAAATTTCATACCCAAATTTCAAAGCAGTATGCCTTTGGAAGCTACGGCATATTCAAGCAATGGAAGTGATATTACAACTCCCATGTCAAAGTATTATTGCTGACGGTCACTTATTTGACAAGGGGCCGTGTCTTTCCTTCCTCTTCGCAAGAAGCTTCTTTGTATTTGCGGACTTCAGCCATGTACAAAGACCAAGCATCCTTTGGTGTTTCTTCCTCTTCTTCTTCTCGCTTCTGTTTCTTAACCATTCCTGTTGGAAGTACTCGCCCACCCCGTCGCTTGCCTACGATACCTGCGGCCATACCCCGTCTGGGAATGGCCGAAGTTTGTCGAGGAGCTACTTCCTGCTTTACACTTATGCTTGCTTCAGGAGCACTTGGTTCTGAGGCAGAGGTTTCAACTGTATCAGGGGTGGTTTTATTGGCCTCCTGCATCTTTTTGAACATTTCCAAAAAACTACCATCATTCTGAAACACATTCTTAAGTTTTTCCTGTTCAGAACTCATTGCAGTATCTGCTGCCAAGTCATCTGTTACTGTATCCTCTCTCCCATACTGGTCACCCTCTCTTTTATCACATCCACCACCATCTTCCTCACGATACCTAGAGCTTCCTCCACCATATCTACTGCCGTCATCTCGATAGCGTGAAGACTCAGAGTACCACCCCTCTCCATTTCCTCCACCACTGCTAAATCTTGATCCTCCAGAGCTGTACCTTGATCCCTCAGAGTATCTTGAGCCTTCTGGGTATCTTGTACTATCACCATATCTTGAACTGCTTTCTGAATATCTCCCATCATCCTTTCCCTCCCTGTGCCTTGAACCTTCCTCTCTCCCATCCCTGGACCTATCATAATACTTCCCTTCTTCTCTTCCATCTCCACATCTTGAGTCTTTAGAGTATCTTGAACCATCACTATACTTCACATCATCTTTGCCATTTCTAGACCTGGAACTGTCCGAGTACCTCCTGTCCTTATATCGCGAGCTACCTCTTGAATAGTCACTACTATACTTGGAGTCTTCTCTGTCGTCTCTAGACTTGGGGCGTTCATCATCTCGAGCTGACCCCCGCGAGGACTCGGAGTGCCTTCTGGCAGCGCTGTCGGCGGAGCTCGAACCTCCGCTGTCCGACCTATGATACACCATGGTTAGTGTGAAGCAGGACTCTCCCCCAACTCGATTCTCTCTCAGGTCTGTCCACCTAAAAGGAAGAGAAACTGTCTGGTGTAATTAAGGTGCTACCAACACAATAACCTTTCTGTTTTCGTCTCCGTGCCTCACAAACCTTCAGCACCACTGTATTTTGCTGGAACCACAATCCATCATTGTAAACGATATTTTCAATCACATAACAAAACTTTTCTTTCATGCATTTGAATCTGCACTGGCAAACACAGGCCTCTTTTCTTTACCACTCAGTATATCAACTGAAACAAAGTCTGTGACAAATTATACAAATTGTACATTTCTACTAAAAATAAAACCTGAAACAGAGGAGGGGGATTCAAAGTATCTAATACATACGAAACCAAATTTCTAATACAACGGGCAAACACGACTATCAACTTACTTCACATTAAGTAGGATATCTACTTCACACTACACCAACAACTTAAAACCAAAAGCAATTCTGTTTCTCAACAGAAACAAAATTGCTGTTGCTTCAGTAAAAAATAAATGCTTTGCCACATAATTTTTATAACCCATTCAAGTCACATAAACATTAATTCAAACAATAAAAATGACAAAAATTTTAATCTCACATGTGGGAAAAACTTAATCAGCAAGGCACACACAACCTACACTTCAGACACATCAGAAGAATGGACTACGTGCATTACTATTTCATATAGAAAGTAACATCCATCCGATGTCAATTAAATATGTCTTCAAATTACATATTAGCAGTTCCCAATACCAATTCTACTTATAACATCCTTAGATCCACTGCCATAACTTCCAATTATTAGTGTTCGTACACAAAACATGTTTGAAGATGACCAACTTCTGGGAGGTTGCACCATGTAGTCTGGCAGAAGTGTACTGACATTTCAGAGGTGCTTGCTTCCTAGATCATCAGGACAGTAAACGTTTACTAGACTACATGGCACAACACCCCAGAAGACAATCAATCATCTTCATACTTGCTATCTGAAAACCTGGAAACTCACCAAGATTATGTTTGTTTGATGTTCCTTAAAATGCAAATAAAATGTTAAATCTATACTCATTGCATACTTCTAATTAAACAACAGGTCCATTTTCAAAAAATTAATTTGTTTACAAGTTGGATGAATTCATACAAAACTGAAAGCATCGTACGTCAATTCTGAGAACTCATAATTTTCCTTGGATAATCCTCCCCTTGTAATACTTTTATAAAGTTTAAATACACAATGTAGATTTATCATATATGAATAATAATTATATGAACTAGCAGCTTTAACTATCAATAACTACTTTTTGCACTTATGTGCCTCATATAATTTTCAGAATAAACACTGATTATTACCTTAAACAGCATTAATCAGTTAACCGTTGTTAAGGAGAAGTGTTGTGCTTTCTTTGAGGTACAGAGTGAATTCTTAAAAATTTAAACAAGCTTCAGCTTCAAAGGAATAAACTCCCACATAATGGGGCTGCTGGCAGGATTTTTACTCCACAGTTCAAGAGTTTACCAGTATACAACTGCAACACTTGACTAGCTGGACCACATGTAAGCAGTGATACACAGCTAATAAAGGCTAAAAATGATTAGGTATTGAACATTACACAAAGATATGCACAGATACTTAAATTCCAACTGTTGGCCAACACTGGCTAGATATGGGGTAAAAAGTGTTGAAATTCTTTTGTGTGAATATAGTTGACATGTTTCAAGCACTTCTCTATTATTTCTTGTGCAAATGGCAGGAAGGTCACCATCACTCATATACATTATTAACATCCAGTGTGAGGATTTAATGTCAGACCAACACCTATTCTGATGCACATCTTTATAATTGTGATACACTGTATTTTCTTTGAGGTAGGGACCAGACTGGTGAATCACTGTGGTACTATCACACACATTTAATGTGACATAAAACACCTTATAAACTCTTGTGTACTCTATATAGCAGTGGTATTCAACCTGGGGTACGGGAAGACATCTTAGGGGGTACGTGAAATTCAAAAAATATTTATATTATTTTATAATAAACACTGAATAATCAGTAATGTAATTTATTTTAGATGTAGATTATATACTATGTATAACTTGAATTATATACATACCAACAACTTTGTGGGTACAAAGTTGAAGAGAAATTATATCTGGGGGTATGCAAACAAAAAAGGTTGAATACCTCTGCTATATAGTATACCTATCTAACCTTAAGTTGCTCACACCAAAGAAAAGCATGGTATTACAGTATTTAATACAAAATGTTTATCTGATAAGTTCCATAAATTTTCTTTTGGATATATATACTTTACTCTGGACCACGAACAAAACAAGACAGAAAAGCCTAAATTTGGAGTTTTATGTAAAGAAAACAAATATTAGCAGAAACTCAACTTAGTTGAATGATTCAGTAAGGGCTGGCAATATTAATTTAATAAAAATCCATTCTGCCATACATCTTTTTAATAGTCACATTATTAAGAAAACTCTATAGTAAAGGGGTTTCTGTTTATAGGCAGATATTCACCTGACAAAACAGATTCTTTGGATTGTGGCCTTCTAGGTTGTGATGTCATAACCCACAAGGTAATCAAAACCTATCTCATTAGAGATTCTTTGTTATTATGGTGCCTTAAGTTTATCATCACCACAGAAGTCTGGCACTAGAACCCAACTACAACCAGCCTACTATCCTAATGTCAAACCAATTACATGTGCATTAAGCTTTTTAAAAGTTTCCTGAAAAACTTCATATATGTGTATAGTGGATATGTGAGATAAATTACTTCTGCACACACCATGCACTCCAATGGGAATAAGGCACACTTGGCTAACAAATATCATAAAAAGTACTTTCTTATAGTTGTCAATTTACAATCAAAACTGAGGTACCACAATTTTATATATAAGTCACCCCTGGTGCTTAACTAAGCACAAGACATATGGGGCAGCTCCATGTATTCTTAACCTTTGCTGTAGAAGGTAAACAGTTACCTTCATATATGATATCATCCAAACAAAACTGTTTACGCATTAATATTAATATTTTGTTTGTATGCATGATTTCATATATCAATACACTGCACGGTATGCAGGATTTTAAGTCACCTTCATGCCCAGCCATTTTACTTGTGAGGAAAGAACCACAGAACAGGAGGCTGGATGTCTGGGCATTCTGATGAAGATAAAAATCTGAAGACAGCTGTCTTCTGTTTTGTACCATGTAGTCTGGTAGAAGTTTACCATCATTTCAGAGGTCCTTGCTGCCTAAATCATCAAGGTTATGGGGGCAGCAAGGACCTCTGAAACGGTGGTAAACTTCGACCACACTACATGGCACTACAACCCAAAAACCGCCATCTTCAGACTCTCAACCATGAAAACCTCAAATCCTACTTACAAAAATCCTGTCCTTCCCAGAGTTGAACACTGGCCATCTAACCCATTGCCTAGACACTATACAGACTTTGCTATCCTGGCACCTTATGTTACACAAATATTTAAATTGACTGCCTACAAAATTGTGGTAATCGACTACATGCAAAATACCAACACTATCCTAGAGTTTCAAAGTCACACAAATCTGCAACTGCATTGTTATGGATCTCTTCAAATTTGATGAAGACTCGATGCAGTGGCTAATGTATAAACTACACGTTTTCTCCCCTTTGACGTAAATACTGTTACCATATTTTGCTGCGTAAACGCAAAGGAAACGTAACCAGCCTTTCATTATTGTTCGATATGCTGCCAATTTAAAATTTTTAGAAAACCGTTACCATTTCACAGAACCAATTCAAACATCATGTAACTACGATTATGCTACAAAATCATTTCTTAAATCTTAACAACGTAGCAGATTATCTGCATGTTTAAATTAAAATTATGAATCAATACTTGGGGACATCAAAACAGTCGATCAGTTATAGTACACGACATTCCATAAAATTCACACTAAATATACACTTACTAAACACAATGAAAGAACAAAACAAATAAATCTCTACAAACGACAACTGATTTACAAATCCTTTTAACATAATATCCAAAAATCATTACCCATTATCCTACCTCTTGTAACTGAATAAAATGGCCGACGCCTGCAGAAGAAAGTTATTTTACTAATAGATTGTACTGCAATCTGATGGTAAACGAAGAAATTAAGCAATGACCAACTGTATAAAGACAAACATATGTCAAAATTTCCCGCACAACATTATTAACACAGTTATTCTGAAAATATTACAATTCCTGGGCTAACCTAGCGAATTTCTTGATTTTGATTCAGAAAGTTGTGTAATCTCATAGAATAAGTAGGTAAGCTTGCAAAGCACTGGTGAGTATTGACTTGTTGGCTTTGCTGTGTAATGAATAAAGATTATGGAGAGAAAGCTGCCACACAGCGATTAGATTAACACCAACATTGCACAGCAGTGTGACACTTAGTTTCCTATGAGAGAAATATATAATTGTTTAAAATGGAGACCGGAGTTAAACAAATAAAACGAAAAGACGCAACTAAGGAGAAATCAAAATTGCCGAAAACTGCATCAGAGGAGAAAGAAAGTGAGCCAAAAGGAAAAAGGTAAATTGCGTATTGCTTAAATGCCTATATCATACCATTAAATTTCATGTCACAAGCAATGTTACGAAAAGTTTTGAAAAATTATTTCCCACCAGAAAATATAATTGCAAATTAATTTTTCTTGCAGTTAGTGCTTTAAAGTGTCATTTGTCAATTTCCCAACACATCAGAAAAACTAATGAATTTGCGCATGTATAGCACTGACCATGTACCCTGCACCCATAAATGGTATGTGTTATGTTACAGCAAATATGGGCCCATGCCATCATTTCCGTACCAACGAGTGTTTACCCGAGGCATTCTGATATTAGGGGTTCTGACAGTAGTGTATTTTGGGACAAAGGATGGTAGAGAAGTTGCACTTGCCAAGCAAAAGGAAGTAGTTCATCACCGAGCACAGGATATCACTTGTTCAGATGACTACAAGGCTGAACTTGAAACATTTTCTGGTTTGTTGAATTAAATCAGGTAGTTTCTCATAGATGCACACCATACATGCTCAGTAGATGTATCGTTCTGCACCTCTGACCTACCAGTCCTTTACCAGTAACCATTGTCTGCACATAATATTCACTGCCATAATTCTTTTTTGCTGTATAGTTTTGAAAAATTGAAACTAAGAAAATTAGCATTGCTGATAAAAGCATGTTTCATTATGGTTAGATCAGCTGGATACTTAACAGATCATTTGTATTTAAATCATTTATGGCAGTTATAGGGAACCTAACTTCATGTGAATATGGAATATTTTGTGGTTTTATAGGTAAGTGCCTAATGTCTGAAGCAAAGATAAATGAACACCCAGTCAAAACTACAGGCTATAACTTTGCATTACATACTTAAATCCAGCTTAATATCTGGGAATGTATGATTCAAATCTGAAGCAGGTAATTGGATATGCTGATTAATTTTTGTGCTTTTCACAAGTCCGTTAAATGAGGTGTGATTCAGCCTATCACATTTTTTACAGTTCATACATGATTCTTACACATGATAACCTTTGTGCAACTTAATACAGTATTTGTAAATGATACAGGAGAGCCATAACATGATCTTTTATTACTCTTACAAGAGTTGGTTATTTTTATGAGCATACCGCTGGATTGTCAGTTTATATTCTTTATTGTATGAGAATAAGCAATTTAAACTCGTGTATTATGTCACATTTTTGCTACATGGTTTAACAGCTTATCTGTCAGCTGTTGTGATGCATGGCCAGCTAGATCACATGTAAGCAGCAATGTATTGTCAATAAACATTAAGGCTGTAGGTGCCTTCTCATTAGCTAACAAATGGGGCTGAACATGGGTACTGAAATTTAATATATTTGCTTCACAGCAAAGTAGCAGTTATTGACTTATTATATAATTGTAGGTTGTGTGCCAAAGCGTTGTGGTCGTTTGGTATCCGATAAACTGGTATCAGGAAGTGAAGCAGATGCTCTCCTGAGCATTGCAAAGCGTGGCATGGCTCTAGGAGGATCTCAGGGAGGGGCAACTATACTAGATTTGCATTCAGGTGCACTCTCACAGGGCAAGAACTTCATCAATATCTACCAACTCAACAGTGCCAAGGAAGTACTTAAGAAGACTGACTTCACATTTTACAAGTGAGCAAGCCTGTTGACAGAGTGAGTGTTGGTGTGGCATCCTGTCTGCACCTCATGGTAAGAGACAAGCCTCCTGTTGCTCTGGACTGTGGCCTCCACACGTTGCTAGCGCATGGTGCAGAAGTATCAAAATATATAAATTTATCATTCTGTTGAGTTACCACTTCATAACATATGACATTCTTTCAGTATGAATACACATATTTTAATTTCATAAATAAATTTAACATATACAAAGTAACTTACACACCAACTTACAAAATTCTTGGACAGTTGCCATATCTAATATCTGGCTGCACTAAGAAGTGATTAGGGACATTTGCCTTCATATTCCAACCTTTAAACTTCTATCAGCATTCATATTGTTATAGGAAAAACTCTGCAAACCACCATGCGCAGCTTACTTCATCTGTGTCACATCCAGAGAATGTTGTGGATGTTGAGGCACCACAGTACACAAGCACCCAGTCTGCCGCAACCCTCATTTCAGAAGTACCGCCTCCTTGTTCCTCTCCTAATTGACTGTAGCACTTTCAGAAACAAACTTATGTGTGATGCCCTGATTAGTCATTAATGACGTTTAACTTCTTCCCTCTCGACCAGTTCTGCCCGGACTTTGAGGTTCTCAGTATCAATGGCAGCTTCCACATGAAGCTTTGTTATAAACAGAGCATCTGCTACCTCCTTGTATGAAGTTTCAGAACCATTTTTCAGCAGTTGGTAAGATTCCTTGGATGAGGGGTTGGCCCGTGACGAGCCCTCTGCCTAACCAACACACAAAGATGAGCACAAACATCCACGCCTCAAACAGGATTTTGAACCCACAGTCAGGGTATCCAAGCAATACTCGTGCCTTTGACTCCAGGTCACCGAGATCATTTTCAGTATTCTCTGCACAAATTTTAGAAATTCCATTTTTTATTACTACACTTAATTTTACTGATAATAAGCGTTAAACAAAATATAATAAAGTTCAGACCAGATGTTTCTCATACATTTTTTCCTTCTGTTAGGAAAATTTAAAATTTGGATTAGAATTCACACAAAGTATCATGTTTAATTAAATATGATAAAACAAAATTCTAAGTCCTTCTGTAATGATGTAATGAAATGTTTATCCATTTGTTTTAAAATCTGTGGTTTCATTATTTTAATTGTGCCTAGCTATTTTCTAATCTGCACCTGGGCACTTATTTTTTTTTAATTTTTACACAGTAATGGCTCCAAGTAGAGTGCCACTGTACACCAAAAGTGAATCTGTCAGACTTTTTCAAAGTTTATTTTCTGTAAATTATTCTGCTCACAATAATTGAATGTGTTCAAGTATGAAGATGGCTGTCTTTCGGGTTGTTGCACCATGTCTGGTAGAAGTTTAGTGACATTTCATGGGTACTTCCTGCCTCCAACACCATAATCATCTTACTGCTGATGTAGGCAGAAGCACCTCTGACATATTGGTAAACTCTACCAGACTACATCGAGCAACAACCCAGAAGAGTTAAAGAATTAGTGTGATTCGATTCCATTTTGTTTTCGTGTGTTCAGTATCTCCACCTAGACAGATAGACGAGTTGTAAAACTGTGGATTGGTGTGTACTAGGGTTGTGAAGACGAAGATCCAGAATGCTGTTGGTCATCACTTCGGAGTGCAACCACAGTCACTGTACCTGACACATCCAACATTTTTTTCACGCCTCAATGCTGCTCCTGCCCTAACAATACATGATGAGTACTGGCATCCACATATTGACAAGGTTCATTTCAAATTCATTACCAGAGCATGAGATTTTTGTGTAAAGTTTTTCTGTTATTATCTTGCTTTAAAGCATTTCTTTGTCATCCGTGTGCAAAGTAAAGACTCCGTTAACTGAGTCAGTCAAGACTTTGTTGGATTCTGATGAAATGTTGCGTGAGACAGTGTTTCGCTGTTGTCAGTAAATGGCTTAATTCGTGCTGGTGGGCAGTTTCTAGTTACCCTTTCATAAATAAACATGTTTATATATGAAGATGTCTGTCTTCTGGGTTGTGCACCACATAGTCTGGCAGAAGTTCATGGACTTCTTCCAGACTACACAGTGCTATACAACCCAGAAGACAGCCGTCTTCAACAAGAAAGATCTCTGAATGTACTAACTGCAAGAAGTAGCTTATAATTAATTTCAAATGATCATGCCATAGCCCAGGAAGCTTGATGCCGGCTTCTCACCATGAAGACTCGGGTTCAGACTTAAAGTGAAATTTGTGGTGGACTGTGGAACTGAAGTAGATTTTTCTTCAGGTTCTTTGTTTTATCCACCATTTCTCCATATTCATCGATCATCACCCCATGAGGTGTGCTCTGATCAAGCACTTGGTTGATCTTCATCACAAGGATTTCTGTTCTTTCAGGAGACTTACGAATCATTCCATTACACCTCTCTTCTTTATCTTGCTGATTATGGACGTGACTTCCAAGGGGGAAGATTTGTTTTCATCGATGGTGACAACACAAATAGGACTGTAGAGCCAAGAAAAGGTATATTACTCATGGAAGTGGTACTGTATTATCTTAGGATGTACATTATTAGCAGTAAACTAAAGGGAAGATAGAAATTTTAAAAACATCATTACAAGGACAGAGAAAGAATAAAGAATCAACAGACATTGAGAAACCACCATTTGGAAGACCCAGCATAGTTACTCGCCCATAGAGATTTTAAGTGTCAAGTCAGATTATGACAAAACACCAGTTGTCCTGTGCATCGAGTTCAAGTGTACATATTTTTCTTAATACTTTTTCAAAGAGATTATGTATTTTGAATGTATGAGTTTCAAAGCTATCTTTAATATTTATGTACAGTGTAAACTTGTTGTAAGTAACATCACATAACATTCTTGCTGTTATTTATACAGTGAATTGGATTCTTAAATTCAGAAAGTCAAATTTTTTATAACAAATGAAAAAATAAAAACACTTAAAATGTTTAAAATTCCAATTCTATCTTTTGCAGGTCGAGTATCTATGTTTACTTCTGGCTCAGAGAATGTTCACTATGTGGAAAGGGTCACATCAGGGACTCGATACGCACTAACTGTATCTTTCACGTGTGATCAGAAATATGCCATAGATGACCCAACATTGCCACCATCTCCACCAAAGGAACTGAAACAATAAAATTTGTGGTTTATTCATTGTCTGTAAAATTAAAATAAAGATTTGTACAAAACTGATTAATTCTAATAATGTTTGGCTTAGAAAAAGATGAATATTTACTTACAATGTCACACAAGGGTAATAATTAATACTTCATTGCCAAATGTAAAAATTAATATATTATAAACAAACATCCTGGTAAGGTACACACAAAAGTAAGGCATTACGACCATAGATGATGGGATTTGATAAGCATCAGTTTGTGTGAAACACCTGAGAATACCAACTGGTACACATACTTTGATTGACCACTTGTTATTATAACAGTATATTATATTATCTGCATGGTCAATACATCACATGCACCAACACCTCTGTAAGAAATGGGATAATGAGGGGTCTCATATAACAGCATTAATTTTCATATTTATTATTTTCAGTCCTTTTACATTGTCAACAAATATTCATTTTCTGTTCAGTAAAGAATGTGATGGAAAAGGTGAAATGGGTTTGTAATAATGTCCAAAAAATTCATTTTTGTGTGTGATATAAATTTTTAACTGTTATGTTGTACTGAGGGTTCACAGTGAGAAATGTTATTTTAACTGTCCCTTGCAGAGGCAAAACTAACATTCATAAACAATACATTCCATTAATTCTCTGAAAAAATATAAGTTGAAGCTGAACTCTGAGGAATACAGACTTAAATGTTCATGTTAAAAGAAAAGCATTTAAATATCAATCCTGTGTCTTGTTAGTCATGGCCTTCTGGGATGGTTTGTAATAATGTGTGGTTTTGTAGGTCGTCAGTTTTTCAGATGAACATATCACCTCCATCTTCAGACATGTTGTTAACCACCTACAAGACCACGATCAGTGTCTCCACTACTGCACGAACATCAGAGCTCAGACTCTTATGTCTTGTTGAAAGAAGTACTTGTAAATAAAAAATTGTATAAAGTTTCATTTACCTTATTTCCCATATACATCATGAACCTTCTCACTAGAATAGCTTATACTTCACAGTAGAGCTTCCATTCCCATGTCACGGACATTCAGTACCTTATGAAGTGTAGCACTGATACATAAGACTTCTGCTTTCATCATTTGTATCCTGTAACACGAGAATTTTGAGGTATCGGCTTGTATATATTTTAATACATTCCTGAGATTTTTAAATTTGTGCTACAGACAGCTGAAATTTGTCACATTTTTACAGTTCAGTTTCTTAGTTGACTTAATGCTCCTCTGAAATGTTGGTTTCTACCTATGAGTCTGCATGAGCCCTGAAGATGGTGGCAGGAACCTTCCCATAGGTCTACATGGCATCACAACCCACAACACTCATCGTCACCACTGTGATAGCCTGAAATTTGATCTAATTCTAGATATTCACATCACATATTAAAAAAACAGCACACACACATGGGATCATACACAATGCTATGAATGTTTTAAAATTAAAGAAAGTGAAGTACTTCTTCAGTAAAGAAAGATATCTTATATAGTTGATTAATAAACACTAAAAATGAATGGTACAGACAGCAGTAACCCCATGTTTTAAATACAGAACTTACTGCAGCTAGATTGCAGAAGTTGGATACAAAATACTGCACCATTGGCAACACAATTGCATAATAATATACAATGCATTAACCATTACATTGTAGAAAACCTAACAGACACAACAAGCATAATCACATCAAAACCACATAATTGAAGACAAAATGACTTGAAGATTTCAGCATGTTTTTACTATTTTTAATGTGTGTACTTACCTGTTAAAAATCAGTATATCACAAGAGCACTGACTTGCAAAGTCAAAAATAGTGCAGAATGAGACTAATTAGACCAGATATGACAGCGTTCTTGGATGCCGTGATGTGTAGTGTTGTAGCAGTTGACCAACGTTTCAGAGGTACTTACTGCTTCCATCATTAGGGCACCTAATGTGACTATTACATGGTTAAGAATTTATGAAAATTCATAAACTAAATATTCAAGGGGTCATTACTATGTTTCATAATTTACTGTCTATGATATATAGATGTCAAATCCCTACACACGGCTATTATAAAAAACTGTACATGTATAAAATATGTACCTTTCTTAAATTCTATAATTTGTTACTTGAAACACATCTAGATGTTACATTTAATAAGGTAAACATTTTGTTTGATACTTAAGTACAGCATAAGTCCTTAGTAGCTGAAGTGGTCTGAATGACTATGTTCTGATGAAAAAATGTCAGTATATATTTTTAATAAAATTCTTCAAGAGGGTGCTATGTTATGGATATAAAACTTCTAGAAATTGGCAAAAACTACTACACGTAAGTTCAGGCCCTGATGTGCATGCTGAAATAAACTGTTCTGGAAAACCTTAATTTTAAATAATTGTCCATTATGAAAGTTTATATAGACAAGAGGCACAAAAGATATTTATTACAAACATGAATTTTGTGAGACCTGACATTCTTGGTCTTCTGGGCTGTGAAGTTATGTAGATGGAACCCAGATTTCAGAACACAATGCTTTAATCTGCATCCTGAAGAAATGCTGGTATCCATTTACAAGTTCACACAGAGTCACAACCCAGATCACCAGGCTGAAGGGAGGGGGGTACTCATATTACATTTACACAAGTTCCAGGATGGACAATTTCCTTCATGCTAACAAAGGACTTAATTTATTTTAAAAAAACACTGTCATATGCCCTTCCACTGACAACTTAAAATAAACGTTTTGAAAGCTTGAATGACTACATTTTAGGTAGCTCTGACTGAGACCATGGACAAGGTAGCAGGACTGGAAGAATACTTGGTGCCTAGAATAAATAGAATGGGGAGTGAAATAGTTATGGTGAATACATACTTGAATTTATTAATCTCACCACTTGCAACCCAAATTACACGGGTCAGTTTTTTCAATCTCATTATATTTACATTAGGGCACACCTTTACAATGATTGTACAAAGGAAGATATCAATTCTCCTTAACAAAATTCATCAAACACAATCTTATGATTGGCAAAAAAGAAAGTCATTTTGGCCAAAGTAAAAAAAAAAAGGATATGTTTTTAAAGCAACAGTAAGCTTACACTCCATGTGGGATCTGACTGCCATGCAAGTTAAAAACTCTGCATTTCCAAATAATAAGACACTTTGTCAATCTATATATTTGCAATACTTTTTATATTTACAAATGTATTCATTCATTTTTTCACCTCTTTTTAAACTCATATATTATCTCTCTTTCCTGGGTCTGTCTTAAATGGTCCCGGTCCCAAAAATGGTCATGGGAATATCAACAAAAGAACACACAACACAACTATTTGTTAAAATAATTTTAAATTATAGCTAGAAGAAAATAAACTCCTTCCAGAAGCATTTATAAGCTGGTTTAATCTGAGCAAATGGAAGCATTAAAGAATTTTCATTTTCCTGAATAAAGTTTGGCAACTTACAAACCCCAAGCTCTGAATCAGGATTAATGAATCTGCTTCTAAATTAGAATGAGGAAAGAATGATACAAACTGCACCTAACAGAAGAATCAAAAAATCCATTCCATTTCAGAAGAGTTTCAATGTGAATTAAGAAAAAATACAAGCTATGCATTTGGGTAAAACAGCTATGTATCATCTCCACCATTAGTGTTACTGTGTCCAGCATGTACTGCACACAAGAGTTCAGTTTAAGTTTCTTTTAGAAGAAAACAAGTTCCTTATTTGTGATACCTCAGTAGTGGACATAAAGAAAGAAAAGTGTTCAGACATGCGACAGTACGACACAACACTACCACCACCACCACTACCATCACCTTGTGCAATGGACAGACTGATGACCAAAGGATCAACTGTAAAAATAAATAATCTTAGCACAAATCTCTGTGTTGGGAGCCATTACTGCACAAGGCATTCAAAATTGAAGCTGGTATGTCACAACAAACACATGTTCACTTACCAGTTCAATGATCTGAATTTAATGTTCATTTCTGAAGTAGCTATGATCCAATTATTGCTAAATCAGTACACTGCAGTGTTTCTAAATTAAATGTAGTCTGTATTACGAATTTAAGAATCTGTGATTAATGAAACATACAAATAAATTTAGTTCAGAAAACTGACTATCCACAGTTCACTACAGTAGTAGTGTCACAAGCCAAACAGTATTTAAAATAATTTAGAAAAGCAATTTATTACTGCAAGGTCAGAAAAACCTTTAATTATTCAAAAACCATTTCAATAAACAGTGACTGATTCTTTAAATTAATGGAAGAAGTAATATCCTATAAAAATAGTGTTCATAATTCTAAATTGTACATATTTAAATATTCAATATAAATCACTCAGATGTCTTGTTCACAATATTTCAGTGTCACCTGACCAGATCTATGTGCTTAAGTATTAAAAGGCTCTTGCAGTAGGCTGTACAGCAGAGCTCAAATTGGGATAGTGTCAAATGATAAGAGAATAATTTCATCAGAATATTTTGGAATTTGTATGAATATTTGTCAGTCATTAATTAATTAATGAATCATGAATGATAAAATATAGCACTTGAATTTATAATAATACATTTTTCTCTATAAATGCCCATTAAAATTACAGGTCAGTTGCTTCTGTTCTACAGAATTTTACATCTTGCAAGTAATAAACCTGACGAAAGTCCAAAAACTTAAGCACATACAAAAGATATGCACAAAAAAATCCTATTACGAAAGACTTTCTCAGCTGAAGCTGTCCCTTCTGGTATGAATATGTGCTGTTATGTGATCAAATTTAATCAAACTTCATTATATTTTGACAATATATAAGCCAGCAAAACTCTAGTCGGTTTCCTATACCTGGTTATTTTTATGTACTGGTGCATGTCTCTTCTATCATCAAGTTTACGTGAAATGTTGAAGGATCCGAATACCTGAGAAATTTGGTCACACATTTTCCCAACTTAGCTCTGCAGAAGTGCCAAAGATGCTCTAGTACACAGACTCCTTCACTTCACTGTCCAGTTCCACAACAGTGTATTAAATGCTACATAGCAACTGAAATGTATGAAGGAGAAAGAAAGCAGCTTTATATACAATTTAAAATAACACACAGCTTAAGAACTGAGACTTTTAATACTTCAATACTGTATGTTCAACAGAAACCTTTAAAGGGAAAAACCATATTGCATGTTCTTCTAGAGCAAACAATTTTATATCCATATGGATAAACCCAATGGCAGGGGGCCTTTTAAAGTATTACTACAGAATGAAATATTTGAATCCAAACACCACTCTATGAAGACGTATAAAATTCATATGGTGAAATAACATCCATTCTAGAACTTAGTAATAGGTGGAGGTAGTGGCAAACTTCACGGTCTGGCCCTTTTACAAATGCAGAAAGAATCCCTAGCACCCACTCGATAAGGGACTGAGTGAGTCCAAGTACAGGCTGGACATCGCAAATGAAAAAAAATAATTCCTGCAACATCACATTTGAAAGAACAGCTTGTGATGGAGTCTGTGTTTAATTCTGCCATCTTTATTTAACAGGAAATATTTTAATGGAAACAGAGCAGAAGAAAAATCTTGTCTCCTAAATCAATAAGAGGTTACCCTGACTCATATCGTGCACTGCTCTGCTGCTGCTAGTAGTTCATTCTGTATGGTTCTACTTGGAATGTATAATGGTTATCAACAAGTCATGATATTTCTGCAGCACACAGCAAGAAAACACAGCTATATCTGTGGAAAATATGACCGTTATGTACAACACTGTGTTAACCAAGATAACAACAATACACGTAACTTGGGAGTCATTTCTTTAACTTTCAATATAAACCTTAAATGCTATCTTTACGCATTTTATGTTCAATAAACAAAAATATATACGTATACAAAACCTTATAAAATACTCTGTTTTCAAGAACTACAAAATGGCCGATTCTTGATATCATGGAAATGAGCACTTTTGAATATGTGGAACGACTAGAAATGGGTCATCAGACTGTCCAACAGTACACTTACAAAAGAATGAAGCAGGTCCTCTAGGAAGCTCATTTTTTTCATACATGGAATGTCACTAAAACAAACAAATCAGAAAAAATGGAGTACCATGCCACATGGTAACATCCTGGACAAAATCTTGTTTCACTTTCAATTTTGTTTGCAGGACTGCCATTTTGTTAATAATTCTACTAATGTACCAGCTAATTTCTGATGGAACAAGCACCATTATTAAAAAGTAACTGTGGGTAACATCTATTACTATAATTCTGCATGTTAAAGACCACTATCGTCACTGAAAGAACTTGAGTGTGTGTGTGTTTTTATATATTTTGTATAGCTGCCAGAAATTTACATAACACAACAAATATGATACAGATATGCAAACTCTACACTGACACACATCCCTAGGTTAAATTGCACGCAAAAACACTGTTCTTTTTGTTTCTTTAAAAAACACACAATTTAAACATTTCACAAGCAGAATCATTTAATTTAAATACCATTATCCCCCTTGTCACTAACCACTTTGTCAAAATTTTGCATAACAAAGGCGTCTTTATAATACAGTCAACATCTGAATAAGACAATTAGAAGCCTCCCAGAAAGTTACACCTTCTACACTGTAGATTTACGAAAGCCAGTTTACTTCATTAGTTCTAAGGATGCACCAACTATCTATTAGTTTGTTCATGAAGTGTAAAAGAAATGATAAATTGAGCACGAGTCTTTGAAAATTTGTACAAACATACAACTGTTTACAAGTGATGCAATTTCGTGGGAAACGGCCAACATTACTCCAAATTAAACTTTACACACACACACACACACACACACACACACACACACACACACACTCCAAGATTTTGCACTCACTAACAGCTAATGTAATGGCCTCACCAAACTGGAAGCATTACTGCAATATGAATGTGTTAAGTACTAGGGAATAATTATAGTAACATTCATAGTAATAACTTTTTTTAAATAACAGACTTCAGCAAATGTCAAGGAACAACTCGTAAAGTAGGCATTGAAGCCAGCAAAGCTTCTATCCTAAGGAAGCATAGGAATTATCAGATTCAATAACAGTAAATTAAAAACTTTCTTTTCACAAAGCTTCAGTTGGAAAAGTAAAAATCTTATTTAATTCCTACAGTTAAGTTTTCAGGCAAGCAGCCAGGTCTGTTTGATGTAGAAGTGTCAACCACACATATATATATATATATATATATATATATAGTAGTTACATTCTCGGCAGTCAATTATGGTGGGATGTTTCAATTTTTTAAACTGAATGTGTTCAAAGATTTTTCCTTTGTGTCCCAGTTTGACTTACGATCTAATTCCGCAAACATTATGACAATCTGTAGAAGCATAAGTTTGCATGCAGTGGTCCATCAATTCTGTATTACTCATCTCGTTTGTCTTTATGGTCCTTTATACCTGTGTTCATATATTAAAATTATTGGTTGTGTTTCTGAGGTTCTGTTTACAAGATGACAGGGGCAGTCTATGTACATCTGCATTTCCCCCAGACACAATAAGGCACTGTTTGATTCATGAAGAACAACGGAGTCTTTTGTTGTCACGAACATTTCAATTCATGGCATGTCATCGAGAAGACGGAAACATTCTACTACATGACTGTGCTTGTGGAATATACCTCAAGTATTAATAAATAAATGAAAGTGATCCTGCACCTTATAAATTATGGGCAAATTAACACCACTTTGGTTTGTTCTTAGTATTCTTGCACCACATTCAAACTCTTCACTTTGTAACAACTCCCTGTTACCTGTAGACCTAACTACGCACATGATATTACGTTTCACTTTGAGAAGTCACAATTATAGTCATAACTCTTTTTTACACTTCCCGAAACTTCTAATTAGCATTTAAAAATGTATTAGTGGGTTATGTTTCTTAGCAACAGATGTATCTTTGCACTAAATCTGCAAAAGCTGTTTTCCTTCTTCTTCATCATCCTCATATTATTGTTCTTCTTCTCCCTCTTCGATGGTCAGAAATTTGTTAGATGAAGTTTCTGGAAGTTTCCAGACTATTTCACTGTATTAGGCCAGCATTCTTTCTGCAGACTGTCTACAGCCAAGAACTCCACATTGAAGACTGCTAAGTTGCAAAATCCACTTTGTCACCCCAGCCAAGTGCTGTATTGAGGTCTCCAGCCATTTTGAAATCTGACTCTTCAATGTTGAAGAGATCGAATGGGTCTTGGCTGTTAGATAACAGAGGGTCGTATGTTTCCAATTCAACATGGTGATGACCATTATGAAGATGGTTATGGTTGAAATGAAATGAGTTTCCTTGGGTGGAAGAGGCTGAAAGGAATGAGCTTTGATGTGGAGAGGTCATCACCGAGGTGCTGCCTTCTACGTCACCTCCACTACCTCCTGATGAAGCATTTGTTGGGGGCATTAATGATTCTAGCCAGTCAGCATCATCCATGTCCATGGGCATTTCACCGATGTCCATCAGCTCACACACTTGATGCTGACCTAATTTTAAGGTGCTACTCTCCCCACCTGGCCCAACTATCTCCATGTCTGTCACAGGATCCAAAAGGTCTGAAGGTTCTACCTTCACAACTGGCACCCCAAGGTCACTACAGTCAAGCTGACCAAAGTCCATGGGGTCCAAGGTCTCTAAGTCTAGGCCCAGCTCCTTGAGATCAATGCCTGGTGGAGCTCCTTGCAAGTCAGTATTCACTATCAGTGGATGATTCTGTGACTCTTGTTGCTGACAGTCGCCAGAGACATTTCCTTCCACATTATCCAGGATGAAGTCCAAAGAGTCTGACCCAGAGAACTGCATGTGAAAAGGGCTGCCACTTGCATGACTGGTGAGGGACATAGCGGTGGGCAAGGTTATGGCAAAAGTGGTGTGAGGAAGAGGAGGAGGCGGTGGTGGGGGTGGAGGTGCAGGCGGGGATGTGGCTGGAGTTGGGTTCTCTGCGGTATCTGTCGAACTGACAAAAACAAGACCTTGTGGCATGGAACGACTGGGTGTGGTTGGAGTCCCAGGATCCTGGGCAGCACTCGGAGGCAGCTCGCCATTCTTGATCAGAATCTCCAACACATCATCTACTATCTGGCTCTTCACACTCTTTGGACGGGAACTGCTGCTCTTGCTGCCTGAAACGTTTGTGTTCGTTTCCTGGAAGACAAAGCAAGATTTTAAGTCAAAATTTTGGATCTATGGCTGAATATACCAGAAACTGCTTAGTTCACTGTGCATTTATGTTCTCTAAGAGGTCATTAGACTGAAACAAAAGGGAAAAATGAAACACAAACACCATCCACATGAACCCAGAAACCAATATTAGAAGGATTTATGTGGGCTATGCTGAGCAGAGAACAAATCATTCCTGTAATAAGCAGAACCAAAATATGACCAACAATTAAGGATACATATCATCTGCACACTGCACCAGTACACAAGGATGAACATAAGGCAACACTCAATGTCTACCCGTCACATTATCTAGTGAGGATAAAACTGGATTGCTATGATAGTTACTGTGATCTTAACCCATTCACGCTCATGGACTGAACAACTGATAGCTTCAATTAGCCGAGACATGTTAAACAATCACCCCTTGAAATTTATGGGCACTCCACCTGTGAGAACACTCGTTAAGTGTAAATTACATATTTCATATAACTAACAAAAGGATTGGTAGTGTCTTCTCCTGATAAATAACAAGTTCATGTCTTCAGGGTTGATGTCAGGATTCCAAATTTATGTCAAGGTGTTAGCCAGGTTAGCATGGTTAACATGAATGCTCTAACACTGACACCATCCTACAGACAACCACAAGGGTAGCAAGAACTTTCCTCCAACTAGCCTACAAATAATATGGTATTAGTGATTACCTGTTTTACCTTCAACTGCTTTGTAGCTTCCTCATACTGTGGGGGAGGCTTTGTGAGTAGGAACTGCTGTGAGTCTGAGCCACTCTGAGCTGAGGAAGTATTTGAACTTGCATCTTTTGAGCTATCTGCTGAATGGTGCTGTTGATGTAGCTGCTGGGTAACAAAGGAACCAAAGAAGTTGGGTAAAGATGAAGTCCTGTAACAAAAGAAATCCAAGTTGGACCAAAGCAGTTTCTTTATTCTTGTAAAAAATTTCTGATGCTCTTGGAGTACTGCCACGGCAGCTTTATACAGTAGGCAAAGTGGGCAGATATCCAGGGCCCTGATTTTAGGGTCCCCCATGGCATAAGCATCTCTACCATATGCTTAAACTTTTCCAGACTATTTCAAAACATCTCAAGAACACATCTGCCAATTTTTTCAGCTGCCAGACGTCACTCGCATATATAAACTATTTGCAGAATTTCAAGTCTTTAATAGTTACTTCAGCCTATAAGTTCAATTCACATATTTGGGAAGTAGACACACGAAGGACGTACACTTAAGGTTTGAATTTTCGAAAAACAATTTCAGGTGGAGACAATTTTTAGATTATGCGCGTTTAATATTCTTCCCCTCTCTTTGATTTAGTTAATATAAATAGATTTTGAATAGGTGTCAAACTGTAAGGCCTTTTCATTACAAAAGAATGTAGGAGAGGGGGTTTCCCAAGTCGTACTTTGCCCATGTGGCTTCAAGTTCAATACACTCCTAATAATCCACCTGAAGATTTGAAAAACCAAAGACTGTTAAAAAAAGTAACCTCCCTCCATTCTCTCTTTCTGTCAGGTGTTTCTCGGAGTATATTTATGACATTGTTCCATTCTAGGATCCGTTTAAAATGCTTGAACATGGATCAGCCTATTCAACAGATGAAAGCAGCCAAGCTGACAATATCGGTACTAACCTCTGGTGGCTAGACACACCATTGAGAGCCGATGCCTTCTGCTTGTGGAGGTTTAATTGGTTCAGCACAATTGCTGCCTGCTGCTGTCCCAGGACAATGCTCTTTGCATTGGTTCTCTTATTATTGTTGTTATTCTTGTTGTTAACAACTGAATGTTGATGTTGCTGCTGAAGCAAGTTTGCTATCTGCTGCTGTTGACTCTGACTCTGAAGGAATGCTGCCAGACTTGCCTTTGCATTCAAACCCTGCATAAAAAGTGAGTCTTAAATCTGTCAGCTGAGAAAGGTACAATGGGAAGACCAGACACAGGGACGCAAAGGCACGAAGATGCCATTAACTTGTCTTCCCTTATGAAATTAAAATAAAAAAAGCAGACAAAAATTTATTTTTGTTATTGCGTGATAAGCAATATGATGTAATTTTTTAACCTCATAGTACTTATCAAACTTTTACAACTTTGATATGTGAGAAATATATTCGGGTTACAACTCACATGAATGCTCTGTACTGTGCCCTTGCAGGACTCAGGACGATTCTTCTCATATGGAGAGTTTTGTTATAAAGTTTACCTGCAGAAATGTCCTCTGATCATTCTAGCCTCTGAATACCTGGCAGATCAGAGCATACAATGGGTAGAACATCCATTTCACCCTTGATGATAATGATAGGGTGTTGGTGAGGATGGCTAGAATAGGGGACCAAAACGTGGAATCTGAACCATGTAGGGGTCCTGCTATGTCCCCTGCCACACACCCACATATTCTGATTACATTATAGCAGACAGCAAAGGAAGGCATGAAAAAAATATCCATTGGATCATCTGGACTCAAATGCTAACACCTTCCACTTCACATCCAACCTTCACCCCTGTGCAAACAAGGCCCCTTGTACAATCCTTCAAGCCTGACTTACTTGCTGTTGCTGCTGGAATGCAACATGCTGTTGCTGCTGCTGTTGTTGTTGCTGTTGCTGCTGTTGCCTCTGCTGTTGTTGCTGTTGCTGAAGTGTCTGAAGTTGTTGGAGCTGCATTTGGAGTTGCTGTTGATGTATTTTCTGTACGAGGTGCTGCTTAAGCTTCTGCTGTTTTGAGGCTGCAACAGCTGATGTGGTTACAGGACTAGTAGTGGTTGGATTGATGACAATGCCACTAGACAGCGAGGTGGATGGTACTGCTACCAGAGCCTGTTGCTGCTGCTTCAGGTGTGGAGCACTACTCAGTTCCTTGCTGTTGCGAAACTGTTGCAGCTGCAGCTGTGACCTGTGGCGCCAACACCCTTCAATTACGACACTGTACCAAGTCGGCCACCGCCAGATTATTTCCTTGTGACTGACACAGACAGAGGAAGGATGCTACCTGAACTATCAAAATGTTATGTGCACCTATATGATTAGGTTATGCAGTGACATTCTGGGTTTAGCCAATGGACAGAGGACCATTCCCCAGGTTAAGCAGCACAGAAGAGTGAGAGCAAAATGTAGGGCCACTTGACTCTGCTGAAGGCATAGGCAATTTCAGAAACATTGTCTTTCTGCTCAAAAATGATGCAGCCAATTGACAGAAGATTTCTGTACATTTATTTACAGTGAAAACCTTCTATTTCACATGTGAGATTTGAGGTTTTCACGGCAGTGAGCATGATTATTTTGTTCTGGGTCTTGGCACCATGCAGACCCATCAGTAGATGCCTACTGACATCTACGTACAAGAGTGCATGGTACCAAAACCCTGAACATCATCTTAAAATTTTATGTTTCACGTTAGATTAAATGTTCTCACAGCAATAGAAATGTCGACTCATGTTTTATATATTTTCTTCCTAACATTAATAACTAATATGGCTATCAAGGGTAATTAATAATGCAGGTCTTACTTGAGTAGTTCACGTTGAAGCTCCTCAATCTTACGTTGCTGATCGCGAATAATGTCCTCGCTGACCAGAGTCTGTTGCTGCTGGGGTGATGGAGGTGGAGGTGAACCTTGCTGTCCTGATGGGGAGCTCACAGTAAGAGGATTGCCATCTGTCGTGTCCATGTCGAGGTCAGCAGCCGCAACCGAGTCTGGAGACATATTCTGTGATAATGGAGACAGCTGTTGATGTTGTGAGCTGGGTGAGAAATTAGGCAAACTCACATCATCATCTCCTCCGGAGCCATCCAGTACGAGGGACATCTGCTGTGTGGGTGGGGAAACAGGGGTCTCCATTGACAAACCTGTGAAGAAGATTGCCAAGAACTGAAATTGATTTCAGAGAGCAGGTTCTCAAAATATTTATCCTGAAATCATTGGTGATACATACGTTTGCATGGATTTAAACCTCCATAAATTTGGCTCCCTGATGGTTCATGGATCATTCAATCATCCCACCTTTCTAATGCAATTCTCAATCCCCCATGCTGACAATGCGCTTGATGCCTACTGGAGTGAAACTAAACTCAAAATTGATCTATCCTCTACCACCACCTTCATAAGTCTTGTTGATGACTGAGTTGTAGGATATAAAACTATAAAAATAAAAGCACGACATTAAAAATTAGGCTTCTTCTACTGAACTAATTTTACACGAGTACAATTTTAGTCTATTAACCACTTAACAAAATTCATCTGCCCAGCATCTCACACTATGTTCCATTCATATGTTTTTATTTACCACTTGTCTGTGAGGAGGAGGAGGAGGTGATCACATTTCTAGAGCCATAAATTGCTACAAAATGTTCTGATGAAAACACTGCAACTGTAAAAGTAACAGGCTGTTGTCATTATTTACCTACAGCAAATCCGTGTGATATTATATTTACCTGACAACGATTCCTCACTAATAACTGGGCCAGGTGTGTCCATGAGAATGTGACCCATCTGGGTCACTGGAATGGTTGTTGCTGCCGTTGTGGTAGTAGTACTCGTGGTGGGGCTCATGATGGACGTGCTTGTGACAGATGTCATGTGGCTGTCTTGTTGTTGCTGTGATGTGCCACTTAAGGAATCAGTGAACGGTTTCAGGCGTTCTATCAGCTGAGGCTTTGAGCCTGACACAGGCAGATTTCTCCTTTTGAGCTCTGCTTTTAGGTCACTTACTGTTAGAAAAAATAAAGCATTAGATGAACTTTGGGCGCCTCTACCATGTTATTTGTACTGTTACATGCCGCCATGTTTACAAATATCTACCAACACCCATCTGGCTGTTTCCAGTGAAATCAGGATCCTACATTAAACTTTGAAACACCATTCAAATTCAGTCAAAATTGACTTCTTTCATCAAAGGAAGCACATTATCCCCCCAATTCATACGGTTTTGGATATGATTGAATAACAGTAATTTATTTTGCTATATTATCTCATAACTTGAGATCCACTAGACCACTGCAAACTGATCCTAAGAAAATAATAACATTTTTGATTTGGAGTGCCCAAATCCAGCATATTTTATAACTGTGATAGACTTACATCATGGATAGAAACCAACATTTAAAGATATAACGCAACTGTACCAATCAGTCTGAAAGGTTTGAAACAGAACCAACACAGGGAATATCTCAAAACACGCAGTCATTAGCCCAAAGAGGTTCATTGTAGACGCTTACCTTTCATGTCCTCCAACTTGGTCAGGATTCGCAGTGTGTGCTGCTGTGATTGCAGTTGTGGCTGCTCTTGCTGGGGTGTGGGAGGGTGTGGTGTTGCAGGCGAAGGAACTGGTACTCCAGAGCTGGAGTTTGAGCTAGGAGCTGCCACAGTAACTGTGGCTGAGGCACTTGTTGCGGTGCCTCCCGCAGAGTGGGTCTGGGCGGCTGGGGGCGACGCTACTGCGATCATGCCAGATAGCGACGTAGCTGTTGCAGCACTGCCATTACTCACAGAGTCTGTGCTTACAGACAGTGGCTTCTGTGCAGCTGGCAAGATGATCTGTGGATACTGTGGAAAAGGAAGCAATGTTTGTACCTTCAATTCATCTAAACACTCACAATAAAAACCTACTATATCTTACTAAGGAGAACGCTGAGTTTGCTGTACCTTATGCTGCCATTCCAGTTGCCACTGGAGAAACAACTGCTGTTGCTGAAGTAGCAGCTCATATGACGTCTCAACAGGAGAGGCAGCACTCATGGCAGAGCTTTTATGGGCATTTGGTGGACCCTTGTATTCATGGAACTTGATAGTCCTGGTCTTTGGTTGTGACTTGGACTTAGATTTCTTCCTGTTTTTGTCTTTGCCTGGAGCATCAGTACGATGCGAAGAGACGGCTGAAATTGGTGATGGTTGAGGCGCGGGCCTTGGCGTGATTGTGAGGGCTGGTGAAGGCGTGGGGGGTGCCGGAGGCGAGGATACAGACACGGAACTCAGCGGACTTAGGCTAGAGGTTGTGGAGCCGAGGCTCATGGGGCTTGGTGTTGGAGCAAGGGGCAAGATAGTGGGCAGGGACGTGGTAGCCGCAGTCACTGATGGTAATTGAGCATTTCCACCAATTACATTGCTGCAGAGATCTGCAAATGTCACTGTTGCAGTCTGTTGCCGATGGTCCGCGCTAGGGGATACCGATGCTGCAACAGCTTGTTGAAATGTGGCTGGAGAAGCTGATGTAACAACAACAGCTCCTCCTGTGGTTGGGATTGTCAAGGCAACAGTCACAATTCCAGCTGATGCTGCTGCTGCTTCTAAGACATCTGACTGTGATCTCACTTCTGGTATAGATGTTGATGAATGCATCTCCAGAGGTGACTGTGCACCTTCAGAACTTTGAGAATCTTCTTCAAATGTTATGTATCGGTTTGGATGTTGAGGTTTTGTTAATTGGCCCTCACATGTTGCCTTGAATGGTATGACACCCTCTGTGCAATAGATAAATATGACATTTACATGATATGTACTACATTATGAAGATATATTTCAAATATCTCAGCATATTATTTATATTAAATTACCTTTGACTGCTCTCTCAATAGGCTCCTCTGTATGCAAGATATTCTTCTTGATAAGTTCAAGTGGGCCAGGTCGATGCGACAGCTGGTCATTTAATGAGTCTGCCAAACGAGCCTTTTTTAGCATTCGTTGTCTCTCCGCTAGTGAAGGATCTACATGCCCCATGTCAGCTGTAACAGACACAGATATTCTGCATAAGAAATCTATCAATAATTTTTACAACCATTCAGATGTTACCCATAAAGATTCACAAAATAATGTTGAAAACATACAGCAAGATGGATTTAAAGGGCATCTGTTCAATTTATTATTTTAGTATTATCACACAATGAATAACTTATTCTATTGCCAGAGTTCAGTTTGCAATGAAAGCACCTGTCACATGAAATGAAAATCAAATATATTCCTTAAAAATACTGAAAAACTCTTTCTGTCAACTGGCCATGCCTGAATTAAGAATCTTAAAAAACTAGACAAAATCTGATATACATTTTTGTCGGGGCAGACAATATACTCATCGTCCTGTCCAAAATTGATGACAACTGTAGGCATACCCGATTAGTAATATGTTTTACTGACTGATAAACTAAAGCAAAATTTGTTCAATTCTGGTTTTCCACCGTCCACTGCCTTCACTTTACCCCTTCCTGATCTTCCTTTGTTCAAAAGCAAAAGATTAGTCTGGCTTGGCAATGTTGCAAGAATGGAAGGAATCAGGGTAACTAGAAGAGTGATGGAATGGAGACCGATGGGAAGAAGGATGAGAGGGAGACCACGGAAACGATGGATAGATGACGTGGAGGAGGATGTGAGGACGATGGGAGTGAGGGGATGGAGAAGAATTGTGAATGATAGGACAGAATGGAAAGAACTCGTCGAACAAGCCAAGACCCACATAGGGTTATAACGCTACAAGAAGAAGAAGAAGAAGAAGAAGAAGAAGAAGAAGAAGAAGAAGAAGATCTTCCTTTGTGTCCGTCTCTCTCACATTTTCTTTAACATTTCATCATCTTCTTTACATAACTAACAGCTAATTATAATTTTCTGCTGACATCTCATTAAGGGAATGGGTATAATATCAAACCATTGGATTAAACTGCAGAAAAAAACTTCACTCCTCTTAGAGTTCATCACATCTTCAACATAAACACATCTCAATACCTTAAAATTGTTACTTCACTTTACACATCTCGAGAGAATCTCACCTTCTAGGATGTGTTGTCTAATAAGTTCTTGTCTGTCAGGACGTTGCTGAATTTTGGCTTTGAGCAGATCACCCATCTTGGCACGTTCCAACTTTTGGCGTTGCTCGTGGAATGCTGGCGGCGTTTTCAGCGCTACAATATATAAAGAAATCCAAATCGAATATAAATTCGGTGAAAAAATCAACATCATAGCTTATGAAATATCACCTTCGCTAGAGTTATTAAGAATCTGATTACCTGTATTCTTAAATCCAGATTTATGTTTCATATCAGTCTCAAAACTTCTGCACAACAACTTCATATTCCAATTGTATTTTGGAGAATTTTACAAAAGGCATGATGCTACACAATTAATACCTCCAATACAGAAATACAACAAAGTTTGCTTATTTTCAGTATTTTCATAATGAAGTACAAACTGACAACTTGTTAAATGCACTTTATACCAGCATGATGAACTTAATGAAACATTGCTAATTTACAAGTGTTATGGGATACAGGGAGCGATCCGTTCTTCAAGTGCCTGAGCATTGCGGGTTCCAACTTTACGTTGGCTTGACCTATAGACATTCGGTAGGACTCCTTGGACGAGGGATCGGCCCGTCGCAAGGCCTCTACCTGTACACAGGACAGCACAACACAAAAACGCGGGCAAACATCCATGGCTTGAGTCGGATTCGAACCCACGGTCATAGCGACCAAGCAGCACAAGGCCAACGCCTCAGACCCCGTGGCCACTGCGGACCCCCACAAGTGTCATGAAACACAGCATTTACCTACTAATGACTAATTGGAAATCCTGTTTGTGACCAGGCATGAACATTTGCGTACATACGAGGACAAAAGTGAAATGGGTCTTTCAAGGATGGGATTCAGAGATGTGGACTGAATTGAGCAGGCACAGGACAAGGGTCCAATGGCAGAATTTCATGAACAGTGACAAATCTTCAGGTCTCTAAAAATGCAGAGAATTTATCGAATCATTATCTCCATAAAGAATGCTGCCTTCTGTGTTGTTGATCCGTGCGGTCTGGTCGAAGTTTACTGACACTTCATATGTGCTTGCTGCCTCCATCGTCAGGGCTATGTGCAGCAAGGCAGAACCTATGAAACTCCGATACACTTCTCCAGATATCATGGCGCAACATCCCAGATCAGTTATCTTTATAATCGCCGCCGTGAGAACCTGAAATTTCACCTACACTGCTGAAGGCGCGAGGAAGAAAATAAGGCGAGAAAGAATTGGATTCTTTACTAATGCCACACAAAAATACTCGTCAAGGGGAGTAAAATAAACAGCGTTTTGGCTCAGTTTCACGTGACACAGTGACAGGCATTCCGCCTGGGGACCTGGTGCGCTACGTTCTCTTCACGGCCCGGGCCGATACGGCAACTCGCGTACGTACGAACAGCTGTATGAGAAACACCCGGTGGTGCAGTGAGGAAGGAATGCAAACCGTGCAGAAGTAGGAGTAATAAACACAAAGCCACACGTTTATCTGCAGCTGAGGCGAGCAGGGGAGTAAAGGAAATGGGTCACACACACGGCGCCCGTCCGCACAAGCATCCCGCAGGCAGTGCAGACAGTGGAAATGGAATGTTTCCTTGCGTTGTTCCGACCTCAGAGCTACTGTTTTGTCGCATTAAAACAGCATTTCTTTTCATTATTATATAGAGACGCCACGTGCGTAAATATTTTGTTTGGAAATCCCGAAGGGAAGATGCTACTAGGAAGACCTAGGCGTAGACGGGAGGGTATTAGAATGGATAAAAGGGAAATGGGGTTAGAGGGTGTGGAACGGATTCATGTGGCGAAGAACAGGGACCTGTGGCGGGCCCTTGTGAACACGGGTTCCAAAAAATATGAGGAACTTGTTCATCAGCTACGCATGCTATGAGTACCTCAAGAGGGCTTGTCAACTTAAATCAGAACTGTCAAACTCCGTGCCAGCAAACCTTTTCGTGTAAGCCATCCGCATAATAAATACTTATTGAACTTTGTCATGTGGCTTTTGAGCCGAATATGGTACAAAAACGTACCAGGTTTGCACGTTTGTTTCGTGCGGTATTAAGATCCCATCAGGACGAACGGTTTCGCATTGTTAATGAACGACAGCCGGTCCGTACGATGACACTCTCCCGGCCGAACGGCACAGCTCATACTGCAGTGCCTACTCTAGGCAGACCCGGACAGAGTTACGGCGAACTGCAGCCAACCAATTATTTCTTTCACTACTAATTCCCAACACAATCCTTGGGAGAGGAAATGCCCCGTTGAACGACCCGTACCCACAGATAAAGACGCGTACATGCATCCATGTCCAGAGAGGGACTCCAAGAGCATTCAGGTTGTCAGACTGGATTATTAACTACGCATATATTGTTACCGATCATCAACCATTCAAAACCAGCAGTAACTATACGTATCACCTGCTACAGGATACAGGGAACGACCCGTTCTTCAAGTGCCTGAGCACTGCCGGTCCCAACTTTTTCGTTGGCTTGATCTATATAGACATTCGGTAGTACTCCTTGGACGAGGGATCGGCTCGTCGCAAGGCCTCTACCTGTACACAGGACAGCACAACACAGAAAAACGCGGACAAACATCCATGGCTTGAGTCGGATTCAAACCCACGGTCCCAGCGACCGAGCGGCCACTGCAAACCCCATCACCTGCTATAACATTCAATATCTATGCGGGTTTTTCTCCCCCCCCCCACCCACCCACCCACTGAGTGTATGTGGATTTCGTTAAGATGATTATTGTAAACAGGGGTTATTTCCCTAGGAAAGCATTAACCAATTTATATCTGTAATAAACTGTTGTGTTTTCTTTGAGGTAGGGATTGAATTCTTAATATTACGAGCATGGGCTTCAAAATCTAGAAATAAACTACGAACATCGCGGTCGAATGGTTACTATCCCAGCCTCGTATTTGGGGGGGGGGGGGGGGGGTCTGGTTCAAATATCGGCCCGGAGACAGGCTACCTTTACCAAAGGTTTCCTCGTTTAACTCTGTACCTCCAGACAAATGTCCTTAAATAGATCGTAAATAGATAAATAAATAAATACAGCTATACTCACGTGGCATGATTCCCTGTGCCACAAGCTGGTTGATGGGCCGCCTCAACATCAACTTCACCTTCAGTGCTGTAACAAACAAATCAATTGTTGAGGGCATTTCGACATCCAATCGTGTGTCATCCTCGTGAAGGAATGTCTGTTCGGGCGACACATGCCAGTGTGACACGATTTAATACAGTTTACATTTCAAAATGCCCCAGACACATCCGCATCGTGCACGACATTTTCACTCGGTTAAAAAACACTTTAATCGTTAAGGAAGTAAATATTTTTATTCGATATGAATGAAACGGCTCAACACAGTTACGATACGATGAAGCAGACACTTGTAGCTAACATACGGACGGACGGACGGACTGAAGAGAATTCTTCATATTTTCAACGTCTTAAATAGCACGAGAATGTCCACTGCATGTCGTGAAAACTGAATGGCATAGAGAACAGAAAAGTCGCAAGATTTCTTTTCTGGAGATGGCATAATTAGTCTTGAATTCGGAAGACTACAAAACAAGCCCGTTCTAATTGAAATTTAATGATTTGTCTCCGTCCACGTACGAAAGCAGAGATTAAAATTGCCTCTCCGCATTCAGTCTTTAGCACTTCACATCCGATCCTTTGTAAGACTGTCCGTAACACGTGGCACACACAAGATGATAAACCGATCGAATCTTTGTTGGGAAGAAAATATTACTAACCATCAGGAAATCGAGGTACTGTTGAAAACGAAAAAAATGTGGGCGCAGCTCTCCTGCCAGCTTGATCCACATGCCGGGGCCACGCAGACACAAATTTTACCAACGGTCCATTCCAAATACACGACAAACCAAAATTATGGTAAGTGAATTAACAGCACACGCGTAAGTATCAAATGTCTCCACATCTCTCTTGGATTAAGCCACCTTACATCGTGGCCACCACATAAACTAATTAAATGAATACGACCAACAATTTAATGGTTTCTTTGTACACACTAGCGAATAGGAAATCGGTTCAATTCACAAACACGTAAAAGCGGAATTCGTGAACTGTTAGCATGTCCTTACAAAAGGACATGAACGAAACTGGGTCCTGTCAGTACAGTTCTGTCATATCACATAAACACATTCGGTTCTACAAGAAACAGAAGAAGAGCTAACCATCTTACAGGAAGCAGTACATCATGATACAAATACCAGTAACTAACTGAACGATCAGCGCGAGTATCAACACACTAAGTCTTCTACACAGCGACACTGGCTTAAGTCATCACATGCGAATAATGTTGACAAAATATCACTCTCTTAACGACACTCGTTCAGTTCACACGCAAGAATTCAATGTCCGGTCAATCATCGCCAATGTCTTGCCATTGCGTCCCAAAGACAATGCGCACATCACAAAGCTGGTCACAAGAACCCCGAACATCATTAATGCCGAATGGGATTTATCTCTCGTTCCTTAGTAAATATGACATAAATGTAACAGTCATTTCCCCTTCCGCCCCCCAAACACATTGTCCGTAAAACAACTGCAACATACGATGCGTTAACTTCACGTCTATTCGTAATAACAAGAACAAATATCATACACAGGACTGCATTTTGGCAATGAAAATGTTTTCTAAACTGATAAATATTCAAATGACACATACTTTTGGACACTTTCATTCCCCCCCCCCCCCCAAAAAAAAATCATTTATTTCAAAGAACACTTTTCAGAAACTAAATCTGCCTCGGTCACCAGGTGGAGGAATAAAGCGTGGTCTGGTGGGTCCACCTGATACAGATGCCAAACACCAGAGATTATATCAATCCAATAGACCAAGAAGATGAATTTCTATACTTGTGATGACGGAAGCGAAGTCAGCTTCCAACACGTTTAAAAAAAACTGAAGGCCCCTCCGCCCACCCCCAAAGTGTCAGCTTAAAAACACACCTTCGTCACGAAACTTTGGTCTACGTATCGATTCGTTACAGCGGCTGGACTCTTGCCAGTCGTACGACACATCAAACTTCATAATCGCGAATGACAGCCGACAGATGCGAGATGGGGCGCCGGCCCAGTAATGGCCTAAGTTTGTCTGGTACCTGACACAGTGTTGGAGGGGCGTCAGCTGATTGGTCACACGCTACTCAAAACCCAAACCACACACCAGCACGTGTGTTGATTTATATGCGTGAATGAGGCACGTTCATTTCCTTCGCAAAAGATACAGAAGACTAGCGATTATCCCCGGACGATCTAAACTTCCGACAATCCGCAGAAATGAAGGAAAACACGTAAGTTTATTTTCCGACGTGCATTACTTAAATGTTTACAGGTTTACTAATGACAGAAAGTATTTAAAAATAATATACTACACACCAACTACTTTAAAAGAAAAGATTCCAACAAATATTAATAACGTTATTTTGTAGTAATCTTCAGGTTTTATCAATACCCTATTAGGCACAGTACACATTTTTTGAAACTTTTAATGTGTTAAAATGGAAGACATGCCTGAGGCTGGAAAGTTAGGTGGAACACCTGTACAAAAACACGAATCAAAATAAACTACATATGTAACAACAGATGCAATTATAGTTTATTAAAGAAAATAAAGTATCAAATCCGAATTAAATCACAAACAAATGAAGACAGAGATTATATTTTGCTGCCGTGAACAAGAAACATTCCGAGACCAGCCAAGTGCCAGGTAAGACGTCGGACTTTCAAATTAGAACCGAAAAGTATGACAGTGTGTTGCTTGGTCGGGGACTCTCAAGAACTGGACTCTGCTTCAAGTTGTTAGTCGCAGGCATTCAGTTTGAATCTTCCCCAAAACAGGGTTTACGGAATAAGCATTAAACTGTCACAGCACCAACTTCCCGTTCATCCATATTCTACTTTCACGATTAGTCTTATATTTTTCATTTGCCACTGCATCGAACAGATGATACCGCGGCAACCTATGTCCCACATTCCTCTTTTTAAGGTTTCAGAACGTGTTAGGATTTACACCAAACTTCGTAATAACACGTGCAATACGCTAAAGACGTTTTCGAGGTGCTGAATATTTTAATGCGGCTTTTACGCCAATTAAACAAGTTAGGAAATGTACGCATAGAGTAAGAAGAATTCTAGATCGTTCGCCAGAATGTGGCCTTTGTAAAAAGACGTTAAGAAATCCACGGCTAGGAATTCCCAGTCCAGTCACATCGGCGTAAAAAAAGGCGTTTGCAGATCTTCATATGAAGGGCCCTATTTTAACCAAAATTGACATGTGTCATCAAATTTCGTTAAATCCCGTCGAGCGGTAGTCGAAACGTTGCATACATACAGACGGACACATCGATCTCTGGCGTGCAGCGCACTGAGGACGGAGTATCTGAGCTCCGATGCAGTTCAGAACGTCAGCCACCTGCACGTTACGGCCCCGTCTTCCTCTCGTCAGGCAGCGGATATCATGCGTGAGAATGATTCACAGACAAGCCAAGACCCACGTGAGCCTTCAGGACAATGACTGCCCTCACACATCAAAATACTACCGCAGGTTTGACACCCGAGACATTTTCCTGGGGTTTTACACACCACCGGACTGTCAGTTTCATTGTCGATTCTGGTCTTCTGGGTAGTCACTCATATATCGTTTCGTAGCAACATCTTCAGGACTGAAGATGAAGTAGCATGTTCTTCCGAAACGTTAGTATGTGACCGTAAATCCACTTTACCACATTGGAGATATTCCTGGCCAACTTTTCAAGGAAGACTAGCATAGCACAATGTTAGCCTACACCTATTATATTTCATGTTACCACTTCTATACCGAACATGAACGTTGGGGTAACCAATTTCAAGAGTACACAGCATCATTATGTAAAACACCACAATCCAAAGATTCAATACAACAAGATGGACACCGAACAGGATAAAACTGTCTAATTCTAACTTGCTTTAATAATTATATTGAAGCTGACATAGTCCTTCCTGTTCTACTAAAAATAATTAAATATTCGAGATCGATGGGTAATTTACAAAATTATATTCTCGGCACAGGATAATCGTGTAGCGTCTTGTGTAATAATGTGGGATGAGACTGTGACATCACGCAGCATCACACTGCAGAAGTCACAGAAATTCAGCTGTTTGCACTAACACTTTAAATCCCAGCGGTAACTTTACGCACCACCTGCTCTAACAGGCAACAACTCTGCATTTAAACTACGATGTTTATTCCTTCCAGCGTAACCCAACTTATCTTTTTAATGGAGTCGCATTGTGTTTTCTTTGAGGTAAGAACTGAAAGTTTAAAAAAGAAGAGTTTCGGCTTCGGAACATGAGGAAAGGGTGGGAGGGGGTTAAATGTAAATCGATACTTACACTCCTTGTTCTTGTCCATTGATTTCTGGAGTGGAGAATCGTCCACTTCCGCCTTCGGCGGCGACAGGGGCAACAGACCCGTGCTGTTGGGGGCGGTGGGCTGCCCGCCGCTCGTGTGTCCGGCGTCAGGGGCGGCGACACTTCCGCCGCACCCCCCCTCAGCCATAGTCGACCCCACCCGGCTTAGGTTATAATCCTGCAGCAGCCAGTAAGATCAAGATCATGAGACAAAGGGGACAAGACTACATAAACTAATAATACAGTGGAGAATAAACTAATATTTCAGAGCCTTACGTCCACCACTCAAAGTTCTTACAACAGGAAGGCTAAACCGAATGTAGCAGGAATTTCCAAAGGTAAGAATTCTGTTTGACGATGTCTTCTGGGATGTTGCGCCGTGCAGACTTGTAAAAAGAAGTCTGCCGACATTTCAGAGTGTTTGATGCCTCCATTATCAAGGCGATGAAATGGTCATCGCCCTGATGATGGAAGCAGCAACCACTCTGAAACGTCGGTAAACTTCTATACGCGGTGCAATATCCCAAAACAGTCGTCTTCCGGGATCTCCGATGATTCCGGTAAGAAATAATCGGTAATAATTTCTTGATTCCCGAATATGTTTATTGAACAATTTCACAGGAAGCGTTAAGAACAATTCCTGACAAAATGTTTATTATGTACTGGAACGCCAATCGATATCGAGACGCCATTTACATGTATAATGGTTTATCGATTTATGGCTTCCAAATCCGCTCAAGCCCAACATAAATCTAGTCTTAAACACTGTATATATTCTTTATCTGCATTACCAATACTTAAAATATAAAGTACAATAGCAAGCTGTGCTTCTAACCACAACTTCTAAAATTATTTATCCAGTCCTAAACACTGACAACTGCTTCTATTTGCATTACACAAATGTCATGGTTATTTATACGTTTCCTCCTTCCTAATAACAAACAGAAATATCCTACAAATTTTTTGGCGATGGATAGAGTTCCTGTTTCTCAGGACTTTCGAATAAGCACGAGCAATTTTCCACTGCAAAGAAATTGCGGATCATAGCGAAACGCCAAATTCGTATTTAGGCCAAAACAGACATTTTCCCCGATATAACGTTCAATCGATTATGGATACTGCGTTCCTAATAAACTAGTAACTTACAGTTAATCACAGCAAGATTACTTCAGCGTCGTATAATACTATTATTATGTTCCTACATTTTCCAATGTTCTTAGAAAACTCGAAAAACATGACGTCCACTCCCAACTTCAGTTAATTGTTTTGCTATTAGAGTAATATCTTGTTATTTCAAGATTAGTGACGATTGTTATATCTGCAGTTGTAAAGCGCTGTTCTGGTAATTCGCGTTACTAGTTCTCATTCTGTAGACCTTGAACGCAGTAACTCTTTTACAAGTGACAGAACTCCGACTGTCCAGCCCGAAGACAACTATTTTTGCTACTGAACTATTATCCTTGTATGCCTGCTAGGTATCAACGTTTGACAAAAAAACTGTCTTCATTTTAGGAATTCCTGAAAAAAAGTCTTATTTCCCTGCGCCTACAGTGCTTTTTTCATTCTTTGTTCTCACTGCACACATTACAAAAACTTCACACAAAATTTCTGTTGACTTTGTCCGGAAAGCAACAACGAGAACGCCATGTTTGGTGTCTTAAAGCACTCATATTTCAATGTATAATAGCTACAGCAGGTACAAGCGTCTTAATTTTAATTCTGAGAACTCTGCACCAAACCAGAAGTTCCTGAAGATGCAAAAAAGCGTAATCTGTATTCTTGTTAAGATTCTACGACGGAAGGCAAATGCGCGACTGTAAACAGCTGGCTGCTGTCGCAATACTGCCTCACCTTGAACCACTCCGGGTATATGGCGATGATTGTATCCAGCAGATCCTGGTCCAACTGGATCCTCCAGAACAGATTCCCACTATCCAACCGGTGCCCAGACTCTGCAAAAACGAACAGAAACAAATTCAATGTAATGCATACAACGGAGAAAGATATTACTTGTTAGGTTGGATTAATGTAAAATGTACGTTTACGAACGCCAACCTTGAAGGAACCCCAAATTTATGCACGCGAAGACACCCACTTTCAGCTTCCAGTCCAACAAACCGATTCCAATACACCGATGTTTTTCAAGAGACTACTGGCGTGGCCTGGCGAAAGCAGTTGTTACCACTTTACGACCAGCGACGTAGGTGTCGGTCGCAAACAGGTAGCTAAGATATTCTGAACTCACTTCTGGTAATTTGTGTTTCCTCTGCCAGTTACAGCTTCACGCTCCTTTGCAATTATCGTCTTCATCAGGAGCTGGTACAATAAGCCCATCTGAGATCCTAGTCTCGCTCTGCTATATATCCTATCATCTAACCTTGGAACACGAGTTAATATTATAATCTGAATCGTAAGTCATTACTATTATCATACTGTTACGGGAACGTTATGGTGCACCGGAGACACGAGAGTTAAGAGATGTGAGTGTGGAGACTATCGCGCGGCGGGCAACGGACGGCAAGGTCATCCATCATCAAGACCACATCTCAACATCTCCAGGTAGTGGTCCTGCCTGTCCTACCTACGCAGCAATTAAGAGATTTGCATGCTGGCCGAGTCAGCCTCGAGGCTGCACATCAAAAACCTGGAGAAGGAAACAAGGCGTCTTACTCGCCTATTTAACGTTTCCTCATCCGTGCAAGAAGCGTCTCCTCGAGGGAGGTAACACACTACCTAGAATATCCGACGTTATATTGTCTGAGTTACTGGCACAGTCGTCAAATAAACCACAGACAAATAAAAAATATATAGTACCTTAAATCCATTCGTTAGTTTCGTCGACTGGAAGCTGGAGAAATTCTTGCTGCGTTGTAAAGCCAGAAACGTTTCACACCACCCAGAACACGGAACCAGAAAGTGTATACAGACTTAGTGCATTTTATATTTTATCGTTCATTTCCTCACAAACAGCCCATCGTAACAAAAACTGTGTAGGAAATAAAAAGTTTATTGCATCCACCAGTCATGTAAATGTTCTTCCAAACTTTATTGTGGATTCTGCCAGAGCAGACACGGCCAGTTTGAAGATGGTTTTACCGAACGTCGTGGCTGACTGGTTAACATTCCTATTTCGTAATCGGCAGGTTCCGTGGTCAAGAAAGGCTCGTAGTCGTATGTGTCCGTGACATCGGGTAAATGATGGGAATGTACCTCAAAATACATCGCAACCGTTTCCTTCCAAATCCCGATTCATCATCCATACCACTGCAATAACCAATGCAACTGAAAAACGCTGTGTGGGTGTAAACCCAGTAACTCGCGTGCAGACAAGAACATCGACTGCGGGTGAGATTTCATATCCTCACGGCAGCGAGTATGAAGCTGGCTGTCCTCTGAGTCGTTGCGCCATGTAGTCTGGTAGAAATTGACCGACGTTTCAGAGGCGCATACTGCCTCCATCATCGTCCTGATGACGGAGGCAGTTCATAGTCCGAGCACGTCTAAACCTGGTCATGCGCACACGATACATGAACACAGAAGCAATTTATACATCCGAAACTTTGATATCCACCAACAACATTACATGTTATCATAACCGAAAAGACGATAACTTGTATGTAACTATAGTTTCGTGTTTGTATTTACAAAGTTTCACCTTCAGTGCAGACAGTCCAGAAGTAATCTTTTATATCTTTTAACGATCACCAACTTTCATCTAACATTATAACAAATATCGTTAAGCCTGACTTCAAAACACTGGAACTAGCGACTATTAAAATACGACCGACAGTTTAGAAAAGACGTGAAAATTCTGGAGTGTTCTTTACCGTAAAGTGCGTGGGTGTCGAAGGGACGACGTGGATGCAGGCGTGCCCAAGGTCGCTAGGTTTCTGCCAGGGTGGGGTCTGTATAATATTACGTTACTGCACCCAAAAGCAACACACCCCTCTGCAATGAGACACAGGATTTTAAACAACCAGGTAACATAAAGGCACTTCACAACTGGGATGTGTCTACAGGTGAGATTAATGAACTTAGAGCGCGGATTGTCTGTTCATCAGTACCTAACACTAAACAGTAGTTAATGTGAGACTCAGGTTATCAAGGCAGTGACAATGACGACATTCTTCTGGATGGTGACGTCATGCAGATCGTAGGTACATACCACCGTTCCCGAGGAACATGCTGTCTTCATGTTCAGAGTTGAACAACATCTACAACGTAGAGACGGCTGGCTTCCGGGTCGTTGCTCAGTGTAGTCTTGTTGAAGTTTACCAACGTTTCAGGGGTCCCCGAAGCCTCCATCAACAGGGCGATGATGATGGAGGTAGCAACACCTCTGAAACGTCTATAAACTTCTACCACACTACACGGCGCAACGACTCAGAAGACAGCCAGCTTCATACTCGCTGCCGTGAGAACCTCAAATCTCACGCTGACAACAGTTAACGACACCATTGCCTCAAATAATCATTTGCACTGCGAGCGAGAGCTGGATTTAATAATTGCTGGGGGATTTATTTTGGAAATGTAGTTCTAAGCCAAATTATTTAGCAACTGAAAAATTAAACACAACTGTGACTTCGATACTACGTCGACTGACACCAAGCCACACCATCTGAAATATAAACGGGGTTTCGATTATTCTCGAAACCAAACACGAAGGGATGCTATCGACTGTGGTCTTTGGGGTTCTGTTGCCACGTGATTACAAACATTTCTGAGGAACAAACAGCTTCCATCCTCAACCATGATGATGGAGACGACACGTTCTCCCCAAAACGTTGGTAACCACTTATAAAACCACACGGCGTCACAACCCAGAACACCGCCAATGATACATTTTCAACTCCTAAAAGGAATAAATATACCGGTTCCTTAATAAAAACTGTGCAAGGGTGTGGATTCAGCTGCTCAGGACGGGTTCTTTTGAGCACGGCAATAAACCTTCGGGTTCAATAAAATGAGGGGGATTTTTGATCAGACGCCCAGATTCTCAAAAAAGGATTCTTCTCCATGAAATTAGCAATTGTTAACCAGCCCCCTACATGAAGCCAGCATACAGTTAAGTTGCAATAAATAGAATTTCATTTCTATATCAACGTCTGTAACGTGTAAAGTGAATTCGTACCAACTTCTACCCACTGCACAGTTATGTGACCGCGCCTCGTTCCATTACGTCAGCTCGAAACAAGCAGCTAAACAGAGACTGTCAAATCACACAGCTTTCTTCGAAAACACATTCCTGTGTTTGACATCTTAACGTAAGTTTGAATTGGGAATAAAAGTTTGCGATCTGCAAACATGTCACATTTAAATCTGACATAATATACATAGAAAAACAAAGGAGGCAAGGAATACGAAAATGTAATTTTGACCTCGTGTTCTAATTATTTCGAAGTACATGTGGGTGTGAGACCGACTTCAGGGCTCTTAAATATTCGTCTTAGAATCTTCCCATGACAATAATTTGACTTCAGCTTCGATATGTAATGAAATATTAGAAGTTGCAATCTTTAATATCGATATGCACTCACTGACAGAGGTCAAATATAACCTTGCAGGTCCATGCTATAAACACGTTTCTAGCTTTTAATAAACTAAAACGTGAACCTTGCCTCCCATTTCAATCCAGTGCTGAGATTAAGAATGTGTGGAGTTATACCTCCATTCACCCAATACGTCTGCAAGAAACCACAGAAAGAAAATGTAAAGTATATACAGAATTAAACCTCACGCCATATATATTTAGGATTAAAGCCTAAAATGTTGGTCTTGGAAGACAAAAGCTTGTGCAGAGTTTAATTAACTTAAACATATCATCAGTTCCTGTTCCATTTTAAGCGCGTTCGCGACCTGCGGAGTGCCTATTAAAATCACTCCCCCAGACCGCGTATCTATCTGCACGCACGCAGCCACTTGAGAGACAAACCGCTTTCTATAGTTTTTATTTTTTAAATTTGACCGGGCAATTTTATCGATCACTTTATACATTAAAACAAAACACGTTTTTAATCTCATGTTGATGTGGCTGCAGACCACAATTAGATGGTTACCATCGTTAGCTTCGGAAGGGGGATCCTCCGTGATGACGTAAGTGCCTAGCAAGACTCATCGCCCAAGCAAAGGTAACTGATCCCGAACAAATCTGACGTTACTGGAGGCATTCTTAAAGATTATAAGATCAAATTCGGACAAAAACACCAAAATTAACATCTTTGTATTTTATAAACAGACTTCTACGCTATAACCGTAAGAATACACAATACAATCGAATTTGCTAGTCACCGAGGTTCGATGCGAACCTGGGAGAACCAACGGTTAACAAGATGTAAGCAATGTAGACAGACGTGGCGTAGAGATTTCACTGTGGCCGAGATATTACTATGTAGCCAGCCTGGGAATGAATCAGTCGGTGAATTAGGATCCAAAAGTACATAGAAAGTAGTCACATTTACGTAACCACCAGCTCAGTTTGGCAGACAAGCGTGTGAAAGATCATGAGTATTCGCGGGGTTACTGCCAAACAGTCGCCTCTGCACATGGCAGACTTTCTTGCTGATTCCGGGTTTTGCCTGCTCTTTCTCGCACCCTTGAGTACAACCATCCTGTTCTCCCAATCAAATACATCGGCAAGTGTTGGAAATTCGTGTTCAATCGAAAGGAAAATAACGGAATCTGTAAAGAATAAAACAGGCAGCGATTTTACGGCGCCAGTCAGGTAACCAGTCCGACGGATGCAGGACACGAACACACAGCGACACGTAATCTAATTTTGTTACTTGCCAGTAAGCCCCGCGTGTTGGAAACGAGGTCAATATATTCAAGGCATCATAAATTAAATCATATTTTAAAAATGGAAGTTCATCAATTCGTAGACCTAGTGACAAACACGCGTTTCCACGCAAAATAACCCCCCGGTTTGAGCTACGTCATAGTAAGAGATGGAAGGGATGATGGAATGGCTGGAGGGGGGGAGACGGCAAAGTCTGAGAGTGAACAGTAATAACTCTTTCAAATTTGACACAGTCGGTGGCATTTTGATGCAATGACTTTCACACTACTCTGTACCTTGTGAACCAAAGGAGCTATAAAACACCAGCAATGCAGAAACACTCCGTAACCGGCACGCGCTAAACGCAATAATTTGACATCCGATAGTAGACACGGGAGGAATGGGTTATTTCTTCGCACACGCCATCGGTCTGCGGTCTTCACTTCCCTCCCACGTGTGTATTTGTATCAGTCATTCAAACTGGGAGTTACTTTGTGTCCACTGGAGAAAAATTCTTGGCCGATTTTTCAGTTCATGAGAAACAAGAGTTTTTAATTTGGTTCAGAAAGACGGAAGTGCGGTTGTCGCGACCATTAAAGTGTGATGGCTGCGACCTTGGGTAAGAACTAGCAGGAAGAGCGAAAATATTCAGACTTCCAGTTTTACACAATGCTCCACCGACAACTTCAATATGGGAGTTGTAAAAATAAAGATACTGTCATCTGTTTACAGATAGCTGTCGGGATAGCGTAAGCCTTGAAAAGTGTAAAAGAATGCATTGGTTTAAGAAAGGAAAATGCAATGCATGACTCGCTCCTGAATAAAAAGAGAAGACGCAGCCGATACGTTTAAAGAAATGAAGGCGCATTAACCGGCTGGAACTGTTGAGGTACTTCGACCGACATTTCTGGTCCGTACTCCAGAGAACTCGGTTTGTAACCATAAGAAGACAGGAAATTCGGGCCAAGATATTTCGTGACATTCACGTCTTTTCAAGCGAATGGAATAACAGTGGACACATTCAATGGCGCCATCCAGTATCCTCCTGGTGCACTATTCAAAATCATCAACACGTCTCACATGTATTCGAGATAATGCTGACTATTCTGAGGTTTTCTTTAGTCGCAACACGGCCATGATTCGAACTGGCTGTTGCGTTATGCTCAGGGCCAACGGCATGAGCTGCAAGATACACTTCCCGGCATGCAAATGCGGACGCTGCAGTCTGAACCACTAAGAGTGTCGTTAAATAAACCACAAATATGATATGCATCGCGACTACTGTACTAAACGAAAGTCTACGAATGAATGGAATTATTCAAAAGGAAAACGGGTGAGTTCTGTCAAGACGCGCGTTCTGGACATCGGTCAACTGTAACATAAGTTGATGTTATGAAGCAGATCGACCTGCGTATCTGGACCAACCGAAACTTCATCTTAAATTAACATAACCAGCGCCGGAGTCGCTTAAACACCCAACTGTAAATATTTTATGTTCAAAGGGTTGCTGCCAATCACATGCAACTTGAAGCCTGGGACACCTGGTCGTAAATAGCAGAATACTCTTCGAGTGGATCTTAAGAGTGTACAATGGGGGATCCATCACTCTCCAAATCTGACCATCTGCCAGAGTCTTATAAACATGGCAATACAAATTCTTATTCCTTACGGGACCGACTATCAGCATATCACGAAAGGCTGCTTCACGGAATCATTCATAAATGTAATATTATTATGAGCGAAACAGTACACGATCACGTGAAGAAATATGCCGCCGATCCTTTGAGTTCAACCAGAAGACTCGGTTCTTAACTATTTCCTAGTTCTTCAAATAGGAGCAACAGGTTCGTCTTTATAGACCAATGCAGTTTGTTGACATGAGACGTCTGAGGCAGGTAAACCAGTTCTAGCAGGTTCCAGTTTCGCCATCAGTCAAAGAAAGATATATAACAAAGACAGTTCTTGCCAACCTAATAGGAAGAAACTCATGCAGTAGTAGGGCATTCAAAGAACGTCTTAATTCCCAGGTTCATGACCTTTTTAGCAAACGTGCAAGTGAGGCATTAAATATCACCGTGTCACTACAGAGGGTCGCATGTGGCCGGCGAGCGCAGCTTTTTACAGCCCCTCAAATACAACAGCCACATTACTACGGTATCAAAATTGATACAGAGTGACAACAAACGGTAAAGATTAAGCCAAGTCCCCAAGGCTACGTATATAACAAAGTTTACAAAGGCGAATAAAATTAGACGCATTCCGGGAAATGAGCAAATCATGGAATTACGAGGAAAAATAAAATACATCATACGGTGATGTAGGTGTCCCTAACCTAACAAAATTACAAATACCAGCTGTATTATTGTATTTTACAAATTTCTATAACAAATGTTACACGGGTGTTTTGTTCATGTGGGGGCAATTCTGATGCAATAAAAAAAACACAACCTTCTGATTAATTCTTTGGCCTCTCTCAACTTGGGAATCACGTAGCTTCGAACGGCAGACTGGCCTCTTAAACAACCAGCAACTCTGCTTGTTGTCCACAGGGTTTCGCACGATTCTCGGAATAGACAGCAATCATTTCCCTGAACAGCATTAACGATGATCTTTGTAATAAAGACGTGTTGTGTTCTGAGGCAGAACTGAGATTTTAAATACTAGTTATATGAGCAACGGCTTCAGACAATTAACTAACCATATGATGTCGAAACCCAACTAAATAATATTTAAACATTCAGCCCGTACCGCAAAGGAAACACAGCACTTCTCCATTACCACGATCATCTGCTTAATGCTGTTTGGAAAAATAATTCCTGTGTAACTTCATGCTAAACGGTCTCACCTGTGTAAATATTTGAGAATGATCTTGCCCATATCCTCCTCTGAAGTAACTATTCTTGAAAAACGGCAATCTTAACCATGTCAGACGCACTGCCACCAGGCTCAAATCCCACAGGCTATACGTATTATCGACCAGCAGGGCTACAAGAAATTGTGTGATATTTTGTTCGTTTCCCCACCGTCCCAGAGCCAATCACACGAGGCGGGGATGAAACCAATCATAAAATAAATATTATCTAGGTTAGGGACACCAAACTATCTGCGTACGAAGGAATACTCAACGTCTCCGTGTGTTCTTAGCCTATTCCACGTGAAGTTTCGTAACTACAAATTTCGAATCGCCACGAATGTATCACGGACATTCATCTAACATCATTACTACGGAAAACAACTCGAATAATTGAAGAAACTATTTTCATCGAGAAGAATCCTACTTCAGAAGCTGACAGTCGCCCAGTTATTCAATAAATTCCGTCTTTCAAGTAATTCTTAGGTTCATTGCCGTGTTTACAAGCGTCCGCCGCAACTCAGACGTTACTCAGCGCATAACCTGCAATTGATTAATCTACACTGAACATGAATGCGATACGTTCCTCCGAAACGTTGGTAAAGTGACCGACATGAACTATGGCGGCTGACTCTTCTGAGCATCCACTGACACGCGCCCTTACTTAAAACAGCACTTAGGCACACACAACAGAATAGTCGTACAATTTTCCTCGTGTTGTTGACAACGAAATGAGTCCCAATTGCCCCGATAATGACGTACTACCCACGCACAAGGGCTCGGTGCTTTCTTGCCAGCCTGCCTCTTAATTCAGTCAAGGCTATATAACATACCTCGCGTCCAATTCCATTCAAATGACAGGTTCCACAGGTCCACCAAACAACTCACTCCCACACAGACGTGTGGGCATCACGTATAGCACGAATGAAGCTAAATCTTGTTCTCTTTACACAATAAGCAATGCTGGTTGGTCATCATTTAATGTCAAGGGTTTTTGAACCTTGCATGGTAACGCAAGTTTTTTGTTGTTATAACAGTTACCACGGCATGGTGATCATTCGAAGTATGTCTTTTCAGTTATTATGCAAAGCAGTATTGTGACTTTACAACCCCTGAAGATGGAGGCAGCATCTTCTTCCAAAACGTTGGCATATTCCCACATGACCCAGAAAACCACAATATGAACATTTAGTTCTGGCATAAACAACCGCCTTCCACATAAGAAGTTCTGTAAGACTAGATTCTTCATGCCTTAACGGTTTACTATTTCGATCAAACTGATGTCAGTTTTTGTTTCTAGCAAGCCTGTAAACTAAACAATAAATACACAAAGAAACACGTGACAACAAATATTTACCTTCTCCCAGCAACGACGAGACTTGGCCTTTGCAGACTTTAATGAAGAGGTTTTGGGTTCAACTCTCGATACCGACACAGAATGTTTGTGACACCCAGGCATGCTGGATCAAACCCAACAATTCCCTTCCAGCTGCACAAGGTACTGGCACAAACACAAACAGTTGCCATTACAAGTGAGGCAGACACAATCTTCAGATCTCAAGGATACTGAGGCATGACCGCGCTGTCATTGGTGTAAGAACACTGAAATACAAGCGATATGAGGCGCGACTATCGCGATCACTTAAGATTTAATTAGAACAACATGTACGATGCAGGTATTAACACGATTTGGAGGCGTGGTCTGATTTACACAGCAGTTATTTCCACTTAGTAATTAAACTGAGAGGCAACACTTTGACGCTTGATAAAATGTCCCATTATCCTGTGAGCTATGACCTCAAATTTTCATCACAGAGGCAAACGCAATCCGTTAGAATGGCACGATACAATTAGAAAATACAGACTCAAGATACACATCAAAAAGTGTCACAACAACGAAAACTTAATTTTCAACTTACGGAACAGACTCTTAACAAGTTCTCAACGTTAAGTTATGCAAATATTCAAACACTAGATGTTACGCAAACTTAAGTAAAGGTGTTTATGAACAAATATTCGGTAAAGATAAATAGATTTTTGAAGAAGCCCTCATTTAAGGTTCAAGTGCGTTTGCAACTGTATAAACAATCCACAGAATAAACACACCACAAAAATGTTTACGATGTGATACGAACGGAAACGCTGTGGTCTTGCACAAATTTCTGAAAACCAATGTACAATTCCCCGGCGTACCAAGCAGAATTAGCCACTCTTAAGACTCAGTACATTTCAAGAATGAGTGATCAGATCAGATATAAATGTTGGAGAATTCCCAATAAACATCACAGCATAGGTACTGCACATCACGACAGCCAATGAGACTTCACCCTTATGAAACACCACAACACTTTCTCACAATAACAATAATAGCCCATCGCATGAGTAACTTCTCTATTCTTGATGTTTGGCACTTCAGAACACGCCCCATTCACAGTACCTGGCGCACGCAGAGATGTAGGGTACCAGCTGAGTGACCGACCTTAAACAACTGAGACGTTCGCTTGCACAGAAAACCAGACTGCGTTCTGCAGAAGTAGCCGAGAAAAGAGGGGCGACAAGACACACACACACACACACACCTACACCAAACGAGATGCAACTAAATGCAATCTCGAGCCAGTTGATTCTAATGATACGACACGTCATATCGACTGGTATTCGTTTCATAAACATCACGCATACGAAGTGTAAATAAACAGAGCACTGCATTACGTACAAAGATGTGCAGCAGGCCATAGCGTTACACGTAAATCAGACGCTAAGTAATTCAAAATGTAGTAGAAGTCTAAGACTAGCAGGCTTATCTGTGCGTATTAAATTCGTGGTAACAGTTATGTCTCGAGGGACTGTAAACCTGTATTACAAGAACAGGCACGGGCCAATGAGTAGTCAATGAGTCTTGGTTATGGATACGGTAACAACTCCGAAACGTCGGCAATACAGCCTGCACCTACAAAGTTGTATCACCCGAAACATCTATACTACAAATAAATTATCTCCAGTTAATATTCATTCAATTAAATAATTATTTAGATTACAATTCTTAAAATGGAAAATTGATCATTAAATCTTGAAGCGAAAGTAAACTAATTGTGAAGATAAACATAACGATTTACATATTTTGTTTACAACCTTAAACTTCCACGATCGTGTTTGTTGTAAATACAAAAAAGCTTGAACTGCGGAGGAAACATATTTATACTAGCACAGCTTAATATAAATTCATTCGTCTCAGCGTGACAAATGAAATGCAAGCCTACAGGGCTTCAATCTCGAACTAAATTTAATCTAATTAAACCATACGTACACTGCAGTATTAACCCAAACAAAACAGGCCATCAACTTCTCTGTAATAACCACCTACTCAGAAACTTCAACCTCGATAAGGAAAATCATACAATGACACAAATCGAATTAAATATTGTGAAACAGCTTGGAACTTTTTTTGCCAGCACAGCATGATGAAAGAAACGACTGTTTCAAGTAGATGTTCCTAATAACACGAAGCTTTGCTTACCTACTTTCATAAAACAAACATATGGTTGTACCAACATACAACTCTCAACACTCGTGGTCGCAGATAAGAAGTGGAGTGCAGTAGCAAAAGCCCAAAAAGTTGAGTCAGTTCCTAACCACAATTTCCCACGTTTGTATCACAATGCCAAGCAAAATCGAGGACAACCATCACTTCATTAAAATAATACTATGTACATAAGTAACGAACAGAATAATTAAATACGATGTTCTATGGCTTGTGAAGTCAAATACATGTCTAACTGTTCAGTGAATATATTAAACTATCGTAAGTAATATTCCTTAAAAACTTTTTGGATGATGCGCCAAGTAGTCTCTTACAAAGTGACCGACAAGAAACCCATTTCTTAAGTAGGATTTGATTTCACGGCCCTACAACCCAGAAGACAGCCATCTTCTATACAATTTCTTCGTTACTACAGAAAATAAAGTAGTCGCTGATGATACAGGTTCCGTAGAAGCCTTAACATCGTGGCAGAGGACAGTTTCGTCGTGACAAGCGAACGTATCAGGCTGTGAGAACATCGAAACAGCAGGGGATGTCGTTGCTACTGAGCGTCTACAGGCTATATATAAACACAGCCAAAAGGAGAAGAAAAAATCACAAGGAACACACAAACGTGTGGCTGTTTTCGAAGAACTAGTAAACTCTACCCGTCCAGAAACAAATTCGTTAAGATTACGGTAAAGGTACGTCACGTACAGTATTAGTTAAAACAGGCCACTGAATGACAAAGCCTAGTTTCATGACAGAAGAATCTGGAACTTTTCTCGTGCCAAAAATATTTAAACTGACTCATGACGGAGGTAGCAAGCACCTCTGAAACGTCGGTGAAAGTCTACCAGAACACACGGAGCAAAACCCAGAAGACAGCCATCTCAAAAATTAATCTAAAGTGTGATTCTTATGAAAATCGGTGTTGATTATAGAATATACAAAAATTAGAACGGAATGAAATGCTGTCATTTCCAATAAAGTACCTTGCAATTTGAACTACATTAGTCGCAGGCTAGGCAATTCACCCAGACTACGTAAATGTGACAATCCGAATGGTTAGAAATTGTAGGGTAGCGTGCACAGTGAAAGGCTAAGTGTTTATAAACGCAATGTAAAATTGCGCACAATGAAGAGCTTCTTAATTGTACTCTTCGCCAAATAAATTAAAGACAGTGCGATGGACGTGGTATGTAGCACTCATGGGAAAACCTGACATGATGATACCACATGGGACACCTAGCGATAGATGGCAAGACCATATTAAAATGGACCTTAAATAAGAAGGGTGTGGGGATGTACACTGGGTTAAATCACTTGGTTCAGATTAGGGTTTGTTGGCGGGCTGTTATGAACAAGATAATAGGCCTCTGGGTTCTATAAAGGGCGAGGAATTATCTTACTTGCAAGACAGGTCCACACCGCTGCAAATGATTTATATACAATCTAGTGGTGACAGAACTAGGCCGATGCGATTGAATCTAAACATCTGTAGCGGAAGTGTAACCAAATCTAGCGCACTAAATACGCTGCTCTGAAGACTGTACGTTAGTGACGCCGGCCGTATGGGTGAACCTAGAATCTCTTCATCCACACCTGGAATGACAGAGGTCCAGATATCTAGTCCGGCAGATAAGTAGGCTCACACATGTAGCAACACAATCACAGTGGCTGGGCAAACAATAGGAGGTGCGTGATGTGCCAGCACAATTAACTGCTGAGGTTTCCAAGTTTCACCCTTCAGTGTTAAGCGTACACAAACAAGCATCGCCCACACCAATCTTCTACCAACCACCCAGATTTCATCAAACACCAAGAGCAATGTGGATAGAATCCATATTGCGACACAATACCACTGCAACGTCATTCAACTAATTCCCACAATTTAATGTCCTACTCATTTGTTCCAAGAAAGGGCGGAACGTTCGTGTTAACCATGTTAGCCCGGCTAACGCTCTGTAAAACGAAAAATAAAAAGTATTCTGTCTTACGTTCGTTGCTCGGTGATACTGCATGCACTGGAACGCAGCAGAATCGATCGGATAAAATGCATCATTAGTCAAACCCAGCCAACCTGGCGATGTTTGGCCAGCTAGTCGAGGTTTAGCTCGCTACGAGCGTAACAATGCTAACAAAGCCTGGCTGGCTGGTGCTGGAAAACTATGCAATTTATTTGATCGGTTCTGCTGTCTTCTGGTGTATGCAGTACCACGTCAATAAGACATAAGACTTATTACTTTTGGTCATTCAAAACGTTAGCCGGGCGGGCCAACACGGCTAAGCCTCAGTTTCAACCACACAGGCGACGTGACATAGCAGCGTAGGTACCCGTGTTCGAGTCTAGTACAGAAGGCAGGGGCTTTAAACAGAAGATCTATTCCTCATTTTTATCTCAAGTACCTGAAGATTAACTATGCTACAGACCAGTTCTATGAGCCGGGATAGCTCAGTCATTATAGTGACTAGCTAAGGACTGGATGACTGGGGTTCGATCCCCGACGGGGGCAGAGGATTTTTCCTCTAGCCTCTGCGTCCAGACCGGCTCTGGGGCCCACCCAGCCTCCTTTAGAATGGGTACCGGGGTCCTTTCCCGGGGGGTAAAGCCGGCTGGGGCGTGATGCTGACCACTCACCCCCATCTAGTGCCGAGGTCAAGGAAGAGAGGAGCTATACCTCCACTCACCCCAAACGCCTACATGGCGTATAGTGGGACAAACTTTACTTTACTTTTACGGACCAGTTCTCTTAATAAATAACTGCATGCATACAGAGAACAGTAGCAATCTTTGAAACAATGAACTCGAACTTTCGAAGCTATGGCCTCTGCCAAGCAGTCAAGGTCGGTCAGATATCGCGATGTCCTCTGCACGTTCAACTCGTCTTGGATTTGAATTAGGTTACAGTGCAGCTCAACCTCAATGCCCCAGTTCAACGCTTCTCGGCGTCCACTTGTCCAATCAAACTTAAGCCTGCTCCGAATCCCATCATCCTTTCAAAAGCGTATTAATCTCAAGCTGAACGTCTTCGTTGTATAATGAAATCTTTGACTGGAAAGGTAAACTTCTTGAAGCACACCGACATTCCGAAGGCGTTCTGCACGCTACGGCACAACATACAATTTCCAGGAAAGACGGTGGCTGGGAATTGGCCCGTCTTTCCAGCTGTGGTCAGCCGCGATAGCCAAGCGGGGTCTGGAACAGTGTAACGTGCGATACATAGGACAAGCTGACGAGCACGTGATGGCAGTGGATAACAGAGAAACGTGGAGAAAGAGGGAGAGTGATCGAGAGTGGCCAAGGTGGGCCCACGCCAGTCAGCTACGTCATATGTGTGACGTCATAACTTCAACAGCTGTTATCGAAAAGACGTCAGGACGCCGAAGCGATGCCAGTGAAGGGTAGCCCATGTGACCGTGAGCCTGTAAGAATGCAAATAAGTTGTTTTGGGGAAAGGAATCCTCCCAGATGGGGTGCACACCCCAGAGAGGCAGAGGAAACAGTCCAGATGCTAACACAGGCACCGCCCCCTCGACTCGGCGGCCCTAGATCCTGCAACATTGCACGCATATACTAACCATTTCGCCATCTTAAGCCGCTGTTAGTTACGGAATCTGTTTACGTTGTTTCTTCAGCAAACTACACATTTTAGAAAAGTTGGCCCACCACTGCTGTGCTAGGCTCAGTTTACTTCTGATATAGGATATCTCAGTCATAAATGTGATCGGCTATGCGTCTGACGACAGTGGTTCTTTTTCGCAGCAAATGGCCTTACAGCAGCACATGTCTAAAACAGAAACTGAACTGAAAAAGAAACGCCTTATCGGAAAATGTCTTCAGATCAGACAGCACAAACAAAACGCCAATTCAAAATTACATCTGAGCAAAAATATTTGCATGAGGACACTGAAATAAACGTAACACTCTAACGGAAATATACCTGCTTGTATAAGCCTGTGCAATGTTTTTATCTTCTTTTTCCGTGTTCTGGTTCCCATTGCTTATTTGAGAATAATTATTCCTGTCACAAACAGAAAATAATTAGGCCCGATCGTCTGCAGATAATACATTAATAAACTACTGGAAAAAATCCAGACACAAAGAAAACTTAAACTGTGACTATTTAATAGACACTAACTGTGTAGTGTATGAATTTCATCATAAACGCATGTTACGTCCACACTGTGCAATATCTTTCTTTCACCTGCCTGAAACGGAGAAAGATATTCGGGGTACCTTTCGAAACCGTCATAATCAAGTTTTCCTCCACTCATCATCAACACGGCAAGAAACTCGGGTACAAGCAGCTTATCGACACACGGTTATAAAACATCTTAAAAATGTCGCTCACCTTGTTTCGTTTCTCTGCACACTCCGGTCGCCAACCCGTGTCTGCTTGTGGTGAAACAACTGTCGTCAGAATCAACTCAGCACTTTGTGTGAGGACTGTCGTAACAGTCAGTAACACAACCAGAACCTAACTTCCAAACTTCCTCGTTTTAAAGTTACACTTTTGCCAGTAGCCTATGCGCACAGAAGTTTTTAAATATCCGTGTCATCAAAAAATCTTGAAGAGGAGAATACAAGTACGATGCAGGGTCAAAACAAACTCGTTCAACTAATTAATTGTCATTAATCACCGAAACCGATCAGACAAAGCTCAGTTTTTTGTTACTGTTTGTTGTAAAGATTTTCTTAACTCATTTCTTACAAAATACTTAGCGACTGTGCATAAGCTGAAGATCCTTAGCCAATTACGGGTGTGAAAATGCCTGTCGTATGGGACGCTGCTCAGTAGAAATTACCGACTTCTCAGTAACTGAGGTAACAGGATATATGACATGACAATTAGCAGAAAAGAAAATGCCACAGAAAAGAATAAATTGGCATCCGACTCTGCATAGATTGCTTGATAGCATTAAAACTAAGATATAAAATGTTATTGTGCTGATCATCTGTTGGAACCGGAGCCCAGTGACGGCCTAGGTTCCTGGCCACCAATACAAGAAGTGTGTCTTCGTACTGGCACGAAGTCGAGACACTGAGCAGGGGGTAGAGGGGAGGTCATGGTCAGGAGAGCGAGGTATGCTCCACTCAGTGCCAACACCTCGGGGTTGGCAAATAGAGGTCCGCAAAGTGTTATACCTGTGACGTGACGGGGAGTTTAATGGCATTCGCCACTGGAGATGGGCTACGTTGCTCTGCTACTGATGTGTCAATCAGAACGGCGAAGCAATCAAGTAACTACAAGAAGAAGAGTAAGATTTCAGGTTCTCACGGCGGCAGGTATGAAGATGTTCGTCTTCTGGGTTGTAGCGCTGCTGTGTAGCCTGAAAACACGGGCATCTTGATACATGGATAACAGTCCGCTTCTTGAGAAGCCGATACTCGATCAACTGGTTGATAATACCACAATTTTATGAAGGTCCACCAGACTATTCGCGGCAGAACTCCAGTTTTTCGTGACCGGAGACACATCATGGCCATACATCCTACTTCTCTAAGATGCGTTTTAAGTCTATCCTTCCGTCTACGCATAGATTTACAAACTGGACTCTTCCAACCAGGTTTTCGGATTAAAAATCTGTTAAATCTACCCTACGTCTGTCTTGACACACACATCATGTCAAGAAATGTGATTAAATTAACCAAATCCTGGTCAGTAGTACTTAGCCGACCACGTCCTGTGTTTATCTTGGGCCGACAAGGACCAAAATGAAATTCGTCCAACAACATTTAGAACGGGCCCCAATACCAAATCCGTCAGGTGGTTCTGAAAACGACATATGTGAACACACAGGCCTCCTCAACGCATTTTTATTTTCGGCACCTAAATACGTCACAGAACACGCTAATTACCTGTAAAATCGCTAAATCACACGTCTGTCAGTTTGCCAAATGTCACAATATTTTACCTCAGTCCCGAATTATGTTGTTGTTTCTATTTAGACGTTACATTACTACGTGACCCTAATGGTACAAAGCGATCTCGCGGAAATGGGACGACAGGGTAGCTGCCGTTTCGAGAGACTTCTCAGCATGTTAGCCAGGCAACTGTCTTTCGAATGCCAAAAGCAACACAAGCAGCTAAGGTAGTAATATTAGCAAGTGCCCAACGTAGCAGACCTTGCTAATGTGCCCTGTGTTAAGCTAGGTTAAGAATAGCTCAGCGAATTATAAGTTAGCTAAAATCTTGGGCTTTATATAAAACCAATAGGCAACAGAAGGAATTGGTGTTGCGAAACGGAAAATAACTGAGCTAAATTAAAAAAAAACATTAAGGCATATAATGAGGTTCATATGCGTAATATGCGTGTAACTGAAAGAAAACTTTACACACGATTTGAGGATTTCGTAGCAAACTTTGGCCTATAAAATATCTAAAATATCAGCCGTGCTACGTGAGCATCCGTTTAAAAATCCCCTCTGTGAGCGCAAACAAACACGAAAAAACCAAACAGGTTTTTATATGACACAAATATATTGATTCGTAATTATCAATTTGTAAATTCTTTAAATTATAAACCTTCGTAATAAGCAACAGCGTGTGATTTAAAACAGCCAGTTTTGCTTACTTGCCGATCTACTGCTATACGTCATAACCTACGCATCCAATGCATAGACATAATTAAAACACCTGTTTCGCCAAGAGTTTGTAAGTGCTACATATCATAATGATTTAAACTTGACAACGGACACGTTTCCTTGGGACGACTGAACATAACTCGTTTCTAGTGTTCCTAAATGAGAATCAAACACTCCACTTGCAACAGTTAAAATACTACGAATCACTCGATATTTTGAAAGACTTTAGAGCCCCGACATGTCCCCGTCATATAAATCACAATACTAGAAACTGTTACAACATACACTATACACTAAGCGGATCCAAGCATTATCTGGAACTTGCTTATTTGAAGATCGGATAAACAGTTTCTACAAGACACGCGTGCATCATTTTCCTAAAATGTAAAAAGAAACATAAAATGATTAACCAAATTATACCAAACTGGCATATAAATAACCAATGTTCAGCCGTGATTGGGCGTAAACTTCTCCGCCACAAGTGGTTAGCGGGAAGTCTAAACGCAAGGCTACAATGCAGTTACAAAACTTCTCGTCTATCGAAAAAACGTACCGACTAAAGTATAATAAATTCTACTGTTACCTCATGTTTTGTATGATCGTGAAACATAATCTCTCAAGTTAATGTAAAAACACGAATTGAGCGTGTTTGATAAGAGGGTGCCGAGGAGCATATTAGACCTAACGGGGATGAACAAAACTGCATGGAGGGGAGCTCCATAATTTGGTCTAAAACTTCTTGACGATGGTGAAGAGTTAATTGAATAAAACTTTTCTTGGATATTATCCATCGTCTAGTAAATATAAAACGTAAAACGACGTTTCGGAGATGGGACTCGAGTTTCGAGCTGATATTCATGTATATTTATTCCCACCTTTTTTGTGAGTTTTTATTTTTTTGGCTTTATCGTGTTTATGAATTTTTATTTTACATACTATTCTTTTACGTCCCACGGATGGATGGTGTGGTAATGCCTTTTTAATCTGGGACTTTCACTTTTTATTTTGTCCGGAGATAGGGATTAGCTCTATCTAGTGGGCCCAACTGTGTAGGAACCTGAAGACGGAGATAGAGTCCCATCTCCGAAACGTCGTTTTACGTTTTATATTTACTAGACGATGGATAATATCCAAGAAAATTTTTATTCAATTGTCCATAATTTGGACTCGTCACCAAATATTTATTGAGGAAATAAATCAATGAGAATGAGTTGAGCGCGGCAAGTATTGGAGGAAACAAGAAAGGCGTACAAGAAGTTTGGCTGGAAAGCCTGAAGGTATCGGAATACACAAGAGTAGATGGGAGAACAGCACTGAGTTGGAGGGTGTGGATTGGATTCATCTGGCCCAGGACTGGGATCAAAAGCTGAACCTTGTGAACACGACAATAAATGAAGAACGTCGCGCCTTACAGTCTCGTAGAAACTGACTGACGTTTCAGAGGTGCTTACTGTCTTCATCAATCGGGCGATCACCACCATCAGAACCTGAAATCTCACGGTAATGAACCTTGGGGTTCCACTGACTACGAATTCGCTACCAATGATGACATCAGACAATTTCTTTATCGACTGTCGGACATTAGTTGTGGTACGCGAAAGAGGGGGGGGGGGGCATATGCTGACAATCCCACTGTAAGTACGACCAAGACAAAACAAAACACTGGCGTCCAACTGGAACCTCGTCTTTCCTTCCACGCAACCACAGGAACAGAAAGAAGGTTAAGTCCAGAAATAGAACTGATCTTTTGCACTGCGCGTGCTATACCGACATACTCTGTCGGAGGATCACAGTATGACTTATCGCACGCCATCGGCACACACGACTGTCTCGTGTTGCCACAAACCCACCCACGCTTCAGAAGAGGTGTTAACAGTCAACAAGCCAAAATTATGTGCCGGATAATTTATTAACATCCTTTTTGCTATCTCCATACTAGAGACGCTAAATGGCTTCAAAATCTGTATTCGCAAAACATAAAATTTCCAATGTCTACATATTTTCATCTTCGTTTCCTTCTTTAAGGGAAGTGGGGGGGGGATTTTCGTGATTTTCCTGAGACACTTCAGACAAATTCCGAGATAGTACTTTGAAATACTCCACTATAGCCTCCTTCCCTATCCCTTCAAAGTTCACAGACACTTATCTTCGGGCATATACTAGCATCGTTAAAACCCAGGATCCATTCATGCAAAAAAGCTCATAATATGACATGCCCCCATCTTTGATCGGCATACGAACCCAAATTTCAAGCGTGCGTAGCCTTGGGTAACCAGAATTAGACGAACAGTCTTATTAACAGGCTGCATTAAACGAAATATAAATCCGGCTCACACCGAGGCCTCACGTGTGTATTAATAGTGACGATGAATTGTGTCGAGCCGCATAATTATCCTCGCTGTGGCACATTTCCAGCGCGTACTATGGAAAATGACCGCTGCTGTAATAAACCGTAAGTCGGGCGGGTGTCAACAGACCCCGGGTGCCGGGTGCGCGATACTAAGAGCTGTCATGTGTGTCTTCTTCACTTCAAAAGTGAGTGTATCCACGTGCTCAGTTGGCACAACACAATTTTCCTAACATTCCAACTTCACTGTGTCTGCAGGATCCATTGTGACAGGGATTTGAGAATGGCCGGGCCACTTGTATGTACAGAGATTCACTTACTTTCATAATCAAAAGGGCAGTCGATCCCACTGACCGCTGGGTCAGGCTTGGGCCACTGGAACTTCCGGTAGCGATGACCCAGTCTGCGCAAACGCAATTACAACAGACATGACAGAGTATAGGTTTGAGGGGAGGGGTAAATTCATGACCCGCAAAGCTAAGATGTTAGCCAAACCTCGACTGTTAACACGCGACTTGGTAGCGTGCTGGCGGTTGTGAAGTGCACTGTCACATTTTCCGCGATTTCAATTGTGTAACCTTTGTTGTACGCGTATGCCGTGTTATTGTTCATCATGGAAGATGAAGTACGATGTATATACTCAATTTCCAAATTTTTCAAGACCCCTCCACCCATCTCGGGATTTGGTTATCACTTATGCGTCTGGTGGTATCTTCGTGTGGCTGCCTAACATCACATTTTCAAACACCCGGGTGAATTCGTTTCTCGCAGTTCTCGGTGAATGGTTGCACATTCATCTTTACGCGGTGTTCAGTGGTATCAAGCAGATTAACAGCTGGGCACGTCCTCAGCCAGGCAATAAAGTGTAAGGCGATGTCACAAAGTAGTTACAACATGACATGAAAAATATCCTGACATAAGCAACCACAACTTCCCGTTATCAACACGAGAACTGTCAGAGGCGACAAGGTGAGTGACCGAGCCGAACGGAACCAGAAGATGCAGCAACTCAGACTTCCGGGGACGTGCTGGCAAGGCAGCGGATACAAAAATCTCGAACTGATAAAACAGCTTAACTAGCAGGGCACAAATCACAAGTATCAGTAATAATTAAAATGTCTAATGCATAACAACCAAACATAAATATTAAACTGCTCCTAATAGTGTGCAGAAAAATGGGACAACAATACAAAGTCTAAGCTTACGATACAAGTGACAGGCCAACTTCTGAAATTCTAATTCAGACTGCGAAAAACAAATGAAACTGCAGTACGCAATGCACGAAAATTAATTATTAATTAACACTAAGGTTCACAGGTTTGTTAAGAGGCCAACAGTCGCTCAGGCACAAGTTCCTTGGTATTTACGGAACCCTTACGTTCGTCACCGTGTTCACAAGAATTCACCATTATGCCCCACCCCAGCCAGATAAATCCAATGCGCATCCTCTCATCCTATATCACTTCTAATATCATCTTCCTGTCTACAACTAGGTCTTCCAAGTGTCTTTTTTCCCTTCAGATAAGGAAACTACGATTTTACGATGCGCGGGACAAAAGATTTGGATGACAAAAATGGAGAACATGCAAAAGAAATACGACATAATATTTACAAAAAATTTTGTTATAATTAATTGGGAAGTTTATTAATAATGGCAACGCACACATATCATCCCCCAGTTTGGGTGACCCCCAAACAACACGATCACTGAAACTGCAATTTTTCATATCGCACCGTTTACATGTTAATGACGTGCAGACAAGTTTCGCTCACACATCTACTACTTGATTGTTTGAGTGACGTAACAGGTAAATTAGTATGGAGGATGTTGAAGAGGTGGGGGCGTCGCACGTCCCAGACACAAGACATTATTATATCGGCAATACATCCGTCCGGTCGTCACAAGTAAACACGTTGCCTCAAGCTCTGGTTCCGTCTAACGGAGAGTGCAAAGAGTTTAATTGCTACGTGAGGATCAAAGCACAACTTGCATGGCAGAATTGCTGACAGTTTCATCAAAACCGCCGACAGTTCATTGCAAAGTAAATTTCAAATCAGGCTGTCAACAGAGAGGCATAATATAACACCGACATCAATCCAATATCGAATGTAAGTTCCGATGATTGGTAATTAATACTGTCACGTGTTTCGTGAGACCTAACAGAAAAGTTTCCGACCGCTCAAAACGGAGAAATGACGGCTCAAATCCTGCGCTCCAGATATGGACCTACAACTTGCGTATGCATTTATTTTTGTGTTGAGATCTGAGGTTCTCAGAGCGGTGAAGATGTTGATATTGATCTTCTCGTTTGTCCATCTTAGTGACGGGACAATTCTATACCCACACCACTAATAACGACTAGATTAAATTAAATTACACTCTCTGCTTCTTACGAAGCGGTATACAAGAACAGACTAAGAAAGGAAAAATAATGAAGTTAAAAAAGCAGTTAAAATGGTTACAAAATAATTACATATTTTATTTTCTCTTGAAGGGTGCAAAGCAACAGAATAAACTGCTTGTTTCCGGCCTATCGAGTAACACCACGACATAATAAAGAATCCAGTTAAACCTCGTATCTTTCATTCACATCTATACTGTGCATGAAGACTCCCTCTGCCCCCCCCCCCCCCCCACCACCAACGGACGTTTAACGACGTTTGAAGCGCAGTAACAAGCCAGTTATATGCGCCTGGTTGTGTTCGGTCGTGTCACAAGCCCACATCCTCAGTGTCAGTAGTAAATAACATAGCGTTATTCTAATGCGTATTGTGTGACAGCTGAGCTTCCAAATCGGGAATGGGGAAAACTGCTTTAATCCAAACATGCGCGAGGCAACTGTACATGCCGGTCATGCGACTGTTATGATGCGACCAACATTCCTCAGCACTTCGGCAACATCCCCTTCACGACAGTTCGTAGTACAATTCAGTTAAAAATGCTGTCAAAATCAACCCTACGCTTTCACGGATCGTCTGAGTACAAACTCCCAATATCCAACATCACACACATATTTAGCTTAGAACGGAAGACAACGAAACAACCTAGAAAACACGATTCCACGGAAATCGTTGCCTTCCAGAAGTAAAACCCTTGCAACAGGGTTAGTAACCGTCGCTGTTGTACCAAGTTTAAGAGTAGCCAGTCCTCACTTTACGAAGATTCGCATTACGAAATTTCGAAATTACGTTCTGTTCGGCTCGTCATCCGAATGCGAAGTCGCTCATCCGAAATCTTCCGAACAAAATCGAACACGTGCTAACGAAGACGCAAAGGACGCAACATCGCCCAAGACAGTCAGCGAAGCCAGAGGAAGTACAAGAGTCAGTCCGCCATGCGCTCTGCACTGGCGTGCGTCTTGTGAAAGGCTTTGCTATATTCTTGCAGCATGTGTAATAATCTAACGTATCCACTGCTTGCATGTTTCATCAGGCAATGAAATTGTTGGCGTCTTATTTCTTTTGGCCATTTTCGGTCATTCAAGAACGCAAACTCCGATTATAATACCGCGCTTATGGGAAAGTAGCGACTCGCTTTTCGACCTGTCCGTAGGAACGCAACTATTCGTAACAGCGGGTAATGACTTATTGTATAAATAACGACTCATTACGACAGCACCCGACGAGTCGATTGCTCTGCACGTGGCCTGGCGATTGTCAAGTGCGGGCAACGCGTCTCGTCTAGTGCATGGTGTCGTGCAGATAAAATCGCCATAGCAACTGCTCTCAGTTTTAGCCCCATTGATCCAGCCCTTCCGTTAAAATTTAGCATCTGAATAGATTATAAATAGAACAAGACCGGGCCCCTGGATTCTTCAGGACAAATAATAGCATCAAAACAACTCTCTGCTGCCAGTTTGAAGCGGTCAGATGTTTCGCGGATTGAGGAATAAAATATGGAGCTTGCTTTCAGGGTCAACATGGGCCAAGCAAGATGGGGTCACCTCTGTAGCTGGTGCTGAGATATAGATGGCAGGATAACTTGTCTATGGGCTTAACACTCATACCGATGTCATGCTGCTAGCCAGGCTCCGTAATATACGAAAGAATTTAGCGTGCCAAAAGACTCTGTCCAGGCCGACCGGCCAATGGACTGTATTATAATGGGCAGAGCCATCCACTAAAACCATCATACTTCTTCAAACCGGGAAATCTTTAATCCGGAAATGTCGTGACATCCACCAGGATGAACTCGAAATATCCTCTGATCAGATCGAAGAAAAATGTAAGTTATTATGCAAAAGAGAACTCAAAATATTCAATAATAGACTTTCCTGCCAATACACACAAACTACAATCACTATATGATCTAAAGGTCTTTTACATTTTCTAATTAACAGACGAAGAAAAATATGAAAGCATATGTATCAGTTTACAATCATTATAGTCACTTAAGACAGGCAATTATGCCATTTACTGTTCACGGAATGAACTCAAAGGGTAATTGGGATAACCTCGAAAAACCTGTACTGTTATAACAGTACAGGTTTTTCTAGGTTCTTCCGACTTTTATATCAGGTCCAGAAAGCATGCGAATACTTCAAACGATCCCACAAGACCGAATCTATTTGAAAAGGTTATAAAAGACGAACAGAAATGTCTCTAGTTCAAAAACTGAAGATTTCTGCCCAAACTAAAAATGTGAATTCCGAAGGATTAAACCACCCCCCGCCCCCAAAAAAGAAACAGAAGAAACTTAACAGTAATACAGTCGAAGTTCCACACTTAATTGCTTCGAGTCCACACAACACTACAATCCACAGCTTCAGCGGATTCACCTCACTGGTGATTGCATCGGAACTAAATTATTTTCCTGAATGGAACTGTCAGTGTTAGCAAGAGTGAGCTAGAACTTCATCTCGCTACTCGTTCCTTTACATACTTCAGATGGTGGAATGAACTGGGTCTGGGGTGGGGCAGGCACACATATAAACTGTGCTTTGGCACAGTGCCACAGTGCCAGGCAGGCACTCAAATACATCTGTAGCTTGCAATGAAGCGGAAGTCCAACTGACGATGACGGTGAACACGGCAGACTTCATCAAGCTGGATGGCTGACGTGAAGCATAAGTTCGAAGTTTTAAAACCGATTGCTAACAAGCTAGGAAACCTCTTCTATAAGATGGGACAGGGTAGCTACTTGCATCCATCATATGCCAAGTGTACTTTCTGTCTTCAGCTGATGAACAACAACTACTGTCAACAGAAATGGAGACTGAGTGAAAGTGGGTATCCCTCAACTTCTGTACTTCTTCGTTTATGATCGAGATTTCTACTCAGCGTCGCCTATAGCAAAGGAATAACAAAGGAGTGTGTAAAATGTCAAGCACATACAAACAATAAAACCTGCGTACAATGGATTTCCACAGGATATGAACATTTGACGTTTCAGAAAAACACTTATTACACTCAGACAAAAACAAATATTGTATAGGTCGTACACAATGTATTTGCGAAAAAAAATCCCCACGTATATTACAATGCAGGCTGTCTGTTCCAGTTTAAATTCTTCGTTTAAAACCTACCTGTTTAGTAAGTTTCTACCCTAACAGTTTCAACTGACAAGTCGATTTTACATTTTATTTTTGTACTTTACCACCATCTGTTCCGAACCAAATTATCTTTCAGTTGAAAAATTCTTTTGTTTAATCTTGTTTCACACATGATTTACTGAACATGAACTAACAATCTTATAATTTATATCTGGCAAATATCAAAACACTTTTATACCGAATTTAACCTATTATCAAAATCGCAAAATGATATAAACATACGACAAATGCATAGCATTATAGCGTTTGACAGAAAGGCGATTTAAAATTACGTGTTCAACTTTGTTAGCGTTTGCAACGAATTAATATAGGCCCACTTTAGGTTACATAGCTTGTAAATGATTTTAAAATCTGCTAATTTTTGTTCGCTAACCATGTAATATATAAATTAAATAATAAATTAATAAATATCAAGACTACGAGGAATAAAACCAGCCACGAGCACATCCATAAAATATGACTACTCCAGTAAGATGTTTCCTTACACGTACTTCGGAAACGGAAAGCTTCTATACCGAAGTGCTTAAACGTAAAACGGGTAGGCTACTTGTCCTGGGAATGGCAGAGTTATCTGGGCTGAAGTACGGTCGGTACTCAGAAGCAGTTGCTGCTGTTTTTGCTGCTGTTAGTGTAGTGCAACCGCAGTTTATAAATAGCAGCACCTCGTCTCCTCTCAAACCTACAACAGCAGTAAGCCAACGCCTCCGTACCCACCGACTCTGCTCCTATCTGATGATATTTACTGTACAAACTTGGGTCTCAATGCAACTGCACATAGCGGCAAAAGTTTCAGCCGAGCCGCGACAATTTCACTTCATTTTGTCCAGTTTCTTTTATGTCGTGAGTGATGACGCCAGATTGAAATGACTCCAACAAAAGATAACACAACCAAACCCAACCCAACCCAAGCTAAGTTAAACCTAACCAAACCTTTCCTAACCCAACCTAACCTATCCCAACGTAACGTGCCCCAACACTATGCAAAGTAACGAAACACAACACAACCCAAGGGGAAAACCTACGTCGGGTGACAAGTTGTTAGGAGACAAGGGAAGAGGGGTCAAGACGGATGAGCAAACGACAAAAAAAGAGAAAAGCGTATAAATTGCAAGAAATTAGTTAAGAAGAACGGAACAGAAGATAGAAGAGACGAAAAGAGACAAGAGAGAAAAAAAGAGGATAAGAGAAGAGGTGAGAAGAAATGAGAGAGGAGAAGTGAAGAGAGGAGAATACAGAAGAGAAGAGATGCAAATGGGCCAGAAGAGTGAAGATAATAGAAGAGAGGCGCGGAAATGAGAGGAGAAAGAGAAGAGTACAAGAGAAGAGTGGAGGGGTTAACGTAGTGACGAGAGGAGAAAAGAGATGGAAAAAGAGAAAGAAGATCAGAGGATAGGATAAGACAGACTAAAGGGAACAGAGGAAAAAGAAGAGAGTAAAAGAGTTGACGACAGGAAGATGGGTTATGTTGGGTTAGCTTGGGTTGAGTTAAGTTAGGTTGGGTTGCTTTATGATAGGTTAGGCTGTATCAGTATCCACTTCCATCAAAGGGGTCCTTAAAACTGGCGTCGATTTTTTTTCTAGCATCGTGCCCAAAGTTACACCAAGGGTTTAGGCCGTCACCCGGCGATTTTGTTGGCGTCACTACAAAAGGCGTAGCGACGCTCCGGCTTCGGTTTCCTAGTTGAGTATTCAGTGTCATCTGCAGTAAATATGGCGTCATTTAAAGAGTCGCGACGCATGGCGTCGATTTTCTAAAATCGTTCCCAATGTAGTCACAAGGCGTCGGGTCAAATTATTGGGGTCTAGTGATGGCGTCGCGAAGATTGGAGTCGCGACGCACGGCGTCGTTCTTCTAGATTCATGTTCAATGTCACCAGGAGACTAAACTGTGGTAAATTTCACATCCTCCGAGGGCGTCGCGATGTTCGTCGTCGCGACGCCAAGCGTCGATATTTTGAAGTCCCCCGCAATGTTGTCCAAAGCCTTTGAGTCGCATTACCGGTTTGGTGTGATGGCGTCGCGACGCTCGGCGTCGTTTTTCAAGTTCCGTTTCCAGTGTCACCAGGAGACTATAGTGAGGTAAATTTGACGTCTTTCGAGGGTGTCGATATGTTCGGCGTCGCGACGCCGGGCGTAGACATTCTGAAGTCGCTCGCAATGTTTTCGAAAGGCTTCCAGTCACATTGCCGGTGTGTTGTGATGGTGTCGCGACGCTCGGTGTCGGGTTTGTAGATTAGTCATCACTGTCATTAGGAGCCTTATCTGCGGTAAGTCTGACGTTATTCGGGGGCGTCGATTCGCTAAGATCATGTCTAGTGTTATTGCAAGTTCTTCAGTCATATTTCTGGCGTTTTGGGATGGCGTCGTGAAGCCCTTATTATAACTTTCGTCGCGATATTACAAAGTTGACGTCAAACATTGTGATGACTTTAAGAGGCGCCAAATTTAATGCAAGTATGTGTCCTGATGACACTGGATACGAAAGTATAAAAGCGAGGCGTAGCGTCGCGACGCCATGACAAAACGCACAAATATGACTAAAGCGCTTGTAATATAATCGGTACGCTGTCGGAAAGTCGCATCCTGGCGTCGCGACGCCTTGAGGGGATGCAGAATTTACCGCAGATATGTCTCCATATAATGTTGAAAAGGAACATAGAAAACCGACACTGAGCGTCTCGAAGCCTTAGGCCACGACGCCAGGAGAAGCGAGAGGAGAGAATATTACATGAGAGTGGAAGGGATAAACTATTTCCATTGTATATTAGAGTAAAATTATTGTTTTACTCAAGCATAATGCAGTACAGCGATACAGGGTCGCGAATTTGTTACAACAGGTGAGTAATTAGACATGTGCAAAGGTAGTAGAGATATAGGTCAGCTAAACGCACCTGTGCCCTTATTCTAGTGCTGGCACGAAAGCGCTAATCAGATATTACTACTACATGTATCATCTGTATGAAGATGGCAGTTGACTATAATAAAAGACACAAGGAAAGACACGCTGCCTTGACTCTGTTAACGTAAATTGTCTTTGTATATGAGTAATGGAAAAAACAGATGACATCTGAGGTTCAAATGGCAGGGAAGACGTTGATCTTCAGGGCGTGAGGATCGAGATATATGTTCCTCTGAAACGTTAATATCCACACACGTCTAACCCTATGTTCATCAACGGCAGAAAAGTTCAAAGATTTCAAAATGGTAATAGTATTCTCTCAGTATTTGTCTGAAGAGGCAGAAAATAACTAAAATGTCAGTCTCCATGCACGCTAATTATCGAATTACGGCGTTCTGGCTAAAGATTTTCAGGTAGTGCATCGTGAGACTGGAATGCCCGGTTGCTCAACACGAAACAGCTTCCACAGCATAACTGTAGGTATCAACTTCGTAAGATTTCTGCAACTTTGTCGACGTAGGTCTTCTGGGTAGTGATCCCGTGTGGACCTGCAGCCGGACACCAAAGTTTCGGAGGAACTCACCAACTCTATATTCAGACACTTCAGCCCAGACCTGGAGAATAATGCAGAACGCTCATCCGAAACGGTGGTATGAACCTACAAGGCCACGTAGCTACTGGAAGGCCTACACCAACATCTTCGCAGCCGTGAGAACATCGAATCCCATGTTATGCGACTTTGTCCATACCCTATGACAAATTATGGGGCAGTAAGCCATATTTAGAAACATTATTTTTTTTTAACAATCGTTCCTCCCCGCCCAGCCGAGAGTAGGTGTTTGTCCGAACTCTTCTATTCACACCGCATAGTTCCAAGCCGCCTTAGTATTAAAGTTGAGTAATAAAGTCCCTGGTTGGAGTTTAAAATAAAGTTTACGAAGTACCGTTTTCCCACCCTTTCAACATGCTTTATCACATAAATCCTCTACAAGTGACGGATCCTACACGGGGTGAGAGCGTGGGTGAAATGCAGGAAAGGTTACACACTGTTGCGTAACTTGTAAACCGCGGAGGAACGAATAACACATAAGCATCCGTCGAGAGGCACCACTGTATATTTTTACGCGTATGTTTGTATGTGTAGGTCGACACGTCGGATCAGCCGGACACTCTAGTGCCAGCAAGCACACTGGAAGTAGCATTGCAATTAGAGTCATCACGGTACAGAATTAAAAAGCTTGAAACTGGTAACTCGCAGTCAGCACTTGGTCCGAAACGAATTAATAAGATCTCTTGCTTGAACACAAACGCACTAATAACAACACTGAATCTAAAACACGAAGGATAGCCGAAAATACCAAACACAGCCCAAAATGCCTTCTTAGGGAACTGTGGTCATCAGACTTTTTAAAATCCATATGAAAACAATTCTTTAAATGGCAACAAACTAGCTGCACCAACTTCTAATCCTAATATAATGGTACTACTACCGAGAAATCTGCTTTTACCTAAAAATTAAAACATAAATACGCACTTTTCACATCTATTACTATGAGAATCCCATGTTTCAGAAACATTCTGAAGCGAATATTTGGACCTAGGATAGAGGGATTAAGAAGATAATGAAAAAAATTACATTATATATGTTATTTAACAACGCCATCAGTAGTTTAGACTATATAAAGTAGAATGATTTATGAGTAATAAATTGGAAAGGATGTGGAAAAAAGCTATCGTGGCTTAATTTAAGAACTACCCCATAATTTGTCTGGAGAGACGGGTAAACATAAGTTCACCTGACGCAATGGGTTTACGTCAGGCCCGAGGATTAAAACGTGTCTCCAACTATTCAAGGACTGACGGCCGACACAGTGACAGACATTCTCATTTTAGGTTGTATTCTTATGTGGTAAGATCTAACTTCTGCAAAAAGAAAAGAGCGAGCCCGGTTGCCAGAAGGTGTAAAGCAAGGACCGTCATATCAGGGGTATCGTGCCATCAAGCCAGAAGTGCATGACGGAGATACAGACAGTTGCATTTGGGTGAATGAACACTAATACTGCACATTTTTGAAACCAAACAGGGGTAAGAACTGTCTCCCGTAAATCAGAAATTTTGTTGATTCGCCCTTCTGGCATTTCATCGATATTTATATGACACTGTGGTACAGCAAACATTTTCTTGCAGAAAGAATGTAAGACATCTCGTTCTTCGAGAGGTTGAAGCACTTTCAGACATTCTTCAAGCGAGTCTCCCTTCACGAGCACACAAGCCCACGACGTTCAAGCTGAGGAACTACATGCGAATGTAGGCTGAGGGACAAAGAACCAGAGTATGAATTCTCTCGAAACATCTCACTCAAACGAATCATTAAACCTATTTTCATCTGCTTCTGTCTTTCCTCATAACAGACTGTTGCCACAGTGTTTGGATGAAAGAACTTTGCTGAGGAGAGGTTACGAAAACGTACAGCGATTGACGGTTCGAGAACACCAGGACATCAAGACGTCATATTACAAGCAAAAGTTAACAGAAGATACGACAGGACAAAAGAAACCAGGATATCAAGCTCCCAGACAGCGTACTGAAAAAAAAACAGTGGGCGAAGATTAAGCAAGTAGTGCTGGAGCAATACAAACTGCCTATGTCAGTCGGTCAAACAGGGGACTGGAGAGACATTTCCTGAACGCTTATTTTCCTCGCTGAATTGTTGGCAATAGCATTTTTGACATCAGGGGTGCCACGAACATCGTCAGAAAAATACAATAAAAAGAGAACACAGCATGGTTAGATTTCGACGATGTTTTTCTTTTGGGATTTGTGCCGTGTATACTAGTCGGTAGAGGAGATCGCTTCCCAGCATCTCCACTTCAGCCCTGAAGATGAAAACAGTACGGTTCGCCAAAACTCTGGCCCCTACTGACGAGCCTACAGGGATCAAAAACCAAGAATATTCTCATCATCCATATCTCCGTGAAAATATAAAAACTCACATGTTTATATTGTATGAACTGCTGAACTTATGTCTCACTGGTAAATAAAGAGTATTAACATGGGTTTAACAATGCTAGTGAAAACATTCTAACATCACTTAACCGCCACTGGAAGACGAGCGGACAACATGGTGGGTCTTAGGAAGGAAGATCGTGAGACACGATGTGAAAGGAAGGAGATAAAAATAGTGACTAATGGCAAACTCTAGTATTATCGATGCTTCCGTCCTCCTTCGAAGTCTCCTACCACATTACTAGTTACGTAGTTAATATTTAAACAAATACTTAATATTTAAATAATCTTCCACAGCCTTGCTACGCTGACCCAAATCCACTCTGCACTCATAAAATGTGGGCAAATAATCAAACTAACTTTAATACCTCTAAAATGCAATAGTCTATAATTTCCCAGTCCCTACTTTGAGGTGACTGAACTAAGTCGCCATGCAAATGTATGCCGAGCGAATGTACAGTTCACACATTCTTGACATCAGCACTGGCTAAGGATGAGCGTTTAGCTTCAAACCCCTGCTGATTTATCCCCAAGGATAAAAGCGCGGTAAAGATTGGACAGGGGGGGGGGGGGTGCCCCAAGCCGGTATGGATGTTGAGATGAGAAAAAATCCTACCCTGTCGGGTATCAAATCCCGTTCGACCAGCCCGGAGAAGCCATTACACTCACTTAAGACACCCCGGAATCTAAATACAGACGCGTTAAGTTGAAGTAATTACAAATTGTGGGGGAAATAAAGTCTAGAGAGATCCTAGCCTTGTAGTATCACGAGCTTAGCTCCATTCTCAAAATGAATTTAGAGTACAAAACTATTTCCTAGTGCCTGTTCTTCCACGATAACACGCTAACTACTTTTTGCACGTTTTAGTAACAATTAAAAATACCTAAACTGTTTACTTTACCTTTACCCGAACATGAACATGTGTACAATAAAACGATCTTGCCCAAGTCCCTCATTCCCTCTTAACATTCCTCACAGCTATAAACACCCGCAAATAGCGTGTATATAAAAACTCATTATAGTTTCTGGCTCCGACATGTAGGCATAAGTAACTTAAAATAGGCTGCCAGTCTTACATTTTCGGTAGGAAGAAAGGCAAAGATACCACAGTATGGTAATGTGGATGCATGATCTGAACCGTTCACGGCGACTAAGTACAAAAAATTCTTCTCGGTCTATCGGCCGTGCATGGTGACTTAATGAAGAAAACACCAAAGTTTCGAGAACCATCTTCGTCCTCGAAAAGTTGGTGTTTTCTTCATTAAGCCACCTTGCACGACTGGTAGCCCTAACAGAATTTATTATAATGTGGAAACTGTTTCTATCTGACGCCCCATGTACACTGAACTGCCAAGTTTCGAAGATCCCCATGTTCACACCAAAATATAGTTATCTTTGAATTATCCTCTTTGCTTAAAACTAACTCTTTTGACAATGCTGTACAGAGTTTTAGTGTTTGAGTCATTAATTAACCCTGAAATGATGGTGACACCACTGAACGTTGTGGTCGATTAGTTGGCAATCCGGCTTCGTTTTCGACAGGATTAGGTTTCAAGCCTCGACCAGGAGACAGGGTATTTTATTAAGTTTTTCGTAGTTTACCTAGTCCATCCAGACAAATTCAATGATAGTACGGAACTTCAAGTTAGGACACAACCGCTTCCTTCCATAAGCTTTCAAATAATTATATATTAAGCACCCTTCCAAACGAAACTGTAAGTTTGACCTACTGAAAGCGTCGTTAAATAAGCCGTCGCAAAACTGTGAAAATGTACCAAAAATTAAATGCAAAATTCCGCCACAAAATGTTTTGTTTGAAGAGATTCTTTACGTTTTAAATTTTATGTTAAATAATCCATTCTCAAATTTGCTTCGCTCTATAGCTTCACTGTTGCCCCTTTTACCCCGCCCAAACACTAACACATCTGGCCTTTCCATTCGAAAGCATATTCCTATGAAATCCACGCAATACGGACTTGTGGAAGGACTAAGACAAAGTCGGTTAGCTCATACGTTTATCACCCCTGACGTGCCTCACCCTGGTGGACCGGTTCTCGTCAAAGAGTTCCTTGAACTACCCAACAACGGAGCCAACAGCCAACCACTCAACGAATTAGCTTAATGCCAAATGTCAAATTAAGCAAGTGGCCCCTCCCTTTTTATTTTTAAAAGACATAGCGCACAGTGGGGAATTATCTGGAAATACCGTCACCACATCCCATTCATTCAGATGTCACGACAACACGTAGTTTAGAGCAAACCGAGCATTTTTCAAGAAGCAAAACTTTCCATTAAAATGGGTCACTATACTCATTTATTACTGTCCACTACCACAGCTATTTGTTAAAAAGTTCCGCAAAACACATAAGCCAAAAATTAATAATAAAATTATATACATCGGGCGTTCTTAAGGCACTAATACCAACGCATGCATTGCTGTTATCTTATTTGAACAGGTCTGCACTCGTATTAAGGAACCAACTTTAAAACTTACAGAAATCCCATAGCCACATTTCTTGGTACACATATATCGCTTGAATATCTGCTTTAGGCAATGACGAAGACAAATCATCATTATCTTTACCTTGCAAACACAGCACTAATTAAGCCAACATCCCAATTACAAAGCCATACGAATGCCAGAGCTTACCCCGCACGACTGTAATGCCTGCAACCCGCTTCACAGTAGAGTCGGAGAAGTTGCCGCCTTGTGAGGCGCAGGTCGCAATCAGGAGAGAAATATTATAATACGTACATTGCTGTGTGAAATATGTAACTGAGAGTTGTAACAGAAAGGTTGTGAACTTTATAGCAGTATTAGAATAACACAGAAGATACAACATCGAATATAAAGATTTTGTTAATATTACACTTTAAATCATTACCCAGTGTCGATTCTCTCTATATATTATATAAATATAATACTCCATGACGTTATTGGTCAGTGAAGACGGAGACAGTAAGTTTAACCGAAACGTCAGTACCTATCTACGAGTCCACACGTCACCTTCACTGCCGTGAGAACCTCAAATCTCACAGCCTTTGCGTGCCCTAATTATCCCAATACGATTATAGAAACAAAGGTGTTAACAAATGAAACTTAACTAAAAGTTTAATAATCTCCGAATGACTTTGTCAAGAAGCTACTGTATATTTAAACACACCTTTACCACAGACGGCATCGCAAAACGAAGACAAGCACAATCTCACCACACGACAAAATACGCCGACAACATAAGTATAACTTCTATATAGACGTTATCGTGTATTTATTAATTTACTGTAATGCATTTACTTTCCACATGGAGCATATTACAACATATGTCCATTACGACCGCAGACCAAAACCAGGTATCAACAAGATTAATTCATTTTTCTAGCAATAAGAATCGGACGACCACAAAGTTGACACTAACGGCGTCACGAGATAGATGCTAACTACTCTCTATCAACAGGAAAATAACAACAGAATCGCATTAATATAACATGAGAGCGAATGGCTGTTCGGGAGGGAAGTAACATTACCATTAGAACTCTATTGATATTATCATTCCAATACAAATCGATGTATCGTTTTAAGGCAATGGGTGTAACTCAGTGATCCCTCTGAATTACAGTACGGTTATTTAGCTCATAAAGTAAGAACACGTACTGCTATGAGGCTGTATACAAAGTAATTACAGAAGGGGACAGAAAATACAGAGCTATTATCACTGTTGGATTTTAATTTAGTCTACGTAAATAAAAAAAGGACGAAGCAATCTGTGGGTCCTGATTCTGTTTGACAGAACCATGTACACGTGGGAAGCATTGCAGAAATACCGAGCCTTCTTAACTGCCTTCGTCTTCAAGGCGAAGTTCGCCGTGTAGATGCAACTCGGAAATGCCGGCCATACCGTCCAGCCAGGCTTTACATCTACACGATCCTACCACCCTAGAACAAGATCCACATTGCAGCTGATTCGCCGTGAAAGCCCAAAGTTCCGTAATGTTTAACTAGATTGAGAGAGATGCAAGATACAACGTGACCGTGGTCTTACCTTCACAGTGCTTGCAGCGTTTGGCGCGGTCGGCGTTCGAAGAGCCAGCTCCGGTGCTCACGGGCATTCTGGCGATACGAACAAGTTGATAAAACGGGAGTGGCAGCAGCAAATTTACCAGCCACCAGGAACCATTATAACTACCACTTCTCTCATCATTCTACTACAAAAAATTCGCACAATCGCTCACTCCCGACACCATCCACGATCACCAAATATATCACGAAATCAGTCTCCACCACAGCACAAGTTCCCAAACTTCTTCACTGACGTCCAAAAGACATTCAGCTCCAGTCAAACTCCAATCCTCAACCATACGGGTGGAAACAAGATGACGGCGATAAGGACAATGATGGCGACAGCGGTGATACTGCAACCATGCTTCATGAACCACGGGGTTGGCGATCTCGTTGCAGAATCCTCATCTTCAGAAGCGATATCTTCCTTATCTGTTTCTGGACTCAAGGGAAACGGGTCCTGCAGGACTGGTAAACACATTTCGGACTGGTTTTCGCCTCTTGTAGCACGCGGGGGAGGCAGCACAGGTAATGCAACACCATCCTTACGTTCAGGGGTGGTAGCATGAACCGATGGACGAGGCACTTCATTAACCAGAGATTTCGACATCATGAACTGCTTGTCTCCAGCATCAACGACAGAAGCAGTAACTGTTCTCAAATGTCAGTGAAATCATGCAAGGTATTTTTCATTTTACAGACACACACACACCAACAAGAATCGGTCCTGGTTACAGAGTTGCTGCACGTGCCACTGTCTCTTCTTGTTCACGACCACGAGCGAGATACAACCGATTACACCGTACTTCAATAACCATTGCCACATTAATTACGTATGTCCTTCATACGTGTCCATGTTCCAAGTTCTATTACACAAAGCTTCACATTACTTTTATACATTTGGAATATAAAAAATGGAAAGTTTCAAAGTCGGAACTAACAAATTCTTAGGGGAGATGTTTCAAAATGTATTCTATCTTCCGCTACGCATATTGTTGTATGATAAGACAACTTGGTTTTGCGGAGCAAACAGAATTATGGTCACCGATGCTATTAATATTCACGTGACACCCAGTCGGCCATCTTCGGCCGGAGTGACTTCTGCTGTGAGGGGCGTTGCTCGCTCACTCAACTATTCTGCATCAGCTGACTGTCGTCTTGACATCCCACATTCAGATGGTGACGATATAATTATAAAACTATTTCTAATAATATCTTGATGGCCCCCTTCTTTCACTTAATTCGTTTTACAATATTCGGTATATAATATTATTCGTCCACGTTTCTTCTTGCTTCTAAAAAGTTTTCTATTTTTTAAACTTTTATGCAAAGTTCGTTTAATTAATTTATCTTTCACTCTGCCTTTCTCTTCTTCACCCTGCGTGCTACTTGTCGAAATGGTTGTTTGTGTCGTCGAGTGCAGAAGAGCTGAACGCGAGCGAGGGTACGTGAGGGCGTGCGGCCTGCACGGTCGTCGTCGTCGTATGCACCGGTACGAAGCGATGAGTTCCTCGCATCTTTCTCAGCGCCCAACCCGCCACCTCCCCGTCTCTTACTCCTCGGCGATGATGGGACGGCTGTGTTCCCCTGTAAAACCTCGCTCTCGGGCGTTTCCGGAGCGACGCTCGGGAGTATCCGCGACGCTGGCACGCGTCGTCCTGGAATGTTCAGTTGGGCTCGTGCCATACCGGGGGCGGCAACGAAGTCCCGTGCGGGTCTCAAAAAACCCGCTTTCGACCCAAACCCGCAACTCAACTCTTTTAGTCTGACCTCCCGTACTGAGAACTTCGATTCAAACATCATCGAATAAAAAGTTGTGTAAACCCTGCATAAGATGAGCCGATTTTGAGAAAATATATAAACTTACGTGTTAACTATTCATCTGAAAACAACATGCAACATTTTTAGGTTGAACTAAACTCAGCTCACACAATAGATTCCAATAACACTTCTAAGCATTAACGTTTAATCAAATGCATATATTCAAGGCGGACATGTTCGAGCAGAAAGACGGGTATTCAGACTGTGAAACGCGTCTAAAAACGGCTTTGCTCACTACAATAACCAAGGACCGAGGGAAAATTAGGTCAAGCCCTACAGATGTTCTGTCTGAGCAGTCGACTGCTCTACAGTGAGCCTTGCAAGAGTTGTCGTAGAATAAAATATTCTGGGAGAAGAGAAGTATTATTTTAAGGCTATTTCAGCTTGTTGCATGTTCAATTTCTACAGATTTTCAAAGAATGGAAATAAAAGTGGATACTTTCAAAACTAATACGCAGTTATTTCACTTCCTCAAGATTAAAAAAGCCTGTTGAACACTAACGTTATTTCATCAGGGGATGCACAAACCTTTTGGTAACATTCGTTGTCCTTGATTGGGTCAGTGACTCGGTTTTAAGTGAAGGAAAAATAAACGAAATCATATTCCCTGGTCTATTGAAGGTAGATATTAAAGAAAGAGAAATGTTTGGGCTAGACTCCCACACACGTACTGGTAGACAAGATCCGGTCATAAAATCTTCTGACATTGTGGATCTTTAGGGTTATATAGATACATATATACATACGAAACTTAAGGAAACAAACCCGTATCCAGGACAGAACCCACACGACACTTACTCATTCATATTATTATTTATTATTAACTGCAAATGGGTTTTTACCCGGTGGCAGTGAATAAGATGCACAAACATTATCAGAACTGACAATACACTGTTAGGACCTATACCAATTCGCCAGTTTCCACTGTAGAAATGGTAACTTAAGCAGACGTGCCTATGCCTTCGTGCCACCAATAAAAGAATAAAAAAAGAAATATCATTCCAAGAGATGGAAACTTACAGACCGTGATAAGTTAAAAGAAACTTCTCAATTACCGGCAACACTGAAGGATATATTTATGAGAAACACAGTTCATATGCCCTGTATACACCAAAAGAATACCACCACCACTTAACAACTGAAAAACGAGAAGCAGGTGTAGATGAGAAACGGTTTCTTTTATTATTCGGCAGTGATCATTTAATTATCTAGAAAGGCAAAACAAAAAGTGCTGCCAACGCCCAACAAAGATGAACTGCGCAGTATAAAGAGTCTACCTTAATGCCAAAATCACCCCGTTATCATAACCCGAGCTTTGGCGACCAACCCATGGCTATATAAACATTACATCTAATGTTCTCTGCACTGAGCAGATTCCTTCTTGAGATACCAGAGTACCTCAGCTAGTCAACAAGAAGTCCTCCGCCTCTTATGAAATTCAAGCATTCGTTATCTTGTTTACGTAACAGCTAGACTCCAGTCCTTCGATTGAAGCACAACAGTCCAATCCACACCCTAATTCCTTACGATAAATTTTAATATTATTCTCAAACCTACGCATAAATATATATCCTTTGTGCTTTGCAACCAGTATTTTTCACGAATTTGTCACGCGCGCTACACGACATCTTCCTTGGTATGATAAATGATAATCACACTGATAAAACTCAAATTTTAAAATTCTTCAAACTGCCGTCAAAATACTCAAATAAATGACCCTAAATGAAGCCTTCTTCCTTGTCTGCTGATAGGTCCTCCAATATTTCCAAGTCCAAGTTTAGGAGAATACTGACATTCTTTCCATAATGGAACTACAACTAGCCCTGCATCTGGCACAGACCTGTCTTGAGACGAATTTTAAACACAAGCACAATTTCTTGCACCTAGGAACTTCTAATTAATTATCCACTGCGAATATCTCTCTCCCCCCATGATGGAAGTCTAAAATAATCAAAGTCGCCATTTGGAGCATTTCTAAGGTGTGGAAAATATGAACAAGGATGTGACGGTTCGAAATTTAACTGGTCGTCCTAAGAGTCGGCCGGACACTCGTAAAAAAAACTCTCCAGTTAACAGTGCCGAAAATGTCAGAACAAATCATTACAAACCGGTTCCCTGTTATAAGCTTATGTATCAATCTGCTCCCTTATAAACCAATCCTTAAAATTAGTTTTAAACGTCTCTGTTTCAAAATATCAAATCTCTTTACTGTACTAACTCTGAAAGTTTACATTTCAAAACTATGTATACTCTAATTTCGTACATATTCATATTTGCTTAACACTAATATTACCAGCTGAAGTAGTACTCACCACGAAGTGGGCCAACAGCTATCACATAAAACCTGAAAGAACACAAATAGGCCTATATTAGGCATAAGTGAGGAAGGCATTATCGGTGGGATGGAATTCTAGTCAGCAATGAACAGACATAGCACATTTTTTAGAACGTACGTCAAGATATGGGTCAAGGAATATCACGTGTAACTACAGGATATGAGAGAATTATGAGGAAAAAGTGCCTGTCCTTCCGTACGTTGCATCTCAACTACTCAAAGCAGTTCTATTAAATTTGGTATCAGGGCTCCATTAATCGGTGTCCCGCGAATTTGATGTTCTTTCCTATCAGTCCAACAAAAACCCTAGTTGTAAGACGCACACGTGTACAGGTTTCATCAATATCCTCAAAAACTACTGACCACACAGAGAAACTTCCACATGATGTGTGCGTACAGCCCTCATTAAAACCTGCAACTTACTTTTCGTCGTAAATAAAATAAAAGGATCTGTCTGCACGCAGTGTGATGTCTATTACCCTTGCAACAACTCACTAATACGCGCATCAAATCCAGTGAAATCGCAGAGAACACGTCTTAAACTGCACACGTGGCTGATGTACACATGCTGCACTATCTTGTATATTTAATACTTCACAATCACGTTACTCAATGCAGTGACTTACTCTGCAATAACGAGACTGAAGCTAGGTGTGTTTAGATTCAAGGAAACGAGCAACTTATTTTGCGCATGAAAGTAAATATAAGAAAACGAAGGCACTTATAACTCAAAGCAAAAGCATGGCTGTCACATTTGAAACAACACACACACTAAAAACAAACATGCTGATGTTCATAAACTGTGTTGTCCTTACAAAACCGTACTGTTTTAAAAGTGCAGCTTTTTAACGGATGTGGATATTTTTTGCTTTAAAACAAACAATACGAGTAAGTAGTTTCCCGAAATGACAGATGTGAACTAATTTGATTTTTGGATGTGCGTTCTATAAAATGAGTTAGGGTTTATCATCCCCGACGATAACTTCTTTGTCATAAATTCTTATGCTAACCTTTCAACTTTGTTTTCAGTTCTTGGTATAAATACGCCTATTATCTTCAGCGCCCCCGGTGTGAGAGCCAATTTTCACACGCATTATTTAAAAGGATAAAGTATTCGAGTTTAAAAGATAACATGTATCAAGTAATTCACTTATTCAAGAGTAAATAAAGGAATTACAGTGACTTACCACGAAACTATAGGCCGGAGCATTTAAAAAAGTTTCTTTGCCAACCGATGATATTAGTACAAACATACAGGCGATAAAAATAATATCATAATTACTACTATTACCACCAGTCATGAAGAAGATACTAGAACCAACTGCTGTATGTTATCTGAAACGTCGCTCATTATAAATCAGATTACAAAGTGCAATATCCCAGAAGGCAGTCGGTCACCTTCATAGTGTAGGTATATTAAACGCGCATCAGACAATTAGGGTAAAAACGATTTTGAGAATCGAATCTCGTAACTCCCAAGAAGTAGTAAATACGTGCCACGCAGTAGCACTCCCTTATGCCAGGGCCTGCTTGAGTAAAACCTTCCGCAGAGCCTATGCAGATGCAATGGAACTGCATCTAGGTTATCTACCACACCACCAGCACCAACGATGACGTCACGTAAGAGAGCTGAGATTAAACCAACGCCAGTAAACATGAACACTTAACCTGGAATGTGGTAACTGAACCAAAACAACGTTAATCACGCCATCTGCACTAGAAGTCCGCACGGGCCGACATTTTTGAACTTCACTCAGCCACCCCAGTCCGAGCCCGAAATTTGCCTTCAAAAATTATATCCTTACCCCACAAGCCCGAATACCTTTTATTCCACCTCGAATGAAGCCCGATCTATTTATAATCTGCCCTAACTATCGTTTCACTATTGCATGTTCCTTTTAACGTATAAATGCCAGAGGACGGAGAAACAGTTCAAATAGGGCAAAATGAATGGGATATATTCGGAAAGAAAGGCACAGAGGCAGTCAGTCCTTACTGACAAATATCTTGGACAAAACGAGTCGACGCCTTGCACCACCGCGGATCTTTTTTGGATCTTAGATCGGTTCTGCGCGCGCAATGCGAATGTTACTCTGGCCCCATTCATATAATTTGTTGCAGAGATGAGCACACTATTAACTACGACGTAACATAATTGCGTGCAATAAGACCAGCACACGAACTAATATTTCACCGCAGAACCCTTCTGTCTGACTCAGTAATATAATGCGTCATGAAAAATTAAATTGGGGGGGGGGGGAAAGAAAATAGACGACTGGGGTCATCGAACTCATTCCCAACATGTTAGTTATGTGTGACAAAGAAGCTGTACGATTGGGTAACATTGCGCCTAGAAAAATAGTGTTTTCTTTACGAAACGCTTCTTACAACAACGCTTAGCGTACCATAAGCCAGATCTGTCAAGTGTATAGGATCCACTTATTTTTATCTGCATGCCTTTCATAAAAACAAAGTGCAAGATGTTCGGATGAGAAGGAAATTGAAAATAAAATTGTTACAAACGTCATCACTCATGAGTGTTGTCTGGTGGGACTTTATTTATGACAAGGGCGTTTGGTAAGAAGCTAAAACACGTCGCAGTTCACTGGTGGATGTCAAAGCTCAACGACTCATCTGGCAAAGTTAAAACATTTCTGAAAAGCAAAACTGAAAAAGCAAAAACACTTCACGTAGATATGAGTACCAAATTCTGAATTAGTAGATCCCTTCTCCCCTGAATTCTTCAACTTTTGGAAGTAAAGCAGTTCACGATAAGAATACCACAGAAAGATAAACACGTACACAGGCACTGCTAGAAGACGTGCGATCAGTTTCACGTTCCGGGCCGCTTTATCCCTAGTAACAATTGGACAGGAGACTAGGAGGGTAGCAAAGAACAAAATTTCTGCCCCTGTTCCATCAGGTAAAGTGTCAGAGACACATAATTTAAAATTTATAGCACGCAGAGTACAACTATGCTGGATCACAACCTAATTAGTATATAACAGTAATAATAATTTTCACAAATATATTAAGATTTTAGTGTTGTCTCCAGAACACGCAGGTCTATTTACTTTTCCTATACCGGGGGGTTTCAAAAGATGGGTTTCACTTCAGATTTGGTTTCATTAACGTTTTAACATACTGAGAACACCAATCCAACCAGAATATACCATCAGAATTGTTATTATTAACAACGTTACTGTATTTTGGTGTAAGTCTAAGGCATGTTCAGTCAGTGAGAGTAATAGTAATTATTTAAACCCCGTTAAACTGCAAAATATTCCACGCAATGTTTCCTGCGGGTCTCCGGCCAAAAGGCCCATCCGACAGAACAGTAAAAATAATTGCTCGCCCCTGTTAACGGTGACTCACAGCAATCTATTAACGAAGAAACGGATAACATACAGAGGCCGTATCAAGAGGGTTTCGAAAGGAAGAAAGACATAGCGAAAAACGCTCTAATTTAAATGCTATGTATAATGGACGGTGAAGAAAGAGACGTACTCCGGAGAAGACGCAGTCCCATGCGCAAGACGCAGGCAACTGGTCCAGCTGCCGTGATCATCACTTTTCAGCGCCCGACTGTCCCCAGCATCGGAAATTTGGCTGTCACATCAGCAGCAGCAGAGAATAACACCAATTTCAAGCTCTTCTTCTAAGTTAAACGAATAATAGCCAGCAACAATATTTGTGCACTGGAAATCCTTCCATAAAAAGTTCAGATTTTTTACAAACTAAGTTACGTACTTCAGAAAAACATGGTCATAAAACCTGCTGTTAAAGAATGCGCAAATATAGGATCCTCAAGGACGCCATCGAGTTAGTATTGCCTACACAGTGGCATACAGACAGACCTCTCATTCGCTACGATTATAAGGCATCCATCCACTGCATGGCCTAATTACGAAGTCACGAGGGTTCAGTTAAGTCGCGTCTGCCACTCAAACCCTAAAAGAGACAAGTGAGTGGCTTTTCTAAAACGTAATTTAAACTTCTGTGTTTCATAATTACTTTTTAAATAGCATGCTTCGTGTATCTGAGGGCAGATAATACGTAATATTTTGAACTACGCTCTTCCTAATGAAATGTGACCTGATAAAAGGAACGGGCATTGTTGTATAGGAAATTTAACTTCGCTGTATCAAGCGCATTGCGTTTTAGGGTTAAACGAAGTAACAGAATAATCGTGTTCGGTGAAACTGTAGTACTGGAGAGAAAAATACTGCGGTATATTTCATGGTACTATCCTGGAATTCGAATGTGCAGAATAACGTAAATCACGGGGGAAAACACCTTAGGATAGTCGATGTCCAGGGCGAGGTTCGAACCACGAACACCCCTAGTAGCCAAAATCATTTCAACTTGAACAAATATGTTCGGTACTATTGCTGGTTTTCTGATGTTTCGGACAAGACCTTTAGGCAAAAGTATGTTTTTTATGTATTTTTGACTTCGCGTACAGGACAAATGACAAGTCGACAATTACTGCAACAGTAAAACACAGATGGAAAGAAACATGAATTGCATTTGCAAAATGATAAATTAGGTCATATGAAACTGTTTCGATACAGTAATGCTTTCACATGACTGCAACGGTCCCTATGCCAGCCAGTGCCTTAGTGACAAGAAATCTCCGCGCTAAGAGATTAAAATTAAACTAGGACATAAAATGCAATTCATTATCACAACAATTAACCACGAGTCCTGTCATCTCTTGGCGTTTAAAAAGTATGTTATTAAAGAAAACAAGCCAGTTCCCCCGGCTGCATGAAGATGGCTGAAAGAAAGAATAACTGAGGTCTCAAGTCCAACTGCTATTACCGAGTACATTGCTCTGATCCAGGGTGCATACAGCTGCTGACGGCTGGTTTACGACGTGCCAACCCATCTTCTCTCAGAAGGCACTCACGATTCCAACCAAAAAATCAACAAGCCAGCATCTTACAATGGCAAAGTACAGGTGGTCGCAAAGACCGATGCATTGCTCTACAGAAAGGCCTGAAAACTCGAATCAGTTAAAACATGGCTCTATTAAACATCGTGGTGGTGAAAGGTGTGTTCATGAGCAGCCGATGTGACGTAAGCGTGGCCATATTCCTCCAAACACGATAAACAATTCGACAACGGTAAACCTATTTTAATTAAACTTGATGGTTGAGAATTTGACGCAAAAATACTGGAATCACTTCAATTTACATTTTGATGGGACAATTTTAACGATCACTTTATTCATATGATTGTGCATCTACGTTAATGTGGACGGTTTCACGAGCAACGCTATCAACCGAGTCGGCCGCTAGTGCTATCTGTACGCACCAGGCAAATGTCACCCCGAACGCGATTGATCTGGACGCCCCTTTGAGTACCGATAAGGTGGACATAAGGACCGAGACAGGCCTCATAAGAAGACGACAACAACAACAAAAAAGCATGCGGCCCGCGAGTTTAACATGACTGGTCCACAAGGACGAGGAATAACAACAGAAATGCCAGTATAAACGGTGAAGGTGCCCACGAGGTGTTATTCTCAAGCAGGACTGCACGCTGATGCACTTTCTCAAAAACTACTCCTAAAGATCTACAACTCCTCAAACTAAATAATATACAAATGGGTTCTAATGACCCATTCGTATCAGTTATCAGTCTTATGAGACTACATAGTCCTCATCCACATTTAGTACTCCTCACATTAATTTGCAACCACTTCTTATAAAAACTAATCAATAAAAAAAGGGCACAGAAACTGAAGATGAGACAGAGTCACGGAAAACGGACTTTTACAGACAGAACGACAACGATAATTTCGGATTTTTAATGGGTGTGAAACTTGACCTCTCTCTGATTCTTTATCTTCGTCAGAGGTGCCTTTTCGGTAGACGAGTGTCTTGGATGGCTAACGCTTTGCTCATCCCCTGAGTAACTAATTAAAGAAATCGATCTTGACTTTGTGATATACGAGGTGCGATCGGAAAGTTTCTAGACTGCGCCTATAAAAACCCATACACTTATCTCAGGTATTAAATTCATCCATCACCCTCGAAGTAGTTCCCCTGGGAGTGAACACAACGATCCCAGCGCCGCTGCCAAGCCTGGAAGCATCCCTGGAAATCTTTCTTTGTCAGCCTGTCAAGCACCATCTGCGATTCTGCCTGAATCTCTTCTATCGTCTCAAATCTCCTTCCCTTTAGCTGAATTTTCATCTTTGGGAAGAGGAAGAAGACACACGGAGCTAAATCCGGCGAATAAGGAGGGTGCGGGATGACGGCCATGGTGTTTGAGGCCAAAAACTGCCGAACTTTGAGGGCGGTGTGCGCTGGCGCGTTGTCATGATGCGTCGCATGTGGAGTTCTTCCTTTAGGATCAGCTGACAGGTCCCATAGCCTATCCCAACAATGTCGCACAAGTCGTTGATGGTACGACGTCGATCTTCGTGAATGGCCTGCCGAATCTTCGTAACATTTTCGGGCGTTGTGCTCGAAGATGGTCGTCCAGAACGCTCGTCATCATCGACAGAGGTTCGGCCATTTTTAAAACGTGAATGCCACACAAAAATTTGTGCACGACCCATTGCGGACTCCCCAAATGCTTGCTTTAGCATTTCATAGGTTTCCGTAGCCGTTTTGGCGAGTCTTTGGCAAAATTTGATGCACACGCCATTCCGAAATCGCAGGAGGGTCGGTGTAATGCACTACCAAAACGTCCGTAACTAAGAAACAAATGCTAATTTGGTGATGCCGGCTGGCACACTGATTCACTATGAATGTAGGCCGCACCCCCTAGCGGCAGAAGCTCGTACTACATCCGGTTCGCCCGCTATTGACACAGTCTTGAAACTTTCCGATCGCACCTCGTACTCTGCGTCGTTCAAGTAACCCCACAAAAAAGTCAGATGGGGTCAAGTCTGGCGATAGTAGGATGGAGGTACTCAACAAATCCTCTGCGTGCTATTCATCGGTCGGGAAAAGTGTTGTCGAGACAGGCCCTGACATCACGATTGTAATGTGGGGGTACCCCGTCTTGTTGACACCACATATCCTCATATCTACGGCGGTAACATTGGATTACTGAATGTGTACACATAGTTTTGGGACACTCTGTATTTCAGCTTCCTCTGCTCTGATCAACTGGCAGTGACGGCAGAAACACCATCAACGCGAAGTTCGCGTCTGAGTCACGGAGACTAGAATAGCGTTGCGACTGAGAGGGCAGACAGTAATGACGAAACTGTTACACCTCTCTCGCGAAAAAGACATCTTATGATAAAAGACCAAGTCTGACTGCCAGATGTGGAACAGAAATGTTCATTCACTGATGGTTAACTACTTTCCATTTAACTTCACTGATGACCGTAATCCATTTAATTACTAACGCCTTAACCCCTTGCAGTCGAACGATAAGTATACGTACCACCTGGTTTAACAATCAGTAACTCTTCATTATGCCCATAGAGTATATTTATGCGTTTAGAATAATTCTAAAAAAAACAGTATTTGTTTCCATAAACTGTGTTAACTAACAGACAATCTTCGTGCTTCAATGAGTTCCTCTCTACACAGATCGATCAATCGATAAATGAATTAGCGTTACACTGTACATTAGCCCTACGAAGTCACTATTATTACTGGGGCCGAATCCTCTTAATAAAGTCTGAAATGTTCAAGGCGACTAGCAATAACATTTGGAGCGATACGAATAAAAAAACTTGTTCGTTTCGATTACTATCGCGACATCAATCATCAGTGCCTGAAAAGGCCGTTTTCAAATAAAAACATAATTAATGATGTTCATTTCTTGCTCGAACACACTAACCCTCCTGATCTGAATTTATTAAGAGATGAAAAGACAAGTGAAATAAATCTGTGCAAAGGAAATTCATAAAAGTTCTGCACATGAAAATCTAATAAAATATCTTCGACATAAGACAAATGTCGTTGTTATCTTTGTGAAGCACAAACATGGAAAGCTTCATAATTCTTAACCATTACTTGTTCCATGAGACATCTTCTGAAAGTGGCGACAACAGCGGTATGATTTCTTATCTTCCAGGATAAAAATACACGACATGGCTTCCAGAGTACCGGAATTTCACAGTGTAAGCATCAGTGCCAATGTTACTACAGCTCCAGCCCAACGCCCGATAGCAGCATGTCGTTCACCGGAGAGTAAACAGCCAACGACCATAACACAGAATGCAACACAGGGGCCGTTGCTTCTTCTAGATACAGTGCACTCGACAAACGATAATGGCCTGATGAATGAGGTGAATGAGGTGATTTGAAAGAAAAACTACACAATCATACCCAGAGCACTGTGCCAGAATGGCGTATCAACATATCTGCACTAATTGGGGATACATGGTCTAAAAATATAAAGAAGTGGAATGCACGTCATGAAAGGGCGTAATGATGATGATGATGCTCTACATTGAGAAACACTTACATTTAGGCGTATAAACACTATTTATTAACTTACATCTCTAAAACCAAATAAGCGTAAAAGTTTAGTCCTGTTACATCTGCCATTTTGTTCGCAAGATCTTCTACATGATGCCCTCGATATCTTCCATGATGGCAGTCTAACTCTCAAAAGCCTGAGTGTTATAACGACCAATCTCACGCTGTTCTACGTTCAACAAACCCATTTCCAAGTCCTGGAGTTGCGTGAGTGGCCGCCCCCTTCCTAACCAAAACTTTGTATGTATTTCTCATGTCTCTCATGCTTTATCAATACTCCGCCTATGATGTGGATGATCAGAATGAAGTCAGAGAAATGACTCATAGCAGTAAGAACCTCGTATATCATAGTTAAACCTTGCTCTTCTAGGAAGAAAGTCCTGTTGTCCTTACATTCTTTGTTCTACTCTGTACAATTTCAAAGTGCATGACTTTGTGTGTGCTGCAGTTAACGTATACAAAGTAAAACTGAACTCGATTGTGGAAAAGGTACTAAACTTCCCAAGATAGTTTATGCAACAATAAATATGCAGATGGAAGCTAGTCTCCCTAAAGCTTGTGGGCAATCATGTTTAACATAAATTTCATGTTACCTTCAGACGCGTTTATGATTCAACATAACAAATAAACTTGTTGAGTACTTAGTATAGAAACAAACATTATTGGTCTCATACATACAGATGGTTACGAAGTTGGTATGAATCTGGATGCGATAACAAAAAAGAACTCTTACGTCATCTACTACAAAACTAAAATATTTCAAACTAAACACCGTGAAAATAGAAGTCAGAACACACCTTTTGAGACGGAACTATCAATATTATTGTTTGATGAGAGGAAGCACAGTCCAAAGAATTTACCGCTCTTTATGTAAGCTTTACTATCGTACTCAGCTCTTCAGATAAATTGTAAGATTCAGTTTGACCTTTCGTGCTGAACGAACTACTGTTCTCCGACAGATGCCTCTTTTTAACCGCTGACTATAAAATAACTTAAGTTTACAAAAGGAACAGCGATCAGTACGGTAACTCAAAAGTTGGTGGGGTCACATTAAACGCGAAGGTTGAAGCACATCTTCCTGGCTTCCTGCGTACATTTACCGGATGAAAAAATCGGCACGCCAACGCCCGAACTAAAGCTCCTTCGAAGATGGCTGTCTTCTGGGTTGTTTCGCCGTGTAGTCTGAAAGGAGTTTACCGATGTTTCAGAGGTCCTTGCTGCCTCCATCATCAGGTCGATTGCCCCTGATATAACGCATGGTCAGACCTCAGCAGTGCTGCCAATTACATAACAAAAATATACCAATATTGCCTTTAAGAGTGATAAAGACTGTAAAGTATGCAGACGACTTAGTAATATTGGCGAAGGAAGAGGAGGAATTACAGAACATGATGGACAAGTTAGTGGAAACAGGTAGAGAGTATGGAATGGAAATCAACATTGAAAAATCAAAGGTAATGAGGATAGCACCGAGAGCAGAACCATTGAACGTTGTAATTGGAAACCAACAGATGGAGAATGTGGAGCATTTCAAGTACTTGGGAAGCATAGTCACGACGGACGCTCTGTGCACCAAGAAAGTAAAAGCAAGGATAGCCATGGCCAAGGCAGCTTTCGTCAAGAAGAGGATACTTCTCACTAGCAAGTTGGGCTTGGAGATGAAGAAGAAACTAGTGAAGTGTTACGTATGGAGTGTCGCGCTGTATGGAGCAGAGACTTGGACACTCAGGAAGAAGGAACAGAAATACCTGGAGAGTTTCGAAATGTGGTGTTGGAGAAGAATAGAGAAGATCAGGTGGACGGATCGAGTGACCAACGAAGAAGTATTGAGGAGAGTCAACGAGCAAAGAAGCATTCTGCAGGCGATTACACGAAGGAAAGCTAACTGGCTGGGACATATTATGAGAAGGAATGGATTAATGAGTGATATCATCGAAGGCCAGGTTGAAGGAAAGAGAGGACTAGGAAGAAGATTGATACAGCTAACCGACGACCTTAAATAAGGAAAGAAGATGACGTTCCAGGAATTAAAGCGAGAAGCCGAGAATAGGGACAACTGGAGAGCTCTTTTTGGGCAGAGCAATGGACCTGTCGTAAGACAGAACACTTAATAATAATAATAATTGCCTTTACTTTTCGAATTCGTCAACAGCACTGCGCCAATCAAGCAGCAAACCAACTGACTGGCTTTCTGAACAGTTACTGGGCTTGAAACGTTACAGGCTGAGAGCAACAGTTCAGGCGCGTTCGCTCTGTTATTGCCTCTAGATTTTATATTTGTGAATACTAACGTTCTGACCACCTCGAGAATCGTAAAATTTACGAAAAATTGTATTTGCTACACAAAACTTGTTTCGCTTTTCTTTACTACTTCTGTTCGAAACATTCTTCGCTCCAATAAATATTTAGCGAACTACTCTCGAGATACGCGCACAAAACGCATGTAGGTATTTAATGTAAAGTGTTTGGCCGTTTTCAGATTTTAATCAAAACTAGAATATATTGACACATTTCAGTAAAACTCTCCACTAATAAATGTCGTGAATACACGTTCCACTGTTCTCGAGATGTTACGTGTAGACAGACAGACGGGCAGACAGATATGGTAAAGCTAACAAGCTCATCTCACAACTTCTCGTTGTGAAAGTGCCAAACACAAGGCATTATACAAAATAGTTTACATTCAGTTCTGACTAAACATCGCGTATGAATTCAAAACAAATTTCGCTCACTGAATTTTCACCGTGTCTCTCTGAATATTGGGCAACAAAGTTCCTACAACGTAGAAAAATATAACTTCTGAAACAGAACATGGGCGGCGACGTCTTCATTAACATCTCGACAAGCAAAAAAACACGGATTCTTCACCACGTCTTTCGATAGCTACCTGACAGCCCGAGACACACAGAACCAATATATGAACACGGGCATAACAGACAACATGCCACTTAATACGAAGAATAAAATATATGGGACGAATTTTTCCACTTAAAAATAATGACATCTGATGTTCCCGAAATACATGGCAAGGAATATTAAGAAATGTGTCGTTCTGTACACGTGGCGCGTGTTGGTGGATGCAAGTATCCAAAAATTCCATCTCCTGTATTTCATCAAGAAATATTTTCGTTCAAATATTTTTAGATACACGAGCAATCAGCGAGTCGATAATTCCGTGTGAGCAGGAAATGCACCAAATGACAACATTAAGTTGCTACAACCGGTCAAAGACGTACGGTGAGTGTGTACTCATATGACAAAGCAGATTCATTTTTCCACAAGATAAGAAAACCTGAAAGCCTCTTCATTTTAAAAGACTCAGTACATTAAGAATATAAAGAATCCAAACACTATCATTTAATCTTAAAACTTCGCATACCGTGTAGTGTATTAGAATATAAAACAAGCAAACAAACTATTAACACTATAAATGACACTAGTGCCAAATGCATTTCGACCTCAAGAAGTCATCATTATTAATTTCCCTTTGCCACTGATGATGACCTCTTGAGGTCGAAACGCATTTGGCACTAGTGTCATTTATAGTGTTAATAGTTTGTTTGCTTATTTTATACACTGTATCATTTAATTAAGCTCTGCAGTCTACCATTAATAAATTTAAATGATTACCTGAAGTTACATGGCCTATAAATAGGATTCGGACCACCTACCAGTAAAACGAGCAACTACGGACTACACGACCTGAATTTGAATCCTTGCAAAAGAAGATACTGTTCTCTCCGCAACGCCCAGCTTCTTCAGATGATATCTTTATTTACCAAAAGCCTCTGCCTAGGTTTCGCAACCACCAAATACTGGTCAGATCACAGTCAGCCCTCTAAAATACAGGATACGAAGCCGGTACCAAAGGGATGATCAACATTCCCACTTCCACATAAGTAGTATCGTCTCCTAATTCAGTGCCACCCCCATCCCGTCTTAACCCTTGCACTCCCAATAAATCTAACTTGCATAATGCTAGTTACCTTGACACTGTCTTCAAAGAACCAGAACTACAGAGACTCCTGACATTCCCAATCTCACGTCCATCTCCCGCTACATTGGTCGCTTTAAAGAATCTATCCAAGTCGCAAACATTAAACTGGGTTTAATATATAATACACATTAGCACAATCACGTAACGAAGGGCAATGTTGACTGTTGCGGTTGTTTTGAGCAAATTCCTGGAAGAAAATTCTAATACCATAGAGTAGAATGTTGGTAATTCGCGATGTAAGTAGCATACTCGCACTTTTTCTCTTTGTATTTTGGCTATATATATATAGGCAAAGTTTCGAGGTTTAACCCTTTTCTCCCTTAATACAACTCTCTTGAGGTATTCGTACTTCCATCTCTCACGTTACATGCATCATCTGCCCTGCAGTCCAAAAATGTCAAGGCAGACGATGGAATTTTGTAACACTGCGTTCCCAGTTCATCAGAGGACGTCGTCCAAAGCTGAACACAGACGAAAACACTGCCTACGTGACCAAAGAGCAAAACATATAAATTATTTGGAGCTTATTCCAGCGATTGTGAAATGAGAATGGATAGTCATTATATGTTCTTCGGTGGCCGGATTTAGATGAAGTGAAAAAGAACTTGTATATGCAAACCCCTACACACGTGTAAGAAAAAAAAATGCCTCCACTTAAATTTACAAGGCACTGAAAAAGAAGAAACGACCCGTGAGGACAGCTGCAGACCATCAGACGGTGACAACGAGGGAGCAGAAGGGCTCTAAAACAGTAGCGACCCGCAACTAATTCCAACGTCGCCGACACAAGCATTCCAAGATGACATCAAATATTATGACGATACGACACGTGCTACTGAACTGCATTTAAACCGCTAGTCTTTGCATCAATAACCAGTGACAACGAGGGTTAGGACAGCAGATTCGTAAACTGCATTTCAGGCTTCGGGACGTTCAAAACGTAACCGCAAGTTCAAGAGCTGGACTCTCTCATTTGTTCATGCGGAACACGCAGTGGCACGGTAGGGTGTACATGTGCGTTCACCAGTATTTTATCTTTGACATTTTTGAACGACACGAGAATTCCCAACGAGTGAAAATGTATCCAGGTCTTCATACGAAGTGCCCGTGATTGTTATCCAATCTTAATAAAACTTTGAACGTGTCGATAAACCGCAGTAAAACTCCCGAATATAAAATTTCACCGAAGTCCGTTGAGTCGTTCTCGAGTTGTTTACATGCCTAGACGGAGGGTAAGACGACCTGAGCTATTTCAACAGGGACTACGGTAGGGAATGCGCCTAATGAGTAAAACAATGATTTTGAAAGTACAAAATACTCGTAAAAACGTAAATCCAAACCCATTCACTATAGCAGACGGAACCACTTAGCATGTTGACACAGTGGAATTCAGGAAAGACAAACTGTAACCTGTGGTCGAGTTCAAGAGGTGGGGAGGAAGACGATTTATTTGCCACATGTTTGTACTTCATCACAGGAAACTTAACGCGCGCACAACGACAATAAAGTCCACATCTCAGAAAAGTAATTCTTAAAGCCCCACATAAAACACAGCCCACAGTTATTAATGCCCCCACTCATTTCATCAGCCATCATACGAGAATTACAGAAGGGTACCTGTCTGAAAAAGTAAATTAATTCTTAAATTTGATGCTAAGCGTAATATTTAAGTAATCTTAAGGTGGAAAAATAAGTTTCAAGAATCATTTTGCTGCAGCACATTGTGCTTATCAGTTACGTCACAGGTCGACATTATACCAATTACGATTTCCTCTAAGTTTTCATCACAACAGAATGCACGTGTAACTAACGAGAAGAACTCAGTTGCTAACCAACCTGCTACTCCACTATTGGCTTGTCCGGCAGTTGTGAAAGCAGTCCATCACAGTAACAGCAAAAGAAAACTAGGAAAGAACACAGAAGGAAGAAACGAATGAGACAGAATGGAACAAGTGAATAAGTAAATAATCAACAGACGAAAGTGATAAACAATAAATAAGCAAAGAAAAACTAATGAGGTGAAAAAGAAAGGAAGCAAGAAAGACAGAAACAATAAACGGAGCAAGTAGCTATCGACCAGCCTTGATAAAATATATGGAATTTCCTAGGCAGAAAAGCAGAATTAATGGTTTGCAGCATTTGAACAAGAGGACACACACTCGAATACTTCCTCTGGATTCGACTCGCTGACACCAAGTTCCCTACCAAGCACAATGTTCGATCGAAAGGTATGTTTCTTTCCCTGTAATAATAATCTGGAATGCCAAGAGAGGCAGAACACTCTGCGAGTCAGTTCGGCAAAGATTTATGCATTATCTTGTTAGGACTTCATTTTATAAACGTTTACTCCATTTGCTTTCAAAGAAGTCTGGAGGCACTTGCACAGAGATGTATTGCTTTACGTCTGCAGACCGACGTTAACACATCACGTCGCCCCGCTTCCTATTTTGTTCTGGAAATAATGAAAAAGAGAGGAGAAATGGACCTTGACGGCCCACACTGCAGCTTGCGACTGGAACAGATCACAGTTACCAAGCAAATCAGACCGAAATTCCGAACAAGCAATAAAATTCACAGGCATCTACAAATAAAACGATGAGAACAAATACAAACTGTCGCTAAAAATGTGCCAAATTTGTGTCAGTAACGTCTTTAATTATACTTGGAGTACCATTCGTACCATGACAGATGAACTACGAGGAAAACTGAGAAAGTTACATAACAGGAAATTAAATGTTGGTATTCAGAGTGATTGAAATTAATGAATAAATAACAAGGAAACTTTATATGGGTAAGGAATTTGGCGTGAAATGAACAGATGTAAAATTTAGGCAAAAAAAATACAGAAAGACGTCACTCAGAAAACCGAGGTTAGTTAATACAATTTATTTTAGAAAAACATCGGGCGAACTTACCTAATCGTGGTTAAGGGTAGGGAAAAATGACGGACCAAGTGCTGACTACAAAAATTGTATGAAGCGTACAGTACATTTTAAGTGGTTGGTCTCTCAAGTGACCAGCGGAAGAGAGAAAAAGCCAACTAGGGAGATATCTAACGAACTCCACGGTGTAGAAACCTTGAGAACCCATTAGTAGCTCACCTGGTCATGAATCCCTCAGGAGAATTACGATGTTCACAACAGCCCGCCACTGGTTGTTATTCTAACCCAATTAAACACCATCACAAACTACTTCTTTCGATTCCTTTTAATCTTATCCTTCAACCTATGCCTAAGACTCTCAAATGGACTCATCAGGTTTCCCGACTTAAACTTTGCATTTCTCATCTCCCGACGCAACAATGCCGCGGCCATCTATCTCATCCTGAAGGCAGTTCACCGAATCGCATATGCACGTATTTATAAACCTTGAACACGGCGAGATTTTGGTTCCCTCGTCAACCGGATCAACATTCCACTTAGTGACAATGACGAAGTTGAACTCATGCTTTTCCTTTCTTCTCGTGATGACGTCGGCTAGGCGATAATTTCAGCTACCGCCCTCAGCGTGAAATAATGATGATGGAGACTGGAGATGTCTTCAAAACAACATATTATTCATCAATTACGACGTTAATATAAAAAACCCGGGAACCATTCCAACAACGTCAACCACCGGTCGAGAGACGCTTCTTGTTTTGACGGCGCACCTCCGATGCTGTGGGTCGTCGATGACCAACCTCCGGATGATGAATGAACGGAAGAGAAAAAAGTCGGCAGAACGGGCGGTAACGGTCTATTTCTAGTAAGCACGCCACTATTGTTTGCCTAGCTATAAGTACCTAAGTACCTGGGAAGGAAAACGTGACACAAAAAGAAACAATCTCAGTTAAGTAAACAAAACACGAAATTTAATTTGGTCTACGTTTTAAAAACTACACGTCACGCAGCAGTACAGTAGGATCAAATTATATACCAGACGTTCCAAGACTTAAAAGTTTTCTTCAGAGAGAATGCATGCTATAATCCGGCATTCAAAATATATTACGTTAGTGAAAAGATACCTTAACAGTCGTCACAAGAAATTATGCAAAAGAACAGTAACCAGAGTCATTTTAACAGACTTTAGGCTTCCAATTTATGCTCTTCAAAAGTCGTTTAATATTCTGACCAAATTAATCTTTAAAGTTCTGACGGAAAAAGTGGAAGGGAAGGGAAGAGAAGAGAACACTTGAAAGGCCTAAACATACACGAAAGGATAAACCCAAACCAGAATCTGAACATATTTGGTGAGAGGGTGCGGACTGAACTTATCTGCCTCAGTCCAGCCACCAAAGATGGGTTCTTATCAACACGGCAATGAACCTTCGTATTCCATAAACCGAGAGGGAATTTCTTGACTAGCTCAGATGCTATTAAGACCCGATTACTTTAGTCGCGACCCTCGACGTCGATTTTGTACAGTTTCCAGTGGCAGCCGGAGCGTCGTCTGAGGTAAAACTTCACCCTTCGAAGGCGTCGTTGCAATTGACGTCGATTTTCTAACATCATGCCAACCGTTATACTAAGGCAAAATTATAAACGTCGCCTTCTATAGTTGAATTGCCTTATGAGAGAATAAAAATTCAACAATTCTATACGAAAAGGAGTCAAATGGAAAGAATTTGGGGAAAAAGACGGTCGTGTGCTCTTCACATGAGGGGGCAAAACAAACGAATGACGGGGGATTCGTGTCAACCCTTTAGAGTATACGTTCTATCGTGAATTAAATTTCGATTTACCCGCATCGCGCCAATATATAACCTCTAACTTAAATAAGTTCAAATCAATTTTTATCGGTTCTCTAAAATACCTCATCGTAAAAAAAATAGGGCAACTGACGTCTAAGACAATATTTCTGAAAATGATGAAACATTTTTAGATATGACGACATTTAACAAATTACGAAGAATTCTGGTTCTGCAAAGATACGTGTAGTGGGATTTGCAGTAACTGCTTTACACTAAGGAAAGGCCGCAGATATTATCCGTCCTGATACCTGACACATTAACTAAGACTGATTACGAAAATTATAAGTCCATGTTTGATGTCTGATATCCGTAGTGGTTGGTATTTTTATCCAGACAAGACACTAGTATTAACTTCTGTGGCTTGGCAATTTGGTACGGCCACAAAAGCAAACCATTTCATTCCTTCACACGGGAGACTTTTGAGAACCTCTTTCTTCTTTTTATCACAAAACTCTGTAACATTACACACACACAATATGTCTGACTTCTCTCAGCGTTGTTCCTTCTCCGCTTGTCTCCGATTCCCTTTGAAATACTTCGCTCATTTTCGTAGCATTCTTACTTCTTTCCTAGGTCGATTTTTTGTGCCCCTTTCGTCAAACTCCACCCATTCTCTCGGCTCCTTTTATTTCTGCCTTAGTTTGAATCCTGTTCTTCTTCGGCTTATGCTGATGGGCCAATTCACATTTAATTGTGGTTTATTTAACGACGCTGATAGTAGCTCAGTGTGCATAGCGTCGAGTAATAGCATGATTAATAATAAACTGGAAAGAAACGATCGTGGGCTACTTTAAGGCACTATCCCAGCATTTACATAGAGCAACTGAAAGAAACCACGAAAAACTCACAGAAGACAACCTGTCTCCGTTCCGGATTGAACCCAATATTTCCAAAATAGGAAATAGGAACGTCAACCACTGAGCCGAGACATTCGGTAACTGCAAAAGTACTTCCATGTACAACAAGATACACATCGACAGGAAACAGCTGGAACCGTGTGAAGGAAATAGAAGAGGTCGTGTGTTCCTGAAGATGTAACAACAGCGGGCGTAACGCAATACGGACGGAGACATTACTGTCAATACCGACAAAATTAACAAAACATGACATCGTGTAACCATTTTTTTTAACCAGAGTGACAGTGCAGAAAACGTATGAAGACCACACAAAACATATGTGCGGGCCGCAGTTTGAAAAACCCCGAATTACAGCAACTAGCCAGACGGCCGATCTCATCTCAGTTTGACACACCTCACGCACTGGCAGAGTTAGCCCGCTCATGGAGAACAGCTTCCCGACGTCTGTATCCTGCATGACCCAGTTTCCACTCAGGACCCGGCCAATTAGCAGTGATGCTGGCAATACATCTACAAGACAGACTTCAACTCTCCGCTGTTTCGACACAGAATACTTCCTGCACCTGGCGAACTGTCGTCAGATATCATTATGATAATCAACATCAAGTTGAAGGAGAATAAACAAGGAAGTTCTGCGAAGAAATTGTAATTTTCTTAAATCAATCATTTCGTCGATACGGAAGACAACATACATGCATAATTTACATATGAACACATACCAACTATACATTAAAATTTCCATACAAAGTCTGCAGATCTCAAGGTGGGAATACAGAGCATCACACCCATAAAATATTTCTGCTACTCAATTTTCAGACGATACTGCTGCTTACAGACGATATCCGCAAATATGTACAAACAAGAACAGTAAAAACAATTCATATGTATGACTGCTTCCTCTGAAGACCCTTATGATGGGTCACCTACAAACTATGAAGCTTCTCATACGTAGCCTAATTGTCCCCATGCTAATGATTATTCAGCTCTCCTGCGTCCAAACACTTTCCTCGGCAATCTGCTAAGAACTAAATTCACCGCGATATTTTCAGTGTCTTTAAGGAATTCCGTAACACAAATATTTACTTTTATTTACGACCCTGCCAGCTGCTGAGACTAAGCCTACACAGAGTTGAATAATAACAATTACATAATTAAAGAATAATGAATTGGAAGGAATATGAAAGGAAGCGCTCGTGGTCTACTTTAAGGTGCTACCCCGGCATATGCGTCCACATAAATAAAACTGCGGAAAACCTCAGTCAGTGCCGGTCACGGGCCGAAACTTGAACCCCGACATCCAGAGCTCGAATCGGTGGCGATGAGAACATTGCAGGGACGTTCGGCGAGATTCGTATTGTTACGTGACTGCTTGACAGATTTAGCCCGTACACACAGAGAGGCCTTCCCGAGGTTCACAAGCCTCGCGTCTTTATTGCGTCACAGGATGACAGGTGACGCAGGCGTCATCCAGCACGAAATAAGCAAACCGTGGATCACCGTACCAGTCGTCTTGGCACACTGCAAAAGCTTTCGTCGTCTTTTATGGTACAGTGCACATTCCAGGAAAGTGCAAAACACATCCTCACTCTTGGATATAAACAAGCATCGTCACTTCGGAATTAAACATCCGGTCTGAAGCTCAATTCAGCTATGCACTGAGTCCATGAAAGATTACGCATGCTTTCCGAGAATGGAAAAACCAAATAATGAAGAAAATAGCCACATAGCATTCATTGAAACCAAGTCAAAACCATTCCAAAGTTACTCAATGCTCCAAAATAGTCTACGAGTAAATTTCATCGGTACCGACAACAAACAACGAAACAATTAAAACATCACCAGCGTGGAATTATCTGCTGTCTATTAATTACAGTGTGAAAATTTTAAAGACTTCAATCAATTCATCAAACATTTTATATTAATAGAGCAGGGCGCTCCTTTCGGAGCTCCTAGGGAGGGTTGGTCAAGTTTGTAAAACGCCACCAACCTTGTGTAAGAAACTAAACTAACCGCCCCGAATTGAGGGTTAAAACAATTGACCAACCCCCCTTCTGGGGGGTTGCTTGCTTTTTGAAATCTTAAGTAACACGCTAAACTAACTCCCCTTCGGGAGGGTTAGTTTAGTGTCTCATTCAAGGGTTTTAACCCCTGAGTAAGAAACTAAACTAACCCCCCGAATGGGGGGTTTAAACACTTGACCAACCCCCCCTTTGGGGGGGGGGGTTGCGTTTTAAAATCTTGAGTAAGACACTAAACTAACCCCCTTCGGAAGGGTTAGTTTAGTGTCTCATTCAAGTGTTTTAACCCTTGAGTAAGAAACTAAACAACCCCCCGAATGGTGGTTAAAATACTTGACGAACCCCCCTTCCGAGGGCGTTGGTTGCGTTTTAAATTCTTGAGTAAGACACTAAACTATCCCCCTTAGGGGTGTTAATTCAGTGTCTTATTCGGAGCACTTTCTCTAATCTGATTTTTTACTTCTTTATGTCGCTGTTCAGAGGCCAACTGTTCTTGGTCAGTCAGCTTCTTACGTCCAACCCCACCCTTTCAAATCTTCGTCTGATATTTTTCCCTTCTGTTTTTGTTGAATACGTTTTTCTACTTTTATCAATGTAAGTCTTACTTCGCTTTCCTTCATTTGGTAAATAGTCCTGATGTTTTAGTTCTTTACCTCGCTGTTCAGAGGCCAACTGATCTTGGTCAGTCAACTATCTACGTCCAACCCCACCCTTCTTCGTCTGATTTTTTGTTCTTGTTAAATACGTTTCCCTGCGTTTATCAATATAGGTCTCCCTTCGCTTTCTTTATTTGTTAAGTACGTCTGATGTTTTAGTTCTATACATCGCTGTTCAGAGGCCAATTTTCTTGGTCAGTCATCTATCTACGTCCAACCCCACCCTTGCAAATCATCGTTTGTTTGTTTTTGCTCTTCTGTTCTTGCTGAATAAGATTTTCTACGTTTATCAATGTAAATCTCCCTTCGCTTTTCTTTACTTGTTAAATAGGTCTGATGTTGTAGTTCTTTACGTCGCTGTTCAGAGACCAACAGTTCTTGTTCAGTCAACTACTTACGTCCAGCCCCACCCCTGCAAATCTTCGTCTTAAAATCGATCAAAAGTCAGTTTAAATAATACTTTCGTAATCGTAATATATCGAATGAGTATCAGTTTACCTTGTAGGAGTTGTTGGAGTTGGTACTTCAAATACCCGATAACTTCTTCTTTCACTTTTCTGATGTTTTAGGCCAACTGTCAGTCAATATTCAAGAATGCGATTTGCTGCTTCTGGAGCAGTGATAATGCAACTGGGTTGATAGATTTTGATTTCTTTGCTGTGAAGCGTTATTTGTTTACTCTGCATTGTTGTGTTGAACTCGGCATTGTTGTTACACAACAATGGCGAGTAAACAAATATCTGTTGACATTGTTGATGACGTAATTTATTGACGACAACGAGGAATCACAAATTTTTATAGTTAATAAGACTACTACCTGAAGATAAATAGTTATTAGTCGAAACACGTAGTTCAACATCAATATACACTTCAAAATATTGTAAGGAATGAGACAAAATCAATAATACAGTGTGTAAAATATGAAGGTATTTAAACAAATATAAATATTTTCGGTGAGGAAATATTAAAACGTATTGTAACAATACTGCAAGTTCATTATGGCAGTGGCGTTAAGAATATGATAAGTACACCAAGAACAAAACGGAACATACTTTTTTAACAGTGTAGCATAATTCTTTCTCATTTTCGACATTTATACTTCTCAGATAAATTTCACCAATCAAATATGACACAATAATACATACACGTAAAACAATAAATATCCAATAAATTCGTCACGAGACTACTCAAACATGGGATGACAATAATATTAAAATTAATCTTGAAGAAATAGTATCGATGAAATCGGATACAAATGGTTCAGTGGCACAATCACATTTACTGCCTCAGAAATAAGTTAAAAGAACGGCAAAAGTAAAGACTGGCAATTGATCTGACTGGTAACAAATCCCAGACTTCAAGCGAAGAAAGGCAAATTATAACGTAATCTACAAAAGCAAAAGTTCCTACATTTAAAGGTCAGTTAGTACACCTAAAACTAATGGCTAGAACTCAATGGCATAACGCCCAATGCATTTCAGTTTCTAACGTTATAATTACACGAAGACCTTGAGCCTCTCACGAGTTTTAACGCCATTCCTCAGTAGCAAACATCGTTTGAAGGGACAAATTTCTCTCGCGTATCCTTCCTCCTGCCTTAAATAAACCCCGAGTGGGTGACTGAGTAGTGTGGCTGGAAATGCGCACCTGAATGGTCAGAGGTGTGTAGTTCTTAAAATAGTTACGACAAACTCCAAATTGCAAAAAAAAACTCTCTCCCACTCAAAGGTTACTGAAAATACCAGTACGTCCAACCATAAAATTCAGACTCTAAGTAGAAAAGCGGAAACAATAAACGAACAAGTAATCATATAAGCACGACGAAATGGAACATTCTCTAAACTGTATTCTACCCCCCACGACCCACATTGCATAGCCTTGGCATCACGAAATTCCGTTCAGCAGTGTTCAAAGTTATGGAAGTTCAAACTACGTAACAGGGCCTACTGTTATATTACTATTGCTCTTCACTTACGAGTGCGCTTGGCGGCAACAGCAGACGAGCACTAAAATAAAACACAAAAAAAGGCGATGTAAGAAAATAATAGCAATAACATTAATAACTGAATGGCTATTTTAAACTTCGTTGAACGTGCAACTGCTTTGTAGTGAGGCCAATCGAAATATGTCAGATGACTGCGAATTAAAGCCGTTGGAAATGAATGGTCAAAATCACATGATTATTTTTATGCTGATGATGTTGGCATTATGGGGGAGAGAATCAATGCTGTAAGGTATAACGCATCGTACGACGTCTGTCTTTAAATAGCCCACAAAACAAAACAAAAAATCTCCAAATTAGATTATATTCCTCGTTGGGCACATTATTTACAACTCAAACCCCATTCTACCTACCGAACGATTCAACATAAATCTAATAGAAATATTCAGCATCACTTCAATAAATTAAGCAATCTCAAAAAATTATCTGTAACATCCTTACTGTTAGACTACCCGTCTACTGACCGTGCCGGTGAAGATGCCGGTAACCGAAGGCGCAAAAAGCTTCCCTTTACTTTTGGATGATATGGATTTAAACTTGGACCACTCTGAAGAACACAGATCTATCTATGTTATTCGTGTAGCAGTCGATAATAGTGACAGGATTCGAGAGGGCAAGACTTATAGTTCTCGTATTAGAAGTGAGCGTGGGTGCATACTTTCCAAAAGATACTTCATTAATGAATTGCGATATTATTCGTGTGTGCCTTCGATCACCAATTAATTTACAAATCTTTCATTTTTATTTTCTTGACAATTATCCATCTGACCTTTCTAGTCTAACACAAAAGTGGTAAATAGCATCGATCCTTGCTCAATCCAGACACCACAACCAATATTTTAAGAGACGGACAGTCAAAAGAGCAACATCACCACTGGAACGAGTGACGCCGTATGCGTAATGAGGTGGAGTTCTTGCAGTAATTGAGTTGATTTTCAAGGCTTGGCAAAGCTGTCTCAAACAGGAAAAGGGACAGCTGTTGGCCTCCGTGTTTACGTACCCAAAGGTGCTGAACCCACACAGACAGCCAACACTCAACCGGTTGCTACTTCAGTAATTAGACAAAATCTCTGTTTTACATCGCAGAATCGTCTACATAGATTGAACAAAACAATCTTTTAAACAATCAATAGTCCAGTAATAACCACATGTACAACCTACTTTGACAACAATTCTGCATTTACCCAGAAAGTGTATTTATGGGTTTCGTGTGATCCTAAGCGACCATGTAATGGAGTAGTGTGTTCTCTTTGAAGCAGGAGCTAAATTTCAAAATGTATTATTTAAACGACACGACATCCACAAATTTACATACAAATTCTGTATGAGACGATTCGAAGCTCAAAGGTGATACCCGCAAATCAACAGCAGTCATCATCTGTATTAGTATAGATTATGTGAACAGAAATGGAGAATTAAATTGTGACATTATTATTATCAGTTTCTAGTAGACCTGCATCTGTAGGCAGGTAACATATTCTTTCCAGAATGTCTTAATAACAGACATTAAAATGAATAGACTTAACAACACAGAAACATTAAAGGTGAAAGGGTGTGTATCCTTTTCGCATATACACTAAATAGTCAACACAGACGAATACAAAACTGCATCTCTTCTTATGCAAAACGCGATAAAACTTATAAATGATAATGGTCTTCCGGGTTGGAACACGCTGCCTTCGTCATCAGGCAGTATGTTCGACCGAAATGATGGCACACAGCCAAAACGCCACACGTCGTCGCAACAACCCAGGGAACAGTCATCTACAGGCCTACTTACATCGCCGTAAAAACCTCAAATCCCGTGCACTGGCCACGGAGGAATGGGAAAACGCACTAAGCGTTTTAAATTTCTCCTCCTCCGCGCCTTACATTCAAGATTACGGCACTGGCAGCTTTCCAGTCCAGTACATTAACAGCCCCGTGCACAGCAACACGTGAATTGTGCCTGTGATCGTGAGACGTTAACAAGGCTTATTTCACTCTCGAAGATGTGTCTCCGAAAGAAGAATGCGCTTTTACGTAAAAGATTAGCCCTTGTCACAGTCTGTGGTTCTACTGTAATTGGCTGATAACTGCCTCGCTTAACTATCAAACGGCATAGAAAATTTAGAGGTCAATCACCTGTGAAACTTCCGCTAGTTTTTTACGAGGCTACGCACCGCAACATCCCAGAGGACACACTCTGCGCATTAGCTTGGAAGGAAGTGCGAACATCAGGAGAAATCTCAGTCAGGACTTCGGTCCAGATATTAACCATGGACCTCCTGAATAAGAAGCACAAATTGTTCCTTCTGCTGCATTCAAAGTTCATCGTGCTACGGGTCGCTACAGTATCAGAGTTACTCAGAGTTAAATATTTTCCAATGACAAAAGAGTCTTCATACTCAAATAACTGAAAGTAAATAGAAACTTGAGGCGTAACAAAGTACAAAATTAGATTAAATTATATATTTTATTCGTATGTATGTAAATTCTCCTTGATGCAGGTCTCCATTAAAATGTTAATAATTATTGAAACGGTCGAGAAATTCCCAATACACTAATGCTTCCACCAACACTGTTCGGAAGCTAATATGTATTATGTCTACCCCTCAATGAAGAAGAATGAATTGTATCTTTTAAGCTTTGTTGCTGTATCAAAATACGTATTAACTAGCTTGTGCCGGAGAAGCCGCCACCCACAACCTTCTCTCTGGACACCCTGTAACAGCAGTTTACCTCACCTACGCTGAAATTCCATCAATGATAAAATGAACCTTCTGCATACAACTCTTTGAAGCCAAGAAACGCTCGGAGTTGGTTCTTGGCGCATAACACCTAAGAAACACACACCTCCACCCCCCTCCAAATCATGAAAAAGTGTTGATCACATGATCATGGTAAAGGTCAGGAATAATAATTACAAGATTATTTTGAGGAATACGTTCCAGTCTTAAAGGATACTGGGGGGGGGGGGGGGGTCCCCTGTCCCCGGGGGTAAATCGCGGCCGGGGCGTGACGACCACTCCTCCCCAACCAGTACCGAAATCAAGAACGAGTAGGAGCCACAACTTCTCTACTTTCCCAGTCGTCTTCACGGCGTGTTAGGGGCAGAGAAAAAAACTGCAGTCTTGGATATGTTTCTGCGTGTGGGAAGAAGGCTTGTTGCGTGCTTTATGACATTTTATAAGACCACAGAAATAACACACAATAAGTATAGCTGGTTTGTGCGTCACTGTATTCATATTTTAGGACTCCATGGGCTATAGATGAGCCCAACAGCACCTACTAAGGGCCAGGGGCAGTTTGACTGGTTCTGTCTACGAACAGAATCGATATTTTCGTAAATGTGTGACGCCACATTTACCTGGTTCTGAGAAACCCAAATATCGATCGATCATCACAAAGGTACAACGTATTATTTAAATTTCTAAACTGTGTCGTTATAATTTAACAAGATACTGATATACTCAAATACTTAACTAAGTACAGAGTTCCTGTGCTATTTACTTTCATACACGAAGTTCTGTTTCGCAATATTATTATTCTTTATCAGTTTTGCACTGGCAATTATCTATAAACCGAATCTAGGTCAAATTATCTGTGACCATTACCACAGAATATCAAAATGTATCTAAAAGAAACAAGACGTTAGGATGTACACTGGTTTCATTTGATGGAATATGGGCCAGTGATTGTTTCTGGTAAACGTGTTCCTGACTAGCTGAGCGATTAGCCTCTCAAAACGACAAACGGGGGGCTCTAATTTCTAAATTTCTACAAGGACAGAAATTTCTGTTCGTCCCAATATCCAGACCGGGTGTATATCTGACGCCACCATTTCTATGATTCCTTTCTAGGAAACTCTGCAGCAAAGAGTACAATAACAACAGAATTAACAATGATTTATGACCTTATACGTTCTTTAATTCCACTCGAGCACTGCTCAACACTAAATATGCCTCTCAATCCCAAGCATTCACTTAATTCAATGTATAGTACATTTCCAGATAAAATAACGTACATAAAAAAGCCGAGAATTGGCATCATTGCTCTGGAGTTGTACGAATTTAAAATACAACCGCGATAGCCATATTTAACGCACCTCGTAGTAACGTACAAGCCAAGAAGCAAAAATAATAATTCTGGCTCTAACAATCATGGCACAATCGTAAACTGGCGTGCATCTGTCCACCCACACGTCTGGCACGTGAAGACACGGGCCAGAGTCAAGATGCAGTCAACATACAAGACGAACACACACGTAACTGCCAACTATCACCAATACTACAAACACAATTCAAAAGATAGCCGTCTTCCGTGTTGCTGCACAGTGCAGTCTGATTTAAGTTTACTTCCATCATCAGGGCGACAAGTAAGCCGAGCGTCTTACTCATCACACTGGTTATCAATGTAGCAAGCACCTCTTAAACGTCGGCAAACTTCTGCCACACTGCACGGAAGTACAACCAAGAAGACAGTAATTTTCATGTAATTAACCAGTGCTACAAAACTTGTACGTTTCACCGAATGTTAGGGTAAACAAAGATAATAAAACGGGTGAGACATGATACACACATGGGAGAGATAATAAATGAATATAAAATTTTATTCGAAAAACCAAAAGGAAAGAGACCACTTAGGAGACGTGCGTGTACATGACATAATAAATACCGTAATGGATCTCAGGGAAATAATGTTTTAGGAAATGGATAGGGTGTGTTCTAATTGCGGCTTCAAGTACCTCGCAATGCCAACAGTATGAAGTAGAATTATTCAATTCGCCAAGAAGAATAACAATTTCTAACTACAAAGAGCAAAGTTCTTCATTAGAAGTCAATAGTCCCTCAGCCAATCAATAAATCCCCAGCCTTTATAAATCTCAATCAATTCCAAAATCTGTATTTAGTTACGTCTTTCATTTACTAAAACATTTTTAGACTGAAATGCGACAACGCGGCGAGCAAACACGCAAAATAACCTGGAAAGCAAAATTTACACTCGCATACCGAAAGTTTTAAATAAATCGTTCAATTCCAATCTCCTTATCATAAGTAACTGAATTTCGCTTCTAAGTTTTGGAAACATGTCGGATATGAGGTTTTTCTAAACATATTATTCACTATTATGCACATGCTTGACAGTATGGCAGCAGAGACAATACGGGCGAAGTTAAATCTGGATTTATGGTTACATCAGTTCCGGAGCCATGCCTTTCATAAAGTGATTAAAGTGAGCTGACAGCTACCGGTAGCTTAAAAGTCAATTAATGGATACCGCTTTAAGTTCCATTTTGATACTATGCTCCCATTTAAACATAGGTTTTCTAAGTGGGCTCTTGGTCTCAACCAAAACCGTGTCCACATTCATTTCCTCCGTGCGCGTTACACGTCCAGCCCATCCTCCTTCATCTGATCCCCCTAATAATATTTTGTGAAGATTCAAATTATGAAACACCTCACTGTTAAATTTACTTTAGACTCCTGTAGCTTCCTCCTTAAGTCCATATATTCTTCTCAGTACCCTGTTCTCAATCAAACATCCCCAATCATATTTTATTTTTCTCGGGGTGGGAGCACTTTCACACATATTATAAATACCGAATACTGCGATCAAATTCACTACACCTCTTATAATTTATAAATACGATGAAACACACAAACTCTATGCATGAAGACAGCGGATCCTAAGATGAACCCAAAGAAAGAACAGAAACTGGTTCCAAAACATAGTTTAAGTTTTAAGTTTTTCTCTCTTAATGTGAGAGCAATCTCCCCACCCACTCGGTTATAAAACATACAACAGCTCCTGCTGGCATGTTTGAAGAAAACGTTCGAAGGTTTCCCACATCCGCAGTATAGGAAATGAGTTGCTACCACCCTCACTTCATAAACAGAATAACTGTTCAAAGCTGTAGAGCAACAAGCAAGGTCATCTCTGTACGGTAGCTGTAGTGAAGCTATTTACACAATACGCAAATAACACTTGGCTTATAAGATTTGTAGGTCAGCCAAGATTGCAGACCGAGGGCGAGCAAAAGGACCATGGACCACGCGACAAGAGCAACATGAAATATGTATAATTTCAAAAGGTATTTTACTTATACCTTTCAACCTTTCAACAGGGTAATACAAAGTGTTGTGCCACAATTCAGAAGCCATTACTCCGTTGTTTTTAAATTTTCCACCTGTCGCTCAAAACACTAATTCAGTCGTCCGCTCGACTATACACATGAGCTCCTCACGTGGTTTACGTCAGTGAGCGATCAGTACAATCAGTAAATGCCAATGTGTTAACTCTCAAGCCCAATAATGATAATGAGATTCAAACCTCCTTACGTTTGAGGTGGTGTGATCGCTTGTAGCGAGCTAGTCATTCAGATTCGGGAGGTGTGGCAGGCCGCTGTGAAAGAGAAATGTAAATAGCACGTGAGCTCAGACAAATCATCGGTGATTCAGCAAACAATGGTCTCGAGCAAATGAGCAGGAGTAACTGAATGTGCAGAACCAACCCCCAAATTTCTAGCCATACCCGTTTGTGTTTTATATCACTTTTAGCTTTGCTATAGTTGACGTACATTTGAGTTACACAGCCAAAGTTTGTGGTTTAAGTACATCTAGTGTTTCTACAATGCAGAGACTCAAAAATAATGAACGATCAGGGCCAAGCTGTTTTCGTGTCAACTAATAAGCATTACTCGAAAGATCCTTTAGAACATTTACAAACGGCAGTACTTTGTAGCTCGCTGTCTTGCTTCTGTGTCGGTAATGTGTTTTGTTCATATAGCATATGGGTCATGTTCTTCTAATTTTCTAGCTGTAAGAGTAAAAATTATGGACCTCGTCATAATGCTAATTTCTCCAGCCTCAAGTCAATTCAGTCCTAGCTCTCAGCACACACTCTCAAGCCGAATGAAGCCCTTGACTGAAACACTGCTATTTTGAAATAAATTTCAAAACGGAAGAATAATAAATATTGTTCTTCGTCAAGGGTTAGACTCTTTTTCCTATTCCAATTCAGACTTTTGAAACTATGAATCATTCCGAGACATTTGGCAAAACTTCTTGGACAGGGGATGGGATCGGCACACCGTAAGACCACTACCCACTCGCAACACAGGAAACCGTTGGCACACATCAACAGAGAGAGAGAGAGAGAGAGAGAGAGAGAGAGAGAGAGAGCGGGATTCAATCCGCAGATCCAGTATTCGGGCCGTACAAGACCTATAACACCATAATAAATAATGGTGATCAATCCGGATTTGTGCTTCCAGCCTATATAGCTTAGAATAATAGGGTGATCAGTGAACTATGACTTGGCAAGGATCAGCAAGGACACTGTCGCGGCGTAGTTCAAGGTAATGAAGGGACAGGAAAATTACTAAAAAGATCATCAGGTAAGTCAGGACAACAGGACTCCGTACCGAGATTTGAATCCAGGGTCACCCAAATATAAAACGAGAACGCTAACCATTTGACCGCGACTTTAGCTGTCTGGATCTCACATCCAGTATTTTAAATTTAAATTACGTCTAAGGATAAGCGTCTCTTCCTTTGGTTCTTACAGGCGTTGAAATACGTCACTTCATATGTAAACCGCTTATTTTGGGCTCTATCTATCGTCCAAATTGTTAAATTATAAAACAACAACATTTCAGATGCTGAATTCTGCTTCCGTCTTCAGGCAGAAGAAGCCTGTTGGGCCGCCTGGCTTAGCTGGACTCAGACATGTCCAGGTCTGAGGCCAGCATTCGGAATCAACGCACTAACGCAAGATGTTCCACACAGACGGCCGGAAGAATAGACTTCATTTCCAGTGCTTCGTTAAGTACCAATCACGATTAGAATGTACAAAATGTGTTGATAATCCTTAAAACGACCAGGTTATAATGTCGACGCAGTATTTACGGGATCATATATTTTTGTGAACAAAACCCCGTGCATGCAATTTGTATAAAAACGTATCTTTGGCAGAAAGCGAGGTTCACAATTTGACGAATCAACACTCATTTTACTTTTTAACTACAGTACACCGTGGGGAGCAAATCAAGTAAAATGAAAAGGTAGAAATACAGTGTGATAGAAAAGACAAGCAACCCATATTAAAATATTTACCGATCGTTGCAATCCTATACACTTCTAAATTAACAAACACAAGATCCCACGCAGGTCACGTCATGTTCTAACCTGCTCTCGCCAGGTCGTCAGTCGAAGTGCAAGGATGTACTTTTCAGAAGTGCAACGAGTGTTCGTTGTCGAACACTACCTGGCATCTTTTTCTTACTTAACTTGCCAGAATGTGTTTAGAATACAATTCGCGATTCTCCTTGGCCGAACAAATCGATAGTGACCCAGGAATCGTGCATGACAAACCATCGGTGTTAAGTGACGATACAAAATGCGGTGGGAATTTTCCAACACTTAGCAAAATTTTTATAATTTTTGTTGAAACACAACGTATGTCAGGAATGGGTTGCGTCACTTTTCGATCAACCTGCAAAACACCTAGCGTGCTTAAACACGACGTCATTAAGACGTGTAAGGAACGCATAGGTAAAGTTCCACACATTCCAGATCCAAGCTTCAGACGGAGGTAAGTTATCAGCTTCGCGCTCCGGCAGCTTCTCATCCAGGAAGAAGGCCCCGATGTTTAGTGGACAAGAGCGAGTCACTTTACTGAGTAAGACATTGCAGCTCATGGCGAATGTATTAATAATAATAGTCAAAGAAGTTCAGGACTGTGGGCTCGCTTACCAATAAAGTCGGTAATAAATCCCTGTTTTTATTATTCTTTGTTTTATGTACTCTGAAGGTAAGGTGCCAGTTAAAGGCGTGGATCACTGATTTCAGATTCATTCAGCTGGGTCTGTGCAGTGGCACATATCCATAAACAAGAAAGAGGTTTTATATTCCAACAAAATAAATTATATTAGTATACACAAACGTCGGATATGCCGTATTTCGCAACAGTGCACAACACTGTCCAACATTATACCACTGGTCCCACAACACTACACCCTGTTTCAGCAAAGAAGAAAGCCGTATTCTGCCTGAGGCAACTGCCGGTCATCAGTGTCAGTGTGGACAATTTATACCTTCATAACGGTCCGTGGACAAACACGTGCCGCCAATAATAGGGTACCCAGGGGGCAAGAAGAGTAAACAGCTGTTCAAACACGATAAACACAAGTATAAGATTGCTTCTGGAGGCTGTTTGCCGATTTCAATCAAACCCGACACGCAAATAAAGTTCTAAATGTTGTACGTAACCAATGTTGAAATTATTCCTGGGTCATTTCAGCTCACACCGTCCACCATGTAAATCAACTGTCACGGTAATTAAACAAAGATAATCCAATGGGCAAGACACGTAGTTAAGTTAAAACATGAAATGTTGTAACAACATACTTCTTTGGATGGTTGTCTTCAGGGAAGAAAACAGCTTACGGAAAAATTCCTTTTGACTATATAAAACAGCTCACAGAAAAATTCCTTTTGACTTCAAGGAAGAAAGCAGCTCAAAGAAAAATTCCTTTTGACTTCAGAGAAGAAAACAGCTCACAGAAAAATTCCTTGTGCCTTCAGGAATGAAAATGTTTCACAGAAAAATGTTCCTACGAGTCAAGAGTATTCGACGCCTTTCACCCAAGCGAAATGTATCTAGATTTGATCTCTTTCTTTCTTTCTTTCTTTGGTTCAGGAGCGGCGCCAGCACGCATCACTACCAGAACAGAGCGGCGTAAGTGACGCTACACGAAACTGCACATGCATATTATGTACAGCTGCTTGCTGCAGTTAGGTAAATGCATCATGTCCAACTCTGCATTCTCGTTTAGCCTTCAAAAGCTGTGCCAACTGAAGCTCGTGGTCATCTCAGCCTAAATTCTCAACAGTCCATAACCTGTAACGCTGTGTAGCAAATATTATGCTGTCATCATGTTTCAGATAAATGGTTCCATTCTGAACAACATTCTGTCTCTCGTCAACCTTTCTAAATTGTCTAAGCACATTTAATTTAGCAGTATTCCCATTATATTGCTTCAGAAACAGAAGATCTGTCAGATTGTTTATACTCTTCTTCTTTTACCCGTAGGTGTCGAGGTTTATTTATTCACTTAATTGATCTGTTTGGACAATGGTAGGACTCCTTGGATGAGTGATCAGCCCGACGCAAGGCCTCTACCTATACAAACACAGAAAGACGCGGACAAACATCCATGCCTTGAGTGGGACTCGAACCCACGGTCGCAGCAGTCAGGCGCACGAGGACCATGCCTCAGACCGCGTGGCTACTGCGGCCGGCAGATTATTTATCCAAATTCCAAAATTTTGCTATATCTTAAAACAGGTAACGGTCGTCTCATCCGGGTTCTTCTCCCCTCACAATTTATAACAATCTTTTCACTTCCATAAAGTACTATAATAAAGTCCGAATTTTGTATATCATTGATACATTTAAAAAATTGTTTTCATACATCCAATAATATAGGCACTCTTTATAATAAAGCATTAATGGTATATGTCTGTGAACGTTTTATCACCTAGCAACAGACTAACAGCTGAAATATCTGAAAAATTACAACCAGCGTCTAAAGATTAAAGTGCTAATGCTCGTTGTGGAGAATATAGGTACTTCTTGTTGAATGATTTTTTTAAGATGTCAAACGTAAACAGAGTTATTTGTTGAAGATAGCTTCTTTGGGACGTGGCGCTGTGCAGCCCAGTAGAAGTTTATCGACGTTTCAACACCCTATGAACGAAGGAAGCAACTATGAAAAGTCGGTAAACTACTACAAGGCTACAAGGCTACACGGCGTTAAAGTCCATGAGACAGCCATCTTCATACTCGTCGGCGCTAGAACCTCGAATTCTACAGGCTACTTGTGACGGATTCAAATAACTCGGCAACATTTTGTAAATTCTTGATGGTGGATCGACTTTCGAACATCCAAACGACAGACGGATCGTAAACTCCAGGAATCTGATTTGGGCAAGGGATTCTTCGTTGATAGTTATTCATTCTGTCAGTTTGTTGTTTTATGGTTTATTTGTTGTTCTAGCGTTTGTTTCCAATACATAAACTGAAAAAAGACGCGTAACTACACAACGAATAAGGCAGCTACAGAACATCTCATACAACCTTAAGATAGAGGATGAACGCGTAAACAACATCAGATTGTTTCTGTTATGTTATGACATGACATGCTTTGAACTCATTCAACATCAACTAAAGTTTGTGACATAATAACGGTGAATAACATTAAGATGTTCAGGCAAAATGAGCTAGTATTAGACCGAACTTCTATATGTGGCGTTTCTAATGCCAAGATTTCTTTTTCCTGGTCAAGAGTTTTAGTCCTTAAAATAATCATTCCTGTCCTTGGTCCATACATCCAAAGCACAGGTATAAGCAAACACATTCCCTTGCCAGGAATAACAAGCTATTTGCACTACAGTCGTCTACTGGCTGCATTGCCACTTAGCACGCTCCGTACAAGAAAGATACTCTAATAATGTTCTTGTCGTCCGACACAAATGCTGCACCACAAGAAAAATTCCTAGTGCTCCGAAAATATTAAGCAGCCTGACAACCTCAAAATATATAGAGGCAATCCATTAAAACTTTGCTTACGTACACAAAGTTTTATTGTGACATTAAAATACTACACATCCACATAAAAAAGGAATGGAAACAGTCAAAACTCACTCTGAAGAACAGTGAATAAGAGACGAAGATTCATTGCTTCCAGATCAAATAAAACTGGATTTTCTTTCACACAAAATTCTGCTGATCTGAGTCTAATGGACATGGAAACACAATAAAAAAATTAATACTTTAAAATTACTTTCCTAAACTTCTTCATTGCGGCAAAAGAAAACTTGCGTTCAAGTCTTACGCGCACTTTTCTGCGCAGACCGACGGACAAGTATTATCCAGGGGCAGTCAAAGTTTCCAATCGATTTCAGTCGGTCAGGGTAAATGACTTAAAAGAGCGGATCGGCTCAACGGTCCTAATTTTAAAAACAAGGAATAAAACGAGAAAGGAGACCCACTATGTTAGGTCGTTCCTATTGCGATTATCAATTGTCAATTTCGTCAGTGCCTCATCATCAACCAACACGAATGAAACATTAAACGGGCCACACATAACACGAGACGGGAAAAATGTGGCCCATGGCAATGCTCAAATATCATTAGGCGACAAAAAGTCATCCTTTCTTCCTGCAAAAATAAAATTAATACAACTTTTTTTAGTATCCCAGTTCCTGTATTTGTTTTTCGATTTATTACAGTCTATTTGCAGCTGTTTACGAGGATCTCGAATGGTATCCACCGATGATTCAATTTAATACGCCCGTGCATACCTTGAGAACGCCAATCAGATTTAGAAAATCGTGTTCCAGTATTTTCGATGCACGAAAATCGTCTTCCAGTAATTTCTATGCAAGGAAATCGTATTAAACTAATTTATATATATTTTATACAAAGCATATTCAGTGAGCGAGAACAAACGATAAATAAGCTATTTAAGAATTTTTAATTAAAGAATTTTTTGCGAGGCCCTCTAGCTAGCGGTAGCACCAAAATAGCCCAATTCAGCCCCCGAGTAAAAATAACTGCCCCCACCTATCTTGTATCATCGTGCAATTAACTTTAAAATTCGTCAAAGAACAGCAACTTTATAATTCATCAACATTAACATTCACGGAATAATTATCTTCACGACACAGGAGCACTCACACATAAAACAACAAATATCTGGTCACAAAACCCAATTGAGACTTGAGCAGAGAGAAAAAAATCCTAGAACACCAGTAATGAGACCTGATCCGAGGGTACAATGAATACGGGCCTCTAAGACTGCTTCTGAGCTGTCATGTTAACAATCGTTCATCATCCTTGGTTCCGTGCAAAAATAAATAAGCCAACGCTAATGTAGAAATAGTTACGGGAAAGAACATGCACGACAAACAAATGTCGTACTAACGACGACAAGAAAAATCCGACCACTGGTCACTGGATGAGCCACTCGCTGAAGTGTGACGACTATCTTCACCTCACCCTGGCGATGTTCCTGGCGCAGTCAGAATAATAATAATTATAATAATCGTTTCGCTAGTGCCAGGGTAAAGGGGTATACGTCCTGGAAGTCCAGAAAAAGAAAAACAATTTTAGGGAAAGTTATCAAAAATCTTGTTCGGTGAATAACATGTTGTTATACAATTTTCACACGAACTTAAGGTTGAAGTGGTAAACTTGTTAAATTACAGATGACACGAAACACAGGCTGTAAAGCAGCAATCACAGTTATGTTGTTATTTTTGGACTTATACCCCTTTACCCTGGCACTGGCTATTTGTTTTCGTGCTTCGTCCAAGTCCGCTTAGGTGCGGGTGACAACGAACAACGGACCCCTAGAAATGAAAGAGGTCAAGTCGCAACTCTTTGTTAACAGTTGTTCCGAACTATGATTACGATGCCGGGGTCTTAACACCTCTAAATATTTATTAACAGTTTAAAACTTAGAAGAAAAAACTTACACAAGGCTGGGTGGCCACAAGTTTCATCAGCGATTGGTTTCTCATCAAAAGAGTCAGTGCCTGAGGAAAAAGTCACAGCGACTAACATTTGTAAACAGAGAAAGAACTTTTAATCGATTTCTCAAAGGTAATAAAGACTGCCTCTTGCGCTTGCGCAATCCAAAGTAAAACTCTACAGTCACGTTAAGTTCTGGAGAGCCTACAACGAAGCACGAGTACTTCTCTGCAGTGGACAAAACATTCATTTCACTGCCGTTATCCATTTATTTATCTTCATATTTTTGTGCTGAGAATCTAACAATGTAATTACATACTACATTCAATCGCATCATCTATCTTCGTAAGATCAACAGAAACTCGTACGATGTTTTCAAAGAAAATTTGGCACATTAAACACCTCCGAATGTCATAATTTTTATGTCAATTAGGTGTAAGTTTATCGTATTAAGGGCACAGAATATCTCAGAAGATGTTTCAGAAGGACTTTAGTACCCCTTGACTACAAGTTATAAAAACTTGGTGCAATTTTCACTTGGGCTTGATGAAGGCAAAAAAGCAGAAACGGAAAGTGAAGGAGACTGCCGAGAGGCGGTAGCTGGGAAATAGCTAATGACGGGAAAGAGCTCACGCGGTATCTGATGCGGAATGACAGAGACGGAACCATTAGGCAGGTATCGGCGTCGGCGGCTGCCAACTGGGGTGGGCATTCGCCCAACTCTCACCCCCACTTCTTCATCCCACCTCATCTCCGCCTGTTCGCCAGTCTCAATGCCGGCCGGCCGGCCGGGTAAACCGTGTTCCAAACTCAGCACTTAACTCCAGGGTTAGCAACTCAGAGACGACTGGCAGAAACCGAGAGACAAAACACAGCGCCTACTAACGTGAAAAAATTTCATTATGTAATAAGTCTGCTTGAAAAATCTAACTGTTTAGAAAATATAAATGCAGCAACAACTGTACGTAGATACCAACGTTTCGGAGGAAAACATTGTTTCCATCTTCAGAGGCCCTGAATGACGAATAAGAGAGCGGGAGAGAATTTTAACGGAAGATACGAAGATTTCTTCACTCCTCAGACTTGGTTAAACACTTGTCACGGACAAGCAGACGACTGACTATCGATCCTAACAGCTATCTTATGTAAGTTCCTTTCTTAATATTGCTACGTATCTTCTTGAAGCAGATCACTGTACAGATTATCTTCAGACGTATAGTCCACGACGACATTTCTGCCTCAAACACAAACACGTTCCACGTACCTTCATCTTTGCCGGAAGCCACGCGAAGTACGACACATTCCAATCACAGCAACGCCTGCAGCGTTGCGATAAGATTACACGTCAAACACTTGCGTCGGAGATGTTGCCGCAAGATCAGGCACGACGTGTGTTTGCCTCTGCACTTACCGTTTCACAAATACATTTGCCACTGTTCGCTAGGGCCTCTATCAGGAATCGCCTAATAGACATTTGTTTAAAAAGAAAGATACAAGGCGAATAATGTGAAATCAAAAAGTGAAAGCCTGCGACTAGCATCTTCTCCAATAGGGTCACAATTCTGCATAAGATGCAACAACAGCTTAGGTTCATCTATTTAAATAGCATATGGCCAAGTCAGTCTTCACTAAGGACGCAAGTTTACTGACGGCGGTCAGCCAAAACATTGGGACAGAACCCAAATATACTTGGCCAGAGAGAACTTAGTTTTGGCGAGTTTAAAAGTATGCAACAGGCTACTGAATATTTAGTTTAATTTCTTTCATTTTGTGTCCATGCAACCCCACTCAGTCAGCGACTAACCTACAGGTAAACATCTGCAACAGGAGTGCTAACAACAGCGAGGATGCATTCGTGGGTAGAGCAAAGACGACACTGTTCATACACGGTACGGGTTCGGCAAACTTGTTCTCGTCTGATATGGAGGGGTTCCTTCCATAAACATCACCTTCCACAGACATTTTTATCTGGACAGCGTCACTACGCGGTAAACATCTTCCATTTTTTCTCTGCTGTCTCTTACGACCTGTTTAACGATGTGTCCACTCTTCTCCTACTCTTTCCCGCACAAATCTTCCTTCACTTGGTCCATCCACCAGTCCTTGGTTCATAATCACAATTAAATTTATCACTCAGTGCTAAACAACGTCAAACAGTTATTACAGACCGGCAACTATGTAAACGAAATGTTCTAATTTCAACAACGAGAGAGAGATACAACATCCATAATTTTCGCACAAAAATTTCTCTGCTTTAAAACAGATTTGTGGGCCGGATGTGTTTTCTGAAAGTATTTTCACTGGCGAAAGAAATCACACAGACGTCGCGAAGTTCAACGTTATTTCTCTTGTCAGAAAAACTTCATCCCGTTTCACGGGTCGTCCACTTAGGTTGTAACACTGGCCCATACAACCTGATACAATTCCGAAATACTGGTTTCACAAACAACATAGATACATCAAATAATTATCTAACTCCATGGATCAAAGTCTTCCTGGGAAATCTAATACAGCACAAATTATCAAGGGATCTGCCGCCTTTTATGGAGCTCGAATGTTTATTACAGAGTTCATAACTGCCCACCACAGGACACTATCCTGAACCACTTACATCAATACATCAAAACACATCGTTTCTGTAAGATCCATTTTAATATTATCCTCCAATTTAGAGCCAGGTATACCAATTAGTCTCTTCCCTTAGATCTGTCGGCATTACTAATGCCCCCACGCGTGGTACATCACCCGCCCAATATATCCTATTTGACATGAACGCCCATGAACGTTCCCTGTCCATGCCCTACCTACTGCCAACATAAAGGCCATCTTCCGTGGCAAAATAACACAATACAAACGTAGGCGGTGACGAAACTATAAAAGCGAATAATATTAGCTTTCCAGGAACAGAGTTGTACGTAAAACTGCATAAATAAATCAGTGTTACAGATTACCGTGCATGGAGAGCTCAGTTTTACAATAAAATCAGTTCAGTTCTATTTTGGCATCACCATAGCAGTGCGTCAACATCACAAGCAATGCTTCTTACACAGATAAAGCTGTGAGGGTAGTCTACTTCTTTGATCGACATTCTAGCCATCCGAACCCATCAACCAAGAAAATACAACCCACACTCAAGCACAATACTGAACATCCGGATGTTCCGCAACATTTCCCCTCTTCCTTCACACAAGCTCGATAGTCCATGAGAAATTAACATGTACTCGAAATGCATATAATCGATTTTCCAAAGTAAGCCTTCTCGTCGTCTTCCTTCCAGCATAACACCGAATAGTCCATGCTTCCTACCAAATCCCCAATCACCATTCATGTTACTCAGACTTTGTTCAAAGCTACATAACCTTCACACATGAAAGTATTGTTAACATCTCAAGAATTACTAGGCAATATACCACAAAAAGTTATCAACCAATGCGACACCTACATATCAAAATCATGGTAGCAAATTCTAAATATGAGTAAAAAGCCATGAAAGCTGAATATTTCTGCTCCAATGCAAACGCTTCACGTACAATACAGAAAGCAACCCAAATACTTTAGGCAGGAGGCCAATTCGTGGCAGACAAAAATCTTCCTACATATAAAGAACCCGTTGGCAATGAAAACTTCATGTGGCGATACCTGGATGTGCCTATTCTGCAGTGAGCGAGGAACACAAATATTCCGACAGTAAGCAGCGAGAAATACAAAGCAAACCACGCAAACTGATAAGAAACTTAACAGCACGCGCCTCATGAGCAGTCAAACAAACTAACGCTAATACAATGAATATCTGCAGGACATCAATGTACAGGCGAAGAAATGAATAATGCTACGGGACATATATATTCAGCAAATCAATCCAAAATTATGTGAGATTTCAAATTCTCAACGCGGCGAGTATGAAGTCTTCTGGGATGTCGCTCCACGTAGTCTGGTAGAAACTGGCCGACGTTTCAGACGTGCTCACCGCATCCACCATCAGCACCTTGATTATGATGACGTGGAGGCTTATAACAGCTAAGACCCTTTCGTCAATTTCTCGCAAACAGAAAGTAGTAAGAAAAGTTTGCAAAAATTTCCTCTTAGAGACAACTTCGGGAAAATTACAGATTTATTTTTAAAAAACAGGCATATTGGTGTCCAGAAAACTTACATAACAGGGCATTTCTCTTAAACGACGCATCGTAGAGAAGTGTGGTAAATGCGTTTGCCTTGGAGAGAATGGTCGATTTCTTATTTCGAAAATTCGGTATGAGGTGTTCAGAAAATTTATACAGCGAGTAAATACAAAAATGTTACCATTTGACAAAAAACGCCGAAGACATTACTGATTTTTCTAGCTAAGAAAATAGAAAAAGGGATGCGAAAAAAAATTGTCAGCTACAGGCCTATAAACTGCCGTCTTCTCAAAAGACACAACGTACGAAAGTGCACCAATGCTATGATTCATAAGGTTACACTCAACTCTACCTCTGTCAGTTTTCCTCGATGACATTATGACAGGTGTGAGCTGTAGGTTGTTATTTGTACCTGCTACACGTGTCTACATCCGACGCAAACAGAACAAAACGCGTAACTCAATAAACTGGGTAATTCATAGCAGTATTAATTTCTGTTTCTGACAACACAACAAAAAAATACTTCTACCGGCCACAATCCCACTTACATTCCGTTTCCGTTCGTCGTAAAAATATAACTTCAAAAACCTGCTGTCGCTTTTAATTTTTCTTTATGCTTCCTTCAATCCCGCATTCTTACATTAGTAGATAAATTAAGAAATGTTTTGTGTAGGAAGAAACATACGTACTCGTGCTAACATAAGGGAGCGACTTCACTCTAAAATCGGTGGGAACCAACAGATTTTACAACTCAGAAGACAGCGAAATCATGCCGTGCACAGACCTTTGACCGATGCAGAAATACACACGTTAAGAAAACAGTGGACGGATTAAAAAAATCAAGCTCTTGCCAACTGAGTTGTTGATCCAAGGAAACTGACATTTATACTTGTTAGTACACACACCCCAAATATACCGGTTGCTGTGATCAAGATCTTTAACGCGTGCCGGCGTTCATGCAACGCTTACTGAACTGTGGTCAGCAGGGTGGATGTTTTATGTGGAATTGTTAATACTGTTTCATCATCGCCCTTGCCTCGTCCGATTTTCCCTCACATAGCACAAAGAGGATAACAAAACATTTAAAATCTTACGAAGATAAAAGTTCTTGCCATGAACGACAGCGTACATAAAACAGCTGAAAACAGGCGTTCAGAAATCTCAAAGTGCTCAGCAAAATACGACCGACAGACAACAGAAACAATGTATAAAGAGTGTCAATTACTTAAAACGAAAAACATTAAAAAAACTTGATCGTGATCCAGAGACAACCAGTGGCTGTATGAAAGGATATTTTATACAAAGATATAACTACTTTTGAATATAAGACTAGCCTATTAGAAAAGTGTAGAGTATTCCATTCCGGAGTACACACATTTCCCACGTGTTCGATTCTATTCTGCATACCTTACTGACCTTGATATCCCTTTAAAGCAGACAATTAATCGTAAAATGAATTATTCAGGGCTATCCAACACCACAAACTACAAGAACCTTCTTTCTATTTCAGATGCATATCATTACAATGAAGCATGATAAAAAAACACGATTTCGATTCTCGGGTGCCACGAGGAAGATTATGAGAGTCTATTACACGTGCGTGGACCTACCTCTGATTTCATTTTCTACCGTAGTAAGTTGCTGTTATTTGGCTGCGTTTTAAACGGCACACTCTGTATTTCAAAATCAGAAAGAAGCTCTCATATACCATAAAACTGTAATAATCAAACTCAAATAAAATATTAATCAGATGTAGGATTTGAGGTTTTTCACAGCGATGACTTTGAAGATGGCTGTCTTCATGAATCAGATGTATTCCAACTCAAATACTTCATTCATGTTTACTACCGTACAGCAAAAGCGTCTTTGCGCGCAGTAGCATCTGTCGGTTTCCAGCATGGTGCCGTAAACGTCAGAAACGTCGGTAAAAGAAACAAGCGTTACTTCCGTTCTGAAAAAGGAATACTTCAACTGTCGTCAAATATGAAACACGTCATTCCTCATCGCAGATAACCAACAGCCAGGAGTTCCCTGTTAATAAGATCATCACGTTTCGTAACGCCAGCCATCAGAAAGACAGATGTTTCGAATCTTGGAGTATTAAGAAATGTCAGACGGTTGAAATAAAATGTTTTGGAACATGCGGTTAGTTATTGCCGTCGCGTGCGACGGTGGCGACACAACGGAGAGTTCGCCCCTGGAAAAGATTTGACAGCTCAAATCGTCGAGTCTCCTCACGCTGCATTTGTGTTTTAGTAAGTTCAAACTGAAACACGAGCGGAAAGCTGTCCTCAGTTTTAAAACACAATACTTTCTACATTTTTCATTGTAACTTGGTTAAGACTTAGGTTCAAGTGTATCATGAGCCTGTATTTGGGACTAGTAATATATATTCTGGCATAGAATATTCTATCACACAGTCAATGGCTGGCTGTCGATTACAAATTGCATCAAATAAGAGGCAGACTATTGTAAATATCGGCATTTTACAAAAGTCTGGCCCGTCATCAGCATTGATCACTGGAGTTCCATCTGTCAGCTGTGGATATTACGCATGGCACTCCAGGAGTACTGGAACGCGTATGGACCGTGACAACGCAGACCACTCTGATCCATCTAGTGTTTGGACCCTCTCACGTCAAGTGAGGGGAAGGCTGCTACCTATTAAATACCCGCTATAACGCCTGTAGGACGCATAGTTGAAGACCCTTAAAATTTCTTCGATCGCGGTAAACAATTCAGTTTCAGTGCGGCACATCAAAATATCATACTGGAATCTTGATATTACTGGCGGTAACACGGTACGGTCTCCAAATGAAACAAGAAAATATCAAATTTCACATAAATCAGGCAAATAATTGAAAATTACTGTCTACTGAGATGTTACGCTGTGTAGTCTGGAATAAATTGGCCGACATTTCACAGGCGTTTACTGCCTTTATCATAAGGGCGGCGCAACATCCCAGAAGACGGTCAAATACGAAAGGATAACATAGACGCCCATGCACATCTGCGTTACGAACAGCCTTCAACTGACCGAAAGAGAACGCAAATGAATGCATACAAATTTCTGGGCGTGCAAGACATAGCTCTTACAATATCTGTGTATATTTTGCCTGGGCATCATAAAAATTACTATAGCTTCCTATATAACTTAACTGTGCAGCATTTCGTGGATCAATATGAAGGGTACATAAGCAAACTCCGTTAACAGCCCCAAAAACATCTCATAAATCTTACACAAAAGACCTGCTCAACTCTGGTAATATACAGGCCACACATCTTATTCATTACGATACACTGCACAATAACTCTGTTCTGAGCCCAACCTTCTCCAAGGCGAAAGTGTTTCTTTGTCGGTCTTTCTGAAGAGCAAAAGAAGACGTGAAATCACTGACGCTGCTCTGTTAACGCGCGCGATTACCCACGTCCAAAGGTCAGTAACAGAAAGAGGTGAATACTTGGAAACCATTACACGAAGAGTCACAAGGTGATGTTAACTTCGGTTCTGACGTCCACCATTGAAAAATAAGGCCAAGCATAGTGGAAATGGGGGCTAACCGACTTTCCGAAAGACTAGCACATGCCACACGTAAGTGCTATTAATATTGTAGCAGACTACTGATCCGATTTTACAGATTGTTTATGGTACAGATCCATCACCACAGACCTCATCGATGGTGGGACCTTCGATCAAGGTTACAGGCTTACACAAGTCGAACTGACTAACATGTGGATCGTTCCCTGTATTTGAAGTCACCGTTTATTTTAAAGCCAACAAATACGCAGACCCCCACCTACAACACGATGAGAAAAACACAGCCATCAAACTTTTGTAACACAGTCTTTACATTTTATTTCTTTGAACGTCTGATGCGTCAGTCAAGCACGCCCTTATATTTAGAAGTACAATTTTTCGCCTGTAGAGAGCAAACCGTGATCCAAGAACACGGTGATGTGGGTCTGTACTTTTATCATGATGAAGTATCCGGTCTATTTCAGGATCACAATAAAAGTTAAGCGTATTCAAAGCAACACATTATTAGACGACTTCCAGAATGTCTGGTACGCTTTAAATTTTAAAGAAATTCCTGCCTCTTCAAATAAGACTAGAAAGTTGTACTCCAATGAAACACACGTAGACCTATTTTTCTATCGCACTCTTTACTGTTATCCTACTTTATGTCACGTGCTAGGTATCTACCCTTTTACACAATTTATTAAATCCAATTTAAATTTCATGTTAAATACGGATTACAACTGACCGGGGCGCTCAAAAATTATATTAGCCTGTTAAAGTATTATGTACACCACCCACTACAGGCAACTCTCGGTTTACGAACGTTCGATTTACGAACATTCGCTATAACGAACGTCAAAATTCATTCAAAATGTCCTAAAGTCGCCAATAGATAGAGTTCTTATAAAACGAAATGCCAAACGTATAGTGAACATAATTGTAAGATTTAAATAAATAAACTTTTAAAAAATGTAATTATCACAATAATTATCAGAAAATTATTATATTATAATTATACTGAACTGTTCTTGGTTGATAAAACTAATCTAGCCGGTGAAAAAACGTTGGTTTACATGTCACGCCGCGTGGCGTACGTTACGTATCGCATACGATAAACCATAACGCATACACACATTATAATAAAACATACTGTATAAACCATTCGATGAATAGTACATGGCTTTAATGCTTTAAAATGGCTGCTAACATATACGATACGTATCGTATAAGCTCAGGAATGTAAGATACACATAATGAACGAAAACGTACAACGAACGGCTTGGAACGGAACTCGTTCGTAAACCGAGAGTTGCCTGTATAGGCCTTCAAAATTGTAAGGATCAATACGCTAAACCAACAACGTTTTGGCTGAAATGAACCAAAATCCCTTCTTTAAAATCACTCCTGTCTGGGACCAAATCTAGTATTTTAAAATTAACTCAATCACTGTCGATAACAAGAGCAATCTGACAATTACGAATCGTGACCGCTCAGTTATCAACCGAAATATCAACAGCACCAGATACAACCGCGGTATCTTAAAAGATACTTACATATTTAATCACGACCTATTTTGGTGAACTCTGGTTCTCGTAGCGGCCAGTAAGAATGTGACACTCTTTGGGATCTTGTGGCAAGTAATCTGGCAGACGTTTACCGATATTTCAGACCTGCTAGCTGTCTCCATCATCAGGGCTATGAGTCTGAATTCCCACCTACTAAACCTCTATGGGCAGGTTACCCTTCGCTACGTTCGGAGATTCAAAGCCCTTCGAATCAACTAATACCAGACTAACGAAGATGGCTGTCTTTTGGGTTGTACCAGACTACATGGCGATACAACCCACAAGACAGCCATCTTCGTACTGTCCTGATGATAGAAGCAGCAAGGACCTCTGAAACGTTGGTAAAATTCTACCGGACGACACGGCGAACACCCCAAAAAAACCCATCTTGGTACCCACCTCCGTGAGAACCTCAAATCCTACTTTCTACCACATTACACGGCGCTACATCGCAGGAGTATAATGTGTTTTTATTAACATCCCAGAAGACAGACATCTTCACGACCTATTTTCATCTCTACTTACAACGCACCTGAATATACACAGTCGTTTACATACCGACACAAAATTAAGGTAGCTCCTGAGGCTAAGCAGAGTGGCATAGCGGTGGCTGTGGAATGGAGGCTGGCATTAAGACGTCGAAGGCGCTGAGTGGTCCGCTTCAAGCTTCGGCCCCCGGCGAATTCGCCTCTCCTCTCCACTGGCCCCACCCAGCGCCATTTCAATAGAGGTCTGGGTAGGACCAACAGCTGTTCTGAACACGATGGCAAAGGAAAATAATCCAAAGCACGTGCCGCAAATGATTGGTTTACAAATTTCTGATGTTAACGAGTACGGAGATGAAAAATTTATTCGACATCAGACGATATTTATTCCCACAAGTGATCAACTATAAAGGATTACAGAAGGGTGTGGAGGCACTGAGAAGACAATTTCCAAAGCAATCTATAAATCACTATTTTTAAGTATATTAGTTGAGTGTGAACAATAAGACTGTCAGAAAGCACACAACTAATAAATTTCTCTTTACACTGTGTTATCTGGATTCTATTTATGTTTGTATGCGCGTGTGTTTTCTTGCGTTCACACACAAAATAGTAATCTCAAATTGAAGGAATGGAAAGGAGTACAGGAGAAATGAGGGACTGAGACAAAGGTATGAGACCGAAAAGGAAAAGAAGGAGAGTGAAAAACTAAGATACGAAAGAATCCACCCCCAATTTCGACTGGCTTTCACACTAGTTTCAAAGACTGGTTCGCAGTGACCAATACGACTCTCCAAAAACATACAACTGACGCTAACGTTCCTGTTTACACGATGTTACAATGATTTACCTCGTGTAGATCTACACCGCCTCGGCAGTAGCGTCCACAAGCAAAAGTTTAACATCACGACCTTGAAATACGGAATATACAACACAGAACGTATTTGAACGACCGAAACTACAAGAGAGCTCATTACAAAATAAATAGCAGAAACTCCTTGAAATTCCTCTGAAGATTTATTGTGCTACTTTATTGAGCAATTCAAAACATGTAAGTCAGAAATAGATCACAATTTCCCTTCCTCTTCAGTCAATTTTCGGTTTAAAATGTATTTTCCAAGTATTTTACGTTTCAGACGAACATACTGCCTCCATAATCAGGGAATGGAGGCAATAAGCTCCTCTGAAACGTCGGTCAACATCTACCAGACCACTCGGCGCAGCATCCCAGAAGACAATCTTCCGTCAAAAAATAAGCTTATGAGGTACATCTCAAGTGATGCAATCCATCCTTTGTGTGCATTAGACGATTCGTAACTATACTTCTACATGATTCACGCAGGCCCCACTTATCACACACAAAATATGAGTTTTTACATCCACTCCCACAGACGTCTAGGGATTGAAGGCGCCTAATGCAACCGTGCTTTGATTCGTATGCTAAAGTTATCCGATTGAAATTTCGGCTATCTTGACCAGGAGTTTTCTCGAAAATTCCACAATATTATTTTGTACACAGACCACGACTGACTCCTTCCACATCCTCGAAAATTCAATATTCGTTGTCATCGTATTATTTCTCGATACACAACTCCGGCAGCTGAAACAGAATAGTTAAATAAACGTATAATTATTAACACCTGTGATTCCCATGGCAGTGGCGAGGCCGATAATCCTCAGGAACGTCTGTAACTTGCTACACGAATCACACAGTGTCACAACCCACACGACCACGATCAGTTTATGACAGCCAGCAATGAAAAAGATTGTCTTTCCGACGTACACTACTTTAAAGATGGATTTTTACTGCACCTTCTACGCACTGTTTAAGGCAGCATTTAAGATAGCATAATCTCTTACGAAATATGCATGTCAATGGCAGTTATCTTTCTGAAAGTGTCACTCACTGCGAACTATTAGCGCAGCAGAACATAATCGCTCAAGGACACGCATACTGTACTCGACTTTAATCGGCATCATCTACAAGTTAATTCCAAGAAAGCATAAATTTTTCAAGGTGCAAAAGTGTTACCACCATCGTCTTGCCTACCGGTACTGAATTTCAAATATCTCAGAAACGCAAATAAACCAACAAACCCAGAACGAGTACCTCTAATTCCACATTTCTTTCTCGAATTCCAATGAAGAAGACAAGTGTTCGATGCAATCTAAAGAATACGTCCTATTTTCAGTGCTTCGAAATATTTATCAACCGCTGCCTTTTTAAACTGGCAGATACTGATCAATTTAGAACCAATTCAATGCTTAGAACAAAGCCGATGTCAGATTTGTGTAAACTGTTTACTACCAAGCACTGACGTAAAAGAAGTGATGTGCTTTGTAAACGTAAGCAGGCGAGCCCAATTCCTTGTCAGACTGGTCGGAATGCACCTCAAAAGTTCAGTCAGCCGCCAACTGAATTATCACGGAGAGTATCCATCACTTGTACGACATCGTTTTGAAAATAAAAGAATGTGACCTCTGTATAAAATGTTCAGTAAGCTAACCTTAACAAAAGATACTAGGAGACACAAACACGATATTACTGAACACGGATTTCGTCTGTAGATAAGTGAAAATTGTCACCTGACACAGAAAATTATCCGGGTAGGTCACGAAGCACTGTAGAATCCTTCATCTCGATCCAAGACACGAACTGTCAACTACTGACTTTAGCACCTTAATCAAGAATTTCAACCTTCAATTCCACGTTTTAGAAATTACAGTTCTGAATGTCATGGGCTCTCAGTGAAACCTCTAGACTACCGAATTATGTCCAAAAATCACCAAAATTGTAGATACCACTTCTTCCTAGCAAAGGAAGAAAGATCAAGCCATCCCTGAACCGTGGGAAAACGTTTACCGCACCTGGAAATTACTGACCGTCAAGTGAGATAACTTACGCCTATATTGTTTTATGATGAAGTACAAAGCAATAAACAAGGCGACGAATTTGAACTTCTATTTGGTGCAGCACTGCGCAGGCTTCCGATCACAAATTAGGGCGCTTGAGTGAAAAATATCGTATCGCCGGAGAGCACGCTGGTAATTCCGATCATCACAGAGCACGCGCGACGTATGAGATGTTCCAGTTTCGATCCCTACTTGGATCAAACCTTTCAAAAGGTAAACATAACGCGCTAATACATAGCACATTTTACAAATTATGAAACATAATTACAATTCTTTCTTTCTCTCTCTTTTCACGATTGCATAAAGATCAAGTGGGCAAGCCAGTGACCTCCGCCTCCATGGCCGGGAACCACAAGTGATGTAAAGAACACAGACGGTTCGCCCTCCTTACTCACACCTTCCATCTGATTGCCACTGGCAAGCCTCAGCAGTTCCACTGCCATGTTCCGATCTACATGCTATTTCCCCATGCAGTTTTCGTTCCGTTATCACACACATCATCAGCATTGAACTGAAAGGAAGCACTTTCGTGGTTGACCTTCCAGGCAACATAAATGGAAATGACAGCCAGAGATAATCATACACACAGAGTCGTTCCATACATAACCTGTCCGTTCCATAGTTGCAACTCAGTTGTCAAATCTCGTACAAGATATAAAAATCAACAATACCGTAATCTGCACAGCTATCTCCATTAAACAGGGTCCTTGAGAAGCTGGCAGTCGCTAGCCGGTCAACAAATTTCTTCCCTTTAATGGAACCCAAAGGTTCACAAGATCCTGCCACTAGATCCTACTCTAATCCAGATGATCCAATACATTCCCTCAGAACCGATGTCACAGAGACACATCTTATTATAATCGCATCTATGCCTAGGTCTCGTACGTGATCTCTTTACGTTCAGGTTTCCCAGCCAAAATCGCATGCGCATCTTATTTCCTTTAATAGATTTGCACAATGGCGAAACAAAGCGAATGCCTCGAAATCTCCTCCAGCCCGCATCTCTGATTCTTACTGGAATGTATCAGGACGTCATATAACAGCGAGGCGGTTTATTTTAACTGTAGAAGGCAGACCAGCACCAACAAGAACGGAACCATGCCAGAGGAGTTCGTATGTGTGCAGCGTGGCGACCGAGAAGAGAAGTTTACTTTTCAGCACGAAGGTTAAACAAACAAATATCTGCGAGGAACACGGGCATAACCTACTTGCTACATCACATTTACGACTCTGAGGCCGACTATACACGCAGTTCAATCCTTCATAAATGGACATATGAGCAGTCGAATACAGGCTCCTGCTTCCCTTATGCAAAGATAAAAAGAAAAATCATACATCGCAAATTAAGGACGACAACGCATGAAGGTGTGAAGAAAGCCTGAAGACAAGAAGTACCATCCTGACGCTCTGGCCGCTTTATACCCCGGGGAAGGTACGTGGGTTCTAGAGCCAGAATATAAATGGAAAACAGGTCAACCTAATCTAACCTAACCAATGACTGTCTTCTGGGTCGTAGTGCTGTGTAGTCTGGTAGAAGTTTACCGACGTGGGTGAAAAAATCAAAAAGACACAACTGCAAGTCCTCATGAAGGTTTTGAAAACGAATGTGTGTCATTCCAGTAACGGTGGTATACGGAAGTTTGCTGAACAAATAAGAAATTGCACGAGTTCTACATTTTGAAAATGTATAACGGTGTCTTTCTACTCAGTGCTTGAAGGTATGGGATGTTTTAATTTATTGTCATTTAGTGCCGAACATCCCATACATAATATAATATTATACGACTAACATTAAACACTCGTCTTATTAGACAACTTATCTTAGAGCATTTTTCAAACACTCAGTACTGACTTAAATACAACTAAAAATTTATTTTGGTATTCGAGTAATCCCAATTGCCAATACTGGCAGTGTACAAGTTAAGCAAAATCTACATTCGAACACAGCTGTCGAAACGTACTCAAATTCAAACGAGTTACAAAACATACACATGAATGACCACAGCAAAACTAATAATAATTATACGAATCGCGGTTATAAACATTTTCGTCTAGAAGTATAGTTTAAACAAGGCACTGGCTGGCATTGGCACTACACATAACTCTCTGCGAAGATGGTGAGGGGGGCCTCCAACCATTACAATGTTAAGTAATGGCCGACAGGCATTAAATAAAAGGTCAATCAGTTCAGCATAAATAAAGCAATGTTCTCATCATATGCCCTACGGGATAGGCAAAAGAGTAATGAAAAGCTAGTGACTAAAACAGTACGTCACAGGACGGACGCAAGAAGAACGCCAATGTGTGGGCACTAACACGCGCATCCTTGTTCTCGAAGACACTTCGCAGATGTTTTACCGCGGAAACATAGACAAAACGAAACAACACCTGCCTGTGTCTTCCTGGACATCTACGTGCATCCGTCGCTGGCAAAGAACGAAAAATTGAAAGTATGAAATAAAGCGTTCGATTAGGAATTCCTATAAAGGAATGACGAGTGCCTACAATTAACAGCTCATAAACTCCCCATGAGTACATGCTCGACTACTTTGCGTAATCTCAGGTTTACCAAACCGAGAAGACGGCGTTTAAATTACTACAGAGGGTAACAAAAATGACTACATCGTCATCATCTTATTCTTTCAGTACCTGTTACATTTTTACAGACATTACAGTTTTCAGTAATCATTATCATTAAGGCAACTCAAACTATTATGACTGATGGGCCAAAAGGTTTCTGTTCGTTATAACATACTGACTAAATATTTTATCAGATTACCAAATCACAGGTTTGAGAATCGATGCATAAGGGAATTTTGTGCCACTTGCACGTATAATTATATAAACTCTCCAAAATGAGCGTTTCACCCTTCAACCCAGTCTGCAGTCAGCAGATTCGCAGCAAACAGTTCACAGATGCCGGCAGTGGCTAATGTAACATTACTCACACAACACAAACAAGACTGAAAGTTTGAAAAGTCACATAAACCCTGAACTCTAGTAGCGAGTACGTCTGCCAGTGAATATTGTAATCATTGGCACAAAGTATAAAAACAAAGCGAATTTACGAGGTTAGCGGCTTATAAAACGTACAAGGAAATGTCGGTACCACAAGAATTAATAATCTGTGTGTCTGTATTCCGTCCATATGTTCCTTTATATCTCCAAGACCAACACAGGGTATCAACGGGTCATAAGACCCCCCCCCCCCCCCGCAAGGAAAATGCACATACCTATGAAAGTAAAATAAGAAACTTACACCCATGAGCCCTTTTTAATCATCTAAAATATAAAAAATCAAACATTATCTGTAGCCTATAAAATGAAAAAGTGTTAATTTAGCCTCAACACAACTGGAGTGACGTATATAATAATGCCCACGAGCCAGTAGATCAATTTACACCTCAATATTAACAAAGCGTTGGGCGCCGTTTCAAATGAGACCCACGCATTCTTCATGCACCCAACACTGACAAACAAAAGACACGCACATTCGCGACAAAAACCAGCACAACTCTTCCAAGGGCACCTGACGGTTGTTCACTGAGTTACGTCCGAGGATCATACTTCCTGTTTGACATTACTGCTTATTTTAGGTTACGAAACAATGCGAAGCTTCAAACTAAAATTTAAGCTTTATTTTTCATTTAAACCTTCACATCTTTTACATTTACATCCGGATGTTAAAAAGCATACACCAGACTTAAGAGTTGATATTTTGTGCACATAAAAAGAGGGGTAAGGTAAGGGTACATTGTCCATTTACATAAGCCAGTAGCATTTTTAATAAACTGTCGTCATGTACAGTCCGGTAGACAAGAAGCCGATAGAAAGGGTCTTAAGCGCTGAACCCCTGATGTAAAGTGAGGAAGGTGGCTTCAGCGGCATCAGAAGTGTACGTCCCGTTTGTATTTACGGGTACAGCAAACTGACGCACAAGCAGCTCTAAGCGAAAACATGAGATACAAATAAATTTGATAATGTGAACAAGGAGCAACAGCTTATACTGATAAATAATTCTGTAGTAAAATAAGAAGAGACAGAACACGACAGATAAAGTACGGAATGGGACAGCAATGGCCAAGAGTTGGCCCAAGCACCACGCATTAGCGATGTCAAAGTTTGCTGACGTTTCTATTCATTTCGGCCATTACAAAATTATTGATGGTGCGTGGATGGTTCATTAATTTTATGTGTCTTTTGCACTCTTGCACACTCTTTTAAAAATAACTTTCTTTTTCCTCCAACTGGTAGCTTTTAATAAAATCCCTCCCACCACCACCACCGCCGACACCCTCATTCCCTGATGTATTTGATAGTTTCAAACATGAAGAGTGTTTTCCAACTTGGGTGCCAAGTAAAAGAAAAAACAACATTTTAAAACGCAAATGTTATTTCTTTTCGGTTGGGAATTTCAACAGCGGATGGATCATAAGATGTGCTTTCTGTGCTCTTACAATGAATTGTTTTGTTGCCGTTTAACGGGTGCAAGACCGGCGTAAGAAACATACTCAAGGGAAAAACAAGTTTAATAAAACAGCAAATTCGAATCTCCAGGCAACTGGTACTGCACTGCACGCAAAGAAACCCCTTATTATTGTACTAAATACAATCGTCCTACCAGGCAACATGATGTTCAACAGAAGTCCCGGAATAAATTATGAGACCAGCTTCTTTCCATCTGCGAACAGTCTTACACAACTTCGTGAACTGCACTTGTACAAAATTTCTGCTACTACAGTTTACCAATACCCCAAAAGTGTCATACAGATTACCTTCAATAGTCATACGAATCCATTCCACACCCTGCGACATCTTTTCCGCAAAATCAATTTTGATAGCACTTTCCCATCTAAATATAGGTCTTCTGGGTGGCTTCTTCCCTTCAGGCCTTCTAACCAAAGTCCTGTATGCATTTATTTTCTCCTTCATACGTGCTACATGCTCAGTCCATCCCATTCTCCTCAAAAACGCTGATGTACGCTTATAAAAATGTTTACGTTATTTAACATTCTTTTAATCTGACATTTCACAGCCCAAATCATCAAATAAAATGCAGATGTTGATTTATTGACAATGCTACATTAATTGCACACTTAGACCTACATAACCTCAATCGGAGGAAGGCAATAACTAACTAACTAACTAGATGGCTTACCGAACCCGAAGGTTCATCACCGAATTAACCAAAGCCCTCCACTGGACCCTGTCCTGGGCCAACAAAATCCAGTTTCCTTCAACTCCTATCTCCCATAGATCCCGCCTGAGATTATCCTCCCATCTACGTCTAGGTCTCCCCAGCGGTCTCTTCCCTTCAGGTTTCCCAACCAGTACCCAGTGCACACCTCTTGTCCCATCCATGCGCGCTACATGTCCCGCCCATCTCACTCTTCTCGACTTAATCACCCTCACAATACTGGGGGAGCAGTACAGATTTTTGGAGGAAGGCAATGAATAATTTAAAAAGTTGTGGAAGGGGCATATGCCTCGAGGAAATTAGAAAAAAGATGAAAACCTGTCAGCACAGCCAGCCCCCGGACCAAGAATCTAACACGGTATTACATAAATACAATTCGACGTGAAAATGGTAAGTAATGAATAGGTAAGGATTTGGAAGAAAGCAAAAATGGTCCATCTGAATGTAAGCCTGTTAGAACGGCAATGTACAGACAAAGGAAAACCACAAATACCCTTATAGGCAGCTCTGGCAGTATAGCTAGTAACTGGCTGGAAGACCAGGGCTCGATTCCCGGCAAGGGCAGAGATATTCTTTGTCACACGTTCAGACGGGCACTGGGGCTCATCAACTCATCTCCATTTAGTGCCGAACTGAACAATGCATGGAGCTTTACCTCCACTCCACGTTTTCATCGTGCCGTGGTTAACTAAGCAAATACACAACTCGGCCTTCACTTTTACGATAGACAAGAGTCTTGAGAGGTAGTAATGGCGCTGAGATTCGAACTGAGTAACTTCTGATTTCATGTCTACAGTCACTGAAGCGATCGGTTCGATAACAGGCTACTTGTCCAGTGATATGTGCATAAAGGATTACTCGTGAAACGATAGCTTCTGGCTGATTATGTAGTTGCTCTACAGGCCATGTAAAACGACCTTGAGTCCACATCTTGATAAACATTTGGTTTTAAGACAACAGATTCCTGCACTGTGAGCATGTAGTCCTCTCTGGTTTACTAAATTTAGTCCAAAGCCATGGCTGAATTGTAATTCCTGACAAATAAAATCATAGTTTACACGTTCAACATTAGTGGCGACGGATATGCTCAAACCCGGTGCTCTAGAAGGTAGCCAATAACCTCAAAACGCGAGTTGAGCCAAATTCCCAAACGTCGTGTACTATTTAAAATCTATGCAACAGATCTTATGCGTATGAGTTTAACATTTTGTGCCTTTAGAGTTATAATGAAATCAAATGGAAACATACATACTCTGAAATGTTAAACTCCTTAAAGATGCATTCAAACTGTAAACTGAAATAAATGGTTCCAAATGCAGTACGCAGACTAATGATATACTTGTACGAAATTCGCGGTTCTCAAGGTGCTGATACTAATTCATAGTAAAACAGAAATACCTTTAAGAAATAACGTGCTTCAAGAAATGTTACGGTTCAGAAAACCAAGTAGATCAAGCGAAATTGTGAATGACTCTTTGGAGTTATGTGACAAAATGTTTGCAACAATTTATTTTCCTCGTTCTTCAACACTGACTGCCCTGCCATACAATAGAATAAGACAGTCAAGCCTGTTCCATGTCAAATCAACAATCGTTCAACTGAAGCAAAAAAATAAATAAATAAAGCATGCACTTAAAATGAATACCTAAAAGACCCATATTCTTAACTGAACGATGACTTCTGCACTGAGCTGAACACATATTTTTGAACAAGGAAGAAGCCTGCAGTTTATCCGTACTGCACTGCAGAGATGTTCTATTTTGAGAAGTTGCTCATGGCCAGTTGTTTTGTTCCTTTCGGCAAAGAATCTTAAGATCATCAAATAAAGGTACCACTTGCGCCATCTACATGATGGAAAGCGTACTACTTCAAAGTAACGCGAATAGAGCTAATATCACACAACGGCGCGTAACATAAAAACGGGTGATATGCACATTTAAGGTGCAGTAGTAATAATATATACCACCTGGTTTAAAAATCAATAACTCTACATTTCGTATTCGTGGGCTCCGTATGATTCTGAGAATAAACAGCTACTATTATTTCCTTAAACAGCATCAACCATTTTACACTTGTAATCGCTAAGTGTTCTGTTTTCTTTGAGGCACGGCTTCAATATTAATTTCTCTTCAAAGGAACAATACTATGACGTTGCAAGGTAACATCTGGATGGAATCTCAGTTGGTTAAGTCCATCCTCACCAAGGCTTTTCATGATTTGCTTCCCTCAAGGTCACAACTACCCTCCTTCCAAACTAATCTCTTTTTATCATCTTCCTGTTTCATTCAATAATGCTCCATGGCCAAAACAGCAAATAACCTAAATATGAGTCATCATTTAACAACAATGTACCAACTGCCAAGTTCATATGACTGACCAAGGAATAGATATTAGAATCACACAGCAAAAAAAATATAACATAAATCATCCCAGCACACCTATGTCAAAACAATCAGAAGTTTCAGAAATACTCAATTATGTGAGGACTTCAGTATTCATACACATCACACAGATCATGTTTCTGCCATATCTCTACTGTATACAAGTTCAAAACCGATTATATCCAGAATAAGTTTTGAAGGAGAACTACATTCTTGGGTATCCTTAGCCTTACATACTTCTCTAACTACCACAAATCGCATGTGAAGTATACAACACGGTGCCATGGTAGAAACTCCTATTTCATATTCTAGAATTAATGAACATGAATCATAGTCAAGCCACCAAACACCTTCACTCAGTGATTTCCTAAGGACACTGATAATTTCCTTTTGCCTTCTTCCCAACACACCATTTATAATCTGCTACTTCTCATGTGAACTACAAGAATGACAAAAAGTCATTAAAAAAATAAATATACCCTATGTGTAATAAACAGTATTTGGACCAAACTGTGCTCAGTTTATATTTGTAAACTTAAGACACAAGATCTGTAGCATAATTTGCTCTGCGGCAATGAAAGATAACAATTTAGTTTGAATGTAAAATATTCTTTTGCTGTCTGTTGAGTTTCCCCAGAAAATAATTCCATATGATGTGATAGTCCTCATAGCAAAGCACGCTGAGCTTACTTAAGGGATTATGTGTAATACCACCCAACGTAAAGATGCTACTTTGGAATAGCACTTGTTCTGTTTTTTTGCAGGTAGTACTTGATCTCTGTATTATGTAACAAGGAAATGAAATCGTTTTTGTGTATTCAATGTCATACAAGTTTTGTAGAGGTTTTCTAAAATACCTTCATACAGTGAAAGAAGTGTTATTACTCTTTTCTTGTAAAGGACTCCATCTGAACACAAGCTAAATAATACTATATGGAACTATGCACCCACCTCACAAAAAATATCTACAGGTGAAGATTTTAGGAACCCGAGAGTTAGAAAAAGAACAAATTCTGGGTATAACTCATAAAATCTACTACATAGATTCCTAAGGTTGTTAATGTCTAAGAATATAAATGTTTCCAATTATTATTGGTATTTCATACAATTACATTTAATTTTAAATTGCTTAAATTTTAGAAAACTTTATTCCCAACATCATCCCAATACTTTACTTCTTATTAAAGTTTTCAAGGGAAAAATAACTTGTTATTCCACCATAAACACTGTTGGTATTCATGTGCCTATAAGGAAAAAAAGATAAAGTTTCTACTTTCTGTATGAAGACACAGTCGTTCAGGTAGATAAGCTATTGCTGCACCTTAAGTGTAGTTCTAGATATCAGATTTCTAATCTAATTCATACTGAAATACAGGTGTAGTTCCATAATAAAGCTTTTAAACTTAGCTGAGCATTATGAGAAACACAGATGAATGTTGCTAAAAAGTTGCTTTCATGCACAAGGATAAAACCATGTTATTTCTTAATCACACATATATCACATTGCGTTACCACAACAAAAAGATAATATTATTAATCAATAGAGTATACTAATACTTCCCCAACAAATATATGTAATTACTGCTGCTTATAAACTGGCATGGAGTTGTATTCATGTACTAAAAAGCAAATGTAAAAATAAGAGCCAGGTGATGGAAGCAGTAAGCTCCTCTGAAACATCAGTCAATATCTGGCAGACTATGCAGCACATTATAAATGTCATTCTATACCTTCTCAGATCAGTAACATAACTTGTCATATACATGAGCTGCGCGATCCTCTTTCGGTTGTAAACTAGAAGTTAATGTGAAAAGAATGAGAAAAACAAATGACATACAAATGATAGGACTTGTTGTGCATTATCAGAATTCACATTACAACTAACAGAGGAAGAGACTATTCGAATCCCAAAATTTGTAAATAAAAAGTCAATAAAAATTAATAAAATGGAATTATGTCTAAAATGACCTGACAAGTGCTGCTGAATGAAGTTAATGAGTAAGGTAATTGTTTCTACATACGGTTACCGTGGACCTTAAGAAAAACTAATTTCTGGAATTCACATAAAACTTGTTAAAGACGGTTATAGAACACAACTACGAGCATTAAATATTAAAATATATTCTGATGACATTACTATCAGGCTAATATATGGGTAGGGTGCGGTTGATATTCATAACATAAAATAATAAATGTGTTCGTTTGAATACTTACAATTACGGCACAGTTTCTCAACATATAACACCTAAATTCACAAATAACGAACATATATACACATACTGCAACCACTTTCTTAAATGTACTGTCACACTGCTACATAAATGAAGACACCATCACAGTACTCGGAATATTGTCATCACAGATAATACGAATTGAATGTCATTGAATGAAACTTTTCCACTTCAGATGCTAGCCCGCAAGTGACATCTTTGAGCAACGTATTGGAACCATACGTTTATGCTCTACACATCACCATGGCAACAAAATAAAAAAAATCCTTCTACATTTTCTTTCCGAAATTAGCTACTATAAAAAAATTGATTTGCCTTCAATACACATGCACATATCGGTACATAAAAAACAAAATACTGTGTTACATTTTGTGAATTTTATATATAAAGACTTGTCCAGTTCGCGTAGCCATAATGTTGCTATTTTACACTTTTGAACTTTCAGCTGCATCGAACATATCACGCAAGCCAAATTCCCATAACTTAACATACTTAAATGTTATCAGGGTGGGAGTATATACATACTGGCAATGATACAAGCCGATAATTCGTTAGAAAAAAAGGTCAGGTTAACATAGATTATCTTAAAACTACATTAAATTTTAATCTTTCGTTTTCAACGCACTTCCTGTATTCACACGCCAGTGGGACATTCAAACATTGTGCTTATCTTCACGCATTAATATATAAAGAAGAATCATTAATAAATTCTCTATGTTCATCGCCTTGATGGCGGCAAACTACACTCACCATCATCCATTGCCGTTTCCAGCCTGGGGCTGGGTTCGCTTCGTAAAGGCCCAAGCCTTGATGGCAGCAGACTACACTGTACAACCCAAATGACAGCCATCTTCGTACTCATTGACGTGAGAACCTCGAATAATATTTCATCATGAGTCGCTTATTTTGCTTAATAAAACACTTTTATAATCTTCTGCTGAACTCAAATTTACAATACATACAAAACTATATTCCTCGATCGTCAGAAATATACCAACTTCCACAGGTGCCAACAGTCTAATTCATGGTATTAGTCCAGCATGAAGTTGGAATGGCTGAGATAATTTATACAAAAACCTATCAAGAGAGACAATGTTCCCATTCACATTCAAACCACCAACCTGCCAAATAAAACGCAGGAGTTGCCATTGCAACAAGTTGCACAGTGATCAAAGCAAGATAGTGGTAACTGAGGACAGAGATCCATCTCTCAACAGAAAAACTATTAAATCCCTGTCCAGTTGGATGCTTGCTAACCTTCACAAATTGGTATGTTCAAGAACAGTTAGTTTCATTTGGTCAGTCTTACAGAAAAATACTATAGCTCTTGCATCACAAATAGTGCTACAACAAGGGAACACTAGTACATAAATGACCAATGAGCACAAACAAAATTAAATTTTAAAACAGAACTCTCAAAATCAATCATCAACTTAAATCATCCGATTTTATCTTATGGAAAGAAATGGAAATACTAAACTTACCTGCACAATTTGTTGCCCCTTCTGTGCAAAAATGATCTTCCTGATTTGCCTATAGATTTAGCAGTTTCAGTCATAATAAAATTTAAATCTATCTTCAGACTTGTCTTAACGTAACTTAAATATGTTCAAAACAAGCTACAATTTGTGTCTAAGCACGTGCCTACTCGTATAATTTACAAATCCCGCAGATGACATACAGTGGGACAGCTTTACTCGCTTTTAACATGCGACAACTGAAAAATTACTTACCCACTACATTTAATATATATTACGATTATTTCATCGTGACAAAAGAATTAACAACTTCTGACGTTACAGAAAAAACACAACTACAACACAATTAACGTAAGAGAAAACAAGATGACAAAGTCTGGCTTTCCACGGATCCAAGAAACATGCAACCCAACATATGGAGACAGAAGTAAACTATGCTACATCTCCAAATTCTGTATTTTATTTTAGTGCACTGCTCGACACCAAACGTTCACAGCCTAAATGAAAGAACCATTCAGTACAGTTGGAATTTTTACATTTAAAACAAATACAAAGATATATTTTCCAGAAAAATGCGTTTACTGTAATGATTGCGTTTATAAATAATATGTACAATAATACATACAGGAAACAACTAACACATCATGGAAACAATACAGGGCAAGTCTAAATGATGTTCCTGATTTGGAACACGTTACTCATGTTTAATGAAATTCAGATGCACAAAATTGGTACTGATGGAAAGAGAAACTCTCCAAGTTTATGTTGGTATACTTCGCGGCTGCGTAGTAACACTGTTCGCCGCCAGGGGCGATATGAGATAAAATGGCTGCCATCGAAGACAGGGGAACCTTTTGTGTCATGGATTTCCACGTTCACCGGACCCGACGCCCTGTGATTTTTTTCTGTGGGGGTTCGTCTTCGTGCCACCCTTACCACAGACCTTGCTTGTTCTGCGAGCGTGCATCACAGCTTCCATTGCAGCAATCGATCATGATATGCTGCAACGTGTCTGGGAGGAACTCGACTACTGGCTGGATGTGTGTCAAGTTACCAAGGGGGTTCACATTGAACACTGTGATGTACTGAAACAAAACTTGGAGAGTTTCTCTTTCCACCGGCATCAATTCTGTGCATCTGAATTTCATTAAACGTGAGTAGCATGTCTTCAAATCGGGAACATCATTTAGACTTGCCCTGTAATACAAATAATTAAAATTCTAGGTACAACCTCAATAATCAGTTTCAAATTAGGAAGTTTAAACAACAGACATGAACAGATTTCTGCGACGAAGATTCGACTGCAGATCAGTTCTGTACATTCTGTGAATAATACTGACAAATTATAGGCACGCGGCCAAATCGGGAGCTCCGCGTTATGACGGAGATGACGTGCTTCTTTCGTCTTGCTCATGCGAAGATGAAACACGCTGAACAGTAATTCTTCAGGTTACAATGGATACACGCATCGGTATCAAACGAGTTCACTTTGTTCAGTTAAACTAAGAAAGAAATGTCACTTATTGAAGGCCATTTATGTTATTGCAAGTATTCAAGATAAACATTAAAAAATAAATTAAATTAACTTAAAACAGAATTTATGGCAAAACACATTCTTCTTTACTGCCATAAACACTGTACAGCATTGCATTGTTTTCATTTTATAATTTGGGACTTGATATGACCATTCCTTGTGGGTCCCATTCACACAAATAGATACAGACATGCTTCCAACTTCCTTCACCTTCAGCACATATTCACGCTCTTCAAACAATAAATAATGTAACAAATCTACTCTCTTCCATTTCTACATAACTTACATGCTTCCAACAACAATTTGGTGAAAAGTCTGTAACTTTAAATTAAAAAATTTTTCCTAACGGACGCTATTCGAAGTACAGTCTATAACCTTCGATCGCGTGTCGCTAATTTCTCTACGACGGTAGACCATACGTATGTATCCGAACTTCCTCTATCGCTTTGCACCATTCCAGCGCATATCCTTCTGGATCTTCTAAGTAGTATGTTCGGTTCGGCTGTAAAACACAAGCAAGACAAATGAGGAAACTACCTCTTGCATTATCTTCAAAATAATTGTCAATTTGATTTCAATAAAGACTTCCCACACTTATACAAATTCCATAATATCAAAAGGGGGGGGGGGGGGGTTTAAAGCAATGCAGTAATCATATTACCTTGCAGTTCCCTATAATGTCCTATGGACAGCAATTAACCTCTATATAATTTTGACTGCAACTGAATGCAAGTAATGCAAATCCAATCACTATAAATTCTGAGAGAGGTGAGGATAATTATGGGAATCGCTGTCTAAGCAGTCGGTTCATTTAGCATTACCACTAAGAGGCTACCACCTACAAAAATCCCCTTTAGCACCTTTTTCCTTCCATAACTGCAATACATGAAGATACTTGAAAAGAACATGAGGAAAAAACATGAAAGTTAAATTCAAACACTTGTATAACGACGCATTACTTTTCTGTAACATATTTTCGAAATGTGTCTAATGAATCTACATTTTAAAACAAATGTATCATAAAAAAACTTACTGTATGCACAAAGAAAATTTTGAAGTTCTTTGGTTCAACTCGAAGTTCGGGGCTCCACGGAATCTCCCCTTTCAGTATCATGTTCACAGGGTCCACATAATAAAGATGAGGTCCCAGCGTCAAGAGAAGCATCCTTCGTCGTGCAAACAACCCCTGCACCTCAAAGAAAAAGATAACTTGTAGAAATTCAAGGAATACGCGGACAAGAACTAAAGTCTACGACACAATATTTGAGGAACAGACTGTGGTAATGAATGCTTTTAATCTGTGTATGCTGCAGCGCTATTCTGACCAATAATCCCACATGTGAAAATTCAATTTCAGGCTGTGTCCAAATGTACCAGTCTCAAACACAAGTTTCTATTTTGTTATGGGGTATTTCTGAATAACGTATTTAGCATTCAAAAAATATGGCAATTTTGTTGTCTGTGGTCTTCTGGGTTGTGACACTGCGCAGTCTTGTAGGTGGCTACAAACATTTTTTTGGAGAACGGCAGCAAGTTCTTATTAGAATTCATCTGCTTTGAAGATGAACGTGATATGTTCCTTCAAAGCAATAATAACCACCTAAAAGGCTACGCAGCATCACATCTTGAACAACTTCAATTGGGTCAATCCACCAGCGGCACTGAGGAGAAAAAGGATCATACTGACATAACCTTACTCAAAAGACGCGTCGATTCGACAGTCCCAGCCTCATAAATTACAGCACCGCGCATGGCCATCGGGACTGAAACAGAAAGTGTATACTAAGTACTACGCCCCCATCCTGCACCACGGATACCACATTTGGACACAGCCTTTTACAAGTCACTCTTCCAGAGATTGATAAAAGTCCCTCATTAAGTTTTCAGTCCATCAGTCAATACACATTAGCCAGTAACATTCAAAACACTGAAATTCTTTTCCTTTCTTTCGAGGTCAAATACGAAACAGACATTAATAATTAGACAGGGTTACACAGAGAAAAGAACAATCATATATTGATTAAGACATCACCTTAGCTACCATAAGCGGCCCATCCACGTACGAGTCCGGCTCAGCACGGGTTCCATTGAGCCAAACTCGTATGTGGCTGGAGTGTCACGAGCCGAGTCTGCTACACGTGTGTGGTGAAATATATCCGAGCCCCAGCTCACAAGTCAAGCTCGCCGAGCCAGACTAGTACGTGGATGGGCCGCTTTAGAGCGTGAAAAACATTACTTAGCCATTCTTACGCTTCAACGTACAGAAAATGGACATACAGCAACAGCGTGAAATTGCGGTCTTACCTTCCTTTTGTCAACTAGACCCTGCTTGAGAATCAGGTTTCCTTCTACAAGGTTGTGCCATTTGCTATTATCCTTTTGTTTCTCTAATTGTAGGTGGACTTCATCAGGACTCAAGTCTGTGAGTCCAGCTCGTTTACGGGGACGCTCCGGTGGATCGGGGGTACGCTCTGCACCTTGCAGATCAAGACCCAGGAGCCGAGTTAGCTGCTTGTCATCCAACCCCGGTTCTAAATGGTCTGGTACCTGCACACACAAAAGAAACCCTTTGAAATTACTATTTTTACATATAAGGTGATACAAATTTATAAAATGAGACTATACTCATCAATGTAAGCAGAGCCTCTATGTTCACATTAGTATAATAAATAATGCCCCGCTTAATGGTACCTGCACGCTGTCATGGTGGTGGGGCTTGAGTACCTCAGTGAACCCCAAGAGCTACTGGTAGGGCCTCCCTAGCCAGATTGGTCGAGGGAGAGAGGTCAGACTAAGACAGGTACCCTGGTCCTCCAGGTTGGGGGGTTGGTCGCAAGGCTAACAACCTTGCACCGTAAAAAGGAAGATGTTTCAAAACCTCAATCAAAGTCTCGGACAGACGGACCTAACAGAGGACCGAATGGAAGGGGAGAATTGAGGAGGCCATGGACCGAATACGGACCGGAGAGCCATAGAAGAAGAAGAAGAAGAAAATAAATAATGAAAACAACTGATAATTTACTGCAGAAACAAGAGTAATCAGTGGTACATTCAGGCCGCAAATGACAAGCTGTAAGCTTACAAGAGACTTGTATGTCACTCACCCTGTAATGACTTCGAAGCTCCTCGTGTTCTGACGTGCCAGGCAGATAGGGGTAGATTTGAGGTGGTGTTTGTTCATGAAGAGTCTTGAAGTCTATGCCAGCAAAGAAGGGATGTGAACGAAGAGAAGGATAACCGACTGAATCCGATGATCCCAGCCTCTTGCTCGGGTCCAGAACCTACAAGACAATGATACAGTTTAGAAAACCAACAAAATAATTACCCCCACTTTAATTAACACATTTCACAGATCTATACAGCAAATGCAGTACACCTGCACTGAAACTAAGGACACAAATGCAAAGTTTGTTCAATCACTGCCAACGTAAAAATTTGATACCAAGTGTGGTGAAGATCACCGAAATATCAAATTTGACGTCGGGGACGAGCCATGCCATCACGACACTGAACTCATTCATAAATGTTAACGTGATTTCAGATATAAAAAGTTATGCTTGCTTACCAACAGCTTTTCCACAATACTTCTTGCTACAGGCGCAAAACCATCGGGAAACTCATATTCAAGCTTCAATATTTTCTGAAATATTATGTATTCACTCCTAGAGGGGGGGAAGAAAAGAAACAAATAAGTAAAACATTCACACAACAGGCTAATTGTATCACTGTACGTTTGAAAAACACATCTCAAATACTCGGTTGCAACGCAGATTCCTACCTGGAGCGGAACGGAGGCAAACCAGAAACCATTTGGTATATTATACACCCAAGGGCCCAGAGGTCTGAGCTGCGGGACGCAGACTTCTCTGTCAGAAGTTCAGGAGAGACGTACTGTGCAGTTCCCACAAAGCTGTTCCTCCTCCGCAGATGCTTACCATCATCCTCACCTATAAAATAAAGAAACGCTGAACCAGTTTGCAAAAAGAAACTAAAAATTCTTCATAGCAATAACAGAACATGAAACCTCTTGCATAATTTTCTTTTCACTTTATCCATCACCTAGACCAGTGGTATTCAACCTGGGGTACGCGAAGACATCTTAGGGGGTACGTGAAATTTAAAAAATATATATATATTTTTATGATAAACACTGAATAATCAGTAATGTAATTTATTTTAGATGTAGATTATATACTATGTATAACTTGAATTATAGCAGCATAACTTTTAATAAGGTACTTGCAGGTTGTTGTCGAGACACGTCGCTTTAAAAATAGGTTAGGTTAGGTTAATGTGTGGATAAATGCCATATACTTGAAAGTTATTATATTTTATTTCAATAGATGAAAACCAACCTAACCTAACCTATTTTTAAGGTGTGTCCCGATAAATAAATAAATAAATATTACAACACTGCAACATAAAATGCAGCACAGCACACTGAATCTTACAATATTCTGCCACATATAAGCGTGGAAGATGATTAAATACACATTTAGGCTGCGTGCTACTTGCCACAACTACAGCAAGGATTTATGTTCACATTAGATCAGTGCATACAAACAAAATCTATCCTTACCTTCATTCGTGGGTTCATTTAGTATTTTAGATGATCCAAAATCTGTGATTAGTATATGCATGTTTTCGTCCAGAAGAATGTTTTCTGGCTTCAGATCCCTATAAATGAAAATTACATATCAGAAACTGCTCCTATGGTATGGAGGGATCTTCTAGCATCTACTCGGCTTCTTACTCTGTAGATTTAACCTATGAAGGCCATCTAAAAGGACACATTTTTTATCTCCCTTTGAAAGTGGTCCAGCACTTAACGTCTTATTACGTAGCCGATGTATAGTTCCCACCTACGTAATGACAACAAAGTGCCTAATAATGCAATCCGACTCATGAGGCAAGATTGCATCTATTCTGGGCGACATAAAGATGGAGTCATTTTTTTCGTATCCAGTACACACCATTAAGCATGGTGTGCATTGGTGGTTAGCAGGATTCACGACCAACCAGTACATGGGTTCGACCAGGACCGCGACATTTAACGCTCCTGCTGTGACCCCCCTTTTTGCGAGATGATGATGAAAGTGGAGTAATTGTTGTGATGCCACGGAGAAACCCCGGAGGAAAACTCCGTGATGCCTGGACCACGGCATTGCCCAACACAAGTTGTAAATCTCAGCACCGCCGGGAATCGAACCCGGGACCCCAGTATTACACGCCCAGCGTTCAAACCTCTAGACCACCGTGGCGGTAGATGGAGTCATGAAGCCGTTATATTTTAAGCTGTCATCAAGAGGGGACATGAGAACGTTAATCTTTGAACTATAAAGCAACTGCTACACGCTATATCCCATTTTACACTCCTTGACTTCAGCACCCTTAAAGTAATAAATGTAAGAATGACAAAGTCCATCATTTTGCATAGAACGTAAATAAACCAGTAAAAAAAACACTGGAAATCCTTCATTAATTACAATTTTGTCCATCAACGCATTTATAACGGGTCTCCAATTTATGAGTTTACGGTCATGCTTACATTGCGTTATCGGCCGCTGCTGTTGACGTAGGCGGGTCTTTGACGCGTGAGTCACGGGCGAGTCAGTTTCGGTGCCGCTAGTAACAGCGAACTACGAATATTTCTCGTCACTAATACATGTTATTACATTAATTGTTTTTACCTTAAATCACAAAAGACGTTCAAAGTGACTTCCTTGTGCTTGCAAGCAAGTTTCACATCTCGTTAACACGTTTCGAAATACTCGACGAAGCTCTTCTTGGGAAATTGTCGAATATTTTCTTTTTGTGATTTAAGGTAAAAACAATTAATGTAATAACATGTATTAGTGACGAGAAATATTCGTAGTTCGCTGTTACTAGCGGGACCGAAACTGACTCGCCCGTGACTCACGCGTCAAAGTCCCGGCTACGTCAACAGCAGCGGCCGATAACGCAATGTAAGCAAGACCGTAAGCTCATAAATTGGAGACCCGGTAGTAACAAAATTTAATTCCTCTACAGTTTTAATTCTCAAACCATTACCAGGTCAACTTTTATTTCTGGAATTCTTACAACAGGAAATACAAATTGCTGCGTATTATATCAGTAGCTACTGATAGCAGTAAATCAAAATCAAAATTAATTTTAAAGTACCAGAATTATTCTAGATTTTATGCGTAACCACCGTAGCTCACCTGTGGATGATGCCCAGACTGTGCAAGTGTTCCAGTGCTACAAGCAGCTCGGCGGCATAGAATTTCGAGCACGTGATATCAAACGAACCCACTTTGGTGATGTAAGGAAGTAGCTCCGAATTCTTGGCGTATGTCAACACGAAGTCTGAGACACATTATTAAGGAAAGCATTTCCACTTCATACAAAAGACACGCACAATACGCAGTTCGAGGCATGTATTACGAAAGACTGTGGAAGTTTCGGGTTTAATTTTTGTGCTCGCCCAAGTTCTACTGGTCCAAGTAAGTGAATGAAATAATGAGAGACAAACAACGAAAGAAGATATATATATATTAATTACTGGTGTTAAATGTTTGAACATCGAACAAGTTCAGAAAATGTGCGCAGCTTAACATTCTAGAATGTTCTCCATTAGTGCCCTTGGATTTTCAATTTGCGAATGCAAATTTTTTATACTCTTCTTATGAATAGCATAAAATAGACAAAACAATTATCATATACATGATTTTATAAGGATAAATACGATATTTCTCGAGTTATAAAATGTGTTTCAATTTTCTTAACTTCAATTTAAAAAACCTCCGACATATATTTGGTGACTTAAACACAGGTGATGCAGTGGAAAATGCTTCAGTCCGTCTGGCTGTGACGCCAAACCACTAAAACTGGGCATAAAATAAATGTTTTACTATATAATACAAATGCAGCACGGTTATTTGTCATTGAAGTTATGCTGGAGACGTCCTCATCGGTGCATGCAGGTCATGCCTAATGTTAACCAAAATCTGAATGTGTTGTCAAATTTCGTTAAAAACTTCGTGAAAATCTGTTCAGCATTTCTTGACTGCCTTTACGTCTTTATAATGAAAGACATAACAAAATTAGGTGCAATTTTGCGTAATTTTATTGCAAATGTTTGGAACGAGATGCAACACCAAGGATACAAAGTCTCTCCACGTCCTGGAAGGTGCACTGAAGCTTCACGAAAAATGGAACCGAAGGCTTGTGGTTCAAGCTCAGAAGGTTGAGTACTTCTTTCTCCCTTCTTATATACTGTCCCTTCCTCTCTCTCAGTATGTGGCGCTTTTCACAAACTTTAACTGTGAACAAAGGAAACAGTGAAACACCAAAACAGAACCATCAGTTTAAACTGTGGTTATTGGTCTCTTGGTTTGTAACTCTGTATGGATTTGTAGGTAAATACCAAAGTTTCAAACAAACAGTAGCCCTGAAGATGGCAGCAGTTCCTTCAAAACGTTGGCACCTACCTACAAAGCCACATGGTGTGCAATGACCCAGATGACCACCTCAAGCAATATTTACCACCGTACGAAACTCAAACAATTTGTTAAGCTCGCTCTGGAGATTTGATGCTGATATACTACACATCTTGGGCGAATAAGCGACCGGTTGACCCAGTTGGGCGTCCTTGGGAAATGTCACCGGTTTAACAGTTCTCTTAAAGAATAAACTTCACACCACACGCAGATCAACCGGGTAGGGAGTCGGCAGGTCAGTTCAGCATGTCCTCCTCCTCCCCCCTTCCTAAGCCCGAACTGCCCTCCGCAACCACAACACGACTCAAATGCTGGTGTGAATGCAGCCGTAACAAGTACAGTGGAACCTCGCAAAAAGAGACTTTCGGGAGGGCAGCTTCAATACCCGCGTAAAATTTAAAACATATGTAATCGTATTAGGGGACATGATCACAGCCGCGGTATATTGAGGTTCCACTGTAGCTCAATGTGGGTTCTCAGATTCGAATTACACTGAGCACTGAGATAACAGAACCGACTGAATATGGAGGGAGATCATGCGAAAGACGATCCAAGTAGCAAAGCAACCAGCATCATAATCGTCACCACAGACTACACCCTTCTCCCTCCGCCACGTGCAAATAAAACACACAGGATTAAGCGAAGTCGCGTTAACCTCTCCAAGGGGCATGGGCGCCGACTTCAATTTCTTAAGCAAATCTTTTAAAATCCTCCTCTAACTCTGAAGACAAGAGGCTTCGGTGCCCAACATTAACAAAATCTGGAATGCGTAAAAAAAATTGCTAACACTCGAGCATAGCAAATTTTATTAAAGGCAGTTCACCTGTACCCAAGTTGCACGTGGAATGACACGGAAAAGCTAACAGTGCGCATTCCTTTTAACCCGTGCGTAACTGTGAACGCGACCAAATACGAGCTGAGTCAGCAGAAGAAAAAGAACTGTCGACTTACTTGCGCATTCCTTGCCGTTGTGGATATCCTTCGCCAGGTACACAGTGGAAAAGCTTCCTTCGCCAATCACTTTGCCGAATATGTAATCTCTGTGCGTACGTTTAGGCGCCTGCCCCATGCCATGACGATTAGTCTGTTGCTCGGTCGTGTTGTGGTGGTTTGTGTGACCCTGCTGCCATCTGATGGGAGTGTTATCATGAACAGGGGGGTTAGTATCGACGCGTGGGGGCGTCATTGTCACTGTCAGCACAGCCTGTTCGGTAGTCACGAGGTGCTGCTGGGTTGGTGGTGGTGGTGGTAGCGCGGCTTGAACTCGCTGCAACAGAAGAAACACAGAAGTCAGACGGACGATTGGCCTCAACAGCGCAACACCCCACAAAAGGGGAATAAGTCTCACCCAGAATAAAAAAAACACGAAGTATCTGTAACAGCGTCAGCCAAAATAATTTAATATCTGCTTCATCTCTAACTATTCTGCAATGCTCGACCCACTTTTTTTGAAGACGAGTGCCAGGATTTCCGACTGCAAAGACGAACCATTCACACAAGCCGGGTGGGCGGGGAGTCACTCACAACTGTCAACATGGGTAAATGACGGCGATGATTAACGGAATTCAGACCAACAACCACGATGTCACGTCCTTTCAAATTTATAATCACAAACATTCTGTGTCAAATGATCAACGCACTTCATGACGGAGCTCGGATTCCTCTTCCATCCCTTCTCTCAGAAAAGGAACTACTTCCTCCTCCACTAAGAAGCCTTACTTTATCTCTTCTGATAGCCGCCACGTTGCAATCGCACCTTTGGCAAAATTAAAGCGATCGAATGATTTGTACGGAACGTGGTTCCTTCGCATGCCAAACACAGTTGTTAACAGTGTGTAGAACAATTCTGAAGAGCACAGCAAAACCATCGTAAGATAAAATGTGTGTACAATAAAACTGCTTACCCTACCTTGAACTACTTGCACTTTCTGCTGTCCCAATTCTACCAGGATTCGGAATAACCTCCCATTTTATATTTGAGTTGAATTAATACTTCAACAGCCCTCAAAACAAACAAGAAAAATACTTTTTGACAAACAGACTGACACAACAAAATCTTTGTGGGGGTGAGATTTCCCCCGGCCGTGAAAACCAAACCAGGGGGCTAACCCCTACCGCTGTTCCAGATTTTCAAGATTCATCGGTCCAAGAATGCATGCCTGTCCTCGATTCTGGTGAGTAATAAAAATATATTCCCGTTGTTTGCTCGCAAGCGAAGCCGATGACCCCTCATGATTCTTACACAATCACGCGGCTCTCCAAGCCTACAGTAAACAACAACAGCGACAAAGTCCGGAGGTCGCGGTGACTAATATAAACACCATTTGATTTCATCATGACGAAGTTTCGTGTCGCAATTTCACACAGATCTCAAGCAACATTATACCGTTCCTCATTTGCTGCCAAACCAATAGCTTATAATCAAATGAAAAGTATAAATATAAATGAAGTGGCAGCACTAATGAGGTAATAATTCAATTATCAACATGTGGGACCAAACTAATTGGCAGATGAATATTCTATGACAACATAATACGAAAAGAATACACAATAGCAAGGACCTGAACTTAGTACATGCATTACAGCCAATATTCACTGTTCTGAGACAGAAAGCTGACAGATCCATGACGCAGAGTCCTAATTGGGATCTAGCCAAGAAACTCACGACAAAACCGAAAACACGGGGGCTATGCTGTTATATCCGTGTCTGGAGGCCGTCCGTCATCCACAACTCTGAGGATGCGACGCATCGGTAACGATGCGGCCAACAAAGTCGGAAAATTTGTATGAAATTAGATCAGAATGGTTGCAGCGAAACAAGATCGCTTGGATTTTAATTCGATTATGAACAGGCCTACCTCAAGTTCCCGACACAATTCAAAATAACCTTTCTCGCCCATGCACACAGTACAAACCTTATACACATTTGCCTTTCTGTTCGCCAAATAACTACCTCGTACGATATCCAGAACGTAATGCATATCATCCGACACACACACACACCCCCTCCATGCATATGGTAGCCAAATATTCTGGCGTACTTCCAGATGCGCCATAACTGTGAATCACAGCGATCTTTGTCAGGTGGTTCGTTCAAAACAGACAAGTAGCACGACTAGCATTACAGCAAGCAACACAAGGCAACATTCCGCCTGCCACTGCTGCAACCCGATAAACTTCAAACAGGTGAACCATGCAAGGTAGTCCATGACGTACGTCACTTCCGCCGACAGTGAACTCTCACTGCTGACGTTCAAGTGCATTCCTCAGTCACTGCAACTGCTGAAAACGCGAACGATCACGTGATGTGTATCCCACAGAACAAAACTGGATCATTGACCAAATAAACAGACATGTCAAAAAGGAACATCCTGCCATGCCTACCGCACGAAATGGCGGCTGACGAGAGGCCGACATCAAGAGAGAACGAGAGAAAATGTTGCCCTGGCATGAACATAATAAATAAACAGGCCACGACAACGTACAAACTGTGGCCCTTTGGGCATTAAGAGTGGTAGAATACGATAATTCTCAATTATTTGTTATCATGTGAATGCGGAGAACTGGAATCGTGTCACGTAATTCGAATTGTACTGTAATTGCCAACTAGCCAACGTAAAAGGCACGTTTATATAGCGGGAAAGTACATTTCCTCGACTTGTAAAACAGTTCAGATACTGCAGCTTAAAATCCAACAATAATAATCACCATGGAACGAAGCAGGAACGGTCGGAGATTTTTCTCGGTGTGTGAAAGAATATAATATGAAATCACCTGTCAATTCTAGCAGCCCTAACAGCAACTGTAATTTCACGATTTAAAAATCAAATTCCATCTTCTCGGGGTAAACAGCTATATTTCCTTGAAAAACGTTAATCGCTGTAAATTTGAGACAGTGATATGTGTTCTTTTCTTTGGAGTACCGCCAGAATGTTAAATATAAATTAAATGAACTTAATCAAAGGGTTAACACAGCTTTTAAAACATTTCCAACGCCGTTAAGAAACCAACGCATTGCTTACATACACAAACGAGCCAAACTTTTCGCGCTACTGAATCTGATATTACGTCGACAAACCTGTATTAGAACGTGAATGTAAAATACGGAGAACAACCGCGGGAAATCAACGCAACAAGCTAGATACGTAACAGCTGCTGCTGCTCCAGGAATTCTCATTCATACACAACATTCATATGGACGGGTCATGCTACTTCCTTACTCATGGATGCATCAGGCTGGCTGCTGCCTTACACGACGACGACGCAAGGCTACACACAGCGCCAGCAGATGTCAAAGCCTCCACGAAGAGAACGGGAAGACATTGAGAAGCTAACACGCATTGAGCTGATAACCCGAAGGTTCATCGCCGTGTTCACAACAGTAAATGGCCCCTCTCCTGATCCACATGAATCCAGTCCACGCCCTGTCCTATATATGACACCTTAGTATTATCCTCCCATCAACGCCTAGGTCTACCAAAGAGATATCTTACCTACTTATTAGAAGTAGACTTTGTAAAAAATAAGATTAAGCAACTTGCGACACAAATACGTTTTTGCATGTTGGCCGGGAGTTGGATGTAACAAATTAAAAGTTTTATTAACAATAGTACTCTGTAAAAAAATGCATTTCCCTACAAAAACCTAATATTCAGTGCCGTGTTTATTATTTATAAATGTACTTGAGCAAGCCTACTGGTGCAATCCAGATACTTATGTAACTCCATGATTTGCAGGAAACATTATTTATTTTAAAAACGTGCAACAACAACAAAAATACGGCGTTACCAACCGTTCGATACAACGTAATAGTATCTACATCTTTCATTGAGCCCAACACACGACACAGTTGAACAATTAGTTTGCTTTTCAAAGATGAATTATCTCATGGGATAACACGTTGAGCAAACACGTGAAATTTAAAGTTACGCATCGCAAATACCAGAATATGAGGTCCTGAAAATGAAGGTAATTAAGTATCATGTTTAATTTGTTAAATACATACAAATGTGGTTGTATAATGTAGCCATGAACTTAAGACAGGAGGAAGTTTTTTTATGTAGGAACAGGACCCAATGCAGCAACCTTACTTAGGTTGTAATTACACCGACTCCGTTGATGGAGCACTTTAGAACCGGGGCGGGGGCATTTGAAGCAGGAACTGCCCATCAGCAAGCAGGTACATTACAGGCCTTTAAGTAAAACGGTACTACGAAATAACTATTCTTGTACTACGGACTGTCTCAAAGAAAACGCGAGGGAAAAAAGTGACAGGACAAAAATTAATATACGCAGTTTCAACCGTCCTTCAACTTTAAAAATAAAAGAAACACTTGAGTGGCATGAATGCCAGTGGGAGTCACAAAATATTGTAGGATTCAGTCTTTCGGAACAACTATCACTGGTTCAAACAGACTAGTTAAAGGTATTTTAATGGCATGACACAGGATCGTTTTACGGCAAAAAAAAACACATGCCAAGTGAGTTATTTAAAATTTCAAGGATTATTAAAGATCTCGTTGCATTGGAATCATGGAAAACACAGTAAGGAATTCGATGAACGCGGAGCTCATGTTTCCGCTTTCGCAAGAGCTAGTAACACTTATTTTTAGCACGCCCATCGCGTAATTTGCGACGTAATAAATCCTAACAATAGAATTCACGCGTCACTCACTATTAAGGAAATGTCGTGGCTCAATATACGCCATGACTTATAAACCTTCATGCCTCCCACGATGCAGAAATATATTGTGAAATTAAGACATACTTGTAGCGAACAGGGGTCTCATTTTGGAAGTCCACGCCATATCGACATCCATCGAGACTGAACATGGACAAAAATGAGCAGAATGAAACATCCGTCAAGTTGTGACTGCAGCTTAATTACGCACTACGCCAACACGAATGGCAGAACGGAAGTAATCCACGCATTCTTAACGGCAGCACAAGATGGAAGTCAGCTGTCAGCTTCATACCCTGGCCGCTTTACCCCGACGGAGGTTGGAGGGGTGTCTAGAGCAGCTATACTTGAGATGGAAACGATAAAAATCCCTGTACATGCCGAGAATCGAACACCAGTCTTCCAGTAATTCCAACACAAAAATCACACACGTCAACCCACTCGGATTGGGAATTTTGGGCTCATGCGCCCGCCTAAGTTGGGGTATATCAGTGATACCATGAAATCTTAAAAAGTTTTGTGGAACGTAATTTCGCAAACGGCACTGTTCTTCAAACATCAGTAGAAGACTGGCAGATGGCTCGTTGCGACTCAGAACCGTCTGGCGTCTCTCTCGGGACGCGCGACCCAACGTGGTTCGCACGTTGGAAATCTCAAACGTGGCCCACCAATATCCATCCTACTCAACCCAGGTAATTAACATTGTTAAGTGGCCACTGTCTTCGCAAGAGTTGCGCACTTGGTCTTAAAAGACCATTCTCCAGGTTTTATTTCCAAGTCATATGGCCGTATTACGTGATTAACTTGTTGAACAGCTATTTATAAATTATCTTCCATCTGTGCCAATAAACTGGGTCGTCTGCAGACAATGTTGCAGTTAAAATTAAAACCCTACCTTATTATTCATTGTCAACTGTTTCTGCCACCCGCAAGCAGCTGCGCCAATAGAATTTTTTTAAAAAAAATCTCGTGACATATGGAGACCTTGAGATATGTAAATACACCCCCTTTTTTTAAAATATACTGCTTCTTACTTAAAAAGGCGCAATATATAAAACTTTGATCTGGACAAATACTTGTAAGTGGGTGTAACTTTGTCACGTCACCCGACACGCTGCAAGGGCCGGTTTTCACAGAGTACACGGCCTGCTTACAGCGCCATTTGCCGACGCCTGTGTAACCACTTTTTCCCACGGAAATCAGAAGCAGGCATAAGCATTAAAATCATATCCATAGGAATCCACAGAACGAAAGTCCGTTTGCTTTTATTTCGAAAGCCAATATCGCAACAGTAGCGTTCAACAGGTTCCCTTCCTCCTATGATGAAAAATACATTCATAAACAGCACTCATTCATTTACCTGCACATGCAATGCACTGATCCAAATTGAAACGGCCGGTTACAAAATACGCACACTTTCTAAGCCCAGTACTTAACATAAACAATCGATTTCTTGTGCTTCACAATCGTGAGCTCTGCTATTAATTGAACCCTTTCGAGATGATTTATGCACAGCACAACTTCAATCGACTACACAACTTTCTGCAGTAACCTAATTTCAAAACTGTGGCACATATGTAATAGCTTTCATATCGTGTCTCGACTGTCGACATCAGTTTACGCTGGCAAAGCCTAACGTTACAGACTATTATCTTATTCTTATCGCCTTTCAACCCCTGAAACAAAGTTGGAAAAGGTGGCCCTGTGCCGAAAAATTATAATATGCATAAGTACGGAAAATGAAAATGTATACACAGAACGAATTAGTTCCCTTGCATCTTTGTGAGACCGCTGTCAGAGCAAAATTTCGTTTTTAAGAGCATTCATGGTTGTTTGACGACGCTGCCAGTAACCTAGTGTCGAACAACGGGATTATTAGTGAATAATTAATGCATAAGGACATCCAGTTCGGTGTTACAAAACGTTACAAGGAGGGCATCAAACAATTTCCTAAGACTCGAAGACAAGACACGGGCCATGGGCTTAGTAACATTTCGTGCTCCCGCGGTGGAAGTGGAAAACAACTGCAGAGTATTTATTATAAAGCTGTGGTGGCAGAACGGTGAAGACCCCGCTAGAGCCTCACTGGGGATTAAATTACAGGGATGGAACTGAACATGTGACTCACTCGTCAACACGTCACAGCCAAGCCACATCACTGGGCTTTATGTCATCACTTAACATTGCAAAAAATAAAAAAAACTACGCAGAAATTTTCGTAATCAAATTCCAGGCGAACAACTCCGCACTTTCACGACTTTCTATTTTTGCTTTCACTTCTCTGTGCATCAGTGCAAGGATAAAACAAGATTAAATCGCAATTTTTTAACATCGCCTGTCTAGACATTAGGTCCAAGAATTTTATAAACTTTTTCGCGAAGGCACGTAAGTCACTTTAAAAATTAAGCTGCACTTGCACCAACGCCGGGAGACAAACCGTCGAGCAGGTTAGCAGATGCGGTACGTACTTGCCCATTCCTACTTTGCTTTCGTTGTCCTTAACAATTCCCACACAATACACAGGAAACTGCGATGGCCTTCTAAGATGTGACGCGGTGTGGACCTGCAGATGGGTGCGAATGTTTCCGAGCTACATTACATACATCTTCACGGCCGCTGAGAATCTAAACTCCCAAAAAATATCTATAAAATAATCCACCATCACTTAAGAGTACACACTTTTCTATCCGCAGTCAAAAACTTATGCAGCGTTGAATGGTGGAGTAATTTAGGGACATCAACGTGGAGGGATGAGGAAAGCCAGTCGTGACCTACTTGATACATGGGGGTTTGGAGTGACCGAGAAAATCTGTGCGCGTAACTATGAATCAGGTAAACAGGCGCTACTGTCTGATTTCGTGAGTGACACTGATTGGCGTTTAAATCCGTCCACAAGTTCCGGCATTACGCCAGAAGGCTGGGTGCAAGGGCGGAGTGGAACAGTCTGGGAATGCGACGTGTGGGTAGGCCTGTGACAACTCACGGAGCACAGATTGGGACAAGTAACATATATATATATATATATATATATATATATCATTATTATTATTTACTAATGTATTTAACAACGCGTCGGATGATTAATGAATTTGAAAGTATGGATGAAAATAAATGTATCCTACTTTAATCTTTTTATCAAATCAGATCTCAAACCGGAACCTGCTTATACGAAGCACGTATGTCAACCGTTAGGTCGCTGTAAACTTGAATCGTAGTCCTCTTATTGGTACAAATGTTCACCGGTCACACCCACATGTGTAACGGCGATTCGAAACCTATATCATGCCCGCCCGCATGTATTTCACGACGAAATCTACCCTGGAAAGCCAACGCGAAACCCACTGCAACTTCACCATCATCACCATCCCCAGAACCACGAGAACGCACCACTTGCTGTCAACACGAATATCTCATTCTTATCACAAGCATGGTTCTCCATAAACACGCACGAGTCTGTCATAAATTCGACAATCTTGGGTCGAACTGGAGCCAACTGCAGTTTGGGTAATGTAATCTGACACGAAGACGGCCGGAAATAACATTAACAGTGGTACTGTAAAAGACCAAGCCTGTAGAATGCAGTGTCGGGCATTATGACAAACAGAAGCGCCAGCTAGCCCATGCTGAGTCGAGCCAAGAGGCAGCGACCACCGTGACGTGACGAAACGACCTATTTTCGTAATACACTTGACGCCTCCCCCCCTCCTCATCCAAGTTACCCCTAGCAACAATAAGACAGCTCGAGGTAAAGATGGCAGACGCTGTTTATAAACGTTGGCTCACAGCGTTAAGCTGGGGCCACTGTGAACTAATTAACACCAACAATTAGTCACCAGTCTTCCTCAAAGATTCCTCCTAACTGGCGTGACTTACCAATTAGAAATCAAGAAAAATAAATGTGTTGTTACAGTATGAACTGATGGATAATGAGACTATGTCCCTAATGAAGTGCAAAAAACGAAGATAAGCGCAAACTCCGGACGTGGACTGATGACTTGTGCTCCAAAAAATCGAAATTAATAATATATGTGCACGGCGGAAGCAATGGGTTGACTGTTTTCGTCACTCAGCAACGAAACAAAAATTTTACTTTAAAACCGTACAGTCTGTTCATAAACAATCACCATTACAGTATTTTTTTTTTATTTTTTCATTCGCTTGGCAACAGTTCCTTTCCGATCCGCATTAAGTCACAATAGTAACTTAGTCGGACGTGTATTCACAGACCGCCCCGATTTCAAGGGAAGCGCTAGACGAGGGTTAATGGCATATGAGAACTGCATAAACTTTTCTTATAAAACATGATTTCACGATATGCGAAAACAAAGTACTAAGTTTCAAGAAAGATGAAGTACCGACTTTACATACATTCGTCTTCGGTACAGTCTTGTTGATCGTATTCACTGTGTTGCAAAGGTTAGCTGTGAATACATCAATACACGCCTCTTATTTTTTAAAAACTAGAGCAGAGCGCTCCTTTCGGAGCTCCTCGGGGGGTTGGTCAAGTTTTTAAAACGCAACCCCCCCCCCCGTTTTAAAATTTTGAGTAAGAAACTAAACCAATCCTCCCGAATAGGGGGTTAAAACACTTTATCAACCCCCCCCCTACGGGGGGGGGGGTTAGTTTAGTATCTTACTCAAGTCATTTGTTTACTCGGCATTGTTGTGTTGGTACAACAATGCCGAGTAAACAAATATAACGTAACATTGTTTGATGACGTCATTTTTTGATAGACGACAAATCACGAATTTTTATTGTATAGAGAAAAAAAGGCAGAGAAACAATACCTAATAGTAGACACGAACATCAGCA